>NC_140483.1:30962500-31680000 GCF_964271855.1 Acomys minous
TCTTTGTATTTTTTCCCTTTTGTGACCATCTTTCTTCTTTGGAGCTCATCTAGACTGGCTGGCTCAGTCGGACCTAGCGGCTCTCCCGTCTCCACCTCTCCGTCACTGCACTTACAGGCTCTACCACCATGCCGAGCTTTTATTTGGGTTGTCATGCAAATGTGGCACACACACCGCCAACCAAACACTCTCCTCTGCCCTCATTTCTTACAGTTCTACTTCCCTTGGCTATTAAATTCAAGTTATAACCACTATGAGACAGCACACTGCTGAGGACACAGGGCTTCACATGGTCTAGAAATAAAGATGTTTTTATTGGAATTTCAAGTTAAACTGTTCAGAATAAGACCCATGTTGTGCATGTGCACAGTGGTTAAGAGCTATTAAAACTCCCAGAAGACCCTTTTACCAACACATGTGCATAAACTTTCCTTGAAAATTTGAGTGCAAATAAATGTGAATTTGATCTGAGGAGGATGATATGAGAAACATGACTTTTGGACACAGTATCACTGACTTTCGATACTCCATTTAGCAATTCTAAATTCAAATTCTTTGGCCCATGAAGTGGGCAGTGGAATGGGGTAGACATGAAAGCGAATCCATTCTTTGTTTAAGTCCCGACACTGCTGTGTATTAGTCTTGTGACTAAGGCACCCTCACCAACTCCAGCCAATTCTATTTCTCTAACCTCAAAATAACATCATCCTGAGATAGCAGCTTCTGCTTCGTCACCTCTAGCCCCCTGCCTTCACCTGGTGGCCATGCTCAGGGCTGCATGATCTTTATTCTTCTCTGGCATTCTGAATGTGCATACAAAGCTGCAAATCTCAATTTTATGGTGAAATTTTCTTTGGAAACAATTAGTGGGATTTGACTATGTCAGAGAGAAATTTCTTGTCTGTTGACTAGGGAGCCTGCTTGTGTAGAAGGAGCCATAACAGTGCCCAGGGGACAGGCCAACCTCCAAGACTGAAAATGGAGGACATGACTTAGCTCAGGGGCTGCAAAGTAAAAGTCTCATGCCTGCTCTTAGAAGCTGGCCCTCCAGCCATGGAAAAAGGCAATGTGAGATCCAGGCATGCCGTGGAAATGATTTGATGCCAAGTCAGTTAAGAAACCTCAGAGGGTTTTTAAGAGTCTTCTGTTCCCTGCAAAACAACACACACACACACACACACACACACACACACACACACACACACACACACACACATTCTACACAGAAGGTTTTCTATTGCATATCCTCTTCATGTAGTGTGAACCAGTGCGAACTGCTTCTTCAGAAGCTTAACGTAATGGTAGAAAGGAAAACGATGCTGACATCAGCTTTTCCTGTGAATGCAGGACGCTGCTGCAGCTATATCCAATGTTTTTTGAACCCCTTGTGGGAAGAAACTATCTTCCACTGAAGTCCTATTGATACCTCAGAAATGCTATCCTTAGAAGACTCTACAGAGACTTTTCCTCTGTGTCAAAAAGTAGTTAAAAGAAAGGGTCCCTTTGTCTTCCCAAATGGGAAGAAGCGGAACCAGCATGGACATTCACAAACATTTACTAGTGTGACTGAATGACAAGAAGAAATAGAAGAGGAAAGGACATGGCTGCTCCCTGCTATGGTGAAGGAGAAAGTCTATTGTAAACACAAAGGACACATAGTCAGAGGCAGGGACATCTGGGAGAGTCCAGAGTGGACACGCCCAGACTCAGCTGGACCATGTGACCAGAGGAAAAAGCAGCTGCCAACCAAGAGGAGCAGGCCAGGGTAGTAAAGAAAGAAGACCTGGTCAGCAAAATGGTTGGATTGTATAGGGAAAGGTAGCTAGGGGAAGGGCATCCCAGCCCATGCTCTGGAGAAGTTTAGGGTAGGGGGTGTGGTGTGCCAGCCAGAAGGCCCTGTAACAGGTAGAAACTGAGGAATGCAGGAAGAACCTTGCAGCTAAGTCCATTTTTATATATTAAGTAGACACCCCAGGTAGCCAGTTGTCACGGATTTGACAGCTAACAGTGATGGCCACCCATACATTGTCATTCAACCATCTGTGTAGGAGTGGGAGGACCTGACAGCCTGCTACACCCCACTCCAGCAGTGCGTCACCCAGAATTTCGAGCAGCTGTGTGTCCAGTTCCCACGGTCTTAGTTGTCCTTCCATGGAAAAACACTTTCAGGGATTTCCACATAAGTTATTGTCAACTAGAGTAGCGGAGAGCACTCTAAAACATCATCCACTCTTCAGGACCACTATGGCTCTCACCATATAGATGATCGGGGAACTGACTGAATGAAACAGCAACCGGCCAGGCCACACCATGTCCTCCACTTCCATTGTTTGTTTTATTTAGGGATCAGGGCATCCTACGCAGTGCAGTGACATCATTGTTGTAGCTCCATGCTGAGCCATCTGCCCCTGAGTGAGAAGCTAGTCATTCCCCAGTGTGCAGAAATACTCGGTTGAGCTCCTGAAACTGATTTGCTAGATCAAAAGCTGCTTTGCCTTGGAATGCAATAAACTCCATCTGTCTGAGGTATTTTCAGCAATGTTGCTCTTCTTAGGAGAACCAGGGTCATATGATTCTCTGAAATAGTCTTCTACTCATAGTAAAATTCCCAGTGGGATCTTCACTGCCTTATTGAACAGTTGGCATCATCTTTAGGGAGGGTTCCTTTGGGGTTTTTTTGTTTTGTTTATGTTTTTTTTCTTCTTCATTCATTCTTGTGTCGTTATTTATGTCTTATAAGTTGGTGTGCTAACAGCTGCACTGTGGCAGCCCACAGTGCTTAAGACACTCACTACATGATTTTATCAGTGCCTTTATATTTTCCTTGTTAAATACGATGGCTGCAGTGATCCCTGGAAGAGATGGTTTCCTTACGGTTACCAGCTGGCATCAAACTCAAGAAAACCATCTCTGGGGACCACTGGCTTCCAACTCTCCCAGAATAATTCTTTGTATGTGTTTCCCCCTTCACATCCTCAACCTCTATGTAAATGCCAGCTGCCTAGGCTGGCCCTCTTCTGTCCTCAGTCTCGCCCTCCAACGCACACACTTCTCTCACAGCTCTCTGCAAACCTCACATCTCAGCGAGCCAATTCTTCTGGGCCCCCGTGAGGAGAGTTCAGATCTGTTCCGGGCTCACATCCCATCACGTCTCCCCCACAGGATCTGACCTTGCAAGGACTCGGGCTGCTCTGGGAGTAATGAATCAGCGTTTTATTTTCTTAGGCCATATGTGAGTTAAATCGCTTGATGTAAATCATACCCTCCCGGCTTCAGTGTGCAACAGGAGAGTCACTGGGTGCCACTCGCCACTGGCCGCTCTGTCTCCACACACAATGTTTCTTTTAGACATGTCTACATTTTTGTGACCGACCACTCGAGATCCATGTTACTGGATGTGGGGCAGTGTTTGTGTTGGCCGAAGCCCCACTATACAGTCTTGACTTCCCATGCCAACCCAAGACAAGAACTCATAACTTACCAAAGAAAAGAATGGCACAGATGGAGGCTGTAACTCGGTCTGCTTCCCCTGTTGCGCCAAACCCACCCACTCCTTTCCTCGGCACTTGCTTCCTTTTTTTTTTTTTTTTTTTTTTTTTTAACATTTTAATTCCACCTTCTTTGAAACCAAGGATGCAGTGCTTGTTTAAAAAAACATACTGGCTGATGAAATTTTCCACTGCTTAGCATGTTGGAGGAGGGGCTGTCAGGAAAGGCAACCCAGCACACTCACTTCTCTGCCTTTTATGCTAGTGGTTCACTTATTACCGATTCAAACCAATTCTTTCTGGCTTGGCTCCCATACCCCAAGTATCCTGAGTAGAAAGGAAGGGGGAATCTCTGCTGTTGTAAACACATGATTTCGCTTACCCTGTGTGGAGTCTTTAACTTATGCGTGGACTGTGGATGTACACAATGGGATGGCAGCTGAGGGTTCAGCTAGTCACCTGGATTCTGATCTAGCGAGAAAAGCCTCATCGTTTTAAAATAAAATTGTGTTTAACATCTCTTTCTCTCTCTCTCTTTTTTCCTTCCTTGTGGCTGCATGCACAGGGGAGCAACAAAGTAAGTGCTCTGCCCTATTGTAGCTCTTTTCTCCTGTGCCCCCAGCCCCTCCTCCTGCATGCCTATTGACAAGAGTGAATCTGTGCATGTTGGGATGTCCACCCTCTGCCGTTGTACTTAAATGGGGCATGCAAATGACGGGGCAGTATGTGTGGATGGCCACAGTGGCTGCTCTGTTTTTTACCTTTTGGATGGGAAATACCAGTGTGTTTTCAGAGCTGGCTGTGGGTCATGTCCAAGGGGTTGTTCACAAGAAAGAGACCAGATCTGAGAGCGAAGGTGAAAAGGAATGATTGGCAAAGATTTGTCACTAATAGTTATGCTAGCCAGATGGAACTCACTGCAGCTCAAGTTTTGACCCCAAAATCAAAGCTTGCATGTTAATACAGTTATAAAAACTCCAGACTGGAGTCTTAAATGGCAGTACGGCAGGCTTTGTTGGCAAAACTGAACTAGATTTGTGCACTGGCTTTGAAGGTGCCTTAAAATGGAGGAGGAGGGTGGGGTCAACATGTGACTTGGCTCCTACATCCTTGATGAATTCCAGCTGCATGGAAGCAGGAGAGTGTGGGGAGTCTAAGAGGAGACCAAACTGTGCATTGTAGGTCTATGAAAACGGGCACCACACGTGAATGGTGCGCGTTGTTTTAGTGTTCTTACTACAATGGATAAATGAGAAAGTAGTGCTTTATAGGGTTGCTAGTTTGGTTAAATTTTGATGTAACTTTTCCAAAAGCTTTAGTGTTACTTCCCCCTTATTTAGATATAGAAGAGTAATATAGTTGGGGGAGGTGGCCCTAAGTTAGGCAAGGCGGATTTTTTTTTATTGTTGTTTCGTTTTGTTTTGTTTTTCATTATTCCTTCATATATTGGTTCTTTATCCCACCAGGTGGCCCGCTTAAAGTAGTCTTCAGTGAATACAATAAGAATTGAAAGGAATCTGTTATATAAGAGTTGGCCTGCATATCTAAAGCAGCTGGAATTCATCAAAATTGCTATTCATAAGCCATATGTATAGAATGTAAAACAAATGTGGGAAATATTTTGCAGTTTAATTTGATGGAATGTGTTATTATGGAGTAAATTGACATAGATGGCTGGTACTAAAAAATGTGTCACTTCATAAATTTACACACTGATATAACTGCTCATGACCCAGGCAATAATATTTAATAAAGTTAAAATATTGCCAGAAATGCACAAAGTCAGCATGTGTGAAGACGGAAAGAGGTGAACTCACATTACTTAAAGTACATTTAAAAAAAAAAATAGCAGGTAACTTTTAAAAAAAGATTAAGGACTTCTTCCACAAAGTGAAAGATGGTATTTCTAAGTAATACTGTGACTCTTAGGGACAGATATTTGGACAAAATGTGAAACCCATATTTTAATTCTTATGGCATTTCAGTTCTTGAATTGTAAGTATTTTATCCTTATCATTTGCATCACGGTAAATCTCCGTCTGGAATTTCATGCGCTGTCCGTGTTGCCTGAAAACAAAACAAAAATAGCAAGCAAGCTGAACTCTTGAGAGTCATCCACGCGCTGGGTTAGTTGTGGGTGCATTAATAGGGAACCAGCTGCAGATATCTGCAAAGGTGCTAACGCTGCCCACCAGAGAAGCATCCATGACTTGTCTCTTTGTGAGCAGTACAGGGATGGCTCAAATGTTTAAAACACACACACACACACATACACACAAGCACACGCACACGCACAAGTACAAGTACACATGTACTTGCATGTGCACACACACACACAAATCCCATGGCAAGATCACCCATTTGTTATGACTTAGCTTCAAGAAGCTCTTCTGGAACATAAATGCTACCGTGGATACAGTTTGCTGATTTTTCAACTCATTAAATGAAGAGTGATAATTTTCTTTTTTTTAAATTTTGGGGCTGGAGTAGCCTAGCTCAGCCATGACAATGCTTGCCATGCAGGCACAAAGACCTGAGCCCAGTCGCCAACACACATGCAGAAAGCTGGGTAGGGTGGTGCGACAGGCAGGTCCCTGGGTCTTTTGGGCCCAGAGCCTAGCTTATTTGTTGAGAGTAAGCCAATGAGAGACTCTGTCTCAAAAACTAAAATGGATGGCACCTCAGGAATTATATCCAAAGTTGCCTTTTGGCTTCCACATATGTACATATATATGTACATACACTCTCCACACACATACACATCCCTACATAGATGCACACATATAGTCCTACACACACACACACACACACACACACACACACACACACACACACACACCTCAGAAATTGTAACCTGTTGCTCATTAAACCTAGAAAAGGGCTGAAGGCCCTGTAGGACCTCAGAGCCTTCACAGTCAACCATCTACAGCATGAGTAACTGGTGCAGTACTTTGGGGAATCTGGTGGAAGGTAACACTGGTGGAAGGCTCTCAAAAATACAACTGCTCACTGTTCTGATTTGTAGCTGAAGAACGGACACTTTGGAGGTATGGGCATTTGCTATGCCACGCCTTATTTTTTTAATTGTTTATGTTATGCATAAGTGATAGTTTGTGAAAAATACAATGCTGATACTTTTTAAATGCAATCATATTCCTGACTGTAGAGTCTGGCATGAAAGAGTCTCCTTGAGTCACAAGGAGCACATCTGTATGCTATTTTCCCGTAGCTTAGAATTTCAGTGTAAATGGAAAACACTGCAACGCAAGCTGTGCTGTCTCCAGAGTATAGGTCTGGATCCTTCAAAAGGAGACGAGGAGATTCTTTCCCCGCTCTCATGCTGGAATGATTGTTCTGAGTCGTCCCTAAGGCAACATACCTGCCGTATACGAGAGCCAGCTGTAGAGTATGGCTCATTTCAGACCTCAGAAGGCTAACTGTTCCCTGAGCACATGACATTTTAGTACTCAGGATGTTAACCAGATCATAAGAAAGTAAACCCTGTTTAATTAACATTTCTTTAGATGAGCCCAGTGGACTTGTCTTCCTGCACACAGTAAGCATAGCACATACCCACACGTGCCCACATACAATCCAGGCTATCTGGAGCAATCCCGATGCTCATTTTCTCAGTGACAGGTTTACTTCATCATCTTTACATTATGTTGGAGTTTGGGAGCACACCCACCACACTCCATACAGAAAGTACCAGTTCCCACCAGAGAAATACACATGGACTTCCATATGGAGACACAGCAGAACCAACAGCAATATTTACATTCTTCCTTGAGTAGCCATTGCCACTTCTCCTGAAAAAGGTAATTTTCCCTTTGTAAGAAAATCACAGTTGCCCTGGGCAATCTTCTTTTGTGAATATGACTTATTTTTCCTTTGGAAGGTGTTATCTTTTGGAGTGGTGATATTCTAAGTGCTCACAGTCGAGTCCCTCTCCCCCTTAGACAAGGTACTCTCAACCACAGATGTCCCTGTCCTCATTAGGAAGTCCAGAATCCAGGACATGAGTCAGATTGGGGAATGTGGGCAAACAGCAGGTAGCATGGGAAAATGTTTACAGGAGCTTGCTTGGGGTTTGTTCTACTTGTTTGTGGAGTACAAATGTCAGTCAGAAATACCGTCTGCAAACCTGGGGGCTTCAGGTGAAATTAACGTCCATGCTGAGTCCTGGAGAGAAGGCATTCACCTCCTGACATAGTTTAATGTCTTCTCTAAAAGGGTGTTTCTGGAGATTTGGTGCACTTTACATTTTATTTCTTTATCAAAGGTTGGTTAAGTATTTTTGTTAAGTTTGGCAAATTCCAGGTAGAATAAACCTTTTAAATGCAAGAAATAAAACATAACAAAGGGGTCTGGATTTTTTTAATGCTATTGATATAAAAACTCAAATGGAAATGTAGAGACTTCTAGGTCCCAATATTAATGCTTCTACAAGTTTTACCCTATAGAAAAAAATGTGTCTTTTATTACTCATTGAAAGAAAAATGTATTAACTTTACTTTATCTAACTTCAGTCTTTTTAAACTAACGGAGTCTTATACTTCCCCAGGAGAAGTATAGAATTGACCATATTTCATTTGAAAAAAAAAGAAATTGAATAATATATTCAAAATCAGGATTATAAATGTGTAGTGTCTGTACTGAGCTCTAACACAGTGAACTGCAGTAACTTCATACAGACCTAAGGGCCTTGGTGTACAAGAAAAGAGAGTCACATCCAAGCACCTGCTTGGCACCATTTAAAAATACCCTGTGACGTGATTCTTGAACTCTGTCAGCAAGGACTCAGTGGCTCCTGTCAGTGGAGAAGGTGGTCATCCCTTAGATTACTTACTTGGTGAACATCTGGTTTATTTTTTCTTTTCATTTATTTATTTGTTTGTTTGTTTTTGAGACAGGGTTTCTCTGTGTAGCTTTGGCTGTCCTGGACTCGTTTTGTAGACAAGGCTGGCCTTTAACTCACAGAGATCCACCTGCCTCTGCCTCCTAAGTGCTGGGATTAAAAAGTGCACCACCACTCCCAGCTGTACCTCTGAAAACCTATCATTTTCCATGATAGGATTTGCCAAGAGAATGGCACCAAGATTTATGTACTGATGAACACAGATGTCAAATCCATGCGGGTTCACTTCACCTTCATATGCTAGGCCTTTAACTCCTCGGCAGTGTCTAATGACAGTGTGTTGTAATATTGGTTGATTAAAGGAGCCAAGAGGATGACTTAAAGAACACTCTAAGCAGTTTAGGGAGTAGCTTACTCTAGTAGGATATTTTAAAAAGTAATGTATATGATTTCCCTAGTTTTCTTAGATGAGCTTGATAATATATTTCCTTGGGATTTCCAGAGGGCCTGCATCTGGTTGACTAACTTTATGCAGAAGCCAATAAGGACAGCATTAAAGTTAAAAGGAAGGGGTGAAAACACAGCGGCCTCTATATGTTACTCCAGTTCCATGTGACTATGAACACACATCATCTCTCAAATCTCTGTAACACCACAAAACCTTTGCTTCTCCTTTGGCAAAATGACATGAAAAGAAAATTATTGGTGCCTAGATTTTGAGCCCACTGACTTTAATCACAACCAGTTGGAGGGTTTGACATCCAGTTGGGGGTAGAACACTTTGAGAAATGACTTAGATTTTTCTATTATGTTCCTGCATGTATTTATCATGCCAAATAGACTCTAGAGTTATGTGAGAAGGTAGTGGGTGATGGGATGGATCTTCTGAAGGATCATTGGTATATTTTTATTTTCTCTGATGTGTTCAAGATGAAGTGACTTCTTCCTATTGAGTGAGAACTCATGTTTCAGACATCAGAGTTGCTTTTGATACAGTTTTCTCTCCTTGGTATGATTTATGGTAGTTTTTAAAAAGGATGCGTTAACCCTCCTCAAAACATAAAAACCTCCCACTTTTTCCTTGTAAACACAGGGACTTAACCCAGGCCCTAGACATATTAAGTAAGCACTAGGCCACTGAGATACACCTCCACCTAAAATGCAGGTCTTTACACCTATTTCAAAAGCATGCTATCATTGGCTATGATTTTGGGTGTACCATTGTGAAGAGATTTCTTTTAGAACTAGAAAGTAGGCATGTGTGCCTCTGGCTGATTTCCTTTAGTGAGGTTATCAAATTTATGCAGTAATCACATAGCACCACTACAGTAGTCAGAATTTAAAACCTTTCCCACTGCCTTTGCTCATCCTCTGGACAAAGTAAAGGGATGGTTGCAATTAGTACAATAAATAATTTTGATCCAAAAGATGTATAACTCAGTCCCCCATTATCTTAAAGTTCAGTTTCCTATGGCAACGACAATCTGAAAATATTAAGTGGAAGATTCTAGAAATAATTTCCATGTAGCATGCTAAAGCAGAGTAGCATCATACTGTCCTGCCCGGTACATAGGTCACTCCTTTATCCAGTGTATCCATACTATATATGCTGGCTTACCATTGGTTACTTAGTAGCCATCACAGTTTATCACATTATCTGTCATGACTTTGTAAAGTGTGTTCAGGTGATAATACCCACAACCAGGAATGCCAAACAAATGTTATAAAATGCTTCACTTAAATGGAAAGGTTGATCTGGGGAGACAGCTCAGTTAGCAAGGTGCTTGACACACAAGCATGAGGACCTGAATTTGATCCCCAAAATCCAAAGAGACAATCCAGGCATGGGGGTGCGTGTGTTGGTAATCCGAGTGTTAGGAAGGAGGACAAGAGGTTTCCTGAAGCTTGTTGACCAGCCAGCCTGGCGCAGATGGTGACTGCCAAGCCAGTGAAAGATCCCATCTCAGAAGGAGGTCAGCATTTCTGTGGCAACAGCTGATGTCATCCTCTGGCCTCCACACATGGATGTGTGAGTATGCCCACGTGCACAAGTGGCACAATAAGATTCTGTCCAGGAGAGACCATCTTCACATACCTTTTAGTATGGTATTTTCTTATAATTGGTCTATTTTCTCATTGGTTTGTTAATCTCTCATTGAGTACACTTGATAACATGTATCCTGGGTCTGTATGCATTGGAGGAAACATATACATAGGGTTTTGTACTATCCAAACCCTACATTCACTGAAATTCCTGAAATATATCCCCTTTGGATAAGGGGGGAGGAATTATTCTAAGATGTATAGATACTGTGTATCAAATTAAACCATAGAACACTAGACACTGAAGGTGGATGTTGTTTTGTTTGTTTAGTTTGGTGTTTTTGTTTGGTTTGGGTTGGATTTGCTTGGTTGGTTGGTTGGTTGGTTGGTTGGTTGGTTGGTTGGTTGGTTTTTTGAGACCAGGTTTCTCTGTGTAGCTCTGGCTGTCCTAGAACTTACTCTGTAGACCACGCTGGCCTTGAACTCACAGTTATCTGCCTGCCTCTGCCTCCTGAGTGCTGGGATTAAAGGCATGTGCCACCACCTGGCTCACAGTGTTCTTCAAAACTATTACAGGTTCAATTCCTAACCACTGCAATAAAACATACATCACAATAAAGGAGTTACACAAACCTTTTGGCTTTCCAGAACATACCAAATTTATATTTACACTAGATTCTAGTCCATTACATATGTAATAGCATCCTATATGAGCAGTATATACTGGGGCTGGAGAGACGAATCTATGGCTAAGAGCACTTGATGTTTTGTAGAGAAGAAAACATCAGTTCTCAGCACCCGTTTAGAAGCTCACAATTACCTAAGCTCCAGGTCCAGTGGGTCTGTCACCCTCTGCGGACCTCCACAAGCACATGCAGGCACATGGCACACATGGGCACACAGGCATCCACATATCCACATAAAATAAGCCCTTTGTAAATTAACTTGAAATTTTCAACCTTAAAAATAATTTTAAAAAGTTGTTTTTGCTAAAAAAAAAAAAAAACAATAGCAAGTATCTGAACTGCTGAAATAGTGAAGCCAAAGACATGATCAATACAGGGTTATATGAATTTTTTTAAGATGCCTGATATCTATTTTAAAAATACAGTGAAACACAAAAAGATGAGGTCAAACTCTCTAGCAGATTTTAAATGTAAAGTATTTACTTACATAAGAAAACATACTCCAAAATGGATCCAAAAAGAAATAAGTATTTATCTTAACATTATTTGAAATATAACAGGAATGAAAACATCATAGGATGTAACTAATGCACTAGGAAGAGAAAAATCTAGTTTAAGTAGATGTATCACTTTTAGTAAAGGAGAACAGCTAAAAACCTCAGAGAAGGGGGGTGAAGAGATGGCTCAGCGGTAAAGAGCACTGGCTTTCCTCCCATAGGACCCAGGTTCAATTCCCAACACCCACATGGCAGCTCACCACTGTCTGTAACTCCACTGGAGGGGAACATGAAATCTTCTTTTGACCTCTGCAGCTACCAGGCACACAGACATACATGGAACTAAAACATTCACACACACATACAAATATAAGTTTTAAAAGAGAAGAAAAAACAGCTTTGGGAAAGAGTTAATATAAAGCAAAAATAAGAAGAAGAAAAATATAATTAAAGGCAAAAACAAGAAGTTAGTAAACTATTTGTAGCATAGATGAGAGCTAAATATCCTGAAGGAATTATTTTCTATTCAATTTATTTTAAAATAAAGAGGATAATTTTAATAACAAAATCCTACTAACTAGGAAAAAGGAAAGTTAGTCAAATCAACAGAATGTTCACTTAGGATCAGTAATAAAATGACCACTATATATAGGGTTTAAACAACCTCTTTCAACCAAGAATCCCGTGTTTAAATGGGCCTTCAGATTTGAAGATACTGGAAGGAATGGGGTGCTGGCTGGTTTTATATCAGCTCGACATAAGCTAGAGCCATTGCAGAGGAGGGAGCCTCAATTGAGAAAATGCCTCCATAAGATCTGGCTGTTGACAGGGCCTGTGTGATGTTTCCTCAATTAGTGATTGATGTAGGGGGGCCCTGCCCACTGTGGGTGGGGCCACCCTGGCCTGCTGGCCCTGGGTTCAAGAAGAAAGTCAGGAGGCAGCATCAGCTCCTGGCTCCAGGTCCTTGCCCTGTTTGAGTTCCAGCCCAGATTTCCTTCAGGGGTAAACTACAATGGGAAGTGCAAGACAAATAAACCCTTTCCTCTCCAACTTGTTTTTGACCATGGTGTTTCATCACAGCACTGATAACCCCAAGACAAATGGCCTTGACGGCCAGTAAGGAAGCAGGCATCCCGCTGCCCTTCCTGTGGCCAACTGCACAGTCTGCCTGGAAGCCAGTCTCATGGTGCGTGTCAATGCTGGGGCTAGGTATTAGGCCTTGGAGCCCACCTATTTACTCCCCTCCTAAAGAATTGTTTTTATGAAATTTTCAATATTTATCCCAAAGAACTTGTTTGAAAATCTTTTGAAGCGTTGTTCATAATTACCAGTGTTTGAAAAGAAAAATCAGTGGCCCTCAAAGACAATTGGTTACATAAAATGCTGGGAAGTAAATTAAAATGTATGTGTGTGTGTGTGTGAAAGTGGAAACTTTCCCAAGAAATAAGAGAACGAAGCATGTGCTTTTCCCGAAGAACATAATTCTGCTTTTGCTTTGAACTCTTCAGATGTCTTGAATGTGTTTGCATATAGAAAATTGGGAAGCTATTCCATTAGAGTTAATATTCTCAGGACATTCTCCCTTTGTTTGTTTGTTGTTGTTGTTGTTGTTTTGTTTGTTTGGTTGGTTTGGTTTTGGTTTTTTCAGACAGGGTTTCTCTCTGTATCTCTGACTGTCCTCAAGGTTTGCTCTCAGGCCACTTTCTCACTTTCCTATGATAACTGTCATTTTGTATAACTTTTAAAGAAAAAGTTTTTTAAATGCACAAACAAATGTAAAGAGTAGTATTTAAATGGAGCCTGGTAAGAAGAAACAAAAATATTTTTAAAAACTGAATATCCGGGAAGGAAACTATCTAGCCTAAGAGTTAGAGTTCTTCGGGAAACAGACTGTCATGAGGGAGTCAAAGATGACTGGAAATGAAATAGAAATGGACAGACAAGTAGACCTGTAGCTAAGAATACAAACTCGACATTCGCATGCAATCCTGCCGATTACAGATATTTTGCAATGATCATGCAGGCTTCAACCCTTACTCCTGCCTGTGCAAATACGTTATTCTCCTCACTGAAAGCCCGTGGAAGACCCCTCTGTGAGTCTGAAAGCTTGGAGCTCCTCCTTGGCTCTGGATCTCAATAGCATCATTGTTTCAAATCCTCAGGTTTCAGGGTTCAAAGCCTCTCCCCTCCCCACCCTGGTCCACTCACTCGTCCTTAAATCCCAGCTCTGTATCTACCAGCACTATTGTTCACTATGGATGTGTCGTCCATGCACTCCCAGTTACACGTATCATCTGCGGACTGTCAGGGAGCCGTTTCAAGGCTGAATTTCTTTCGGTGAGTTCCTGCAGGCTTGGTGAAAGAACTGTGCTATGTTCAGGCTGCAGCCCACACTGCCATCATCCTACAGTGACTCCTGTTCCATACGAGAGTGGCTCTGCTTTTTCTTTTTCTTTTTTTTTTTTTAATGTGCATGTGCATGGTGTGTGTGGTGTGTGCATGTTTGCAGCTGTGCACACCAGTGGAGGCCAGAGGTCAATGTTGGGTGTCTTCCTCAATCTCTCCCCACCTTACTTTTGAGACGGGCTCTTCCAATGAACCTGAAGCACACAGGTAGGGTAGGCTGGCTGGCCAGCAAGCTGCTGGCTTCCACTCATTTCCACGCCCCCTCCCCTAGTTGCTGGGATACACAGACGGTAATGGTTTTACATGGGTGTTGAGGATCCGAACTCAAGTTTTTTTCTTGCTTGCAAAGCAAGCAATTTACTAATGAGCTGCTTCTCCACCCTGTGACCCACCCTTTGTTTGGTTAGCTTGTCTTGGAAACTATGACAATAACCATACAAAATTTCCCACTCAGGCTTACATACTTGAATGAGCATTTAAGGGTCAAGGTCTACGAATGTTATAAGGAACTGCCTTTACCAGCACGTTTTATGAACATGTGTCTTCTATTAAAAAGAGAGGAAAAAAGCAATTTTTGTAAATTTGGGTAACTTTTATGTGCTTCCACTAAAAGCTTACTTCGAAATTGGTATTCCATGAAAAGAGGAAAAAACATTCAACTTTTTCTGTATGTGAGTATTAGAGAGTGCTATGAAAACAGACACAAGAGCAGCAGCTAACATCTGAATCTTTATCAAGAAAACTAGAAAATCTTCCAATCTTCACACCATCAGTCTTCACTTTCCAGGTGGCTCAGCAGCCCAACTCATGGGTCACCAGACAGACAGACAACTTTCTTTAGTAAGACATGGAATATATCGTTTGCCAATCATTTATTTGAATCTCTTTAATGTAGCCTGGACAATTGAGACAGAGCCCCAAAGTAAATCCATCCACAACAACTTGCTCAGCCCAACCAGAGGTCAACTTTTTCAGCACAGAAGTAAAGCCTTTATGTTTTAATTTCCTTCAACTGTGACAGAATTCCTGAAGTCGGCTATAGCAGCCAAGCCTTATGAAGGCCATTAATACTTTTACATTTCTAATCCATGCAAAGTACCAAGAGGATTATGGTTATGATGGGCCACAGAAGGGAAACAAGTATTAAATTCATACCATTATAGATTTATAGGCTATGAGTGGTCAGCATGGATGTATAAAACGGTAGCGTGCTCCAAGGATTGGCCATTAATAAAGACAGTGTATTACAACTGCCTAACAAGTAGAAAGGCCTCCCACACAGCAAAAAGGCAGTGTTTAAATTTTTAGGACCAGTCAGGGAGTGTTGAGTATTAGATCAAAATAGGATTTTCTATGCTAGCCATTTGTGTTGTTCTAGCAATGGCTAATGTTTATGGGCTGGCTTCTTATTGTGTGTCTTAACTGTCCTTCATACTCTATGAAGACATGTCTTACTGCCTCTACAGTAATATTAACTTATTGTATGCCTCGAACTTGGTAATATAATCAGAATACTTGTGAAACAATCCAATTAATTAATATAAATAATGGGAAAAAATGAGTTGGGAACTATGAATCTGGATGTAGCCCAGGTTTGATGGCTTTGGGTGGTAGGATGAAGGAGAGGGTCAGAAAGGAGAAATAGTGATGCTGAGGAAGGACAGAAGATGACGGTGACCTATGTAACATAATTGACTCACTTAAAATTACTGTAGCCGGTTATCTGACATACATGAAAAGTTTTGTATTTCCAGAATATTAACAATACATCATTAATCATGGCTAGGCATGATACAGTGTCTACTACTAGATTTTTGTTTGTTTTCAGCACATGGAACTTAGGTCTGATTGTTCTTTATTCTTAGTTCAGTCAGTACATTCTATAACATGGAAATAAACAAAAAAAAAACTGTGTGTGCATGTGTGTGCACACGCGCGCCCGTGTGTGTGTGTGTGTGTGTGTGTGTGTGTGTGTGTGTGTGTGTGTGTTTCTAAAACAGGGATAATAATATCATCCTGCAGAGGGAAGCCTTCAGAGTCACTTTATTTCATCACCTTCCCCCTCTGTACTCTGGGCTCTGGGATGGTTGGTCCTCTCCTTTGCCAAAGCCATCTTTTCAGCATGGTTTTAGGACTATGCTTTAACACAGTGGTTCTTCACTTCCATGCTTTGGACATTTATTCTCTCTTCTATTCCTACATATTTTGTAGAGGAAAAAACACAGACATATATGCATGTCCTTTTTAAACCTTGCTTTCTCATTAAAACCTTTTTCTCCCCAAAGTATCTTTAACATAAATCAATTCCCAATGCTACCATAAGGAAGTGATTGTCTGCTAGGTATATCTGGTGGTGTTACTCATGTGGACCGAGACCAGAGACCCTGTTGGCCATCCTCTAAGCACAGGAGAATGGTTCCACATAGTAAAGAATTATTCTTCCTAAAATTCCAATAGTCTGCTAAAGAGAATGCCTAGTATAATATAAATATTATTCTCTCTTTTTAGAAATGAAGACCACGAGGCTCAATTTAGTTAGTAAACCAGTCAAAGGTCACATATCAAATAAGTAAAAGTGTCAAGACTTAATCTAGAGTAAGGTTTGAGTCATCCACTCTGTGAGTACATGCGTATGTGCCTGTGCACATGTATGCCTCTGTGTGTGTCCAAATTCAACCTTATTTATTAACACATTCAAATTTTAAAATGAAGATGTTTGTATATCACTCCTCATCTACACATGATTATTTCTTTGAAGTATATATGTAGAAGCTTGAAGTATGAAGTGAATAGCAATTATAGGTCTTTCATAATTATATATTATATACATAATTTATGTAGAATACTTTCTGTAACTATAATACTAATTACCAAGGTTTAATCTATGTCAGCAAATCCGTTTCCTTAAAGCTGTAGTTTACATCTCCCATAGTCTTACCTATCAGTAGGCTATATTGACTTGTTTTCTTAAATCTTCTTCTTTAATATCTTCAGTTTAATCATTTGTCTTTCTCCAAAACGAAAAGTCTCTGTTGCTCAGTTTGCCTCCTTCAACTACAAACATACTGTGATGGTTTGAATGAAAATGGCCACTGTCGCTTTCTCAGAAAAATGGGAATAGGGCTTCCTCAAGACCCAGGTATTCCACTCCTTGGAATATACCCAGAAGATGTACTACCACACAACAGGGACATATGCTCAACCATGTTCATAGCTGCCTTATTCATAATAGCCAGAACATGGAAACAACCTACATGTCCCTCGGTAGAAAAATGGATAAAGAAACTGTGGTACATCTACACTATGGAATACTACTCAGCTATTAAAAACAAGGAATTTCCAAAATTTGTGGACAAATGGATTGAAATAGAAATTATCATAATGAGTAAGTTCACACAGAAGCAAAAAGAGCTAAATGGTATATACTCACTTATATCGAGACACTAGTCCAAGGTGTACGTCCCCATGAAAAACTGTACCTACCAGGAAAGTGGGTCAGAGGGGAGGACACACTATTGAGACTTTAGGTGTGAGAAGCCTGGGAGAATGAGGAAATAGAAGGATCCAGTGGGTCCTGGAAAACTACAGGTGGCTCTGGGCCCTGGGGTCCTCCGCAAACTATGGCAACAGCCAAGGAAAATATAGGCAGTAAACTTTGAACCCCTACCCAGACTAGCCGATGGACAAGACATTCTCCACCGTGAATTGGAGAAGGAGATCTGACTTTCACACAAACTCTGGTGCCCCATATTTGACCATGTCCCTTGGATGGAGACTCCTGGTGGCACTCAGAGGAAGGATAATAGGTCACCAAGGAGAGACTTGATACCCTATGAACATATACAGGGGGAGGAGGTCCCCCTCAGTCACAGACAAAGGGGAGGGGAGTAAGGGGGGAAGCAGGAGGAAGGGAGGAATGGGAGGATATAAGGGATGGGCTAACAACTGAGATGTAATATGAATAAATTAATAATAAAAAAAGAAAAGACGGAAAAAAAAAAAGAAAAAAGAAAATGGCCTCTGTAGGCCCACAAGGAGTGGCACTATTAGGAGGTGTGGTCTTGTTGGAGGAGGTGTGGCCTTGTTGGAGGAGGTGTGGTCTTGTTGGAGGAGGTGTGGCCTTGTTGGAGGAGGTGTGGCCATGTTGGAGGAGGTGTGGCCTTGTTGGAGGAGGTATGGTATTGTTGGAGGAGGTGTGGCCTTGTTGGAGGAGGTGTGGCCTTGTTGGAGGAGGTGTGGCCTTGTTGGAGGAAGTGTGGTCTTGTTGGAGGAGGTGTGGTCTTGTTGAAGGAGGTGTGGTCTTGTTGGAGGAGGTGTGGTCTTGTTGGAGGAGGTGTGGCCTGTTGGAGGAAATGTGTCCCTAGGGTTTGGAGTTTAAAATGCTCAAACCAGGCCCAGTGTCACCCTCACTCTGCCTGGTGCCTGTGGACCAGGATGTAGAACTCTCAGCTAGTCTCCAGCACCACGTTGGCCTGGATGCCACCATGTTCCCTGCCAAGACAATAAAGGGCTAAACCTCTGAACTGTAAGCCAGCCCCAATCAAATGGTTTTCCTTTATAACCATCACCATGGTGGTGGTTTCTCCTCACAGCAGTAGGATACTAAGACCCCTACCAGCTCTTCCCACATTCAGTAAATAAATCTAATAAATCTAGATGACATCCCCTGACTCAGAGACTTAACTGAGCAAAGCTTGTGAAATGTGTAAAACAGTGTCAGGAACAAAGTAAATCCTCAGGTAGTACTGGCTATTTCAATATCTTTGTACCCTCTCCCCTGCCCATCCCCCCTCCTCTCTTTCTTCTCTCTCCTCCCTCCTCTCCCTTCTTCTTCTTCTTCTTCTTCTTCTTCTTCTTCTTCTTCTTCTTCTTCTTCTTCTTCTTCTTCTTCTTCTTCTCTCTCTCTCTCCCTCTCCCCTCCCCTCTCTGCTTCATACATGATTTTGGACCATAAAGTTACTGTGACTCCCAGTGTCATTCCGATTCTCTAAATGTCTCCCATTTCCAAATGCTCTGTATACTCAGGGCCCATGACGGGCATCAGCTGGGCTTCTTAGTACCAAGTAATGGCTTGGCTCTCCCATCCAGGATGGCTCATGCTCTGGCTTCTGTGCCTCAGTCCTCCCTTGCCACAGTGTTCCCAAATACCCTGTTGACCCATCCCCAGTTCTGATGACAAGAAGTCAAATCCCTAGAGACTACATACAGCTAAATGCAGTAACACACATATCTGTGTGATCCCAATAGACCCTACCAGAAGATAGGAGGCAGAGAAAGGAGAATATTGGCCTGTGGGTCACAGATAAAACCAAACAATATGGTATGAAAAGTGAGGACCAACACCTAAAGATGACTTCTGACCTATATAGATACATCGTGGCACATATGTGTCCATACTCACATGTGAACCCACACATACACACAAATGCACACCAAAAAGTGTTTCATAATTTTCTTACTACTTATATTGGCTATTTTTTGCCAACTTGACACAAACTAGAGTCACCTGAAAAGAAGGACACTCAACTAATGAATTACTTTCATCAGACTAGACTATGGGAATCTCTGTGGACCTCCTGTTATTATCAGTCATGATTAATGTAGGAATGCCCATCCATTATGGGCAGATCAGACGGGTGGTCCTTGGTTGTATAGAGAAGCAAGCTGAGCAAGCCTTGGAGAACAAGCCAGTAAGCAGCTTTCCCCCATGATTCCTGCCTCTGTTTCTGTTGAGTCCCTACACTGACTTCTCTCAACAATGAACTGTGCAGCGGACCTGTGAGCTACAAGTTGGTTTTGGTCATGGTGTTCATCACAACAGCAGAAAGCAAACTATGACACTGCTAGCCTAAGTACTATCAGCAGCCAAAGTTAGGTTACAATGGCCGTTAAGAGTTGCCTTCTGCCCCATAGAGGAAGGTTGCAAAGTCATCCAGATCTAAACCTTTTTCTGTTTTGTTTTACTGCTCTCAGTAAGTGATGTGATGGTAAGAACTGTGCCAAGTCCAACTAACCAGAAATCCAGTGTTTGAGTTTTGTCCCTCCCGAGTCCCTGCCAGCTGTGAGCAACAGCAGATCTTCATGCCAGTAGCTCAGTGGCCTGTGAATGGGCTCTGTTCACAGCTGGGACAGTGACAGTGGAGAGCCCTTCAGTTTCCTCATTAAAAACGACGGTTGGCAGTCCCCAGGCTGCAAGGATGGCCTAGTGAGGTCTGATAAATTTTCTCATGGCCCAGGATCAGAGCATCCTTGGGCCACCGGGGCTGCCCCTGGAGCTGATATCAACTCACCCTTTCTGTATATTTATTTTTTTCAGAGAAGCCATTACCATAACTCTTTGTACTTTTGTGTGAAGCCAGAATCTGAAAACTTACGTGGAGTGTTTCGGATGAGCGTTAGTGTATAACTGATATTTCATTATGGTTTTAGGTGGAGAATAAACTGCATCTGCTCTTGATATAAATAAGTAGAAAGTTAATCTATGTGGATAAATAGTCTTGGTCTTCTTTCTTCTAACACACTTAGGAATTTTATCATTTCTGTATGGAATAACACTAACTGTTTAAGAAGGTACCTTCCCTTTTTTGTCATTGGTGATTTTCTAGTTTCTTTCATGCCAAGGATGGCCATACTGTTTATGGTCTTTTGTTTTTACTAAGTAGAAAATAAATTTGGACTCCTGTTGGGAGAGAGTTGAGGAGAAGCTTTGCTTGTGAAATCGTTGGTGGTGGATGGTATACTAAGTCACTCCTTTTCATGTTCCTCTGTCATCTTTGGAACTGTGTCAGAGTCTATGTTTATCTGGGCTTCCCTTTGACTTCTGAAGGTCATCTTTGTGCTTGCTGCCCTTGAGGGAAGGTGACTCAGTAGAATGCTCTTCTTTAACATTTTTTTTATCCAATCTGCCTTGTCTATTTCTACTTATTTCTCTTTGCCAGCCTATTAAGGCATTTATGTCAGTCGATATTGCTTTAGCTAACACCATCATCCAAAGATCAGTCACCTGCATAGGACTCAATGTTGTGATGCCCTACAAGACCATCTACTCCATCAGAGTGGCACCTTGTAACTTGGATTGTGCCATTCTGTGATTAGAGACCAAGACATTCAGGCATTCAGCAAACACTTGGTGCTCAGCCATATTGTAGGTCAACAGTGTCTGAACCTTTCCCCAACTGGAGGAGCCAAACTGCTTCCTGGTTACTCCCAGGTAGCCTCCCAATCTCTTATAGATGATATGAAGATCTGGCAGCTAATCTTTTCTCAGGCATCATTTCTGCTTGCCCTGTTTGATACCATGTATTGCTTGTCTAACTGCATCAGCTCAGTTAGACAAGCTTTTATTAAGTGCCTACTGTAAGAATACAGTGATTACTAAGTTGGCCATTTTTGTTCTTTAGGAGCTATCAACAAACTTAGAAAAGAAAGTGTTAAAAGATGTGTTTGGATCCCTATAGTTCATGAAGGAAAAATGCCTGGGGCTCAGGGCTTAGGGCAGGTGTCCCAATGGATGAAACCTGGCTATCAGAACAGGTATGGGTGGGCACATATTACCAAGTCAACAAAGATAGTGCAGCTCATTCAGTGCCACTAAGAAGCCAGGAGAGATCAGAGCAGTTTGTGTTGTTGTTGTTATTGGGGCTTTTTGTTTGTTTTAGATTGTTTATTTAGCAACTGCATGAGGAAGGAACTTAATAGGAGCCAGGATACTTGTGTTAGTTCAAAAGAGACATGGTAAAACCCTGAACCAAGGGGCATTTGAAGGACAGATGATGCAAATGAAAAGAATGTGCCCCTTCTCTGTCTTCTGAGTTAAATGCTTCCCAGGAACTAAGTGTACGCTAGAAGCAGATGTGGATTCACCCATCTGTACAGTGATTCCCAGACCCTCTTTCCAGTTTCACTTCCTACAACTTCAGTCACCTGTGTCAACTATGGCCCAAAAGTTTACAAGGGAAAAAAATCTAAAAAATAGAAAATAACTTCTATGAATACGTTTATTATACTATATTGTTATAATTTTTATCATTAGTTACTATTCACCTCTTACTGTATCTAAGTTATAAATTCATCTGTCACGTGTGTGTATGTATTGGGGAAAGATCACATAGCTGGGATTTGGTACTATCATGGTCTCAGATATCCACAGAAGGTCTTGGAACATCACCTTTAAGGGTGTATTGCCTTTGCATGTTGCCACCTTCTCCTCAGGTGGGAGGAGAAATACTTTGTCACCTTTGTTGTTTGTTCCTGTCTCCCTGCCTGGTCCCTTGCCCAAGTCCTGCTGAGCAGCTCTGCTGAATTCACCTTGGCTGTTTGTGCTGATAATAGCCACTGACAAACATGGCGTCATGTCACTATAATGACATGCCTGAGGCAATTAACTTATAAAGAGAAGAGGCTTGCTACTTACCTCACAGTTTATACGTTCAAAACCAAGATTTAAGCTAAGGTTTGGCCTCTGATTGGGTCAGCAGAAAATAATGGTAGGAACACATGACAGAGAGAATATTTATGTAATGCGGGAAGGAAGGGGGCAGGTGGAGGGAGAGAAGGCTGAGGGGTGGAGAAGGGAACCTACTTCCAAAGCCTTAAGGACCTCCCACTAGACCTCATCTCTTTTTTTTTTAACCATTTTTTTTATTAATTTGTTCATATTACATCATGATTGTTAGCCCTTCCTCTGTTTCTTCCCATTCTTCCCTCCCTCCCACTTCCCCCCTTCTCCCCTCCCCTATGTCTGTGATTGAGGGAGACCTCCTCCCCCTATATATGCTCTAAGATTATCAAGTCTCTTTCTTCTTGGTAACTTGCTATCCTTCCTCTGAGTACCGCCAGGCCTCCCCATCCTGGGGACGTGGTCAGAAAAGGGGCACCAGAGTTCGTGTGAGAGTCAGATCTTACTCTCCACTCAACGGTGGAGAATATCATGTTCGTCGGCTAGGTCTTGGTAGGGGTTCGAAGTTTACTGCCTATTTCTCCTTGGCTGGTGCCTTAGTTTGAGGAGGACCCCAGGACCCAGATCTGCCTGCCATAAAGTTCTTCTTGTAGGTTTCCAGGACCCTGTGGGTCCTACTATTTCCCCATTCTTCCATGCTACTCTCGCCTAAAGTCTCAATAGAATGTCCTCTCCTCTGACCCACTTTCTTGGTAAGTAAAGTTTTTCATGGGACGTATCCCTGGGACTAGTGTTTTGATATAAGTGAGTATATACCGTTTGTCTCTTTTTGCTTCTGGGTGAACTCACTCATTATGATAATTTCTAGGTCAATCCATTTGTCCACAAATTTCGGGAATTCCTTGTTTTTAATAGCTGAGTAGTACTCCATAGTGTAAATGTACCACAGTTTCTTAGTCCATTCTTCTACTGAGGGACACTTAGGCTGTTTCCATGTTCTGGCTATTATGTATAAAGCAGCTATGAACATGGCTGAGCATATTAGACCTCATCTCTTAAAGGTCCACAGAACCTCTGGCCCAGGCCTTTGCACATGGAGTTGTTTTTTGTTTGTTTGTTTGTTTGTTTGGGGGTAGCATTCATCCAAACAATAGCAAGAAACCACTGTGACTCTACAATCAAATGACACAGGGTAGGAAGTAAAGTATATCACCAAATTTTCATTGATTCTGGGATGATTTCCTCTCCAGTAAATGGGTGCATGGACCATTTCTGTAGTTTAAAATGTACATGTGGAGGAAGAAGATGGCTCAGAAGGTAAAGGCGCTTGCTGCCAAGGCTGTGGATCTGAGTTTGATTCCAGCCCCCACATATAGAAAGGAGAGAACTGACTCCTGAAAGTAGTCCAGTGATCACATGTGCACCCTGGCATGCACAGGCACATGTGCATGCGTGTACATGTGCACGCACACAATTTGAAGTAAGGATAAGCATGTTACAGAATTGGGATACATCTTATTTTTATCTCTCACTGCTTAGTAATCTAGAGAGCAGTATTTCTGATAGAAGTCAGATCCTTTACTTCCTGTTAAATTTCTTTTTATTATTATTATTATTCCTATCTTAATTTTTTGGGAGGAGAGCACATCTAAAAATGGGTAATTCTTAAAGAAGCCTATAAATACATTTTACCCATTGAGAGAAAAAACTCCAGCCCTCCATGGCAATAAAGTAATAAACTTAGTTTAAAGTGGTCAGGTTTATCACAGATCAATCCAACCCACAGCAAGGGAGTGTAGCCAGTCATCTGGGCAGCCTTTGAAGCCGCATACTGATGCAGACTTTCACCTCTGGGACTCACCATAATTTTAATTAACATAAAGTAATCTAAAGGCATGCTGGTTACATGCCCAGTGCCTGAACAAAGCATTCTAGGCAGGGGCTGGGGAACAGGGAAGCTGGCCTATTCCTCTTCCCTGAAAACAGGCTTTCTTCAATCAAAGCAGATTTTTTTATTATGCTCAGCCTTTTTTTTTTTCACTGCATGATGTTCTTAGAGACCAAAACAACAGAATTCCAAAAGCTTTTGTTAATTAAAAAGAGCAGAACTGAAACTGTTATAGATTATGTCAGTTCAGCCCCACATTTAAAAAGCACAGGGCTCCAGATCGCCTTTAAAGTCCATGATTTACACCATATTCCAGTAAACCGATGGCAGGCGGAGACTTTTCATTCACTCCTCTTGTGTGTCGTGTGGAACACGCTGAAAGCTGTTGCTTCTCCCAGGGACAGAGCAGGCAGAATTCACTCCAGCCGGCATTGCTTTTAATACGTAGCTTTGACTTTCAGAGAAGTGGGGTGCAGTGCGACTCATAAAACCCCCTGGCTGAGCAAACCCTCAGCACTCTTTAACAGGAAGCAGCCTTCTCTCCAAATTCCTTCCAACTTTTTTCTTTCACATGCAAGTCTGAGACACAAAATATTCTGCAAAAAATTGTAAGGAATCCACAGTAGTTTTTACTGTTTGGGGATTTCCCCAGGGAAAATAGTTGTGTACACACACACACACACACACACACACACACACACACACATACACGACAGAGTTTGATTATGTGATCTGATCAGCTGAGAGAAACAGACAACACCATCTCCATTTTATTGTCCGTGCTATTTACTGAGTTTCCTTAAAGAAAGCTTAAGAATTCTTTCCCTGTGAGTCACTCACCGTGTGTGTGTGTGTGTGTGTGTGTGTGTGTGTGTGTGTGTGTGTGTGTGTGATTATAAACTTTCCTGCAGCTGGTCAGTTTGGAATGCAATCATCTCATCTTTTCTTCAAACCTCTTTGCCTTCATTTATATCAGTTCTCCTGTCTGAAGCTAAATCGAGCAGCTTGGGTGGAGCCAATTTCTTTCCATTAAATATTTACGTTTACGCGAAATGAACAGTCTGGCTGGGTGAGATTCAAAGAACTCCATCGTCTGACCGTGACTTACATAATTGCATTTTCATTGCCCTGGCAAAATACATCTCCTTGGTTTAATTTTTGTTGGAATTAATGGTAGGGAAATTGTGTGCTTTTTTTTGCCAAGAATCAGTGGTGGTTGCAAGGCTTAGGCTAAGGTTCTTTTTACCACTAGTCATAGAAGAGAAGGTATTCCCCATTCCCATCTCAATGAAGAGGGGTTACAAAACTGGGCCTTGGGAGTAGCCTGGCTCGGCAATTTAAACACTAACACCTCGACACCTCGACAGATGTCTCAATATGCATATTAATTACCCTTTTCCCTCCATGAAAAGGGCCCTCCAATTGCAATCATCCATTCTGAGGTAGCACTGTTGTTTTAGAGGGCAATTCTGAACCCACTTTCCCAGTGGCTAGAAGAAGCCTGCTGCTGCCAACTGAGTGGTCTAGAGCCCTCACTAATTACCAGCTTCCATGGCTTTTGATTCCCAGCCCAACTGATGGCGCCAGAGGCTGAACCACAGGCAGATCTGTAGGCCCTGCATTTGCCAAATGGAATCTATGCAATTTGTTTCCTTTTCTCTGTGTTTTATGATGAGACTCAGCTCTGACTGAATAGACTGGAATTGCTTCAAAATACTAATGGCTGAAGATTTTAGTATTGAGAAAATTTACCATGAGAGGTCTATTCTCTCTCTCTCTCTCTCTCTCTCTCTCTCTCTCTCTCTCTCTCTCTCTCTCTGTGTGTGTGTGTGTGTGTGTGTGTGTGTGTTTGTGTGCACGCATGTGCACCAGAAATCAATGTTGATATATTCCTCAGTCACTCTCCATCTTATCAGACAAGGTCTCTCTCACTAAACCTAAAGCTCTTAAAGTCCGCCTGGCAATCTGGCCAGTGAGCTTTGGGAATCGTCCTTTCTCTACTCCATCTTAGGATTCCAGGCACATACCAATGTGTCCACCACTTTCACATGATTGTCAGAGGTGGAATTTAGTTCATCATGCTGCACAGGACTGTCCTAACTGAGTCACAGTCCTTGCTCCCAAATTTGCTAAACTTTTAAGTACAGTTGTGCTATTTAATTCCATTAATTGCACAGATACTTAGTTAGCACCTACTGTTTACTCTGTACTGTGTTTTATTCCGGAAATAATAACATGCAATTATCTCCCATTGTACTATAAAAGGCCAATAAAAATATCATGTAGGGCCACCTTGTATAATAATTATGTCAGGGAACGTCTTAGAAATAGGCACTTAGAAGTGACTAATTGTGCTTTCCGTACAAACAAAGTTGAGGTCTAGAAAATGCTTTGTAAAGGATTTTAAGATGATTTTTGAAAGGCATACATAAAATTCAGGAACAAGGCCCATGAGAAGGGAGTGGGCACAAAGCACAGACAGGACTCTTCTTTCAACAGAAAGCCAGACCAGATGCCCTTGACAGGTTGTCACATATAATTAAAATGTTGAGTGTAGTAGCCACCATCATGGTAGCTGAAAAGAATCCCAAGGAATAGGTATAAATTTTAGTATACTCCCGGGGCTACAGAGATTGCTAGTGCTCTCCTTGAAAACAAGCTACACCATTGCCTAAGAATGTCTCAGAAACAAACACAAGGACCCAGCAAGAGAATTGTCTCGTGCTGACCGTGGCATGGGATGAAAGGGATGAAAACCCACTTCTGAGTTTAAGGTCTGATTCATGCAGCACATGAATTAAGAACCTCATATACAAACTGGGCGTGGTAACACATGCCTGTAATCTCAGCACTTGTGAGGTAGAGGTAGGAGGATCAGGAGTTCAAGGCCAGCCCAAACTATTTAGCAAGTTGGACGTCAGCTTGGTCTATTAAAAATAAAATGTCAATTCTCGGGTTTAGGTTTGTGGTACCCCCAGAAGGACCAGCACAGGCTATGTAAATCCTCAAGGATCACCTAGACTCTTTATCTCCTAGTTTCCTAAAGAAAATACCTCAAAAGGAACAAAACAATAAGAAAAGCTAGAGAAGAGCCACGCCTGAGAGTGTGAGAAGCAATGCTCTGTGAAATCAGCCCTCTAAAGGCAGTAGAGGTATAAATCACAGAAATAAAATTAAAATATTTAATATAGAGAAATAAAGAAGCTTAAGAGCAAAAGCATTGAAAATCAAACAGATTTGAAAAACTGTAACTCTTAGAAAATGAAGATCCATCACAGAAGTGAAAAATCCCATCAAGAGAGCCAGTGCGGGGGAGGGGGGGGCGGGGGGGAGGTGTTCAGCACAAAAGCCTGGAGACCTGAGTTTGATTCCTGGAGCACACATAAAAGTAGAAGAAGAAACTGATTCCATAAAGTTGTCCTCTGACTCCCACATGTGTGTTATGGAACACATGTGTACACACACACGCACATGTACACACACACATATATACACACATGTGGGGTCAGGGAATAATAATAAATGTTTAAATCGTTTAAAAAATTGGTAAAGGGGAAAGCTATGATTAAGTGAATTAACGGACATAGAAAACACCAACCAGGATACATTGAGATTATGGAGCAGCCTGAGGGCTAATCAGAGTTTAGGAGATGTGACAGAATGTGGAAAATAGTGTTCAAGGAAGAGCAGGGATAGTTTTCCCAGAGGTCTGTCATAGCAGTGGAAATCTAGCAATAGCAACTAACCTGCCCTTACGGAATGAATAGATTAAATGCATTTGCATTCTAGAGTTTTGTACAGTTTTCCAAATGAGTGCGCTCCAGTAATCCAGTAGTACTTTGAATCATCAAGTGACTCTAGTACATCCAATAATATATGTGAATTATCAAGATAAGCAAGCATAAAAATAAAACATATCTTTATTATGAATGTAAAAATTATTTCAGACTACATACAAATACAATAAAACTTCACAAAATAAAGGAATGATGATTATTCCTAATTAATAGTTGTATCAGGTGGGAGAGGTGGGAAATTAGTTCCTGGATGGACCATGTGACTACATCAGGTCATTTTCAAAGGTCCTACCTTTCATTTTGAGTAACAAACTCAAATGCACTGATATTATGAAATTAAAATAGTAATAAATAAAAATGGCCCATTCATCTTCCAGTGATGATAATGTATTATGAACTAAAGATTTTTTACTAATTTTGCATTCTATAAGTGCAATGAGAAAGAAGGGGAGGGAGATATTGACAATTTCTCTAAGTTCTACAATTGGTGTAAGCATGAAACTCAGCAAATTGCAAATAGGATCATCGTGATCTTCAGCATCATCAGCATCAGCATCAGCATCCCAGGCACAGCATAGTGGAAGCCCAGAATACCAAAGAAAAGGAATACTAAAAGAACCCAGGAAAATAGGTCACTTTAAAAAGCATTAGTCACTGTTGTTGATCTTTTGAACTCAGTGGAATTACTTAGAGCACAAATAGAGCCAGTACCCAGATCCATGTGTTGTCTTATTCCTATGCCTACATTCTTAATTCAACCAAAATTTTATCATTTGTCCAGGGGCAGCCATTTGTGCACAAAATTAATGCAAATCTGAAAAACAGCCAAATCTGAAGAGCTAGGAGGAAAGCTGACTTCAGCCTGCTTAACATGTGGAAAACCTACCAAAACAAATTTAGGTGCAGAAGACACAAGTCAACTCACATTTTGTTAATTTCTCAAAATAGGCCAAGCACAGTACTGGCACTTTAAAAGCCACCTTCTCCAGCCAAAATTTATTGCTTGGAATTCTTATTTCCATTTCATGGTTGCAGAGACCAATGCTAGGGGAGATGACATAATTTACCTAGATGTATAGAGCAAGTAAGTAACCGATAAGTTCAAATTCTAGTGAAATGCAGCCAGGACCACCGTGCCTACTATATTCCCAGCAGCATTCTTGAACAAATGAATAATGTAAGTGTTCTACCTGAGTTGTCTGCACACACAAGACGTTCTGGGTACGCCTGCTACTGCTATTCTTGATGGCAAGGGATCCAAGGAATATGCAGGAAGACCCAGGCTGGACCTCTTTCCTGGAGGGTGGGATATCTTACGAGTTCATACTACTACCTCCTCTACATCCATTTAAAGCATACTATTTTCTAATGGCAAGAGTTTATAATCATGCATTTTAGACTTAATAGACAAATTACTATCTCCATGAAAGCCCTAGAAAGGCTTAACTGAGAGAGTAACCAATAAAGTTCTTAGTTCAGTCTCTGTCGCTGAGATGTCTTCAGCGAGCGACTGATTCTGCCCATCTTAGACCTTTGACAGCATAGAGAATTGTTGCAGTCAGGGGATTCATTGACCTTTCCTACTTTGCCTAAGAAAAAGTGAGCCATCTTGATTTGGTTCATTGCTGTGATAAGATGTAGTTCTGTGCCTGCTAATCATTCATTTTAACTCTCCTTGATTATACTGTGGTCTGACTTTTATATCTAGCTGATATGAATATAGCAATAAGTTACTAACCAGCCAAAATGAAAATTTAAAAAAAAATTCTCACTCGTCCCCTGAATTGAGCTTACTACAGTGTCTTCTCAGCCTCCACTCAGCCTCTTTGTGGGCCACATATCAGATATTTACATTATGATTCCTAAGTAGCAAAATGACAGTTATGAAGTAGAAAGGAAATGCTTTTATGGTTGGGGCCACCACAACGTGAAAGGCTGTATTAAAGGGGCTCAGCATTAGGAAGGCTGAGAGCCCCTGAAATCCACATGTTATTTGGATAAGTTTGACTTGGGTATCTTGACCTTCAGGATGTATTATTTTGAACTAAGGGATTATATGAACTTTTATGTAAATTCCAATGAGACAACGACTATGGAAAGGATTGCTGCAGTGCTGGGCTCAGCAACACAGACGGTGCAGATCATCCTCTACGTAGCCAGCATATCAATTCATCCTGAGGTCAAAAGGAGTCGGGCAGGAAAAGAAATATGAGGCTCAGTCAGCACGTGTGCACTGTGCAGTGTGAGCCCACATGACGCATGTGAAGTGCAAATCTGGTACAGATCCCTCAACATAAAGATGACTGTAATTAATTCCAAATTGTATTTACTTACTATACCTAGTAAGCAGGGAGTTTATAACATACTGTAATTACTTTTCAATGAATTAGTCTTATTTTTTAAAAACATAACAAAAAGCTAATAAACAAAGGCTGTTTAAGAACTCTCCCTCCTCTGTCCTTCAGGCCTTCACGGCACGGTAAGAGCACCAGAGCCACTCAGTCTTTCCTGCTCCTCCATTTGATCTCATCTGTGCGTGTGTTTCTTGGAAGGTGCTTCTCTGATAATGATTAAAAGTGCCAGTGAGTCTGGAGAGCTCAACTTCTCTTTGTGAACCAGCACTTTATGCCTCTTGATTGTTTCTACTACAGCATTTGGGCTTTTAGGAGATTGCTCACTTATTATGTCATCCTTAGCAGAAGAAAAGAAGACGCTCACTTTGGAGGAAAACAATTCTTCCAGGAGCCTAGCTTTGCAGTAAAATCTCCAGATACATTTTCACAATACCAGTGTAAAAGCAGGGTTTGCTCTCTTTTACACTAGACATAACTCACAAGCTCTTTTTAGAATAGCAGGAACTCTTACACATGCGCAGATGGGGAGAGAAGCAGCTGTTACCGGCATAGCATAACTACTGAACAGCCTCGCATGCAGAGATAAGAAATATTTTTCTATCATTCCCAACTGAAAAAAACCCTCAGAAATGTAGACAGACTGACTAGAATTATTCAAAGTGAAGCCTGTCTGAAATTAGTCTCCCAGAGACAATGGTGCCATTCACCTCTCTCGCTTCTTACAGCTAAGAGTCATTTGCATCTCCTGACACCCTTTGAATTAGTACTTCCCCAAGAAAGCACTGGACCCCTTATAGAGTATTTAAAACATTCCATTGTTTCTGATCAGACCTGTGTTGCCAGCCATCCCCCTGACTCAGACTTTAGCACATGGGTAAAGAAAAGCCACTGTCGGAAAAATATCAAAGGTCCAACACTGTATTCATGTGACAGTTTCTGGAATTCACATTTCACTTCATGCTCTAAGTATCATCACTCAGGAAGTCTGTCTGACCCTTACCTGACCTCTGAGGGGTGTAAGTCAAGAACAATTTCTTGTGTCTCAGCGAAAATGCAAACTAGGAGCGAGTGATCTCTGAAGCCCAGGCTTCAGAGTAATTGGCGACTTTCTCCAAATATCTGTTAAGACGCAATACAATGGGTGCTAGGGTTTCTCTTAAAGTAAAATTGTTTTGCATTTGCAAAGCAGCCTCACGGTTTGTCGCCCAGGACTCCCTCACCAGACTGCTGTGCCGCCTAGCTGGCTTGTGAGGCGGGTCTTCATCTGTCAGCATCTTTAGCATAAACCATCAGCTCCAAGCATTCTTCAGGCTGAAACCCGAGCTGTCCAGTCTCAGCTCCGGAGCCTTTGTGTGCTTTCAGGAAAATAAGGCCTGCTTCCTTCCAGTGAAAGACGGGGCAGGAATGCGATCATAACATTTCGAGAGTTCTGTTCTAGCTATGAGTAAAGGAAAAATCAGCCTCAACCCAACTGAAAGGGACAGAAACTACCCAAACAAGTTGAGTGTGGTGAAGTTTTCTCCAGGCCACATTCCTAAGGCGGTTTGTCTCCGTCTGAACTATAAGAACACGTGCCTAGTGGGGTGGTGTATGAAACTTAGCCCAAGTGTGATACAAGAGGTCAGGATGTGTCTACCTTTTGGCAACTGAGGATGAAGTGACAATCCTTCAGCTTCCCAGAGTGTCCTACAAGGCACAGGAGACTAACACCAGCAGCAGCAGCTTGCCAGGAGGGGTCATGTCCACTAGTGGATTGTGGTTTTGCACAGCTTTGGCATTCAGCACCCCGTGTCTAAAATTACATCTTGGATCATGTGTGTGTGTGTGTGTGTGTGTGTGTGTGTGTGTGTGTGAGATACAGGACTTCGCTCCACTGGTTGATCCCACAAAGTCCACAGAACAATAGGGATGCACTTTTGAACCTGAAGCTGTCACTACCAGTCTCACTGTGAGTGTTAAAAATTCGCAGAGCGTCCCAGCTTATTCTTTGTGCAAGAACTTGCCTGTGAAGCTAGAGAGACTGGATCTTGACATCGCCAATCCATTCAAGATGGAAAGATCATTTCTGCGAATGAAGAAATCCGGAGATAGCTTTGCGTTAGCTACAGAGGCTTCCCAGCTTAGGTTATATATTACCACTTGACTGCAGTGCAAGTGCAGTAATGTACTCAGTAGAAGCCATCCTTGGAATTCTGAATTACAGAGCTTCTCCCAGGCTAGATGCGTGCACTGGGATACACCCCTCATGAGGCTGGGCAATGGCAGCAGGCAAGCTCCCCATCAGCCAAGCAAGAGGAAACTGTGATGTGCAGTAGGTTGGGCACATTTCAGGAGGTTTGTCTCTGTAATTCGAACTCATGGAGAGCTTATTGGGATGTAACCCAATCAGCAGCCGAGTAAAAGCTATATTTGTAACATGGACACTTTTTTCCTTCTTATAGGAATACTAATTAGAGATGGAGAGAGGGAACCCATGGGCAGGACCACAGCATCCAGTCAGTCCTCTCTGTGCCAGCTGCTTGCATAGAACTTTGCTGAACTAAAGACTGTCCCGGTCTCTGCAGCATAAGCTCTAGTGGTGAGAAACATAGGCGCAGTTAAAGGCGCACCAAGACAGAGCTGCTGGACACCTTCTCTCACGCACTCAACTGCAGCTCACGCCATACTCTAAACAATAAGGGTGTGTGTTCTGGTGGCCATAGAGGGGATTCATCTGGGTGGCTCAACCACAGTTACAGTAGTAAGGAAAACAGAGTTGCCTTCGTCCTTTGGAAGGCACTGCCAGAAGCAAACCTTGCCCTGGGCCTCTGGCTCCTAGTGGGCATGCTTGTGCATCAGGCCTGAGGCCTCGTGTGTTTGTCTGCTCCCTGGGCCTGGAGTGACTCCAGTCCTTTGGGGGACTCATCTAAGTCTAAATGAAGTGTCAATCAAATAGACTTGATCAACCCTTCTAAGAAATACAAGAAAAACAAAGCAGGGAGGAGGGGAAGACAAAGCAGAGGGGCAAAGTAGAGATCTGACCACTTGACTTCCCTAAAAACTGTTCAGTGTCTTCCTAGGCAGTGCAGCAGAGGAGACCTTTAAGATGAGTTTCTTTGTTTCTGGAATAAGCCCTCATCTCAGTCCATTCCTGCTCACTGTCCAGAGTCCCGATTCTCCATCTACCCAGCAGCCACCTCCACCTCCCCAACCCATACATGCACCAGGTTCAGTCCCATCCTGTCCCTTGGCACACGTCGTTCTTCCTGCCTGGAAGAAACTCAAAGTAATTCTGTGCTTAGAGAGCCCTTTCCTGCTCATTTCCAGCCACCGTCAAGTGGGCATGCTCTTTGCGCATATTGTAATGAGTGGGCTAGAGCACTGTTGATTCATAATAGAACTTTGTTTTCCTTTTTCACATGAACCTGAAAAAGTCAGGGCAACAGTGGCCATCTTTAGTGTCACCATCTCATAGTGAAGTTAAGACTCACAGACTGACGATGATAGGGCAAGCATTATGAGCGTTTGGGAGGGAGGCTGAGATTTTTCTTCATAAATGTATTTATTCATTGCTTAATCTTATGTTGAAGAATAAAGTCAGAATATGTGCAGAGAAGTCCTTTGCAAAAAATGTATACTCACTGATGTCATCACGGGCTTCCATGGAATTTCTCTTCCTGTAGACATAAGTACCCCAATTTTCCTGATTGTATTTTTTGGTGGGGGGAGTTGAGACAGAGATTCTCTGTGTAGCCATGGCTGTCCTAAAACTCACTCTGTAGACTGGGATGACCTCAGACTCACAAAGATCTGCCTGACTCTGCCTCCTGAGTGCTGAGATTAAAGGCGTGCACCACCGCCTGGCCCTGCTTGTATTATTGATCACTGAACTTAAGTCCTAGAGATCTACAGTTCAACTTACATGCTTTCTAAAAAATTATGCTAGTTTTTACTCTTAGTTTCTTAGCAAACAATAAGTTGATCTTTATTAATAAAATTATGTGAAAACTGTATCCCCCACACAAAGTATAGATTCATATTCATATAAAAAGTATACACCTATTATTGGCCACAAAGATAATTAAAGGTCTTCAGTATATGGGACCCAAATTAAATTTGGCCAAGAAATGGTGGTTAGGGTGTAATCACTCTCTGTTTCAACTTCCGATTTTCCTTATTCATCGGTTATAATCTGTTTGTAAGAATCAATGGCTGTTTTGAATTAGCTCATTAAATCAATAGCACATCGTGGTGTACTGTTTTAGCTATGCTATAGTGTTCCATGCATAGATTAAAGTGTGTGCATATTTGTATTACCAAGATAGTTTTATTTAGAATATCTGAAGAATAAGCATCAATTCAAGTTTTCACATTATTATCCTAAGCTATAGGACATCACAAAGCTGTGGACGTCAACGTTTGGCAAGTGTTTTGTTTGGTCAGTTGAAGACTCGCTTTTGTGACTTCAGAACAGATAGAAATGTGAACGCAGCAGTTATCAATCTGTGGGTTGTGGCCTCTTTGGGAGCAGAGCAGTCCTTTCACAGGGGTCACCTAAGACCACTGGGAAACATGGACATTTACATTACGATTCATAACAGTAGCAAATCTACAGTTGTGAAGTAGCAACAAAAATAATGTTATGGCCAGGGGGTCACCACAACACGAGGGGCTATATTATAAGGTCTTAGCGTTAGGAAGATTGAGAGCCATTGTGCTAAGGACAGTGTGAGAAGTGTTCTTTAAAATCCCTTTTTGTGCTCTTGGGAAGATGAGAAACCTCAGTGAGGAAATTATGGAATATTTAGAAAACCAAAGGCTAGTTCAACACTGACGCCATGGCAGATGGTGGCGCATTTTCTACCTCTATACCTAAGAGCTTTGGGATCCTGTAGTTACACAGTGAGAGCAGGAAAGGCACCAAACAGAAGGAGCTGACAATAGTGAGCCGGGGTCTTCACAGTGTTACACACTCTATGAAAGTGATGGATCAACAAACATCTGCTTGCCAATAAGAGAATGAGGAAAAGTTATTTCCCCAGACTGAGTTTGAATGAAAAGAAGACATCCCCAAGAATTCATCCTTTATAGTTTTCCCATCACGTGAGTCAGGTTTCAGATTTGTACCACTTACACAGTCAGTCAGAACCCAAGCTGAGAAAGTGCCTAAAAGCAAAATCACATTACAGGTGGTCTGGAACTTGGAGAGGCATAAATACTCCCTGACAAGCACAGCCTAAAGTCAGACCGAAGAGGCATAACTCTACCATCACCCGTCTGAACATAAACGTACACGCCGACACTGAAACAGACATCACTAGTGAGTCAAGAGGACAGAAAATACTAGAGAAGCTTTGGACTCAGCTTGAGTGTCTAAAGACATAACTTGACAGTCACAGATAGAAGGCTCACTGTATTTTGAAGGCATATCTTATAACAATCTAATGGACTTTGTAGAAACAGAAAGGCATCATTAAAGTAAAACTATGAGTAAATGGAAATCTGAAGAGAATCTAAATGAATGGGTTATGAAGAATGGTGTACTAATAGATGTTCAGTAACTGTCTTTGAGAAGAACAATTGAGCAGGCTTTACAGCATCAGCAGTCCCATTATGGGTGATTTAAAGTTACCAAGGCAATGTCACTTAACACAGTTCTTCTGGGATGGAGTAATAAAAATCTCCAGAGAGAGAGAAAGAGAGAGAGAGAGAGAGAGAGAGAGAGAGAGAGAGAGAGAGAGAGAGAAGAAGAAGAAGAAGAAGAAGAAGAAGAAGAAGAAGAAGAAGAAGAAGAAGAAGAAGGTGGAGGAGGAGGAGGGAGGGAATGACTGGATGACAGATAGATAGATAGATAGACAGACAGACAGACAGACAGACAGACAGACAGACAATACTCCAGTGCAATATATTTGAGCAAAGTATTCAAATGCAACATAAAATATAAATAGACAAAGATACAGGAAATATATATGAGAGACATAAAAGATAGGAAAAGAAGATCTAGTATATTTTTAATTATTATTTAAACCAACAAAAAAAAATGAGAACATGGCAGTTTTTTCAGACAGATTATATTTGTGAATTGTAAAGCACTAGGGATACATAGATAAAAACACCACCCTGCCCCCTCTTATCCCCACCCACCCCTGTCAACTCCCTACTTCCTCCCTGGAAGTCCTCCTCCCACCTTCATGTCCCTTTGCTTTGCCTTGTGGCCCACTGAGTTGAACCACAGCTCCCCATGTGACCATGGGGCTGCAACTGTTCGGTGGAGCATGGTGGACTCAACAGCAATGACCCGCCCCCTCCCCCATCATCCATGAGTAGCCAGGAATTTCCCATGATGCTACCATGAGCTCTCTCCCAATCCATGGCTGATTACTAACCAGCCCTATCATTTGTAGGCCCAGTACTGTAGCTGCTGTAGGTTCCTGACTGCACTGGCTGTGTTAGGCACAGAAGATGGCCTTTCATAACCCTTCTTCTCATCACTGAACTCTAAGTCTTCCCACCTCATACTTTCTCTTTGCTCCCTGAACCTCAGAAGAGGTTGAAGGCACTTCCTGTTTTGGTGTTTGAGCATCTGGGTCTAGCTGTGTAGACCAGACTGGCACTCTGGCTGCAGTCGCACTGCCTCTACCTCCTGGTTCCTTGAAATACAGGCGTTTGCCACCGTGGCCAGACTGGCACTGAAGTTCGTGGTTGTAAAAATGTTTACCTAAAAACGCTGGGTCCTTATTCTTCCCTGTGCATATGCGTACGCTAGTATCTTTTTGTTTTCCATGGGGAGGACTGTGTACTCACTGTGACTCACAGGAAAAGATAAGGTTATTTTATCTTAGTGTCCAATAAAAGAAACCAGCAGTCCTTTGAGACATTCTGGGAGTGGAGCCGGGGAGTACAAGATGGGCCTGGACTATCTCCCAGGACTAGAAAATAAGGAAGTGCTCAAACATTTATAGGAGAACACGTGAAAAGGATACAGAAGACCAACATGAAGGAGGTTCCCAGTTGACTGGATGTGGGGTGCTTCATTAACAAGGTCTCCATCAGTGTGGACTGTGAACCAGCAGCTGTGCGCATAAGCACCCGCGTGAATAAGGAGCTGAAAATTAAACGGTAGAAGCGAAAGCTCCTAGTCACCAAAGATAACCCAGCTCATAAACTTAGAGAAGACATTTAAGAATCGGCATTTGCAAAGTCCCATGGACATAACAGTGGCTGTTAAATCAAGAAGGTAAAAGTCGGATAAGAAATAGGATGTTAAGAAAATTTTTTTTAAAGAAACAGGATGGGTATTCACACACTGAAAATATGATCCATAAGATACTTACAAGTTTCAAAGAGGGACAAAATTGAACCTTTATAGGGGAGAAACCTCAGAAGGCATCATCTTAACCAAATCACCACGGTTCCTGGTAGTGGTAGGACAGACAGATAGCGCATGTCTTCTGACACAGCACTCAGAAGAAACCGTCATCCATATGAGTTTGTTCTCAACAACAAAAAACAAGTATATAATTTGAAATTAGCGCTAACTAAAGTCCAAACAGGGGGCACTGTAAAAACCAAATATCAGTCCTTTCCAAGTGTGAATGGGGTGAAAAGATATTTCGGAATAGCCACAAACAGAACAGGTACAGTTAATGTGTGGATGTGCATCCCAAATCGAATCCTGAGTTCAGGACAGGAAGGACATCAGTGTCCTGAGCTTGACCTGGGTTGGGAGTTTCTGCGAGACATTCATGTTTGAAAACATGGCACAGAAACTCTGTGTTGATTCTGGAGACAGTCAGTAAGCCTGAAATACCCCCAAAATGTATGTATGTTTGTTTGCTTGCTTGCTTGTTTGCAAATCAAGGTAACCATACTTTGCTGTGGCCTCTCCATCATCCCTCTCAGAAAGGCCAGTTGTTGAAACACTGCCTCTCCCAGATCTGTCCAGAGACCTCAGCGCATGGCTTCAGGATACAGCCAAGTCAAGGCTGCAGAGGAAGGAAACAGTTGGAGTCTGAAACACAAGGTTCCTACTGTGTCGAACCAGTGCAGCAGAGGCTATTAAAAGGCCATCTTTTTCTGCCTCTCACTCCCTTCCTCCCTCAGCTTTCTGCCCACATCCCCCGACTGCTTTTAATGCTATTGGGAGGGTACATAGGGTGAAAGAAAGAAAAAATAATAATAAATTGCTGTGTTCCTTGGCACATGAAACAGTTTCCTTTTCAGGGATTCAGGAATAAAAATGAGGGGCTTTAAATCTTGTTAACGTGTGTGTGTGTGTGTGTGTGTGTGTGTGTGTGTTGGTGTGTTGCATCTCCTCAGTCTCTCATGAAACATCAGATAACTGAAGTATTTTGACATGTGGCATAGGTCTTTTTTCCCACATATCTTTCTGCCAGACCAGAGACATTCTTCAGGAGCTCTGTGCTTAAAACTGAGTGAACACCACCAACAGCAGAGCCCCTGAGAGAGGGCAGATACCTTGTACCTCCTTTTCTTCTGTTGCTTTTTCCCACCCCTTGGCTCACCAGCCCATCTGAACTTGCTCATTGAATCAGGTCAAATCAGGAGGTTTTGCTAAGTACTGCATTCAGAGAGTTCTCGCAAAGGTGATGCATTTCTGCATTTGAACCAATCACAGAGCAAGAGGGACCCTCCAAAGTGAAAATGGGATGTTGCTTTGAGCCAGACTCATGTCTGCCAGTGGCTCACAGCCGTGCCAGTCTATGGTCTTGAACTCCTGCCTTTTCTTGGGAAGCTGTTTGCAGCTCTGAGTCCCACAATGCCACACTGAGTCCCCCGGTGCCACACCCTGGGGCCAGTGCCACATTGTGTCCCACGGTGCTACACCGAGTCCCATGGTGCCACACCCTGGGCCAGTGCCCAGCAATCATCCACCTCCCTTCCGTGCCACTTTATAAAGAGTGTGACTTCCTTGTCTGGAGCTAGTGCTCTGCTGCTTCTGAGTTCCATGGACAAATCTGTTTCACTAAGTCTGGATGCCACACTACAGCATGGGCAGTACTAAGAGGATAAATGTGCCCATCCCAGAGTAAATGGCTAGTAAAACTGGAAAGAGGTAAAAATGTAAACTGCCGCTTTAGAGGGACGATACTAATTTTAAAATGTCTATTACTATAAGAGAAATCATTATTCCTGAATGAAATGTTTTAGGAGCCAGTAAGAGGGGAAAAAGAGCCGAGGCTTTTGTTTGGTTTTGTTTGTTCACAGCTGGGTGAATGAGGAAACCCTTTTTGTAGCGAAGTCTGAACAGATGAGCTTGGCTGCCAGGATGTGCTCGGGTTGTCCAAGCTATCTCACAGGACGTGAGACTGGGTTTGGCTGTGTGATGCAGCTCCATGTTTTTATTCTAGCCAAATGTCTGCGTGATTCTCAGTGAGTTCCCTCCCCGACCAGAAAACAGCAGCAGCGACAACCAGCAAGATCACACCTGGCCAGGCAGCCTGGGATGCTGGCTGGAAGCCTGTCGCCATCCAGCCCGGCTTTGAGCAGGCAGGCTCTCTCACTTGGATTCCTGGTTTCTTGCAAGCAGCTTCAAGCTGCCTTTACAAGATAACACAAGCCTTAGGAGTGAGACACGAAAGAAACCATCTGCAGCTCTTTCTTTGAAATAAAAAATAACAACATCCACACTTCACTGCATCCCCCATCCCAACCCAACCCCAACACATACCACAGGGACGGTAAAAGAGACCCTATATAGAGCAGTGGGGGTTGAATTCAGAGTTCATGATTCACTGCCTACTGCGTTCACCCCTAGTTTATTTTCTACAAGAGCCTGGCCCCCTGTCACTCCCATTAATCACAGGGCCCAAGCAGAGTCCAGCAGGGTGCCCCTCTCCTGGCTCAGACAGGGTCTGGGACATCACAAGATTCACATTAAAAGTGAGATGGGGGTCTTGACTCCTCATTCATTCCCACAATGCACTTCATCAGCATCAGGCTATACAGTCCTTCTGTGAGTGACTGGCGCTGCTGGGTGTTGATGTTGGTTTTGGCTCACAGCCTCCTGGAGCAGCCAGCCGTTGTGTAAGCAAGTCTGTCTGAGTAGCTCTGGGGCTAACTGCCTTCTTAGAAGTCCTCTTGCCACTCATAATTTAGCCAGTGAGCCATTACTATTATTAGCTTTGAATCCTCAGTCTACACTTTCTGTTCAGTAAGGTACCCAAGTGTGGACAACCGATGCCCAATCAATTGTTAAATGCCTTTCCTCGCCGCCCCCCCACCCCTCCTTTTCTATTACTTGGGTTGACATTCGAAACCACTGCAGAACTTTAAAGTGGGATTTGGGATGAAGGGTTAGTATGTAAACTCTTTCTCACTCTCCTTCAGGAACTTCTGGTGTAGGCGCCATCTTACCTTGTGTGCACCATACAGTCTATTCAGAAAAATTAAAAGGAAAAAAAATTTAACAGCCTTAAGTAGCTCTTGGCAGTCAGTCAAAGCCAGCATTGCAGGAAAGATATTTAGGTCTTTTAAGTGAGGCTATTTGTATGAGCTGCAACCGTGTGTTGCTCATGACTGGGGAGGGACCGTTTTCGCAGGCTTTCATGGAAATATTTCTAGACAGTGCGTGTGGCTCTCCTCCTGAGCTCATGTGATTGCTTCCACATCAGAGCAGGGCGCCTTAATGAGCAGTTTTATAGCCTAGCCTGCGTCCTGCACAAGCTACAGGGCTAGATTCCTGCCACACATAACCTTTGCCCTATTTGCCAATAAAGCGCAAGACTTTCCTATAGGCAGCTATATACTGTGACTGGGGGTGGGGAGGGTTAGGGGGTGAGGGGCGGGGGGCAGGGGGCAGGGGGGGCAGTGGGGGGATAACTGATACTTCAGTCCACCATTCCGCCCATAAAAAAAAAACAATGTGTTAAAAATGTCTCTACTTTATAGTTTTAAAAATATGACACATTAACATTACGATAGTCAGCCCCCTTCTTTTGTAAGGTGTTTATCTTGTGTTTCATCCTTTAACCTAGACCAAAATGACGACATGCTTCTGAGCAAATAACTCATTTGGCTTCATTTCTAGTCCAGGGAGCCATGTTCAAAGGCCAGGTAAACCAAAAGTTATTTCAGAAATAGAAACCTAACGAAAAAATAAAAGACATCATTTTCTGTTCTCAGTTGTACTAATAATTATTATCATTGGAAAGTCCTCTCTTTTTAAAACACAGGATCCTAGGTATTTTCCTAGGAGATACATGTAATTGTAAAAAAAAAAAAAAAATCCAAATATGTCTTATTTTTCCTGTGGGTTCTGCTTTTGCTATTTTGTCTTTGTTTTTTGTTTTGTTTTGTTTTGTTTTTTTCTTGCTATCTGCTAAACATTTAAACTCTCCCTTTCATTTGAGCAGTAGAGCCCCAAACAGGAAGCAGGACCCCTGGCAGGGTCTGGGCAGGAGAACAACAGAGCCATTGTCCCAGGAACACTGCTCACTCTTGGCTGCGCATTCCAGCCGCCTGCCTTTTAAACTACGCTATGGATTTAAGGTAGTCTGCAGTTCCTCGGGACACCTGGCTCTTTTTCTGCCCTACTTACTTTAGCCAATCTGCCCTCATCTCTTGATCCTGTTTACTTTTTCTCCTTAAGGACAAGGAGGGTACTTTTTCAAGCAGAGTGAAGTAAGTTCAGGGCAAATGAAAGGAAATGTACCTCATGCAGCAGGTTATAAACTTGCGGAGCTCATTAGTTTCAGAAGGTGGTACTGGCAGGAAGCGTAAAGGAATTCAAAAACATTTTAGCCAGATTTATGAAAAAGAGCCATAAATGGCTACTAAGAAAACCAGGGCTGTGACCGGCTTTTACAACTGAAATCCCACAGCTGCCTCAAGCCCTCCCATGGTCATCTCTGGAGATCTGTTGGGATATGGCTGAACTTGGATGTGGCCCCACAGTGGGGTTTCCTAAGCGCCCTTGTGTCTTCTTGGCACTTACCCTCAGTCCCACTGGGTCTTAGAGAGCCGCCCCCTCCCTTTCTTTTTAGACGAAAGCTTGGTGACTTTTCCTTTCTGTTCAGTCGTCTGCCTACCACAGTGCCAAGTTTGACTGTCTGGGAATGGTGACTCCTGCTCAGTGGAAACTAGCTGAGCTCACATTTGGATCTTAAACCATAGATACTAAGTTTTATGTTAACTCAGACCCTTCTTTTTCCTGGGGATTTTTTTTTTTATGGCCCAAGATCATAAATAGCCATTTTTTTTATTCCACCCTATACAGTCTTCAGTAGAACCTCCATTCACCTAAGCCCTCTGCTCTCCCCAGGCTGTCTCCTTACTGCAGAGGTTCTCACACTGGAGCACTTTTAACACTGCAGATGCTCCCGGCTTCATCCAGACCAGTTATCACAACCTCTGTGGATGGGGCTTAAGTATCCTGCTTTCTTCAAAATCACTTGGCTGATTCTCCCAATAGCCAAGTTGAGGTCCTGGTCTGACAGGTGTTAGGATTTTGCTCAGAGTACCTTGGAGGGACGGGTTCAAGGTATGCCACCCCACCCCACCCCACAGATCTCATGCAAGAGATTTACTGGGGGAGTGGAGGGGGCAAAAAGCCATTTCAGAGCAGAGACAGGATGAGAGAGAGAGAGACAGAGATAGAGGGAGAGAGAGACAGACAGACAGACAGACAGACAGACAGACAGACAGAGACCAAGAAAGCAGTCTGTGATGGCAGGAACCTTTTAAAGGGCATTTGGCTACTGGCTATCACGTAGCTGCTGGCAGGCTGGGAGAGCACTTGCTTTCTATCAACAGCTAGCTATGGCAGTTCCCCAGGAAGCTCCCCACCCTTCCTGGGTCTCAGTGCTAACTGGCAAATCTTTCTGCAATGTCCCCCCTTCTCCTCTCATGTTGAATACTTATCAGAGGCTGTGGTGAGGAGGTCCCTTGTATCCATCAACCATGCTGGGTCTTCATACTCTCTGCTTTCTCTATTCTAACTACAAAACTCCAACACAGGAATATTTCCTACAAATACTGACTCATTCTAAATTCATGGGGCCCCATGCTTACAAAACCTTCACTGGCTGCTACACATCTCTCGGTCACCTAGTCTGTGGCCTGATGCATATAGTCCCTTCAACCACATTAGTTGCTTGCTTCCCATCTAGAAAGGCATGCCAGCTCTTAGGAAGAATTGAAGCCAAAGTGCCAGATAACCCTATAATCACTTCTACTGAACGTTCTTTTTCTTTTTTTTCAGTCCCCTTCACATAAGACTCACACATACTGTCCAAGTACTCTACAACTAAGCTATATCCCAGCTCCTGTTTCTTTGTTTGCTTGTTTGTTTGTTTGTTTGTTTAGGTTGTGGTCTTAGTCTAAGCTTGAGCTTATAATCATCCTGCCTCAACTCCCAGGTACTAGCTAGGGTTATATATACCTACTGCTACGTATTCCTTTATCATTCTCTACTGACTTTCCCTGTAGGTCTTCATGAAGAAAAAATTTACTTCTGCATAAATATGACTGAATACTCTCACGGTTTGAATGTGTACCCCCACCCCAAAAAAGTTCATTTGTTAGAGACTTCATCTCCAAATGTGAATGTTAGTGGTATTAAAGGGTTGAGTTCTTAGAAGATAACTAAGAGTAGACATATTTGTGGCCGTTGGTGGCACTACCGGCCTTATTCTTTTAAGGAACCAGGTGGAGCCCTGTGCTAGCACACTTTCGCTGCCACTTCATGAGCTGACTTGCGCCATGCTCTAATGTACCAAGACAGCCCCCCCCCCAGACACTAGGTACATGCTTTTGAACTGCCCAGCCTCCAGAACCTTAAACTAAGCAAACTTCTATGAAGGGCCCAGACTGCAGTATTCAGTTTTGGGAACAGAAAAATGGACTAAGTCAAGTAGTGTGTGAAATGCATTAAAATATAATTTAAAAATGACTCATCAGAAAGTTATTGACATGAAAAGAACCTAATTTCTTAATGACAAGAAGAATTGAATATGCTGAGCATGTAGGAAGGACAGAACAGTTCTGGCTCATCTTACTGGAAACAATGGTCACATTGAATAAGGGAAAGACTTTAGTAACTATTAGACAATCGGTCATTCAGATTTAAAGGGAAAACATGGCCAGAAGCAGCCGTTGTGGTGCACCTACTTTGATTGGGAATAGACAAGTCCTGATATGATTGGAATGCAGCATAGAAAGCAACGTCTTGTAACTGCTTCTTCCTTAGCGGCACCCTGACATTAGTTTTTCATGTCATCTTGGGTGTCTTTAGTCTTTCGTGTAATGTAGCCCTTTTGAACATCATGAGGCATGTATACCTTGCCTAAAAGAAAAATTCTTAACCCCGATATCATGGTATCTTCATGACCCAGGGCAAGCAAATCAAGTCTCACCTACCTCCTTGATAATAGCCTTGTCTGTTTCCTAAAACTTCTAGAGTTTATTCCAGAACTCTCTCCTCTCTTGGAAAGCCAGTTACACCTGACCACACCCCTTAGCACTCTTTACTTACTATCCTTCTATGTTGCTTTTTGCCTGTTAATAATATCCTCCCAAAATAGATGGCAAAAACCTATGCTCTGTTCCCCTCCCCTTTCATCTTCCAGGAAACCTAGTGCCTTTGTTGTAGCGTGTGAAATGTTTAACACATATGAATGTTCAATAAACTGGTTTGTACCAATACAAACTTTACAAGTACAACAGATAATTCTATTTACAGTGTTTCTATGAAATCACTGAGGATCTTTTTTTTTTTCATCTACAATATTAGTAGCTCATCTTAATTACAAAAGATGGAGGGATAACCAAAGAAAACAGCAAGCCAAATCCCAGTAGAATGAAATCAATAAAACAAATCCTTCTTTCACTTTTAAAAAAGCATGGGGCGGGGCTCCCCACAATCCATTGATCTTTGCATTTTATACAGTTGTGGGTTTAAAAAATAGTCTCCATTTGCTGTAGAGTGATGCTTTCTTGGATAAGGGTGGTAACTACTTATTTGTGGGTGTAAGGATAAGACTTCCAATGTAGTTAAGGGAGTGTGCAGGTCTAGTGAAGTAGTGGTAGTAGATTCTCTTCTAAGATCCATGGCCTCACTCATCCCAGGCTGGAGGCTAGGCTTCTACTACCAGACATGATTTCTCTGTTGAGCAGGCCATCAGTTCACGTAGCTGTTGTTCACCACCAACACTATGAGCACTATGATTGTCCCCTCATTGATAACTCGTCGAAGGTCATGTGGTTCACAGGTGTCACTGCTAGCTAGGACTATTTATTGCTTCCCTCCGTCTATTACTTGAATAATTCTTGCTGGTCCTGTGGAACCTAGACCCCTGGAAGGAAGCTTTTATGTTAGAACCAGCTTGACTAATCCAAGTCCTGTGTCCTAACTGGGTGATGTCTTCATCAATATGGGCTTACCTTCAACCCCTCTGTGAAGACATCCAAGGGCAACAACAGCCCGTATTGTTTTGAGAGTCGTTTGGATCACTCTGACCAACCACTCTCCAAAGGAGACTGCTCATGACTATACCTAGGGGTTTTGTTAGTATATGTTTCTTGTAGGGAGCATGGTCAGGTCAAATCTATTTTGTATTCATTCTTTTAGTGATTCAAGGACTTGCCTATTGTGAATAGTGCCGCAATAAATATGGAGGTGCTGTGTTCAATCTACAGTCCTTTTGGTATGTACCTAGGGTGGTGGCCTGACATATTAGTTTCGTTTTCATTTTTTGAAGAAACTTCACTGCACCAACACTGCGAGGGAACCCCTCCCCCCACATACTCACCAACATATGCTGTTGTTTGGTTTTTAAATGACAGGCATTCTGACTGGGTGACATGGAATTTCAGTGTAGTTTTAAGTGTATGTATTTCCTTGATGACTACAGATGTCTGACACTTTTGTGTTTCTTGGCCACTTGTACTTCGTCTTTTGAGAACTGTCTGTTCAGGTCATTGGTCCTTTTAGTGGTTGCATTCTTTGGGGGTTTTAGTATCTAGTTGCATCCTTTAGGTAGTCTTGCTATTAATACCCTGTCAGCTATATGGCTAGCAATGAGTTTTTGTCCCATTCAATAGCCTGACTCTTCATCACTTGATTGCCTCCTTTTCTGTGTAGAAGATACATGTAATCCCATGAGTAAATCATTGATTTAACTTCCTAAGCCATTAGAGGCCATTTTCAGAAATTCCTTGCCTATGTCTATATATTGATTTGTTTTTCTCTGCCAGTTTCAGATTTTCAAGTCTCACATTAAAATATTCTATCCATTTTAATTGATTTTTATTCTAGGTGAGAGACAGGGGTCTGTTTTCATTTTTCTACAAGTGAAATTTCAGTTTTCCCAGTACCATTTGTAGAAGAGGCTGCCTTTTCTCAAAGGTGTGTGTTTCTCATCTTTGTCAAAAACTGGCTGGCTATAGTTATGTGGCTTAACTCTGGGTCCTCCTGTTCCATTCCATTCCATTCCAGTCAGCTGATGTAGATGTCTTGTTTTTGTGCTTTGTTGCTTTATCACTATGACTTTGTATATAACCTGATGTCAGATAAGGGGACACCTTCAGCATTGTTCCTTTTACAAAGGATTATTTTGGATCCAGGGTTATGAATTTTAGACTTCCTTTTTTTATTTCTCTGATGAATGTTATGGAATTCTGGTGGAGACCGCATTGAGACTGTAGGTCACCTTGGTACTGTCATCATTTTTACAATACTAATTCTGCCAATCCATAAGTCCCAGAGGCCTCTCCACCTACGTGTCTTATTTAAATGCTTTATTTGGTGTTTTAAACTTTTCAGCACAGAGGTCATTCGCTTGCTTAGATTTATTCCTCTGTGACTTTTAAGCTACTGTGAATGGGATTGTTTTCCTGACTTCATTCTCAATGAGTTTGTTGTTGATGTAGAGAAAAGACTCATTTTCTGAAAGCATTTATCAGTTTTAGGAGATTTCTGGCACAGTTTTTAGGACTTATATATAAGTCAGTTACCACTTCTTGCTGTTTTTATCCCCTTTTATACTTACATACTTTATAGTTCTATCTCTTGGGTGTGCCAGTGTTTGGTGCATATTTTTAGACCTGTAATACCCTCTTGATTATACCTTCCATCAATATGAAGTGGCCTGATGTACTCTGACTAATTTTGGTCTGAATTCTACTTCATCATGTATCAATATAGCTATAGAACCCCTCGCTCTAGAGTTCATGCTCTTGGAGTTATAGGGTATAGAGAAGTCCTTCCCTCAGTCCCAAGAAAAAAGAGAAAAAAGGAACTACAGTTTGTAGTTTTTGCTATAGTATCTGCTGTCCAAGAGCTATAGGTCATAGATAAGAGAAACTGCATGCACACACACACACACACACACACACACACACACACACACACCGTTTTCTAGGGATAAACATGGGTGATAGAGATCTTTTGACCTCTCTAAACTAGCAAGGAGCCCTCAATCCTGTGCCATTCCCGTGCTGTAAAGTAGGTAGTGCTGGGCTAGGGTTGCTCATGGCCACATTGTGGACGTATAGCGCATGCATAGAAACTTCCCACCACAAGACGGATCCAAGGGAAGCGAGGGCTTTGATTTGCCAGCAGCTGCAGTGACAAAGCTGTGTGCTAGGGAGGGGACCTTCAAGTCTAACCAGATGAGTACAGGTGGTATTGGAGATTTCAAGTGCTAGTAGCCATATCCCTGGATTGGCAGGGTGTGGTTAGGACCATCCCAAGTTCTCTATGGGTAGGTGCAGATCCTTTGGGATTTTCACCTTTATGGCTTTGTAAACTGTGCTTTCACATATGGCACGCACCTCACTCATCTCAAATGATAAAAATGACTCATGCCTCTTGAATATGTAAGCATTATATTAAATGCCTACAACGTGTTATTTGGTTATATCTCACCAGTTCTGTTTCATAAGATGTGTATGATGTTAATGTAACTCTTTCGCACAGGCACAGAAATTAATACCTAGAGAAGTGACGTAAATATTAGTGTTCACTTCATTTACATCACAAAACTAATTAGGGACAAAGCTATGACAGGGTGTGTGATCTTGTTTGTCACACTCCATTCTAATTTTCACTCAAATGAAAGTGATTTGAACATCCCAGGCCATCCATTCCCAGCCGATACTGGTGGACTTCCCTAACGTTGGACTTTAAGCACATATCCGTAGCATTCCTAATGTTTTCCATTTTATAAGTATTCTCAGACATAAGTGTTTGAAACCAGAATGAGTTAGATGGATGCTACATGGATTCATGTAGTGTGATCTCAAATAGGCCAGGCCAGCCTTGAACTCACATGTAGCCAAGATGACCTTGAATGTCTTATCCTGGTATTTCTGCCTCCTTAGTGCTAGGATTACAGGGACACCCCACATGTGGTTTACGTGTACCTTGTACATAATAGACAAGGACTATTATGTACGAGGTTCCCACTTAGCTACTTAGCCCAGCTCTTGCACCTTTAACATTGCCCAGTTACTGTTTGAAACGTCTTCCATGATGTTCTCAGAGCCTCAGAGGAGGCAGGTGTGATATGGATGTTTCACTTAGGACTGGGGTATCCTCATTCTTTTCTATACATTAGGAAAAAAATGACTCCACACCATTGTGTATTTTTAAAATATTTTTTATTGAAAAATAAAATCATTCATATTACATCTCAATTGCTATCCCATCCCGTGCATCCTCCCATTCCTCCTTCCCTCCCACTTTCACCCCATTCCCCTTCCCTATGACTACGACTGAGGGGGACCTCTTCCCCTTGAATATGATGCTAGGGTATCAAATTTCTTCTTGGTAGTCTGCTATCCTTCTTCCAAGTGCCATCGGGCCTCCCCATCAAGGGGAGATGGCCAAATAAGGGGCACCAGAGTTCGTGTGGAAGTCAGTCCCCAGTCTCCACTTAACTGTGGAGAATATTCTGTCCCTTGGCTAGGTCTGGGTAGGGGTTTGATGATGACTGCAGTGTTGTCCTTGGTTGGTGTCATAGATCGAGCAGAACCCCTGGGCCCAGATCTGGCCATCATAGTGTTCTTCTTGTAGGTTTCTAGGACCCTCTGGATCCATCTATTTCCCTATCTCCTATATTTCTCTCACCTTAGGATGTCCTCACCACTATCCCATTTTCCTGGTAAGTGAAGACATTGTGTACTTTTAATGCATTGCTTTTTAGAAAGTTTTTACTTAGAGATTTTTGCATGCAAACACTTTGTAATTTATTCACATTGAACTTTGAAAGATTATCTACCTTTTAAGGAAATCAGTGATACCAATTGCATAGTTGCAGTGTTAATTTACTACACAGCTCATCTGTTATGAGCTCTCATGCTGCTCTCATACTCTTCAGATATTATTGTCCCTATTTGACATCCTTAAGTTTACAATTAATTCATGTGTGTGTGTGTGTGTGTTTGGTTGGTTCATTGGTTTTGTTTTCTGAGACAGGGTTTCTCTGTGTAGCCTCAGCTGTCCTGTACTCTCTTTGTAGGCCAGGCTGGCCTTAAATTCACAGAGATCCACCTGCTTCTGCCTCCCAAGTGCTGGGCTTAAAGGCCTGCGCCACCACACCCAGCTAAATCATGTATATGTTTTAAAGGGCAAAACAATTATCAGTACAAGATTTTCTTTTATAATTTATAATTTTTAAAATCTTCATTTGCCCTCATTTCAAACTTTGTAACAAGACTGGCTTTTTGCTGCACAAAATTATAGCCCCTGATATCCATTTCTTAGTGAGGCTTAAAAATGTCTGTTTGCTGGACATCATGGCACACTTGGGAGAAGGAGGCAGGATGATCAGGAATTCAAGTTCAACCTGGGCACCCTGGGTTATATAATATAATCTTGTCTCAAAAAGCAAGTGTGTGTGTGTGTGAGAGAGAGAGAGAGAGAGAGAGAGAGAGAGAAAGAACATAATACATCATAATTTAATTTTTTCCTACAATTATGCATTTTAGATAAATATATTGAAGATAAATTTGTAAGGCATGGATTATACTTTGTCTCAGTTATTTATTGTTTATATGAAAAGCTGTTAAGTTATAGCAAACAAAAGTAATTTCATAAGGTAAGATTATCCCAAAATAAATATTTACAACTTAAAATACTTAACATGAGGGTCTGTGGAGACTTCTCACTAGTTAAAAGCTCTTGCTGTTCTTCCAGGAGACTGTACTTTGGTCACCTGAACCTACCGCAGGTGCCCCACAACCACATAAACTCCAGCTTTCAGCAGTACTCAAACAATAAAAAAAGTACTTGACATGAATTTCTCATATTCATGAGCCTATTTGTTACATAAGGTAATAGAGACTTTGAACTAGATCAGCAATTCTCAACCTGCAGGTCATGACCCTTTTGCAGGTCAAATGGCCTTTTCACAGGGTTTAACATATGAGATATCCTGTGTAACATATATTTACATTGCAATTCATAATGGTAGAAAAGTACAGTTATGAAGTAGCAGAAAAAAATAACTTTATGGCTGGGGATCACCACAACATGAGGAACTGTATTAAAGGGTCAGTGTTAGAAGGTTGAGAACCACTGAGCTACGTTAAAGGGTGCGTAGAATTACATCTTAGAGAACTTCATGATTGGTTGCATAAAATTTTTAAATTGTCCCAAGATCCCTCATTTCCATCTTTTACTTATAAATGCAATTTTATTTATTGATTTTAAATGTGAATGCCATTATGAGCCAAAAGCCTCTACCTTATCCCTCCCAGCTCCAATTAGTGACCTCAGCTATCAGTTGATCTACTTGTTAGATATATAAATATCTGCTGGCTACACAAAGGCAAATATCTTCTGGAAGCTTTGGTCTTTAGAGAGTTCTCAGTTTTAAACATCTCATTATCATTATTTGTTGGTGTTTTCGGTTAAGTGTTTAAAATTCCAAAGGTTTTTAATTAGCAGTTAAATCTAATCACATAATTTTACAATGTTTATTATGATGTTACTTAGAAATGTGTTAAGCATTGCATGGAGAATGAAAACTAATATTCAGGTAAAGTAACTGAAAAGTCCAAGAAAAATGGAAATGAAGATAGCAGAACAGAGAGAGCTTAGCCCAGCCTGTCAGTGTCAGTGCACTGGGTAAACTGAGTCACATCAGGCTGGGTTTTCTCTCCTCTGTTACGGAATGTTTCTCAGCCCACGTCCCTCCTGATGCTAGATGCTTTGACTGCAACCGCGTCTCAATCTGTGGACACCTTTGGTCGCAGTCCTCACGCTTGGTTAACCAAATGCAATGCCAAATGCCGATCTACACAGTTCTTTATCGTATCCAGGGACAAGGGCTCAACATGAAGAGTGCAATGGGTTGCCTTCGTTTTCTCCATGGTGACACCCAGCAATTTCAGGCTCAGTGTCTCAGGACGCTTCTAAACCAAAAACCCAATTCCTCAGGAAAAGGCCACAATGGCCATTAAGTTCCTACACGTTCCCAGAGGGAAAATGGTGCCATGCCCCTGATGTCATGGTGTTTGAAACCTCACTCAAGTTCTGAGAGGATTTTCAATGTTCACATCCATATAACAATACCCTGTGCCCTGTCCTCTGTGCCCTGAGCCCCTTCAGCACACTCTTGGACTCAGAGCTCACAAGTGGGCCCCTGCTTTGACACTTTGTATCTTTCACATCTCCATGCCACACAGTAAATATTCATTGATACTCACATTGCCAGACTGACACCTAGACCACCCTGCTAGGCTTTCTGGACTGCGGCCCATAGGCTGTCTTGCACAAGTGTGGTCGCATACCTTTAGAGCCTTAACCACTTAAAGCCTTAACAACTTAAAGGCAAATGATTGGAAGTAGGGACTTTTCAGTGAAAACATTTCCAATAATGTGGGACTGAAAAAATTTGGAGATGCATTACCATGGTAGCAGTGTTTTTATAATGATGACTGGGTTTGCTAAGGCAAAGTGCAATCACATATACATATACACATATATATACATATACATATATACATATATGTCATTGTTTAAAGTAGTAGTGAACTGTATAACCATATTGTGTTTTAATGAGGGCAACTGTTGGTTATATTTTTAAAATGTGTATCTATAGGATATTTGCATTGCATTGCATGGAGAATGAAAACTAATATTCAGGTAAAGTAACTGAAAAGTCCAAGAAAAATGGAAATGAAGATAGCAGAACAGAGAGAGCTTGGCCCAGCCTGTCAGTGTCAGTGCACTGGGTAAACTGAGTCACATCAGGCTGGGTTTTCCCTCCTCTGTTACGGAATGTTTCTCTATAGGATCTTATCCTGTTTTCTCCACTGCTAAGGAAAGATGCAGCAAACCCCTGGTCTTGGTATTTTTATATACATATTGCTGCTTCAACACTTAACATCCATCATCCTGCTTTTGAAGGGTTCATGTCAAAATTATTTTTGGATGGTTCCAGTGGCCCTCAAGCCTATAACATAATTTAGAAACCAATAGATAGATAGATAAATAAATAAATAAATAAAAATTTTCTAAGGAAAATAAAAAGACATAAAAAAGAAATAGGTGCGCCAGTCAAACTCAGAGTTCTATAATGGAGCATTCAAGATTTAATGAAAATTATCTCCCATTTAATATTTCACTCCCTCACCTGTTTAAAGTAGTATACTTAAAATTTTTATATTAAAAATTGAGGAACCACCAAGGTGGCTTAAATGATAAAAAGTGCTTACTGCCAAGGCTGACAATCCAAGTCTGATTCCTGGGATCCACATGGTAGAATAGGCCGGGCTGCAAAAAGATATCCACAAACTGTTCCTAAGATACATAAATATGTAATCATTTCTTTAGTTAAAATTTGTAAAAAGAAAAAAGTCTGTTTCTTAAGTACTGTATGACTAATTTATGAGAAAGTTATTGAAACTTTGTAAACTTTATATTTATAAGGTTGTTTTTATTGCTCTAATTTGATTTCTCAAATGCTATGCAAGAAAAAAAAAACATGCAGCAAGATGGCCTGGCCGTTGTGTTTTTCAGGAAAAAAAAAAAAGTTTCTACAGTATTATTCACATTTTGCAAACAGCATCAATGAACCTGCACATAAAAGGTTAAATGTTTGCAGGCCACTCTTTTTTTTTTTGCCTCAAAGATCAGAGACAAATTACTATTTTTATTTTACATTCCCTTGATGAGGATAATGATAAACAGCTGTCACTTCAGTGCTCTGACTGCAAAGAATCCAATTGCAATCCTATAATTTAAACAAAGAAAAAAAAAACGTACTCGAACAGCATACAACCAGAAAGAGGCGAGAGGCTTTGAGCTGAGGTTAGGGGTAGAAGGAGCATTTGCTTGCTGCAAGAAATCCATTAAAAACTTCCTCCTAAGACGCTTACTTTCCCATTCACCAGACACACTGGAGAGGCCAGTTACTGACAAACAAGTCAAACTTGGATTTTGGATTCCATGATCTCCCTTTTGTGTCCACTCCATTCCTAACGTAGTCATGATTTGTGTGACACCACAAGTCTACCAGATTTCCAAAAGCTTAAGTAGAATTTCAGATTGTCTTGTTGGCTATTTTGGAATGCCTTGACATCTTCATGTTCAGAATTTGACCTTTTTAAAAATTCATCTATTATTTGTCATGCAAATTAACGGATTTCATAGCAATGTCATAGTCAAGTCCATCATGCACTTTGGCCATGTTTACTCTCCTGACTACTCTCTTAGCCTCATCCTTCTCTTCTTCTTACTCAATAATCCCCTTTCTATTTGTGTGTGTGTGTGTGTGTGTGTGTGTGTGTGTGTGTGTGTGTGTGTGTGTGTGTAAAACCTATGTTTCTCATGAAAGAAAGCCTGTGATGTTTGTCTGTTGGGGTCTGGTTTATTTCACTTCATAGGGTGCACCCATCCCATCCATTTTCTGGCAAAGAGCATAATTTGATCCTTTAAGGTAGAATAAAAAGTCTATCACATTTTCTTCATTGCTCACTTGTTGACAGAATTGAGGCAGGTTCCATAGTTTGCCTACAGTGAGAGGTGTACAGAAACATGGTTGAGTATCTCTGTGTTGCACTGACTCATGTTCTTGGGGTCTATCCCTAGGAGTGGCTTAGCTCCGTTATATGGCTGGTTGGCTGATTGTTTTAGGAACATCCACCCTGATTTCCACAGTCGCTGAGTTTAGTGTTGTTCCTGGCAGCAGTGTGCAAGTGTCTTCTGACCATCCTCACTAGCATCTATTGTTGTATTTTTTGTTTATTTGTTTGTTTATGGTAAAAAAAAATGTGTATTTAGAATTAGCCAGCTGGACTCAGTTTAGATGATCCCAGTCTTGTTGGCAACATCCAGAGCATCATAATCAGGAGCCAGCTGGACATGCGCTTTCTTCTCCGTCAGGCCTTATCAGGGTATTGACTTTGGCCCCATCAGTGTCACAGAGTTTCTTCACGGCCTGTTTGATCTGGTGCTTGTTAGCCTTGACATCCACAGTGAACATTAGTGTGTTGTTGTCCTCTATTTTCTTCATGGCTGACTCGGTGGTCAGGGGGAATTTGATGATGGCATAGTGGTCAAGCTTGTTCCTCCTGGGTGCGTTCTTTTGAGGGTATCTTGGGCCTCTGGAAGGTGGGTGACATGTGGATCTTCTTCTTCTTCTTGTGGCTGTGGATGCCTTTTTAGCTTTCAAGGCCTTTGCTTTGGCTTCAGCTTTGGAAGGGGCAGGAGCTTCCTTCTTCGCTTTCGGCGCCATCTTGGCCTTGTTTGTTTGTCTTAAAGAACAGCCGTTCTGACAGGGTAATATGTCATCTCAGTGTAGTTTTGGCTTTGGCTTATCTTTACTCAGGGGCTAAGGATGTTGATTTCCTTTTTTCATGTGTGTATTGGCTATTTGTACTTTGTTGTTTTAGAAGTATCTTGTTCATTTTAGTATTTGATTTTTCATTCTTTATAGATTCTAGATATTAACCCCCTTCAGATGTGTAGCTGGTAAAGACAGTCTTCTATTTAGGCCATTGCTTCCCTTGTTTCCTTTTGTGTGAGGATGCTCCAGGCAATGCCTCTTTGCCAATCTCTTGGTTTTATTCCGTGATGACTGGGGTCTTTTTCACACGTCCCTAGCCTGTGCCCTATCCTAGGGTGTTTCTTCTACTAAATCACTGTTGGTTGTTCACTCTGATACTTTGATTATTTCTTCAAAAAGCACAAAAGCATTTTGATCAGCAAATGTGAAGCAAGGCTAACTGTTAAATGTAGTGTGGAATGGGGAGGTTTCCTGTTTCTGTATGAAATCAAAGAGCAAGGCCTTTTTTTTCCCCTTGAGGCTCAATGTGTCCTGTTGATTCAGCTTTCCTCTTTTAGTTCAATCGTTTAAGTTCTTGAGAATATCATTATTTTGGTGACATTTTCCTAGAAATCCTTTTTAAACTTTTTATTATTTCATATATATAACTGAATTGATGTAATTTAGTTTTTTCATTGTTTTATACTTCCTGGTTTTGAAATCATGCTGGGCTGATTTCAAATCAGCTCACATTAGCTGAATGGATTTCGGCACTCAGAGGCCTATCACGCTCCTCTATCGGGTCCAGTAACCCTGATTCCCACCTCTTAGCACGGAGGTGCAGCCCTCCTATACAAAGTGGTTATCATGGTATCAGAAGCACATGAATGCTGAAATCAGGCTCTGGGAGATGGAGCAGGTTGATAGTGAAATACCATCACACTCCACTGCTAAATACAATAGCAAAATCCACAAATATTTTAGGCCAGAGAAACAAACTGGATTGTACTGTCATCATTGTGGAGGTTTATGTTATTCTACATAGAAAAAAAAATTTTTTTTCTCTACAAAATTCTAGGTTTTGTACATTAGGGAAGTTTCATTGACTTGAGTAAGCCCATCTGTAGAATGAACAACCTCCCCTTTCCCTCTTCCTCCTCTCATAACATTGAGATCTGTGCTAAGAACGGAGAAATACAGTCCTAGAGTCTAGTGGCGGGGGAGAGCATAGGTAGATAATGCAAGCAAGTGCAAGACCAAGTTCAAAGGAAGTCGTGAAGGGCTTGGGGCAGCAGGAGCTGTCTGCAGGAGGTGACAGTGGAACATATTTGAAATACAAAGGGGGTCTACACAAGCAAGGAAGAGTGGGAGCAGGAGAGGACTTCAGGAAAGAGGGCTTATGCAGATAGCAGAGCAGGGGTGTGCGGTTGTAGCAGTAGCTGTTGATGTTCCTTTGCATTTTAAATAAGGTTTTAACTAGAAATGTTTTAGACTATTTTCATCTGAAGTGTTTGTCATAAGCTTCTTAAGAAAGAAAGAAAGAAACCAGACTATTACGCCAGATTTAATTCTTTCAGTGACCCAAGATCATTGAAAGAAAGAAAAGAAAAGAAAAAAAGAGGGAAAGAAAAGAAAGAACAGTAGACTCACTAGCACTCTGAGTATCCCAGCCTTCTGCCTTGCTGTTGTGCCCAGTTGCCCCAGATATCCCCCTTAATCTGTTAGCACACAGCAAAGCATGAAACCCCCACATTCTCACGGCAAAAATGGACCACTGATTTTTAGAGTGAGCATATGATATTTTAATATTTTTTAGGGAGACACTCTGATATAGAAATGCTTATACATTTTTTTATTATTGGTGATTTTTGTAGCTTAAAAATGTGGCTTTCATACATGTGCATCAGTTCAAAGAGAAGACTCCCCCATTTATAGATCCAGTCATTTTAGCACAGGCCTTTGCCTGGAGTTGACTGAAAACCTGGCAGATCAAAGTATATACATTTCCAAAGGAAAGCACTCCATGCCAATGTTAGAAGCAATAAATTATCCCTCCCCCTTTACATCCATAATTAAATCTTTCCAAATATGAGAAAGTAGCCAGGCCACTAACAATATCTGTATGATGTTTTGAGGTTTAGATGGTTCGACCTGACTTGAAATAGAGACCATTTGTTCTAAATTGATTTCAATGCCAAGCCAATAGGTCAGCTCCTAATGATGAAGATGCCATTCCAGCCCAGCCTCTGGGTGGATAAGCCAAAATTAATTAACTCAAGTCGTATAGTATAGAAAACAGATGCTTCTCTCATGTTGCACAAATAAATTCTTTGTGTATGAAAGGGTTCTGCTTTATTCAAAGAATAACACATTGGAAGTTAAAATGGCCAGTTTCCCACAATGGAGCCAGCCCTTAACAGTGGTGACAGAAACATGACTTTACACAGCCTATTCCAGCAAGTGCATGAAAGAATGAAGTATCTTCCAGATCTCGAATTTAGATTCCTGGCCAGTCCTAGGGGACTTAGTTTTGATTCTGGGCTGATCCAATCCCAAGCAGACCCAGCAGTGCCAGCACTACATCAAGGTTATTGTAATCTATAGGATCCCTAGAGACCCCTCCCAGAGGGAGGCTCACATCTGCATCATCTGTTTGGACTCAGGCCTCTGGCCGGCTTACAGATGGTTTAAGATTAGGCTGTTCTCTGGAGGTATGCTGTTAGGTGACTGTTTATTGGTTCCTGGTCTCAGCATTCACTCAGAGTCAGAGTGTTCGCATTTGCTAGAACACAGTAAGTTCAAAGTAGGATGACAGGCACAAGGGTCTGACTGATGGTGTTCTGGGCAGACATCATGCATTTGATGTTTTTTATTCTGAGAGAATATGAGATAATACACATTTCTTTTTTGTTCCTTTTCTGTCAGGCTGAAAATGATGAAAATGGCCAAACAGAAAACTTTTCCATGGACCCACAGTTGGAGAGGCAAGTGGAAACCATACGCAACCTAGTAGACTCCTACATGTCAATAATCAACAAGTGCATCCGAGACCTAATTCCAAAAACAATAATGCACCTTATGATCAATAACGTAAGTGACTATAAAGTGTCTCCTTTTAAGCACGAACCCTCCCATGTCTGGAAATCGCTCACCTTCTCTTGCGTGTCTCGGTGATATTTTCTGAATGACTGAAGCAGTGACCACCCAAATCCATAGCTCTGCCTTTAAAAGCAGGTGTCCAATGGGATAGAAGGGAAAGGAAACCTCCAGCTGCAGCATCAAGTCGCCTCTAATCCGCTCTCTTCTAGGAGGGAGAAAAGAACACCATGTTCATGGACTTGCAAAGTTAGCGATGAAATCAGATGCCTTCCCTCCTAGCCCTTGAAACTAAAGGCAAAAGACAATGCTTTTGGATATTAAACCTTTGTCAGATGAAGGGTTGGTGAAGATCTTTTCCCAGTCAGTAGGCTGTCGCTTTGTTCTCTTGACAGTGTCTGCTGCCTTACAGAAGCTTCTCAGCCTCATAAGGTCCCATTTATTAATTGTTGACATTAAGGCCTGGGCTGTGGGTGTACTGTTCAGGAAGTTGTTTCCTGCGCCTATGTGTCCCAGGCTCTTCCCCACTTTTTCCTCTAACTGAGTTAATGTCTCTGGTTTTAAGTTGAGGTCTTTAATCCACTTGGACTTGAGTTTTGTGCATGGTGACAAATAAGGGTCTAATTGCATTTTTCTACATGTAGACATCCAGTTAGACCAGCACCATTTGTTGAAGATGCTATCATTTTTCCATTGAATAGATTTGGCTTCTTTGTCAAAAATCAAGTGAGCAAATGTGTGTGGGTTCATCTCCGGGTCTTCAATTCGATTCCATTGATCCACCAGCCTATTACTTTGCCAGTACCATGCTGTTTTAATTACTGTTGCTCTGTAGTACAGCTTGAGATCAGGTATGGAGATTCCTCCGGAGGATCTTTTATTGTATAGGATTGTTATATCCAAAATATATAAAGAACTCAAGAAATTAAACACCACAAAACCAAACAACCCAATTGCAAAATGGGGCTTAGAACTAAACAGAGAATTCTCAACAGAGGAATATCAAATGGCTGAGAAACACTTAAAGAAATGCTCATCCTCGTTAGGCATCAGAGAAATGCAAATCAAAACGACACTGAGATTCCATCTTACACCCATCAGAATGGCTAAGATCAAAAACTCAAATGACACCACATGTTGGCGAGGATGTGGAGAGAGAGGAACACTCCTTCACTGCTGGTGGGAATGCAAACTAGTACAACCACTTTGGAAAGCTATCTGGCGTTTTCTCAGAAAAATGGGAATAGGGCTTCCTCAAGACCCAGCTATCCCACTCCTTGGAATATACCCAGAAAATGCTCGAACACACAACAGGGACATATGCTCAACCATGTTCATAGCTGCTTTATACACAATAGCCAGAACATGGAAACAGCCTAAGTGTCCCTCAGTAGAAGAATGGACTAAGAAACTATGGTACATTTACACTATGGAGTATTACTCAGCTATTAAAAACGAGGAATTCCCGAAATTTGTGGACAAATGGATTGACCTAGAAATTATCATAATGAGTGAGTTCACCCAGAAGCAAAAAGAGACAAACGGTATATACTCACTTATATCAAAACACTAGTCCAAGGGATACGTCCCATGAAAAACCTTACTTACCAAGAAAGTGGGTCAGAGGAGAGGACATCCTATTGAGACTTTAGGCGAGAGTAGCATGGAAGAATGGGGAAATAACAGGACCCACAGGGTCCTGGAAACCTACAAGAAGAACTTTATGACAGGCAGATCTGGGTCCTGGGGTCCTCCTCAAACTAAGGCACCAGCCAAGGAGAAATAGGCAGTAAACTTCGAACCCCTACCAAGACCTAGCCGACGAACACGATATTCTCCACTGTTGAGTGGAGAGTGAGATCTGATTCTCACGTGAACTCTGGTGCCCCTTTTCTGACCATGTCCCCTGGATGGGGAGGCCTGGTGGCACTCAGAAGAAGGATAGCAAGTTACCAAGAAGAGACTCAATAATCTTAGAGCATACATAGGGGGAAGAAGTCTCCCTCAATCACAGACATAGGGGAGGGGAGAAGGGGGGAAGTGGGAGGGAGGGAGGAATGGGAGGAAACAGGGGAAGGGCTAACAATCAAGATGTAATATGAATAAATTAATTAAAAAAAAAAACAGAAAAAAAAAACTACAAAGAGAATATATAGTAGCATGAAAAATGTTAAGGGAAATGAGGAAAATAAAAAATTGATTTTTGGCATGAAAAAAAAAAAAAAAAGACAATGCTTTTCCTATACAGCACATGTCAAAATGGCCATTCATCATCTATAAAAGATGCAATGTTCTTTTCACCTAGGAAAGGACTTCTTACCTTATTCCCTGACTTTGCAGTCAGCCATTTTGGTTTTGGGGGTTGCTGTTTTGCTTGTTTTTTTGGGTTTGTTGTTTTGTTTTGAGACAGGATGTCACTGTGTCGCTCAGGCTTATCTGAAACTGACCCTTGCTGACTTAGTCACCCATGTTCTGGGATTCTGGGGCTGAGTCACACTGTGCCCATCTCAGCTTGACTGCCTAAGGTAAAGCTGTTATAAGTACCACTTTTTCAGAGCCTTACCACTCTAGCCATTCACATATTTGGTGGTTTTTTTTTTAATCTTTCCTTTTTGGTTGGCGGCAGTCTAGATGTGGTACTTTAACTGGTGCAATATGGTTTTTGTTTTTTGTTTTTAAGTACAAATGACAGAAACAGTACTAGAGAAACTGGCTTCTCTGACTCTTGATAAATGGGAACCGAGCACTTTATTTAGATAGATCTTCTCGGGACATCTTTTGTTTTAAACATGTTATGAGCATGGCTTAAGAGAAGTAAAAAAAAAAATCAGATTGTAAAACTGTAGAAAGAGTCCTAAACTAGAACGCAAGAGAAAGCTGGCTTCTATGCCTGGGTCTTGGGCTTTTAACCTAATGTGACCAATCGGCTACTGTGGGTTTGTGTCTCTCATAGGCAAACTCCCAGCAGTTAGTAAGTACATCTGACTTAAGGATTTGCTCTAGAAGAATGGGGTGTGCCAAGCTACTGTGGCAAATGTAAGTTATTAATATGGCTGCCCATTTAAAGACTACTACTCATTCTGTGTTCCAAGTCTTATTTCTAAAGTTCTTCACAACAACCTGCTTGTCTATAACCGCTGCAGTTGAACATGCCTTGGTTTTAAAGAAACCCTGAGCACTCGTGTGACCAAACTTACATTTAACTATGTATGTGTAGCCAAGTAAGATAAACACAATGCTTTGAAGTCTACACAGCAGGTAAGCAATGAGATGGAAAAGTAGAAACTATAAATATCACCATGGTTGGTCAGTGGTCAGCTGTCTGACCCGAAGTAAGGCCTTTCGCCCCTCTGTGCTCAAATCAGCCATTTTTGGAACTGTAGCAGGAAACGTGAAAGGACCTCACGGAGCTGTCAGACACAGTGTGACAGATGTGGCTGCAAGCCATTTAGACAAATCTGAAGTGCCCAGCAAATCGTCTGTGTGTCTTGAAAATTACCCTCTTAACTTTGCGTAAATGGATTCAGGTTGTTTTGCTGTGGTATAGCAGGCACTTGCTTATTTAAACATTCTCCTGATTGGGGATCATTTATCTTTCCACTGTTTTACCGAGAGTCATTAGTCCTGCCTTCAGCTCAAGCTCTGCTTTGCTCTGCATTATATTAAATCATCGGCACAGGAAATCAGACTTCCTGTCTGTGGCTCTGAGAAGTAGCTTGACACAAATTAGTTAAAAGAAAGAAAAAAAATCCTACTGCAAATCTATTCTACTTTCACCTCAAAAATTAAATGAAAACAGACAACACACACACACATACACATAATTGCAATTCCCCTCACTGCTAAATTTACTTGCTTTAATGAAATGCCCACCTACAGAATATTATTCTTGGAGGAGAAGCTCTGCCAGTTATCTTGAGACAGACCTCACACAAAAGTCATGGGAAAGGAGACTTCCATTAAGACCTGATCTCTAAAGTCAGATGGTAAGAGCAGAGCCTACAGGGATGTGGAGAGAGCTGACCATCAGGCCGCACTACACTCTGATGAAGTGATGGCGGTCTCTGCTAGAAATGTACCTTTTGCATCTACCAGAAATGAGTTTCAGATACCTACAATGATGACTGTTCTTAAGTATTATTATCTTGCCTCTAGTTACCTATATATATAAATAGTACATGACTTGAGTGTTATTATTATGCATCTATTTACTTTTAGATAAAACACTTCACCTCTATATTATGTATTTTTTCAAATATTTTAAAACGATGTACTCACATTCTCATGGCATCTCAATGCCTGAGCCTTTCTGTTCATCCCAGATGTATCCTGTTAAATACAAGAAACAGACCTAATAAACCAATGGCCTATACCATACAGGGAAGCTGGGTCTTTTTAAATTCAACTTCAATTGATAAAATGAAAGAGTAGCAAAAGAAGTTGGAATTCCACCTACTCTTTAAACTGATGTTCCATCTGAATGAATAAATGCTGAAGATGGATTCTCTGTCTTCCCGGCCTGTGGCCTTTCACCCTTGAAGTGGGAATGGCTGCCCAGCCTCCTGAAAAGGAATATGTTTCAGCCAGCTTTTCATAAAGCTTGGGCTTCAGCGGGCAGTTTCCTTTGAAAGTTTACATTAAGTGTTCTGCCACTCAGCTCTCCATATGGAATTGTTTAAGAAGTTTAAAGCCAGGCAATAAATGCCTGGCCTCAGACATACTGTAAGCCTTTGTCTATTGAAACACAGCAGCTGTCTCGTCACTTAAACATACCAGCTAAGGGCAGCACAAAGGGACAGCGTGTTTATGACAGGCGGCCACAGGTTAAAGTCCAAGAAGTAAAGTTCGGTGTGGGACTTTAAGACTAGCACACATGGCAAGCCCGTGATGATGGTATCTCCCCCATGACCAAACGAAGGACTCCAGCTTTATTCTAAAATATGTTCTGTGGATAGTTTTTTGTTTGTTTGTTTTATACCCAAACAAAGCTTTGTAACTTGCCCAAGATTACAGAACTGGGGGTTTCAGAGTCAAAACTGTTCCTAGGGTTATATTGTCAGTATGATGCTATCACAGATTCAGCAGCAGATAAGGGCACTGGGTTGGGAGCGAGAAGAACTCTCAGGTCAGCTCTTGTAACCCACAGGGCTTCTTCCCTCATCCAAGATAGCCACAGGGTTATCTCCCCAGAGAGTTCATATGGCTCAAAAATTTAATTAGCGTTCCTTTGAACATGAGAAACAATGTTACAATGTCTTCAATCTTAAAATATTGTGTCTCACATTCAAACAAACTCACAAAATATAAGACGAAAAAGCAAAAGTTCTTATAAACCCTTAAAACAAAAGCACCAAAGACATAAAACCCAGAGGAATTTCGCACTTGGAATTGTGCTGCAGCGTCCACAATGACCCTCCTGGTCATCTGCTCTTTGGTGGAAGACAGGTAGCAATGTGCCATGGTTTCAAGACATCCTGCAACCTTAAAGAGTTTGATTTTCAATGTTTCAGTGAAAAATATGTCCTTATAGGCAGACCGTTATCCTAGTATTTAAACTATGATCCGTTTGTATTGGCCAAACACAGCATCTAGCCCCTCAAAAAAATTCACAAGATGATCCCTCATCTGTACCCCCCAACCAAGGAACACCCCAACTTTTTCTTATATTTTGCCCATCACTGAACTTTGGGTGTTACGGCATGTATATTTTTCTGACCTTCTTTGTTCAGCATTTTGAGTCCATGGAGGTTGCATTTTACAGAAGTAAAAGGACAGAACTAAATCGACTGGGGAGGAAAAGGTTGTGGTGGGAGGAGGGGGCACACAGGAGGAAAATGGCCTGACTATTCCATCCCCAGAGAACAACATGAAATTCCTCAATGAAAATGTTATACCCACCAACAAGCCGCATCACCCTGTTTTACACAGTGACTACCCATCAGAGACAGAGACTTCAGAGAAACAGTCTCCCAGGCAACCAAACTGTCTCTTGTTGAAGGTGTTAAAATGCTTCAGTCGTAACAAAGAAGGCTTAAGAGCCAAACATCTTCCAGGGGACTAGCAAAGGGTTAAAAGTTAGGAGGAGGAAAACATGTGGAACATTTTTTAATGACCTCACATTCCTTTACACTGAGCAGTGGGACATGGTGTGGTAATGCCTGTTTATTTAGCCTGCAGAGTTTGAACTGGAATGGGATTTTGTGTGTGAGAAATTTTGTGAGCCACACAAAGATGTATAGGTTATAAGGTGTTATAATTAAAAGCATAAATATTGCTCCAAATCTCCCGTTCAAGTATAATTGGTCTGTTCTGTTCACCAAAGAGAGATCCACTGGTGTGTGTGTGTGTGTGTGTGTGTGTGTGTGTGTGTGTGTGTGTGTTGCAGAATCTTTGATTTAAGTATTTGTGCCACTAACACCCAAATGGCTCAGAAAGCCCCTAAACTGTCTGGAAACTCCCCCAAATGCCCCAGTCCCTATCAATTGGGGTTGCTGTTCCAAACTCCAGTTGTAGCATTGAAAGGCTAAGGCTAGGCTAGCCAGAAGACAGCCTAAACCTTTCCTTACATCCAAAATAAAATGTTAACCCATGCTGGGTCTTTAAGTGTGTATCCTGACAGCTACACTGTTGCAATAGCTCTCGGTGGGTCCCTGCCTTTGCCTACCTAATGCCAATTTAGTCCACTTCCAGGGAAAACAAGAGCAACGTGTCTTTCCTCCTCCTATCTACCCTCATGTTCTTTCACAAGTCTGCCAAACGAAGGCATTATGGAAAGCAGGGAAGCTTCAGTGTGTACTATCAGGGCTCCTTATTTCATCCCATAGTTGAACCATTGGTTCTTAATTCAGATCTACTTTAGACCTATTCTTGGATCCGCTTTTAAAATTGTATTTAGTCGCTCCTAAGTGATACTCCAGCAAGATGGAAAGCTTGAAAAGAGTTCAGCCCAGTGATGATTGATGCCAGAGAAACAGTCTGGTTTCGAGTTTTAAGTTGCACCTCCTAGCCAAGTGCACACACACACACAAACACAAACACACACCCAGCAATGGACACTCTGTACAAATGTCTCTGCCTCTGTGGGTACCTGTGTGCGTGCTTAGAAGTGACTTAATCTCCAAAGACCATGAAATAGTCCTAAGGGCAAGTTTTCTACCTTTCATGAAAATCTGACTTTCCTTTTTTCCATTTGATTTTCAATTCTCCCAAATATCCATACCAGAGACACCTTTGATTTATCTTTTCTTTTCTTTCTTGCCCTTTTCATGCAGACACCGTGAGATGATTTTTCCATTCTATTGTGGCATTAATAAACCCTCATTATTCCATGAATAATAATAAACAATAGCCTCCTATTAGGTCTATGTCTACTACCAAGTTTGCAAAACTTTTTGCCAGTTAAAACCAGATTAATTTTCCTAATGACCTGTTTCACTCACTCACTAAAAAGCCTTTCGTGGTGTCATACTGCCAACTGGATAAAGTTTAAACCCCTTTCATTGGCACCAGAGAGCTCATATTTTGCCCTAGACTTTCTTACCGACCAGAGTTACTATCCACGCCCATCATACAGTCCCCTGAATATGCTGTGTCACACCTTATCTCCCGTGTTTGACTCACTCTCGGTCCACACAATGTGTGCAGAGAACTCTGTTGATTTCACCACAGTAAGAATGATCCAACTGATGTTCTTAGAAGTAGAATTATTTACATATTTGAAACCTATACAACAAAAAATGAAAATGGTTCTCTTTGTTGTCTCCCATCTCAAGAAATAAGACCCACCAATTCTCCAGGCTGGACTGGTCTCTGCTCACTCTGGGCAAGTAGTGAGGTCAACCAGTTATCTGTCTTCCTACTTTGGGCTGCGGTTTGTGGGTGTTTACCCACAGTGCTACAGAACTGTCTCGCCAGAGAACAACTTACAAGGAATCCAATTCCTTGCTCTTTCTCGGCTATGTGGGACCCCATGGGACCCTGGGATCAAACTCAGGCTGTGAGACTTGGCAGCAACTGTCTTCAGCTACCATCTCGATGGCTTACCAGCACGGATTCTGGGTCAAGTCTGTCTCTGCAAATGCCCAGTCTGCCCTGGAAATCATGGGTGCCAGGCTAGAGTGACAACCACAGAGCTGCATATAACCCAGCCCACTATGAGCCTAGCCTTGGATCAGGACTAGAAGTTATATTTACAGTGGCTCATGCGAACATCTGGGGATTGTATCCCAGTTAAACCAGATGCCTTGCTTCCCATAGTGTGAACATGCCCAAGATCCACACAAAGAACACAGGAGGACATCTCAGCCTCTTTGGCCCATTGACTTCACCTATAGGTGTTAACCTACCTGCAAGCCCTTCCTTTCCCTCTTCCAGTGTTCTCAATAAAAAAAGATCATTAAAAAATGAAACTGTGTTTTAGAATCTTCTCATTTGAGTAACAATCTTAACTACAATCCAGGCATCTTAAGCGAACACCTGTCATCATTCTGAGTTTTAAACAAATACTCTTGTTTTGGCATTTTATCGAGATATAAGTAATCCAGATAAGCTTTCTCAAGTAACAGAGGGACTGAACACTTCAATTCGGTTTATTTTTCTTGGTTTAAATTAATTATCATACCTGCCAGCTGCGCTAAACTACCAATGCGAAGCTGGCGGTGTAGCTCAATGGTGAAGCATATACTTCTACAAAAGGCCCTGAATTACCAGGATGCTGATAAGAGGACAAAAAGAAAGAAGATGAAGACATGTAAACTGTCTTTTCTAAGCATTTAAATGTCATGATATGTTTGCAGGAAATTGAATCAGCATTGGTCTGAAGACTTTAGGTTGAATTTACAGCTGTACGGCCTTGAAAAAGTCACTGAAACTCCCTAAATTTGATTCTGCTATGTGAAGTTTTAGCTTTATTTCATTACTATGTGCTGTATTAAATCACGTAACTTTTAAAGGAATTTAAGATATATATTTCATTGAGTTGTACATTCATTTTTTATATTTAATATGAACCTATATTAATATTCAATGATATCTAGATATGTTATCATAGATTAACTGTTATTTTCTCCTGGGTGTCATATAAAGTGACTGGCTGATGTTTAGGTCTGATGAAGCACAGGGACTTTCACTCCGTGTCATGCAGCCTCTATTCCCATCCTGCTGCAAAATACTGCTCTCCTAAGACTCAATCTTTTTTACTTTGCTTGAAATCAACTTGCATAGTTTTATAAAGATATAGTTGTAATCAACATCTAATGTCCACTTATACTTACTAATTCTGCATTTACCACACCTTTACAACTTTGAATCAATAATGTTTGATTATTTTGGTAAAAAAAAAAAAAAGAAAGAAAGAAAGAAAAGAAAAAGAAAAGAAAAGAAAAAGAAAGTCTAGCTAAAGGGTTAGGAATGCTGAGGAATAGAAAACTTGAACTGAAAAGTTTTCTTTACATCATTTTCTGTCAAAAATTACCTTGTAGGGCCTTCCTGTTGTGTAAGCCAAGTAGACTCTAACAGCTCATGAGACCTTCCGGAAGCTGGTGGGCCCTATTCTGGTGGCATCTGGGTTTGACCTTGCTTCAGTTGTCTTTACCCTAGTTCTTTTGAAAGCCAGAAGACAGAGGGAAAGCTGTTCTCCACACCAAAACAGTCATGTGGCATTTCCCCTTTCCTAGGGAGGACATCTGTGGGCTATGGCCATGAGTCTGTGTTGATTCCTCGTCATGTCATTTTTCTTCCAGGTTAAAGACTTCATCAACTCTGAGCTCCTAGCACAACTATATTCTTCAGAGGACCAAAACACTCTGATGGAAGAGTCTGCTGAGCAGGCTCAGCGCCGGGATGAGATGCTCCGAATGTACCAAGCCCTGAAAGAAGCCCTTGTGATCATTGGTGACATCAACACGGCCACTGTGTCCACCCCAGCCCCTCCTCCAGTAGATGACTCCTGGCTCCAGTATTCCCGCAGGTTAGGGAGGAAGTCCCACAGTGCCTGAGCGAGTCCACTCTCAGTTTCTAAAGATGCTTTCCCAAGTGAATATGGACCCGGAGAGATAGAGGAGAAAATTCAGGAGGGTTCAAATGTGTCCTTAGAATGAAACTTGATAGTCATTAGAGAATAAAATAGGGCTGAAAGTCCCCAAATGAGAGGGTAGGCTATCATACATACATACAAGAAAATATAAACATACTTGTATGTTTAAGAAGAAACATCAGCAATTGTTATTGTCTCCAGAGAGTGGAGGAAGGAAACCGAGTCTCTGCATTTATCCTTTTATGCCCATGGGTACCTCATAACACATATCTAACTTAGGTAGCCAAAAATAAATTAATTTTAAAAAGCAACCAGGAAATTACAAAACTATTTTTTTTTTAAGAGTGAACAAATTAAAACTTTGTCTTTTTTCTCAGGTCGCCTCCTCCAAGCCCCACCACCCAAAGAAGGCCGACTCTAAATGCTCCCCTCACCAGACCCACATCTGGCCGTGGACCAGCTCCTGCCATTCCCTCTCCAGGCCCCCACTCGGGCGCCCCCCCAGTCCCATTCCGCCCTGGCCCGTTGCCTCCTTTTCCCAACAGCAGTGACTCCTTCGGGACCCCTCCGCAAGTTCCGTCCAGGCCCACGAGGGCACCCCCCAGTGTTCCAAGGTAAGCAAGCTGTGCCACACAAGTTCCAAAAGCCCTCCTTGGTTCTCTTCTCAGAGTGTAGGAGACAACACTTATTTGGGGAAAAAAAAATCAAATAAAAAGAAAACAAAAAACAAGGCCGGGCGGTGGTGGCACACGCCTTTAATCCCAGCACTTGGGAGGCTGAGGCAGGTGGATTGCTGTGAGTTTGAGGCCAGCCTGGTCTACAAAGCAAGTCCAGGACCACTAAGGCTACACAGAGAAACTCTGTCTCAAAAAAAGAAAAAGAAACACAAAAACAAAAAACTAAAAACAATTTCATGAACATCTTACTATACAAGTTTGTAGTTTTCACACTGGCAATGGGAGCAGTGAGCACATGACAAGCTGTGGTGCCTATGCCCATTAGGACACCCTGTGTGATCACTGGATCCGCTCCTTTACCAACTGGCACAGATTTTAATGTCTCATTTGGGAGACCAAAGCAGAATGGACCCAGTGAATGGCGTTTTACTAGCCTGGTGGTAGTCTGACCCGGGCTGCGGCTGGGTTGTGGCAAGCTGTGTGTAGGTCACAAGGGGTGCATGAGCTAAAGTCTTGCCTTCTCCATTACCCAAAGAATCTAGAAAAGCATTGACTCAAGGAACTTTATCTATCTGCCCTCTGCACTACGACCCCAAGATTACTAACCTTAATGTAAACTAAGTAACATTTAGCCAATTAATCTACAATTGTTTTTAAATCTACAGAGATTCTAACATAGATGTAAGGATTATATATCAGATAGACTGCTGCTCAGTTGAATAATTTTGACAATTATAAGCAGATTTTCTGGTCTAATTGTCAAGCAATATAAACTCATCAGTGATGGAACTTGAAACACAGTGAGGTAAAGCTACGTTCCTACCTTCATCCACTTAGTCAATCTACAGTTATTTTTGACATTTTAAAAAAGGATATAAGATATTATGGAGTTTTAAACCACAGAATCAGAAAATGTTAAGACAAAGAAAATTATCCCATATGTAAAGGTAAATTTTTTAATTCAGAGAACGAGAATGTTCCTTTGCCCCCATCAAGCAAAATCTGACTGCATCTGTCATGCATAGTGCTGTCCATCCTCCCATGATGCACCTCTGTGACTCTGGTGCTTATATGCTGATGCTCAAAGTATTAGGGGCAATGGACAGAGAAAGGGAAATTCCACGCTGGTAGTCAAAGGGTGTGCAAGAATAGTCATAAGACCTGGGTGACTCATTCACCCCCAAGATCTAAATTCTTTGTCTGGGAAACAAAGGAACTCACTGGCAGTGTTGTCATCCAGATGTTGAGATGATGCTGTCACCATTTTAGTCCTACTCAGAGAGAAATGCTGAGTCCAGTGTCTCTTTCTTCCCCAAGTCAATAGACTTGTGATTTATCGGACACTGAATGAAACTTCCAGTGATAATGTTTATTTTGCTTTCAGTATAAGTTAAGTGTTGTCCTCAAAGCTTTGCACACACATTTTTATTTAAGGTTCACGGATCCAATAAAATAGGCCACTAAATATTTACATTTTACAGATAGACAATGAGGTTAACAGCTTGCCCAAAGCCAGCCCTCTCGGCCCTCCAGGCTCTAATCCCTAAGCAGCCTCACTCCAGACCAGCTTCAACCACCACAGAAGGGGCTGAGAGTAGGAACCCTCAGTAGCTCAGCTGCCTGTGCACTGGAAGGTGATTAACAGCATCCCTGGCCTCCAGTACCTAGCTGTCAGTCCTACCCTCCCCCAAGTTGTGACCATTGAAAATACAGACATGGCAGCTGCCCCTTAGGGAAGTAAAGCCTTACCCTGCTTGTCCACCACTGCCCAGCAGTATTCACAAGAACTTCCTTTCCACATTAAAAAATAAATAAAAATAAACGTGCATTTCAACATTGAACATTGCTACAGGCGAGATCAAGTTTATTGTTTTAGAAACCCTCTAATTGACTGGGAAAGTGCCTGCTGCTGTGCCGGGATGGTACGGAGCCTGTGAGGGGGGAAAAAGGTGGAGAATGTGAGAGTGGGAAGTCAAAGCCCCAAGGGAGCCTTGAACTTCATTGTTGTTTTGCTCTGAGAAGAAGCCAGAGGGACCTGTGGCTTGTCCTGCACTCAGGAATGAGTGTGCAGTTGCCTTGCCTGCTCGCTTCACTGCTTCTCTTCTCGGTTTCCAATAAGCTAGCTTGCCAGTGCTCTTCAGAAAAATCAGCTTTTTCGGATGCTAAGCTGATTTGTTAAGCAGGGTGGAGTTAGCTTTGGTATTTTTGAGCTTGCACGCAGGCAGAAGGGTGGGTGTCAGTAAGTAACGCGTGCTGAATTGCCAGGCCAAGGACTGCAAAGCAGGAAGGGGGAGCCACCAGACTTAAGGAACAGGAGTCAGGGGAATTTGTAGGACAACAGTTGAGCTGTTCAAAATTTCTAGAATGCTCTCGAGTTAAAACCAGACTTAACTTGATCTGGCTTTGTGTACTACCCCAAATTTAAAACAGAAACAAAGAGTTTGAATTGAAAGAGGGAAAGCTGGCTGTTTTCTGCTGAGCCCTCTACATGGAGGGCCCGTGGAGCCCTGGCTGGAAGGGAAGGGAATCCCCGTGCCGGGAGGGAGTCACCTGAGCAGAGCTGGAGGCCCATCAGGGTCCTGACGCCTATTAGAGCCTTGCTTTAGATGGAAGATTCTGAACACACACCGTCTGTTTTTAATAAAAGCCAGAGCAGGAATCCTAACCAAATGCAAGCCAGAAATGAGGTTTAAGATTTCAAAGAGAGAGAGAGAGAGAGAGAGAGAGAGAGAGAGAGAGAGAGAGAGAGGGAGAAGTTCCGCGTATTTATATATTCTTTTCCTTCCATGATTTGCTTCCCTTTTCTCTATTAAAAACTAAAACAAAACAAAACAAAACCCGTATCCATCATCTCCAGGAAAATAACATTTGGCTTTTCAAGGAGAAAATGTGATCCCTTCCTCCCCACTCCCCCACCACCTCACCCAAAGTTCTTTGCTTTGTTAAGGGACCTTCCTCCTTTTTCAACCTGAAACCAGAAACTCACTTGAAAACAGCACAAAAGGTATTCGCCTTCCCTGCTGGGCTTTAATGATTACAAAGGCAATAGCTGAGCTTCTAGAGGCAAAAGCCCTCCTAGCACATGCCTAAGCAGCTTTCCTCCCAATATTTTGAGTGAATTGGAAACCGGTGACTGTGACTTTTAGTCTCACCCTGTTCCAAGGTCATCAAAGCCCTTGGCGCGGCAAAGGAATGTCGTTTGCCCTGTCACTCTTACCAGAATCTTTACTGTTTCTTTCCATTTCAAATTTAAAGGGAGAGGCGGGGCAAGGTGGTGGAGTCACTCTTGGCTCAGCTTTGCTCAGCTGCTCCGGTTGTTCTGGTTTCTCTGTTTGGAGCCTTTTGGTGAGAAAGCAGGAAACCCTGCAAACTGCAGGCTGGGTTTTAATTAATTCCACCCAAACTGGCGAGCATCCCAGAGGGACCACTAGCACGGATAGTTCTGTCATTAGTAAGCTGAGTGTACACAAATCTGTGATCTCTGGGCCACTTTTCCATGGCTTGACTATCTGGACTGCCCCTTGTCTCCTGCCTCCATTCAAGTTCTCGGACGGGACAGAACCCTGTCTGAGAGCCCACAGTGGCCAAGGCTTTGTTTACCAGCACGGCCTTAAGCAGGCAGCAGCAGCGGCACTTCAGAGTGCTGGCTCTCTTCCTTACAGGTCCCAAATCTTCATCAGACACCAACGTAAGAGTTAGCGGAGCTATTTTCAGTTACCACTTCTTAAAATTAGATAATTGGAAATTGCAGCCTTTGACATTAACAGAGCAAATTAGCTGAATCAGAGTGTTTTTTCCTGGCAGTAGCTCACTCTGGCATAATTTCACTTATTTGTCTTCTCCCCTCTGCTCCCCTCCCCTTGGACGAAGCTCTTTTGCAATGGTCACAAGGGAAAAGGGTTGGGGCAAGGGTCTCCAGCCGAGGGGGGACAGACTTCATTCACCTCATCAGTCACTCTTCCACTTCAAAAATGTTGAACTCGAGAAGACTCTTCTTTGACCCACCCTCATTCACCATCTTTGATGGTTTCTTAAAAAAAAAAAAAATGGCGGAGCCTGGTTCGTTCCATTTGGCTTTTTACTTCAGGTCACCTAGATGATGGAGATCAGGGAATGATCCCTTGAGAGATGTTCCAGTGGGCCCCAAAAGGAAGACAAAGCCCCCTGCCCTGTGTCTGGGCAGCCGCAGGGCAGCCTTGAGACTTGCCCAAAGTTCCTCACCTGTGCCTTCTTTCTATGGCTTCCTTGACTTAGCAGAGCATACAGACAAGCCGCATTTCAGCAGCCTTGTGCCTAAGCCACCTAATAAGAAAGCCGTACAAACCCCTTTCCAAAGTGATCAGTGCCCTCATAGTATTACAAAAGTCAGGGCCAATTGGGTTCTTCTCATATTTTGGTTTTAAATCTTTGAGTTCATGGCCTGCGTTGCCTAATCTTAACCCCAACCCTTTCATGGTTTTATTTGTTGTAAGTTACAGTTGATGCCCTTTGGTTTTTTTGTTTGTCCTTGTTAGCCAGTCCCCTAAATTTCAAGCCAGGATAAACCACAAACCCATCATTCTTATGTCTTTGCATCCCTCACATCAAGGTTTGGTGCCGTGAAGGATGAAGCTGCCGAGCCCTGAAGTCGTGGGGCTCGCATGGAAATTAAGCCACCTGTGTGACTAGCCTGGGTGTCATTCCCCTGTGGTCACATACGGAAACAACCTTACTTACCCACCTCTTCTCGACAGCCCTGTAAGACTGTGATGTTTTTAGCAGCCAAGTGTCATTTGGACAAAGGATGAACTCACGTTGTCATCTGTGAATGTCAGCTGTGAGCCCTCTGTTTTCCCCCACTAGCCTGCCTTCTTAAAGAAAAAAAATAAAAATTATAATCAGCTATTGTAAACTGTCAGGGAACTGTTTTTTTATTTTTAGCAACTAGATTTAAAAGTTTTTTTTTTTTTAAAAAAACACATTATCGATCAAAAATACAATTGTTAAGAACAGAACAACTCTGAGTTGTTCTTACAATTTCTTATATTCAAGGCATCTCAGGAGGCAAGCATATTTTTTTTTTTTTTAATGGTGCTGAAACCTCCAGATGTAATCCGTTATTTGCTGCAGGTTTGACGTGAGTTGTCATGATGAACTTTAATAAAACTAAAATTTCAGCCACTGCTCACTAAAGATACTGCCCACTTTGATTGAAGGTCCTCTGCTAAGTACACCCTCTGCTAAGAACACCCACTCTGTTAACATGACGGTCCCTACACCATGTGTCCCTTCAGTTCTTTCCACGATGTCCTGTGCCACTGAAATGAAGCCACGGCCAAAGGGTTTCACTCTTCAGGTCCTGTTCTCAATACGGTTTAAGTGAAAGTCAAGCCCTTTTGGTGGTTTCCTCCTTGAGTCTAGCAAAAGCAGAGCCTATTTTACACAGGCATTTCCGTTCTGCCACCCTCCAGATGACTGCCAGTCTGTTTAGAGGAGGCCCACATACACACCACACTAGGGGTCCCCAGGATCAGAAGGTGAACTTTGTGGCAGTGGCTAGGTAGACTTTAGTTTGCCTTTCTGTTTTCCCTGTGTCTGTTTTATATTTCCCATATATCCTATGTCATAGAAGAGGAAAAGTGAAAAGGAAAATCAGAAAAACAACCCCAGTGCAAGACACAAACAACATAAATACAGACAGGAGGCAGCTCGTCTTATCGTGACCTTCAGTTAGCCCAGCAGTGGTGACAGGCATTCAGTCAAGGGGACACAACTGCCTCCGTGTCTCGCGTCGGTCTCTGTTCCCTTTGGAGCTCTCAGTTGCTCAGCTCAGTAGCTGCTGCAGGACAAGCCCTTTTGCACTTCAGGGCGCTCAGTTTTGCCTGCCCCGGGTTTCACCTGATTGATAGAGGAAGACAGGAGTCTGGCCAAGAAGGCATGGCCGGGGAAAAGGCACAGTTGATGATTATTATTTTTCCTGCAGCCAGTCAGCAGCAAACTGTCACCAGCTGGAATCTGCTTAACGTTCCTATATACAAGTTGAAGTCAGCTCAGAGAAAAAGGGAAAATTACCCTACTCGGTGTAAGCAGGCATGCAGACTTATGGGTGCACATAAGCTAGCTAGGACTTAAGTTCTATCACCAAGCTCTTTTTCATTCCCCTCACTATAAGAAAAGAATGATTTTCAAGAAACCTCACATCCAGACGCTCCGGGTTATATGGGATGCTTTTCAAAGGGTTTGGAGACCCGTGGTATATGAACTCTCAGACAAGCTGCTGGAGGCTTCTTTCTTTCCTCTCCTCAATCTCATCAGTAAAAGTGAGATTCAGGCAAACCATACAAGACACCCAGGAAATTTAAAATGAAAATGGAAGGGCAGCTCTGTGAATGTGCCTCAGACACCTACTCCAGTAGTGTAAGAAGGGGCGTGAGGAGTTGGCTGAGGGCTTAACGGCTGTGCCTGCTTGTTCATACATCTACTGCGGCTTAAAACACAGAGTCCGAAAGTGCCCGGCATTGAAATTCCTTAGCTCACTCACGCCAACATATTGTAAGCATTGCCTGAGGGAACCTCTGTGTCTAAACACATATTTACACCCTTTAGTTGCCAAACAGACTCCATCTGGCTCACTAATGTCATTGCCAAAAACATTTTACACTTTGGGGCAGGCTAGAACTGTCAAGTGCCAGAGGAGGGGTTTCTGGGCAGGCTCTGGGTCTGAGAGACACTACATGTTTACAGATGCCACATTACTTGAGTATCTCCTTGTTTAGATCACATGGCAACTCCAGCCCAAATAGAACTCCAACATAAGGCAATGCTGAGAGCCACAAGGTACTTAGGAACCCTCTCTGTGCTGTGGTTCCTTCCTTGCGTCTGGCTGTCCCTCAGGCACCAGAGCCACATGATAGGCAAAGCCACAAATACCGAATGCTCCAGTTTCTTTTTAACCATTTCCATAAGCACTGAGAAATATCCATTCCTGTTTTTCAGTCAAAATAATCAGTTCACATGAGTCACATGAACTCATTCCATCCACAGGCCCTGAGAGAGGGGGGTACATAGCGGGGGAGGGCTGGGGAGGTAGGGGGAGTTGGGGGATGGGCTGGCAGGAGAGGAAGGTGGTTTACTCAAAATGGCAATTAGCCACATTCCCCATGTCCCAGCATCAGTGGCGGTGCAGAGCCTCTGATTTCAGTTACTCGGAGGGAGGAAATTGCCCACACTGGGAATGATCTAAACACCAGAAGGAGAGACAAGGCATCCTTGTTCTCCTCTGTGCTCCCATGGGGACCCCATAAATGCACAGGGCAACATGAGATTCACCAAGAAACACCATCCTTCCCCTGTTTCTTTGGTGGAAAGGCTGATAGAGAAACTAAGAGAAGAAAATAAAGACTAAACCATCATCAAAACTCTACCACAAACATATCCAAAGACTTGGCGGGGGTGGGGGGGTGGGGAAAGGAAGCAATATTTTAAAACTAAGAGAAGCAAAAATAAAGGCAGACATGATGGATGGCATATGCCTACAGCTTTATAACTAGGGAAGCTTAGGCAGAGGGATCGTGAGTTTAAAGCCAGCCTGGGCTACATGGTGAGTTCAGGCCATCATGTGGTACACAGCCAGATGCTGCCTCATCTCCTCCACTCTCCCTCCCAAAAAGGTGGGCAGTGTGAGGCGGCCTCAGGTGGCTTTCAGTATAATCTGGGACATGATCTTATTCTGCAATCAAATACACCCTTTGCCTCTACCATGTGAACACTAACATTTGATATTCTCAAATAGCATCGTCTAAGTGTGCCCTCACCTGCATATGTCAGGATAACGTTCATTTGCAAGTACTTAGCTTGATTCTGTGTACCTCATCTAGCATGAGGCCTCTTATGACAGAGAGAGGGGGCAGCCCCGTTTGCAGCTATTTTGTTTAGTTTTTGAGGCAAAGTCCCTCATAGTCTACTCTGTCCTTGAACTTACTATACAGCCACCTCTGTCCTTGAATTTCCAATCTCCCTGTCTTCACCTCCCAAGTGTTCAGGTCATAGGCGTGTGGTATGTTGGTATGTTGCCCATTGAGAAAGACATTTAAGACCTTTCGTCATTTCATAGTGTGATCTCAAAGCTAATTTTAAGGCTAATTTTAAGACTAAATGAAATGTTTCCTTCAAGTAAACCTTCCTTTAAGTATCATGACCTATGGCCTACACCAGAAGACATGCTCACCCCCACTACAATTGCATTCACCAAAAAAAAAAGCTGTAAAAAAACAAAAGCAAACATCCACTGTTAAAAAAAAAACTCTCTATAGTGTTGGAAACTATTTTAACAACTAAAATAATAAACTCTCATGTGAGACACATTCTACAATATCTTAATTATTGGCTTTTGGGGTGAAAAATTAAGGAAACATTAGCGAATGTGTTAACTAGACAAACCATGGCAGGACTCTTCCTCCACAGATCTAGGACTGACAGCAAAATAAAATCCACGCTCTGCAAACAATGGCATGAGAGCCAGTTTAAAAGTTTAGAACTACCAATAAAGAGCAGCACTCAGAAAACAATCCCTGTAACTCACGAGGAGATGTCAATTAACCTAGTGAAATGTTCTGTGGAATCGATAATGCGTAGACACTGATGCAATTGCTTGTCTGTGGATGTAGAGTGGTTTGTGTTCTACACTGTGATGTAATCAAGTTGCCTTAAAACTGCCAATACTCTAAATGACTCTATCAGCATCTTAACAGTTAATACTTGAAAGCCAGTAGCTCTTAAAACATGACTATTTTTTAACAAGCCCATTGATGATGCTTCCTGATTTTTTCTTAAAGTTATGGTATTAATAGCTTATCTTGTGTTTCTGGCTCGAGACCTTTTCTCCATGAGTCTATTTGGCACATACTATTACTTCATAGTCTTCTAGGTGAGGGGCAATACTCGGGAGCACCCATGCCAGTGCCACTTACTAATCCTACTGTGTAGTTCCCAAGTCCCCATTCCCTGCAGGGCAGGAGGTTTCAGTAAAATGGAGAGCCACGACGAACCTTGGCAATTTACAAATGCTTCATGGTTTCCCTAGCCTGTTGGCAGTTTTCATTTGAAATGCTTTTTTTTGGGAGGGGGAGGGGACATGGGATTTGCATATTTTACTTTTTCCTTCTGTAGAATCTATACCATTGGCTAAAATTAAAGTGCATCTTCACATGTAATGTGTGAGAGTAGGGAAGGTAGCCACATGGACTCCCGTTCAGAAGGCAACGCTGACCTGGAAAAGCAAGGCTGAGGGCCAACCAACCCTCTTTCCTGCAAACCCCTCACCGTCTCACTCAATTTACCCAACCCCGGCCTGATTTCCTTTGTATTTCTGGCCCTACACACCATTAGATACAACAGTCTTCCGCTCGTTACTTATGGCGGACACCTGCCTTCTAGCTGAGTTTGGCAGGCCAGCACGATGAAGTAATAATCAGAAGAGAATGTTCTGGTCCTCTGGCCGCATCCACGTACAGCTTTACTCAAAACAGCTCTCTGCGGGTGAGAACAGAGCAGCTTTGAGATCCCTCTGTCTGACATTCTGTAGGAGCCTGGAAGAGCAAAACTGTAAACTTTTTTTTTTTAATCCTTCTTGAATAATAGAAATATAAAGGACATCTACCTTGGCGCATCCTTTCAAAACTGTTGACACACAGATGTGTGTGGAAACAAGAGCCTCACATTTATAAACATTTTGGCTCTATTTCCTCCAAGTCCAGCCGTCATCTTAAGCACGTCTCCCTGGGCTGTGCTGCACTGTTTCCCTAAGAGCATATTTTGTGAAGGATTTCTCCAGGCGATGGCAGTCTTTGTAAGACAAACGCCTGAAGGACATATGGTTTCCATACATTTTCTGTCTAGACTGACTTTATTTAGTGACTCTTGGTCTGAATTGGCCTAGTTAAAGTTTCTGAATGAGCTTGTGTAAAAATTTTAGATGTGGGCACACCGTCAGGGCATAAAACAAAAAACTTTGACTTCAAATGGGCGAGAGAATAGAAGAGGCCTTTGGATGCTTTCTTTTAGGTTAAATCATTCCGATCAGGAGAACGCCCACTCACCCATTCCTCCCCGAAACACTGCCCAGAGTAGATGCTACCACTTCTCCTCTGTAAACTCCTCACTCTGTGTGTGTGTGTGTGTGTGTGTGTGTGTGTGTGTGTGTGTGTGTGTGTAAGCTCTAATTCTTTCTCTACATGGCCCAGGGGACCTATGATTTCTTGCCCTTTTAGCACCAATTTTTACAAACACAGCATTTTTCTGACTTGGAGGAAAGAAAAAAAAAAAACCACCACCCAACAAGCCACCAAGTAAGATACTTAACCATTTGGCATTTTGGTAGCTCCTTCGCCCAACAATGGAAATTCTGTTTTAAAATGTGGTTTCTGAGCCAGTGTTCAAGGCTGCTCTAGAAACAATAAGATCCTTTCAGAGGGAAAGAATAACTTGTGGGCTTGCCCAAAAGTCAGCTTTGCTCCCTCTTTTGTAAGAGTCCCAGCCCTGTTTAACTGCTTTACAGCAACAGGCTCACAGAGAGGAGAAACTTTGGGACACTCTGCACACCCCCCAACACCCAAGTGCTGTCACTTGGCCTCTGAGCATTTCATTGGCCTTCCTCACATATTTGTTCACTGACATGGCATCTTGCAAGGCACAATGCCTCTCTATTTTTCTGTTAGCTGTTCCCCCCCCCCTTTTTGTTTTGTTTTTAAACTTTGAACTAAGGCATATTAGAGCGCCCCCTGCTGGACTCTTTTTGAGAGCACTAAGGAGTAACCCACAAGAACACGGCAATTCTTTGTCTCCACTCTTGGCAAGAAAAGTACTGTGTGGTGAGGTTAAAACTGGCCTTTTGACTCATCAGGTATCACCAGGCAGGAGGAAAATGGTGCCGTAGCCTGATCTTTTCTAAATCTTCAGATTCGGTGGTTTTATTTTGTAACGGTAAAGCAATTTTTAAAAAAGAAATGGCCTGATTACCTTTCCAGTTACCCTATTCCTCAGAGACACCCAAGGTCGCGCTCATCTTTCCTAAAGCAGGAATGAGTGTTACTGTTTCTATGGAGGAAAAGATTGCTGCTTTTTCCCTCCCTGTGCAGGCTTTTTCTTTTCCGTGACTTCAAATGTCAATGGGGCTACATGCCCCGGAAGCGGAAACTTCGGCTTGTGATAGGTGCATCCTGGTACCTCCTAAAGAGCCCCACTTCTGTCATTCAGATGACAAAGTCAACCCCTTCTGGAGCCTGAGGTGGGAGCGACGAGTGAGGGCCAGGAAGAGAAAGGGAAGAAAAGGAGAATCAGAGGAAAGCTTTTTATTCCTCTACTTAATGGGAATGGGTTCTGTGACACACAGTCCCAGGGCCACGCCTCTTTCTAGAGAAAAGGGGGGAAGGGTAGGGAGAGGCTAATAAGGAAGAAGGGAGAAAGAGGAGGAAGAGAGCGAGGGAATTCACTGGAAGGAATGCCGCCTGACTTATGCGCTGTAAATCTCTGGGAAACCAGGCCCTACCCCTGTTTTTCTCAGGTTCCCTCTTCTTTAGCCCCTTCCTCTCCTCGGCTTACCTGTTGTTTGTGATATAGTACGAGGGCCAACATGAACAAAATACTATCACAACTAGTCTCGTAAACATCATAGTTTCTTACAACTAAGCTCTCTCTAAGCTATTTCATCACTGTATCAGGACATGGGCAAAACAAGTCACTTGATACTTGTGACAAAGGGTGGGTGATGCTTGTATTTTTTTTTAAACAGCAGCACTTTCCCTGGCTCTTTTTCTTTATAGACACCCATTTCTATTCGTGGAAGGCCAGGCCCTCGGCTTACCCTATGCTCCAGAAGTCCTTTTGCATGCATGCGCTCCAGCTCTAGGCTAGGACTCCAAGGGTCCCTGCCATTGGGCTAACACCGCTCTACATGAGCACTAACTGCTGTTGTCACTGCCAACCAGTCTCTATACTAACAAGAAAGCCTTCGAGAAAGTGACAATATTCATTTCCATATCTCTGTTAACATCGTACCTTGTATACACAGAGGGAAACAAACAAAATTACAAAATGAGTTGACCTACAACGCTTAATCAAAATTTACTTTGGAGACAGACTGGCCCCCCAAGCAGTGTATTTTACAAACCAATATGAATATGCTTTTTTTCCCTTGTCTACTGAAAGAGCCTGAGTCAATGTTGTTGTGAAACTCTTTTTCCTACATCTTCAACTGAAACAGAGTTAATGTGAGTGAGTCATCATTGAAAAGCTGAGTAGTTTTTTTGTAGACATATTGGCATCATACCTATGAGGGAAACCTTAATCAGATCTATAGAGCAATCTAAATTAACTTTAGCAGAGTATATTTTATTTCTATTTATCCCAGAGACTCATTTATGCAAGTTAGTACATGCTAATGTTATCCAATAAAGATTGTGGGCAATTTTCTCCTCATGTTCTCATTTCAAGTCCCACAAATTGATTCATATTTTCCTAGTTGAGATAATGTGCATATATTATAAAATCAAGGGTATTTATTCTTATATGGGAACTACATGTTATCCCTTATATGTAGTGAGTCATACTAGTTTTAGACCCTTCAAATAGACTCGAAGTTTCATATGCTTCCATATGTCTACAAACTATTCTTGGCCAACAACGAGCTTGATGGCATTCCTTAAGCCACAAAAAGCAAAAAATAAACCAGAGCGCAAGTGCCCTTATCATTGTTTATAAGAAATATCATAAAACATCTTCCGTTTAGAGAAAATCCTGAGATTCACATTTTTCTAAGCTGAGCCCAACACGATCTAAATATGTAATATCTACTTGAAAACTCCCCAAATAAGAATCAAAATACAAATGCTATGCCAACACCTAAACACTGGTGCATCCTGTCACTGCTCTCCTAGGATAAACATTCAAAAGAGGAAGAGAAAGTCTAGCTTGTAGCTGCCTTTCCATTTTCCTCAGAGGTAGAATTAGGATGCATATACTCATGATCTCCAAATTGTCGCACTGCTTTCATCAAATACCATGAATACTATAATAAAACATGTAATACGAGAGCTTGCTCCATGGGAAGTTCAGAGGTTATTCAGATAGGGGCTTCAGGGAAGGCTCAGTTAGTAAAATGCTTACCAGCACAAGTATGAGAACCTGGTTATGGAGAGCCAGCACCCATTGGGAAAGAGGAGACAGAGGATCCCTGAGGCTTACTGACCAGCCAGTCTAACTAAATCGAGGAGTTCCTTGTCTCAAAACTAAGGTGAAGAATGGCTGAGGAAGACTCCAACATCAACTGCTGGCTTGCTTATACACACACACACACACACACACACACACACACACACACACACCCTGATGAACAATGCAATGCAGTCTGTCCTAGTGGAGTCTCCCCAAACCCATTAAGACTGGCCTCACATTTATAAACACTCAAGGCCAGATAACAGAGAGACGAACAGATGAAATTAGACTTCTATTCTTTAAAAAAAAAAAAAAAAAAGACAATAAAATGAGAGAAGGAAACAAATGGTGGCTTCTCAACCTTATCAGTGAAGCCAGCTTCTGCCCAAAATGCCACCCACCCTGCCTGAGCATCGGACGTTCTTACAAACACTGGCATTGTCCAAAATCCTGTAAACGGAGCATCCCTGCAGCCACAACTTCAAGTCTTACATCTTTCCCTTTGATTTGAAAGCAGAAACATGGCTCTTCTATCATAACCATAAACCGCCCACACACAACACAGTGTTTCAATAAATGTTAAATGATACAAGATGCTCCATTTCAATGTAATGGATTACTTAATGAAGCCCATCGCCTAACAAAGCAACTGAGGAAAATCTGGTACAAAACAAATAAGTTTGCCTCAAACAAACTGTCTTATGAGGTGAATGTCTTTGGCAATGGGACTGGTTAGGAACTGGACCAATGAAATACATTTGGACAGTGAACTTTAAATACCTTCTTAGTGTTGAAGTTGGCAAGCATCTTAACGTGGCTTTTTTTTTTTTTTTTAATCATTCTGGACAATGTAGTATTTGTCTTGAGTTTCTGTCTAGCAGTGTTTTACAGTATGGTTTACTTTTCTTATTGTTTTAGAAATAATATAATGTGCACTTCTTCCAAAAGAGTAAGTGGGGTCAAGGTTCTTAGGGATTTTTCAATTGCATATATTTCACATATATGGATTCCTTTCACCTGAAACTGGGCATGTTCCAAAGATGTCTTGATCATTTTGAAAGAACAAAATGGTATCTTCTCCTTCCATTCTTTTCCTCCTGTCATTAAGTCACCACATAGCTATGCAATAGTGTTTTCCGAATATAGCCTTCGGGACAGCCTTAGTGAGCTCACAAGCGAACAGGTTTAACTAATTTATTCATTTGGGAAAAAAAACCAAAGTACTGTGATCCAAAGATCATGCTAAATTCTGGGATATGGTAAAATGAGTACCAGGCCTGACAGCTGGTACAAATGTGCATCTTCACAGTCCTCTCTCTGCCACTGCCCACCTCTGGTCATCATTCACCCCATCACCCTGCTCTAAGGTTGAAGAGACTGAGAAGAGTCTGCTCTTCTATTAGAGGATTCAGTTTCCTTTCCGTTCTCCTTTCCCACAGTTGAAATTTTCCCTCTGGCACTCCTTTAATTTCTAGTCCCTTTTGGTCAACATAGGTCTATGGTTCCCTGCCATTTGGAAGCTTTGTTGTGTAGTATATGAAATCACCTTTGCCCTTACTGTAACTACATTATCACATCTTCAAGCTCATCAGAGTGTATGCCCCAGTATTGAATTATAGAATTTCACCCCTTAGTCCACATTTAAAATGCAGTGCTACAGTAAAAACCACTTGCATGTTTGCCTTAGGTCACTTACCCTGCCATTCAAGAGTAGATTCCAAGCTTCTTAAAGTCACATGGCACAGTGCATTCCACATAGTAATGCACAAATATATGACAGGCCTGCTACAGCCTCTGGCTGAGTTACAAATGAGAAAAATAAAGGCTAAAAGCATCTGGGTTGCGGGGGTGGGGGTGGGGTACCTGCATAATCTAGCAATTAGAGCTATACTTGATGTATTCTTTTCAGCTCTTGCTCCGGGACCTTTTCTATATTAACATACAATCCCTGACATATTATGTCTATGGCACCATGGGGACCCGCTCACCATGACTTATCTTGGACATCGCAATGCATGTCTCACTTAGGCACTTTTCAGCCACTCACTCGACTGCCCATCATGCAGCAACTATCTATTCACTGTTCCTGCATCTCAGTGTACTAAGCGCTGAATATACACACTAAAGCAACATTGTGCCTCCTCTACTCTCCAGGACGTTAAATCTATTGGGGGTTCAGGCAGTGAAGTGATGGGAAGTGACAGTTAAGAGGAGAACCAAAGGATCACGAGAGCCCTGCTGCATTCCTTTGTCCCCGTGTTACAAGCCTTTGTCTACCCTATCAGGTTTGCATAAAACAATTTTCAATCGGCCTCACTCTTCTCTATCCCGAGCCTCACTCAGTTCATAGCCTGACATCCACTCAGGCCCTAACTCAGTGGCGTTCCCCTCCAAGTTCAAAGTCTGGCTATCAGCTCCCATCTCATGACGGTTTAATTAATAACACTACATCTCCATCGGTTATGTATTTGTCAAACTCCTTGGGGATGGGATGGGATTGTTTAGTGCTATTCCATGAATAATAAAATAAATCATGGGAAGAATCTCCAAGCCTCAATTCTATACACACACACACACACACACACACACACACACACACACACACACACACACACACGAAAATGCTGGGGTGGAGGGAGGGATGGAGAGAGAGCAGAGTGAATGAGAGTACATATTGCTGTTCTATAGGACCCAGGTTCTGTTCCCAACATCCACATCAGGTGGCTCATAACTGACATAACTTCGGCTCTAAGAAACCCAAGATCATCTTCTGGCCCTGCAGATACCTACACTCATGTGCATACACAGATAAACACACACACACACACACACACACACACACACACACACACACTTTAAATAATTAAATCTAAAAGACAGTTGAAAAAAAACTCTGGGCCACAGTAATGATTAATAAACACTCTTTGATATGATGAAACCAATGGGGATCATAGCATCCTCAGGTGTTTCATACTTCCAGGATTATTTCTCAATTTAATAGCTGTCAGGCACTAACTGTATAGTAAGCAGTGGGTCACGACACTGTGGGAATGCTGAGATGATTTAAAGAACCCATTTCTAGTCAGTAAAGATGAGGGTGTGAGCCTAATGTCTTCCAGTGTGATGGCTGGCCACATTTGGCCTTGAAGCAACTCTACCAGGAAGGTCAGAGAAGATTCAGTTCACTGAGGAGTGTCTAGAAAGATGAACAAAAAGTCACTGAGAACAGAATTATGTATAACATGACACTAAGCACTGCATGACACAAATGTGACCTTTGACCTCTCCATCAAAAGAGAAACTCTGGTGCAGGTTCAAGACTTGAGATGTAAGCTAAAGGAATATGGAGGTCATCTCAAACATGAAAGAATATATTCACAAGAGGCAAATTGTCTTTGCATAGTCTAGGAAGAAAATTACTTTTTCCTAGTGGAGAACTGCCGAGCAGTCCAGTGGTTAGAGAAGACAATTCTACAAAACAACTTGTTCACTGAACAACCAGCATTAATTATGCTTGTCCCTCTGCCAATAAGTATCGCTGTGCATCCTTTTAAAAATCCAATCACTGTTGAATAGTAACACTAGGATAGGATACTGCACTAGAACGCACGCTCGTGTCTTAGCCACAGTTGGGTATCGGAGGCAAAAGGGACTCTCTATGACTTCATGTTAAAGTGGTCAGCAGTCTCACCATCAAGGCACTAATGGCGCTTCTGCTTTGATGTTACCTTGGCTTTGAATTTTACCTTATAGCTTGTGGTTTGTGTTTGTGTTACTTGACTTGAGAAACAAACCTAGGCCTTCACAGTGACAATACCAGCTCTAACCTCCAGGAAACAGGTGTGGTCTTGAGACACTTCCTCATTGTTTTCTTCAATTTTTTCATTGTTGTTGTGGTTGTTGTTTGAGACAGGGTTTTTCTGTGTAACTGCTCAGGCTGTCCTGGAACTCGCTCTGTAGACCAGGCTGGCCTCCAACTCACAGAGATCCACCTGCCTCTGCCTCCCAAGTGCTGGGATTAAAGGCATGTGCCATTGCGGCTCAGCCTCTTCATCTTTTTCAATGGTTTTCTTCATTCCAGAAATGGGTATCCGATCTGATCAACTTAGTATTCCAAGGTCAAAAAGATGAATAAAACTCTATATAGGGTCTTTTGGGGAAAAAATATCATCTGGAAAGATTGGTCAAAGATATTTCCACTTAGGCCATATGTTGAATTAGAGAGTCATAAAAACCATTCTGGAGGTGGCTGTACCCACAGAGAAAACTCATGAACATATTTTATGCCACAAATATATTTCAAGGAAGTAAATAATATGACTCGATAATGTCATGTTATTCTCAAGTATACTAACATTTAATCACATGGATGGCTTTCAGAAACACCATGACCAACCAGATAGTGGCTGATCCTATTACACACCTTGATAAGTCCTGTAAGACCACACACAGGAGCTATCACTCCTGCAGACTACGTGGGAGCTCACACCCAGCCTGTTCATAACTTTAAAGGCCTGGATTTCTGATTTTTGATGGTCTGCATTAGAAGCAAAATGCAGAATAATTGGGGAAAGTCACTGCTAAAGGCAATGAGAAGTGCCTAACACAGAGACGAAGAAAGATTTAAAACCAATGTTGGGACTTCACACACCTCATTAGTTCCTGGAGTAGGCATACTTCAGCACAGTTCACTCTCTACAACCATTGTGCTCAGCTGTCACAGATCTGTGCACTGTGTTTCAAGTGGCTTTCAAATTATTCCGTATTTGTATTCATATTGGGAGAAATCTCTTTGGTTTTGATAGCTATCTGCATAATGAAAAAATATACAATTCCCCCTTTGAAAATTAGGATACCTGGATGACTCAAAGATGGCCATCTTAAAATCATTGCAGATTATGACCACTCCTAGGGGCCTGAACTGCATGGGCATGCGCATGAAGACTCATTGTCAGCGTTCTGGAAAACATTTCCGCTATTATATCTGTTTCTTTACCTGTCTTTTTCTCTTTTTCTAGCCGGAGGCCACCCCCATCACCAACTCGTCCCACCATAATCCGTCCACTAGAATCCTCTCTGTTAGACTAAATGAAGTGTCTGGCTTGGCAATTAATCACTAATGACTTATGCAAAAGCAACATACTCGGTAACCTTTGCAGTCAACCATGAGTAGTCGCATGTATGGACATCCATAGGCAAGTAGCCAGTTTTACTAATGTATTCATCATTCATCTTCATTGCTCATGGTACGTCAGACCTTCGGGGTTTGACTGAAAAACTGCTAACCTGTAGAGAGGCTTACTATGTTGTACTGACCAAGGCCGTTGTGTATAGCAGTCCTATACTTTGGTACCATTTATCTATCCAACATATGTTTGAACTTGCTCTGTAAGAATTTTCTACACTGTCTACAGAGAAGCTTAGAGCAATTCTTAACAGATATAAAAGAGTGAGCTTAGAGCCACACAAATTTTCCTGCCCATTGTTTAGAATGACAGAAATTCTGTTGTCTGGTATTAATGCCACCACCTACGCCATAAATGCTTACTAAGACTTCTTTTCCTACTTATTTCATAGGACTGTTAGGAAGCAAGATTTTAAACCTAGGATTGCTTAAGATGGAAGCTTTTCAGGAGCATGAGGCAGTTGGCAAAGGAAAGTCCACAGGGTTTGCTCCTGGTGCCAGTGTGTTTGTTTCATGCTAGCTAAATGCACAACCAACAGTGAAGCAAAGCTTGAGTTTTTTGGTAATCAGTTGATGAATTTGGCTACTTTCAGAGTTCAAGGAAGAAGCAAAAATATCAGCATTCTAAAAGTATCTGGGATAATATATTATTTTCTCATATATCTACCTACTTGTAGGAAGGCTGACATTGAAAATGTTTAATTTTCCAACTGATGGGGGGGCATGGATATCTAACTCCATTTAGCTATTATCACCATCACATCATCATCATTATTATTAGCTAGAGCAAAATTACATGTATGCTAATACATGGTTCCTATGTTTTACATATAAATTATTATGCAAGCATACCTTTAAAGTTACTTTAATGTCTCTACCCATTCCAAACTCTCTTAAATCTTGCAGATTAATATGACACAATTGCATTGAAAACATGGTCCCTAGTATGGAAAGAAATTCATCTGAGATGCCATGGTTTAGGAGCACTGCTCATATGTTTACCGATGCCTTGCTTCTGAAAATGCCTTTGCAATACTGAGCTGCAAAACAAGTTTGCAATCTCTAGCATTTCTAACACTTATAAGAGCAGCCAAGCCTAGAGGTTACTAGTTCAACCTTGAAGCTAAGTCTTGGACTACCCACAGGCAGATGATTAACATATAGGAAGTAGCTAGAAGCCAAATGGAATTCTGTCTGCTAACTGCTCCCAGACTGCAGGGCGAGCATTCACTGAATTGTGGTGTCCAGTGACATTATTCCATATTCACAGAAGTAAATCAGGTTTTACTGACTGCAGTGTCTCCCTTTGAAGGCAGCAAACATGATTTGTATGTGAACTTCACTTTAATTTCCTGTGCAGTTTCTAACCAAAGCAAGAAGCTATAAAGTATGACATAAAAAAATTTTTTTAACCATTATTTTTGTTTAAAAAAAAAAAAGGAAATTTCCAAATTCAATGACACTGTATTGAACTTATTCTAATGGGTTATATCCCACTTATAATTGGCTAAATTTAGAGAATCTGAGACATACAAAGGGGGTCATTTCAACCTTTAAGTGACATAGAATATTACTGCTCTAACTTCTCAAACATTTATCCATTGAAAAAAAAATTGTGAATGGAACTCATATACAAGCTGTACATTGTCTTTGAAAACAGTGTCCCAAATAAATGGAAAACCGTTCAGCAAACCTTCACAACTGAACAGCTGGTGGGCAGTGAGGTCTTCTCACAACACTTGCTCCATTTAGGCTTCCCTTCGCTCCCTCCTTTGAGCTCTCTAAAATGGGCAGCTAAGGAATTACATACTTCAGGGTCTGGCTTCGTTCATACTGTGGTTTTGCATCTTGCTGTATTTCAAATTTTTTCCTTCTGTTAGGGGAAAATATTGCAGAAAACCACTGGTGTGTTCTCAGATCAGCACAAACCAGTGTCAAGGAAAATTGGGGATTTGTCTCTCCAAGTTTCTTCCCACTGATCTTAGACGGTAGTAGATGACAGTGTCTGTCACCTTTGGCTTTTGCTTCTTGAGCCACAGATGCCCTGTCCCAAATGTCTCCCTTTGTCTGGACAGTTTTGTCCTCTCTGCCACTGCATTGTATCTGGTGGCACCCAAAACCCGCTACCCCACCCCCACCTCAGAATTTCAACAACGGCATTCCAGAATATTTTCAGTTTGCTGCAGTTCAAAGGGGTTGCATCCTGCTAACAGAAGACACCAACCTGAGCGAAGTCTGAATCTCTGGAGTGTGCCTAGTTTGTGGGGTGGCACGCACACCAGGCCTTGAACGGGGAGTGTAAGCTTGAAGGGCCTTCTGTTTCCCGTTCCATATCCGATCTCTGAGTCAACCTCCTGATTGATGATTCCAGTGCTGTCAGCACAATAGATGTAGCTCTACCTTTCTATCATCATCATCATCATCAACAGTGCTTTTAGGGCTTGAAAAAAATAACTGTACACGTTTGATAGGTAAAGCCAGTTTTACTGTCACATGCTAAATTTTGCATGCATATTGTCAGCTAGCCAGAATAAGCATTTGCTCAGTTGTGGACGGGATGTAAAACGGTGTTGATTTAGAACAGATACATCTCCAAAAACCATCTACTAAAGATACCTTCTTGAATATTGCTTTTAGGTGTGTTTTATTAGATAGAAGAGTAGTGGGGTCTACTTATTGGCAATTTCTCTGTCTGTGCAGATACATGCTCATTCTATCCAAAGCATAACAAAACAGTTCGTGTGATATAAGTATTCTAAATTTAGAATTAAGAAGTAGCCACATATAGTCATTTGTGATTTTTTTAAGACTGTAGCCATACTCTAAAATATGAAATGGGACCTGATACCAGTATGTGACAAGTGTCAGTGTTTTCTGTGCACTCATTTTCTCTGCATGTCTCTAGGAATATATGTATATACATAGAAAATACGTATTTTGTGTCCTTTTGAGTAAATAGATTCAAAAGCAATTGCTTAATGCCATTAAGCATGAATGTAATTATATGTGCATTATATGTATGTGTACGAGTATAAATATCAGTGTAAACCTGTGCTCAGTATGTAAGACTTTGGGTATATTTTTAACTGTGATAATGCATATGTTGGGAAGGCCCGCCATGCCATGATTACAGTAGTTCTTTTCTCATAGCGTACACGAGAAACACGAGGTTTCCTAACTCGCACTGTATATAATCTGAGGAGCACAAAGCTTGTAATGATAACCATGACGAGGTAGAGTAATGTCTATAGTCATTTGTAGTGAAACCCACAGCACTGCTACCTAAGATGGAGTTACCCTTTGGTGATACTTTGAAAAGCAGAGAACAGTGTTAGAAAGCTTTTCTCTAAGGCCTCTGGTTAGAATTGTGTTATTTGGGGATTGCTGAGCTGACTCTTAAAAATAAAAAAAATAAAAAAAAAAACCTAAGTTGATCTATAGAGTCATTTGTTCTCAATAGTAAAGGCTAAAAGAAGACAGAGAGTCAGCAGCATAATGAAAGTGATGGGTCTTTCTGAGCGAAACTGTTCAAACATGTCAGGGAGATGGTTACTTAATTTTTTGCAGGTTTGTTGTCTACTCTTTCAGGTAAACCTTTTGCATTTGGCAAACTGTATTCATTACTTTAAATTGGTGGGGATCTCTGTAGGATGAGTAATAAAGCCTAAACAGATCCCCAAGCTGTCTTAATCCTGTGAAAGATGACTGTGTGTAAGACCCAAGCCATGAGTTTTATGTCGTTTCGCCCCGGACTGCCAGCTGTGAACTCAGAGCTCCTGTGAATGAAGGCAGTTTTAGAGAAACAATTGATAGTTCACCAGATCAGTTAGTCTTTTCTAAGGAACTCAATTTGTCTTCTAGGTAAAAAGAGGCTATCTGTCTAGTTGGTATGTTTAAAATTATGTGGTGCTCTGTATGTGAGACTTTAACAACATTCTAAAGTATATATAGTATATGCATTGCTGGTTGTGTATACATACATACATGTAGTAATATCTGTATGTGTGAGAGCAAGAGACAGGAACCTCAGAGAACCTCCTATTGGAAACCTGTTAGTACTGGTATACTGGTGAGACTTCTCATTCCACTGGTCAAGGGCTTCACACGTGGCTCAGCTCAAGGCATTAATTTCTGTATAACCTGTACCTTTAACTTCCTTAAACTTCATTCATAATATACTGTTTTCAAATCGTACAAAAAAAAGCTCTCCACTGTCTTATATACTGACTGCTGCCAATCTGTGAAAATCATTTGTCACAACCCAGAAGAAACCCTACCACTGTAGCCTTGTGTGTGTGATCTCAAATGCACTGCTCTCGTTCGGTCGGCTTCTGTATGTTCCTCTCCTCTCCCTGTTCTGAGTCAAATTTCACTTTGCTTTTGTATGAATGATGAGTGTATAGACGTTAAATCCTGTTTTCTCTGTTGACTCTTTAATTAACATGAGCCAGAATACTTTCCACTGTCTTTTTGCCACTTCTGGGATTTCTTAATGCTGGATTAATATGGATTCTGTGAATGGGATTTTTGAAGCAAATTCCTAAAGCCTGTATCATCCTTGAAGGTCATGTACCTATTGTGAAAATGTGAAACTGTATTTCTGAACCCGAAATAAATTATTACATTTGAAGGAACCCCCCCAATTCCTCATTCTTGTATACATTTGAGTTTATGCTGTTCAGTAACACCTGGGAGTGAATTTCTATTGTTCCTTTGCTTAAATTGGCCCAGCAATACTAAAACGGAGTGTGATAGCATTCTGTACTTCTGTCCTTAAGTTGTGGGAAAGGAGTTTGGTCTTTTTTTTTTTTTGATAGAGCGAATTAGGTAAATCAAAGGAAGGGAACTGGGAGGCAATATTTCCTCTAATTTGAAATAATAAGAGTGTAGGATTTGAACCTCAGACATCGGGGTGGTATGATCTTTGCCAAGAATGTGACAGTTTGCTCCTGGGAAGGAAGGATTTGTGGGAAAACCTGGGGAAGTAGGAGGAAGGACAGAGTTACCGCATACATGGTTAGGTCAACAGAACACAAACACTGTGCAGCTGGGTTATAGATGTCACCTGCGCATTGGGCAGAGTGGAGGAAATGCAGCAGTCTGTCTGATAATAGGAAAACGGAAGTTCTCGGTAGATACAACCAACCTTCCTCCCACTCTTTTGTCCAAATAATAAACACCTCCTAGAAACACACATGGCTCTAGACTACGTTGTCTGAATGCACACAATAAAATGATAAGAAGGGAGCGATATTAGCTTAATTTGCCATGCATGACCGGGATCTATAATTATTGGAAGGAAAGCTGGGTAGACTGCTGAGATAATATGCCTTTCTAGCGCTATTTCCTTCTCTATGCATTTCCCACGAGCGGAGCACCCATCCTTCAAAGGAAGCTTTCTCCTAGGAGATGTGCCTAAGCAGCATGCCCGTCACTTGTGCTTTGTTTTAATCACATGATTCTAATGCGCAGCAATACTATCCAGGATAATATCTAATGAAAATTACAAAAATCCCAAAGGACAATCGTGTCACTCCTTGGCCACTTTCCACTTGTGCTTTTAAAACAGTTCAGCCCCTTGATTTGTTCTTAAGATCCCCATCTTTCCAGCTGCAGCCTTTCAGTTGCACTTTGAGGAACTCATCTGGTATCTGGCCTCACAGACTCGATCTGCCCTCACCGGCAGGCACTCCTCTACCAACGCTTGGTGCTGTCACATTTGGGGTTATTTGTTGGTGCTCTTTCACACTAGAGTGACATAATAACTACAAGATATGCAAGAGATACTGATTAAAATTACCACTTTAATTCACAGCCTTCCAAAATGCATTGCCTGAGATTATAATGAGTAGGCGAATGGGCACGCGCGCGCGCGCGCGCGCGCACACACACACACACACACACACAGAGTCATTTTATCAGTATGCTTTGGGAAGTCATGCCTATAATTTAAATGTCTTCTACGGAAAGAAAATAAATCAAATTATGTTGTGAATCTTTAAGAGAGTGATGGTGTCCACCAGCGTCTCAGACTTCTTTGATCACAAGAGTTTCATTCGTGCAATGTTGCACAGAACTGGGCGCTCTAAGGCACCTAACTTTAGAAAACATTGCTTTGGGGACATTAGGCAAGAGGAAAAAGTGATTTGTATATGATGATTATTTTAGAGTAAACTGTCATCAACAAGAAGTTGTGTGCCAAGTTCAAGTGTAAGAGCAAGATGAACTCCTAGCTCGGGACAGACATGGATGTACTGGTGACCCCATGACAACAGTATCTGAGTTCCCTGGCAGAAGATCCCATAAGATCAGGTGCACAGAAGCAGACAGGCATGCACAGGCAGTGAGGCTTACCAAACCTGTGTGGGACTCATCCTCGCCTACCTGAGCTTTCCTCCCCTTTCAAAAAAAGATCCAGGTCCACTTAAAATTAAGCCTCACCAAAGAAAATGAGGGCACCCCTCCCCCCGAATTCCTGCTGTCTTTCTTTCCTCCTTTCCTGTACTTCAGCTTCACTCCTCTGCTGTGGGATGTTAAGTTGCCCAAACGATGAGCAAAGCAACCCAGCAGAGGTTGTTTGAAGAAACTTCACAGAAAAGAGGAAACATAGAAGGAAAATCTTGTGGGGAGTTCATTCCGTGGCAGGTTTCCCCATCAGACTAAATTGCAGCCATGGGATAAGAGCTGAGAGGATGTATGTAATTCATTATTAATAATTGAGTTATCAAGGATGTATGTAATTCATTATTAATAATCAAGTCTTAATGATTTTTCATCTCTTGCTTGGGAAAAAAAAACTTATCTGTGAAGTTATTTTTCTGACCATTTGAGAAAATATCACCTGGGTGTGTAATCTTGACTATATTAAGTGTAGGTGCCTCTGAATATCAGTTTGTTGAACTTTGAGGTTTGTTAACTCGGTTCTCCAGTACCTCTGCACTTTTTACATGTATAAAGGCCACATACGTTCATCACTTGCCTTCAAGCACTCTATAAGCAATATAGAATTCTGTCAAGAGCCATGGTAACTAACAGGTCCATTGAATGCTGTTATTGTCAGCGCTGCTTTACTGGCCACCAACGAGAGTGTTAGATACAGGGTAAGTGAAGACGGGAAGAAAGGAGCTGTGCTGAGGGAGCGTCACCACGGTGTTTGCAGCAAACTTCCTGGCTGTCAGTGAAATAAATTTTAGGACATAATGTGTCTGAATCCTGTTTCTGGACTGGAACACCAAACGAGCTCCCACGGGAAGGTGTTTTGGCCTGTGCTGGTAGGAACGTCCCTTCAGCACTGTGGACTTGCTGTTCGTTTTAATGGCTCACCCCCCCCCCCAACCAGGCTGAGGTAATTAACGTGTTCTAAAGCCCCTTCAGTACTTGAAAATAGTTTCTGTTTGCGAAGCAGGTGATAAATCTCATTCAGCCTGACAGAAATGTAATTACACTTTCTTCATGAAAACGCCAGGGAGGGATGACCATTACCTGCCTCTCACAAAGCCCAAGACTCGCAGACCTCCCACAGTTGAAAGGTTAGGGCCTAGGAACAAGGTTTTCATCATTTAAATAGATGGGAAGGCCTCCTTAGCATAGCCAGAGTAAATTGGAGTGGAGGGGAAAAAAAAATTTGCTCCAGAACTTAGGAAAAACAAGGGTCCGGTTTTGGTTTTCTGTTTTTGTTTTGTTTTGTTTTGTTTTGTTCTCAGCCACTGCTCAGGAAAAACCAAATCAGTTTGGTCCCATTAACATCTCACCGAAGATTTAAAAAAGAAAAAAAAATTGTTTGGGGTTTTTCTTTTTATAGACCCAACTGTAACCTTAACAAGACCGACGTGGGAGTGAGTATGTTGCTGGACATCTGGGCGGGTGGCTCCTAGTGAGGTCTCACAGGGAGGAGGACTCTTACAGAGTCCACACTGAGACTCTCACAGTGACTCGGTTAGAAACCGAACAACAAACGCGCAGACTTCTGCTGGAATCCCAGGGCAGTCTTTCTTTGGCCTGCTGTCTGTCTGCTGCAAAGCTGTTCCCAGCAGAGTGGAAGTTACCGCATCTTCTGGAGACCGGAGGCAGCTCAAATTCCAGCGGCTGACGCCAAGCCGCTGCTGCACAACTCTGTACCCTGCCTCCACGATCTGTGGCCTGAGACAAACAAGCCAGGCTAGGGATCTGGACAAACTAGATCCAGAAAACCAAGTCTGTGTACCCTGGACCCACTTCCCAATAAATCAGGATTTTCACTGCTCCTTGCTCTAAGAGAGAGGGAATTCCTACAAATCCTGGGGCAACCAAGCAGCAGCCCTGGCATGCTAGTTTTCCTAGACTGGATTCCAGGCTGCCATACCACACAGCTGTTCACCTCAAAACAGATTCTTAGTTACAAATCCATGGCTGTAGATTAATCCCTGAGGTTTTCTGTGTTGGGAAGGCGTTTGTTCATTTGATCTTGATACTTTCTAATTTCCTCACTTTGAAAAGTATTTGACTAGTCAATATGATAACATAGTAAGTAAGGTAGTAAACTGAAATTTTCCTCAACAGAATTCTATAGCTACTCCTTTCCTTACTGGGGAGCAGGCACATCATTTATTTAAGTCTTTAGAAGTAACTGGGGGTGGGGTGGGGGTGTCATAAAATTAGGCTTAGAAATCAAATATGCAAGTCCAAAAGGTATCTGTAATACTGATCCTAATTCACCTAAATTTGATTGCAAGGATTTATGCTTCCATGGTGCAAAATGGTAACATTTTTGAATGGTCAAATTGTCTCAGCATGCCACTGGTACCCTAGCAGCATCTAGTCACTGCTACCTTTGTCGTGTGTGGCGGACTTTCATCTCTCCTGCATGTTTGCCTGGCCTTTTGCTTTAGTCTGGATTTTTTTCTGTTTGTTTGTTTTGGCTCCCCCCCCCCCCCTTGATTTGAATTAGACTTTTGTGGGATATTTTTTGCATGCTATCATTTGAATTTATTTTATAATTTAAACATCGTCTTTCTCCTCTACATCTGTTTTTCTTTTTTTGTTTCGTTTTGTTTTGTTTTCACTAGGAGACCCCCTCCTGCAGTTCCAGGCCGACCATCCTAACCCCGTCATTCAGTCATTCATCGCCTTTTGTTTCCAACAACATGTCTACCCATCATATTTAAAAGCCTTCTTGTTTGCACTATATGTCATATGTACATAAAAACTTTTATTTTTGATCTGTGTCTAATTAAAAAATAAAGTTTATTCTATATAAAAAATTATATGTGTTCCATTTCTTTTCCTATAGAAAAAAATGACCCAAATTAAAATAATTCACTTAAGTTAATGCCGGGTAAGATGAAAATTCATTTATCTAGCCTTTAAAAAAAATGAATATTTTGAAACATGGCTTCATGTAGCCACGGCTGGCCTTGAACTCCTAATCCTGTCTCAATCCACCCAAGTGCTGAAGTTAGCAGCATGTACCACCACACACGGCTCCTGAAAATGTTTAGTGTGATATATTAAAAACTAAATGGGAAAGATTTACATTATTAAACCACTGTGATTTCAGATACTCTTTTGCAGAGAATAGGAGTGTACTGAATTTAACAATAAGCTAATAAAATTTCAACAGAATACAAAAAGGAAAGGAAAGAAGGAAGGAAAGGAAGGAAGGAAGGAAGGAAGGAAGGAAGGAAGGAAGGAAGGAAGGAAGATAGATCTAGGAGTCTAAAAGGGACACAGAAGTCTCAACTCCTTCAACCTGCCTCCAGAAATCTTACCAATAATTATTATTGCCCCAAAATATGTTCCTATTATTAGCATCCTAAAACTATTATAGAAGATAAAAATAGAATATTACGGAAGAAACTGTGGGTATGAAACATATAAACTCACAAATTCCATTTGGCAAGTTTAGGGGTAGAGAGATAAATCATATCGCTTAAAATAAATGCTCAATAAAGAATGGAATTGCCACCTCAGGCAGCTTCTTCAGGATGTCGGTGACATGCCAATGAAAGAGGATAATTAGAAGCTTGGGAGAGAGAAAACTTTTTAATGCATTAAATAAAATACCAATATTGAAATTTTAGGCCATTGGATTTTTTTTAAACAAGCCTCAAATTTTATAGAAATAGAATGCTTGCTTTTAAAGTAGTATACTACATTCTGCCAATTGTATGGCAGCTTTGCCAATGGTTTTTCAATTTAATTTGTGATTTTTCTGTTTTGGACATGTACATGGGCTGAGTTTGAATTGAAAAGCAGCTAGCCCTCCTCGGATGAGAGCCCTTGTGAAAACGCCTCATTTCACCGTTTAAAACAGAACACCACACGTCAAGAGAACAAATCGTTTCTCTGGAACTAGCCTCCCTTTTACATTTCACCTGGGGCAGTCCTGGCAAAGGAAGGCTTGAAGATGACCTGGGCGGAGAGCACCTCATTACTCTAAAAGAAGACCCCCTCATTAAAACCATTTTCTTTCGACCACAGAAACCACTTACATCACTTTTAAGACTCAAATTCTCCAGCCAAAAACGCAAGCCAGCTTCTCGGGTTTCAAGTTGCTCATCTTGGGTTACCACCCTTTGTGCTGTACTGAAGGTCCAGTAATGATCAGGGAGGGTTACTGGTGACAAAAGTTCAAAGACTCTAAACTAAGGCATTCAGCTGGCTCTCCTGCAACCCAGGGCGACTGAGCTGATGTGAAACTGTACACACTGCCATGCCTTTTGCCTTTCCCTTTCCTCAGTCATCACTTGATAGTGGTGTGTGTGTGTGTGTGTGTGTGTGTGTGTGTGTGTGTGTAGTATGTATATGTATATGTGCTCACGTTTGTGCAAGTGTGCATCCGCTTATGAACTCACAGAGGCCAGGGGATATCCAACTCTATCAATATCCACCTTATTCCTTTCAGTCAGGGCTTGTCACTGAACTTGGAGCTAGGCTGGTGGCCAGCAAGGCCCAAGGAGCCACCTGTCTCTGCCCTACACAACACTGGGATCACATGCAAACTCTGGCCTCACTTGGCTTTTCACATGAGTGTTGAGGTAAGACCTCATGTGTTCCTGCAGCAAAATAGTTAGATGTTGAGCTATTTTCCCAGACCCCTGAACTTTAAAATATTCTTATTAGGCAGATCCTTATACCAGCAGACACACCAGTCCATGTTTATTTTACACCCTTTGCTAAGCAAAGTGAGGCTGTTGGTGTGAGTTTTGTCCTCCAATCGACTGTTTTCAAGGGGTTGGTATTGTTTTTTCACTTTGTCTAAAATTTAAATACATACTTAATTTTACCTAATACTTACACAGTTTTGACATTTACAATCTGAACTGACATGGTGAACAAGAAAAAAAGTGAAATTCCAGCTATCCCAGAATGGGCTGGCCTTAGTCTCCTAAACTGGAGTGAGCTATCTTTCATTATAAGTACAGAAGACACAAGAGGGGGGAGAAAGGCCTGGAATAAAAGTAAATGCTGTGAGGCTGCGCTGATATGTGTTTACTGCACAGTGTTTCCCTTCATAATATGCTCTTCCTCAACCATCCACTAACTCTCTGTCCTCAGCTCTACCCGCACCCTGCATGTGTGACAGACTAGGGAAGGTACTACAGTCTTCAAGATCGACCATAACTCCGGAAGGTCAAGAGGAGTTAGTTACTTTTTTAAAAACCATACTATTCCTTGTATAACCATCCCTTTATACATCAGAGTCAAATAGTGCCTTAGTCAGCAGGAAAACCAGAGAGGTAACAGAATAAAAGCAGCTTACAAAATAAGCAGTTATCACATATTGTTATGATAAGCGAAAAGACTTGGTCATCTTTCTAGGGAAAACCATCAGGATTCATATGCCGACGCGGCTGGCTGAGACCTTTACAGCATAAATCTATTTTCTCCAACCATGACCTAACGTTCCAGAAGGGAGCCAATTGTGACTTCTGACAAAGAGTCAATGGAATGCATTTCAGCCAATCAAAACCCAAACTTTCCATTCCTAATAGAATACATGCTGCAAGATTCTAAGTCATTAAAGTGTTGGAGAAACTATGAAGGGGTCTCCCACCTGCTTTGGTGCCTAACCAAGAGGTACTGCAACAGCCTCCTTGTGATAGCACAGAGAAAGGCCAGTGTTCTCTAACGCCCAGTTCAAAAAAACTGAGATCACCTAAGAGATGGAAAAAAGAGAGCTAAAGGTAGGAAAAATTAAAATTTCTAACAGCAATAGTGCTTTGGAGTTTCACCACTAAATACATATATGTCAACCTTAGGGACCATACGTATGAATGAGGGAAGGATTTCAGTGCAAGCTCAGCTGAATCCATTGCTTTGGGCTTGGGTTGAGGCAAAATAGCATTAAACTGTGGTAAAGCTTGCTAACGTGCGTATACTGTTAATAGTGTGTAGAATCCTCATACGATATTCTTTCTCAACGAACTCAATGTTTTGTTCCAACCTTCACCTTCCAATGTGGAGGCCAGGAGGCAAAGAGAAGAACAGGTAGCAACACACATCTCTCCATGGCGCGGTCACTACTCCCTCCCCCCTACTCCTCACCCTCTAATGAGGCCATCAGATTACGAGTCTCTCAAGGAATTGATCTATTGATTAGCTCAGGATCCAATTACTTCAAATCCCAGCTGACATCCAAGCACTGCATCCCCACAGGAGCCTGTGGGGACACTTCCTGTTCAACCAATAACAAAGACAACAAGGAAAGCACTGCTAGTCATGGACAAGCAAGAGCATTTTAATGACTGTGATAGACTCTAAGGCTTACCAACACGGATCTTACAACTCAACAAATAAGTATGACACAATTTCAGGAAATGGATATTGAATTCCTTAGTCTAGTTTCCTGAGAGTCTCAGGTAAACTTGCCCAGCTATAAATCCAATTTTTAAATGAAGGACACAGAACGTTAAGATTGCTAAAACAAAAAACAGAGGCCAGGAGGGCTGCTGCGCAAACATGATCACACTTCCCATCCTCACAAGCCACAAAGGGGGGGGGGGGGAGCGTGTAATCCCAGCAGGAAGACAGCAGAAACAGGAATATTTCTGGAGCTTGCTAGCCAGTCTATCTAGCCAATTTGTGAGCTCCAGATCAGAGAGAGAGACCTGTTTTAAAAGAAGGTGAGAGTATCAGGGCATTGATGACACATGAACTCAGGCCAACCTCGTCTAGAGAGCAAGTTCCAGGACAACCAGGCCTACAGAGAAACCCTGTCTTGAAAAACCAAAAGAAAAAAGGGGTGGGGTTGGGGGTTGGAAGTTAGGAGGACACCTGACATAGAGCTTTGGCCTTCACATGCACATAACAGTGTTCATGCGTGCTCTCTCTCTCTCGCTCTCTCTCTCTCTCTCTCTCTCTCTCTCTCTCTCTCACACACACACACACACACACACAAACACACACACAGATGACTGAAAACAAAAACAATTCTGTGCTCTTCATATTTTAACTGGAGTCTCTATCTAAGGAAATCACATTGAACTTAGACCACTGCACCAGGAAATGCTCCACCTCCACCACCCGCTCCCCACCAGTTGCCTCCATATCATAGAAGACACCTGTTTTTTCTCATCACTGTTGTTGCTTAATACTGCAAGCCATTATTACATTTCAATTTTGTCAAGCCGGGCGTGGTGGCGCACGCCTTTAATCCCAGCACTCGGGAGGCAGAAGCAGGCAGATCGCTGTGAGTTCAAGGCCAGCCTGGTCTACAAAGTGAGTCCAGGACAGCCAAGGCTACACAGAGAAACCCTGTCTTGAAAAACCAAAAAAAAAAAAAAAAACCAAAAAAACAAAAAAAAAACAAAAAAATCAATTTTGTCAACACCTTGAGAGCAAACAAATGCTAGGGCAATCAGCAGGTGGCTGGCTACTGGTGAGTGAAGACCACTGCTGCCGCTTCCATGTTGTTTTTAATCAAATTTCATGGTCCTTTATATCAGGTCCAACTTTTTAGCTTCTGTTTGCAACTTCAATGAGAACTCATGACTTGTTAATCATGAACAAATGCAACAAAGTCATCATCCTGCCCTTGAGGGTGAAAGACAGTCACCAAGAAGACACTGAGGAGGGTCTGCCTGTGCACATTTTTTAAAGTACGGTTTTGAGATGCTACGCACTACTTACTGAACACTAGTCTTTGGCACTGTTGTGTGCTTCTTCAGAGTGAAATCTGTAGAAAGCAACAGACAGCAAATCTGAGCCAAGAGACAGTTTCTTCTGTCTGCCTTTTTTCTCTTTTAAACACACACACACACACACAAGTATTCTCAGCTATGTACACAAAGGCTGCCTAGGGCCGTAAGGATCTGTTTATTTGGTAATTTTAAAAGAGTGGGAGGCCCACAGAGTTCTCACTTAGCAGAGCCCAAATGTGACTTGGGCCCAGCATGAGGCCACAGGCCATCCCAGGGTGGTGAGCAGCTAGCCAGCAAGCTTGGGAAAGCAGAGGCAGCTTTTAAGTGGCCCCAGGAGACGATTTTTTTTTTTCAACACAAGGGAAATCAGTACCAGTGTGGGCAAAGAAAACCTCAGGGCAGAAAACCTCAGGCTGCTCCCAGATGCCCTGTGAAGCAAGGTGCCCACTGCTTTCCTAAGGCCCCTCCTTTCTTACCTTTCCGCTGTGGGACAAGAGAGCAGAGGCAGGCCTGGGGGGCTGCGCCCATGCCAGGCAGTTGGGACACTACTGCTTCATAGCTCCAGCTTTTGGCAGTCGGCTTGTTTCACTAGCAAACACACCTGGGAGGAAGGTAGAGCTCTCATTCCTTTGCTAACTGCTGCTGTTTCCCAAGGTAAACCAACATCGATGGCACCTGGAGGTTAAGGGCTGAAAAAGCAACCAAAAGTCTTGGCCTTGGCTTTCAGCTAAGCTCTGTTCCCTTGCCAGAACCAAGATTTCTAGAATCTTCAAAACCCACTGCCTGCTGTTGACTTCTTCACAGTTCTTAGGAAGTCTTTGTGATTATTCCAAAGCAGCTGTAGTTAAACACACATGCCATGGGCTGGAGAAATGGCTCAGAGGTTAAGAGTGCTACCAGCTCTTCCAAAGGTCCTGAGTTCAATTCCTAGCAACCTCAGGGTGGCTCACAATCATTTTATAGTGAGATCTGGTGCCCTCTTCTGGCCTGCAGGTGTACATGCAGGCAGAGCACTATATATGTAATATAAAATAAATAAGTAGTAAATAAAAAACAAAACCAAAAAATCACAGGTCACCTAGAAAATGAGGCCGTGATTCCTGTTACAGAACCACCATAGCCTCTCTCTAATCTGAGACTAAACCTGCTTCAGTGCGAAGAGAAGGCTCTGATTCCAACCCTACCCCAACATTCCACCTTGAACTTGCTATATGTGTGTCGTTTGCCTTTACTCCAGCCTATTTCAGCCACCTCAGAGCCCATAGACACCTAGGTGCCCCTGCATGCAACCTTCCTCTACTTCTGTACAGTCCTTGTCCCATGAATCTCAAACTTTTGAGATCCTTGTGCGGTGCCCAAATGCCTAACTCACTGCCCAGGCACTAAAACTCACAAGTTGCTTCATGCAGCCTGCTCTCCAGGACGTGTCCTCCACAAGCTTGCTTTACATGGCTTTTCTCCAAGCATGACATCCCCTCAGCGCCCCCAAGTGGCAGCATGCCTCCCGCACCCTTCACACACTGGACCAGCAGCTGGACCAGCAGCAGGGCAGGCTTTCTTTCTGGTTCTGCTTCCCAGCCATCTTCCTTCCTCTCCCTTGCTTGGAAGCTCAGCCTATCAGGTTTGAGCACATCCCAATTTACACTTTTAACTGTCGATTTCCAACCTTTTCTCCCTTCTTTCACACTGATTTCGGCGTGTTGGCTTCGTGGCTATTCTCTTCAGTGCCGTTTCTGTTTTCCTTCTGGGGCCGTTGCATATAACCGAGTAGGCAATCCACCCCATCCTGCCTTACTTTATTGGGCTCCACTGTTCCACCGATTTCGACCTCCAGCCTACCTCAGCTATGAACCCTCTAACTTTAACCTTATCTACTCACGGGTTGACCTTTCTCGTTTCTAGCCATTTCTAGTGTAGTTTCTTGGACCTTAATCTGCTGACCACCCTGGAAGCTCGGTCCTTCATTCTACCCTCATATTCCTTGCCCATCCTGAATTCCACAGCAACCTTTACGGTCATGCCAGTGCATACATATATACCTTCCCCCTTGGTCTTTTCCTCATTTGACGAATCTGCCACTCTGGATAAAACCAACTCACTACCTAGTTTGCACCACGCAATCAAGCATGACTTGGAAAATATAAACAGGTGCATAAAAGTGGAAACTAGCTTTGTTTCAAATTCATCACCGCCATGCTCAAAGGAGCTGTCTTAGTTACTGTCCCATTGTTGTGACTCAGGCAACCTATAAAACGAAGTATCTGACTGGGAGCTTGCTTACACTTGCAGAGGGTTGGTCCACGGTTATCATGGAGAGAAGCACATGGTGGGCCAGCAGAGAAGGCTCTCAGTATCTGAGGGATCCACAGACAGGAAGAGAGAAGTAGGAGAGGAAGGGAACAGTGACTAGGCATAAACTGAGCTTTTAGAGAGCTCACCCTCAGGGACACACCTCCCAATCCTTCCCAAACAGTCCACCAACTGGGGCCAAGCATTCAAATATATGAGCCTATGTGGGTCACGTTCATTCAAGCCACTGAGGCAGCACTTAGAACCAGAATAGACCAGTCCTATGTGCTCTCCCAGTACCCTCAGCTGCCCCAGTGTACGACCCTCCTCTTCACGCTTTCCCCACTTAACCACCACACTCACCTGACTCTTCTCTCTGTTCTCTCTAGAAAACCAAAGTGGTAAAGAATTTCCAAAGAACTTTCTCCCTTCCTCTTCCACATCCTAACTTCCATGTCTATGCAACCTACCCGATTCTGTAACTCCTCCCCCTCGAGTAGCCCCCGCCCCTGACCCTCTCCCCGCCCCGCCCCCGGTCTCCCCCCCCACCCCCACCCCCACCCCCGTGCCATGCACAGCATTGTTTTGTTTTCTGAACTTTTCCTTTTCTGGCCTAGTGCTTAGCTGGCCTTTGAAGCAAAACGTCTAATATGCTTTGTTGCTACACTTTCTCTATTTTCAAGCCCACTTTAAATAGGTTGTTAATCCGTCCCCCACAACAAAGTCGTACTCTTTTCGAGGTTCCGACTTCCTCCCACGTGGGTCCTATGGGATGCTCTCTCTGCCCTTACAGTCTGCCTGATCACAGCTGGTCACCCTTTCTTGCCGCAGTCACTTAATGCTCTTGATTTCTAGGACGCACAGACCCTCCTGATTTTCCTCTTGCCTTCCTGGTTTTTCACCATTATTTATCTTTTCACAGCACGAATTGCCTTGCATTTGCATACGTTGTCGTCTGTCTCCTGATGAACTGGACTGTTATTTATAGATATAACCCAGGCACGTACAACAGTGCTTGCCATATAGTTAAGTACACAAAAACTATTAGTTGACTGACTAAATTTCTAAGGCAAACGTCATAAAATACCAATGGTATATAAAGTGCAGAGATAGCCTTGGTAGGCATTAAATATCTTATTGGATGCTGGGATAAGAGAATACAGGATACAAGGGATGTGAAGCAGTCAGAGCAACCACCTGCACAGCCTTTAGCCCTTGAAGCAACTTAGCCATCAAGAAAGGCAGAGCGTCGGCCTGACCTAGCATCACAGCCTCAGACAATTGCCTGCCCGCACTCTGATGCCTGCTCTCCTAGACTGTGAAATGGAAACAATCTTCTTACAGGACTGTTCGGATACTAAAAATAATGTATACACAAAGGGCATAGCATAGTGGCTGGGACACACAACACAACACACTAAGATGTGTGCTCTAGACGTAGATATTGTTATTAATCAAGTCCCCCCCCCCACACACACACCCGTTTACTATTTGTTTCCTGAGTTTATGGAGGCCTCTGACCTTACTTCTTGATTTACAAGTCAGTAAGAGTTTCAAATCCACAAATGCTACCTTAACCTCCACATGAGGGCAACCTGCCTTAAGCCTGTTTTTCCGGGTTTGAAATACTCATAACTGTGTGACTGATGCCCTCTGCTGGCTTGTTTCTGTCTCTTGTCTCTGGGCCTTTATTTGGCTCCGGAGAAGTAGATGACAGCTTTGTGTGCGCGTGCATGCATCCTCCTGTATGCTGGGCATGAACTTTTAAACCCAGAGCTGCCCAAAAATCTTTCTGAGCACAGCAGACACAAACACGCTTTCCACAGGGAGCCCTCATGTTGCTGCACACACACTTTGTGTCTTCTAGCTCCCTGCTTGGCACAAGTCAGCTGCAGCACAGCACAAAATTAGTAGTCTTTCGCCACCTCTACAGCTCTGCCCCAGCTTGATCCACCTCACCTCCAAAGCCTGACACCTCTGTTATTTTGTTTTCCATAGCTGGGGGGGGGGGGAACTGTGATGGGCAAGCTTTAGGAGGAAGGAATTCTCTTGACTCAGCCGATAGCTAGTGGGCTCTTCTGCATGTGGCAAAACAGTATGCATTGGCAGGGAGCGCACGGAGAGGCAAAGCTACTCATCTTGAGTCATAGAAAAGCAGAAATCAGGCCCAGCATGCCCTCGGAGGCATACTCTTAAAGACATCACTTCCTTCCACACCTCTAGTTCCAGAAGGTTCTAGCACCTCCCAGTAGGATCATGCATTCAGCACATGACCCTTTGATGGGCAGGTAAGATTCAAACTATACCAGCTCCCTTTGAGCAACATATGCAGGGCTGCTTCCTCCTCCTCTTCCTCCTCCTCTTCCTTCCTCGCCTTCCTCCTCCTCTCCTTGCTTCCGTTTGTACCACCCTTCTCCAGCCTTCCCTTTAACTGAGAATACCTGACAAAAAGCAGAGCTCAAAAGAGGGGGCAAAAACGGTAGCGGGACAGATGGCGTTTTATGTAAACAAGAATTTCACAGGCTGAGATATAATTGCGATGCCACGGAACTCTCTCACCTGATGTTTGCCCTTGACTACAGTGTTTACTTTAGAAGTCTGACTTATTAATATGCTGCCCACACCCTTTCAGTGTGGTTTGAAGTTGAAACTGGCTAGAGGACTGAATTTAGGTGATGAGTAATGGTCCCAGAAACTGCCACACTAGGTCAAATGAAGCATTTTCTAGGTGTGACTTGCCATCAGTCCAGAGCCAGGGGAGTGTGCCCAGGTGAGGTCCTGTCAGCCTAATAGCAACAGATAAGGGCTCAGGACTTCTAAAAAAAAAAAATGTGGCTTTCGGTTTCCTTCTCCCTAAACCTTTTTAGAGTCCATTTATATTGCTGACCTGTGAGATTTTCCTGGAGGAAATGCAGAAATTTAGTAAAATCATATGTTCATTTGTCCCAAACATCATGCGACTTCAGGACTTTATTGTAAGTCATAATCTAGTGAACACAATTGCCCTCTGACATTTGTTTTTTTAGGGTTTGAGAAGTGCTTGGTTGATTTCTCCACTAGTGAAGTATATAGCCCTGCCCTTAGGAATGGTAAAGCCATGGCCACATTGGCTTTCATCTTCCGCTTGGTTGAGTAGTGTCCAGTCTATTTTTTCGGAAGGCTGCCTTCTGTCCCTTTGACTTCTACCATTTGAGATATTCAATCTGTCATTCCATTATCTTTTTTTTTATCCAAAAAATATTATTTGCTATTATGTATACAATGCTCTGCCTGCATGTACACCTGCAGACCAGATCACATTATAAACAGCTGTGAGCCACGCTGTAGTTGCTGGGAATTGAACTCGAGACCTCTGGAAGAGCAGTCAGTGCTCTTAACCCCAGAGCTATCTCTCCAGCCCCTCTGTTACCTATTTTTTTTTAATTCTGCCATCACCTAGTTGTGAGGAGACTAAACTGTAAAGAAAAACCAACTCCAAATACAACAGCACCCTGCTCCGTGTGTCTCAGTTCTCTTCTAAACTGTGCTTAGAACTGTGGGCCAGTGTGTGGAGCTCACACCCTTGGCCTATACGCAACATCTCACACACCTGCTCCATGCCCTGTGCTCACTAGTTAGTTCATGGCAGAGTTAACAGCCACACAGTCTGCTCACGCTAGAATATCTGCAATTATCCCATCTTCCTACCTCCTCTGCTCTTTCTCTCTACATCAGTGGTTCTCAGCCTCCCTCACACTGAGACCCTGTAATTCAGTTTATGCTGTGCCGACCCCCAACCATAAAATTATTCCAACGCTCCTTTGTAATTGTGATTTTGCTACTGTTATAAACCATAATGTAAATATCTGATATGCAGACTACTTTCTATGTGACCCCCATGAAAGAGTCCTTAGACAGCCCCCAAAAGGCCGTGGTCCACAGGTTGAGAATTGCTGCCCTACATGAAATTAGCAAATTCCCTAAAAATCAGTCAAGCCTCTTATTCCCGTGCCCACTACCACGCTGCCCATCCAGACCCTCACTTTTCACCAGTATAGCCAAAAGCACTCTCCATGCTCAGCCTCAGAACTACTGCCTAGTCTTTAGACTTCATTAGCATGTGAGGCTTCACAATACTAGTACACAGTGTCCTAGCTTGTCTCTTTTAAAAGTTGCTGTATATGCCACTGAGTGCAGGTGGCTGAATGCGACCTCAGTGCCCTTCACTACAGTCCACGCATCCTGTGCTTCCTCCCCGCCCCTCCCCAGGATGCATCAGGTCCTTTTGGAAGATACAATGCTATATATACTCTGGACTGTGCTTGCCACAACCCTTCTCCCTACAGCTCCACGACCGTGCAAACATAGTCTCCGCTGCACCTCCCCCCTCAAATTCAAGCACATCCCACAACTACCCATCCCCCTTCACCTCCACATTGCTCTTCTAGAACCACAAGTGTGAGTAAGACCGAGCACTGGGTGACGCCGGGTAAAAGTGACAGAGAAGAGCTGGAGGTGATAGCAGTCACATCCACTCACCGCACTATTCATAAGAGTGGCTCAGCCTTTGGAGCATTCTGCTCACTGGCATGCATTTCCTAAAGTTGACAACTGGAAATCCACTCAGATAAGTCAATGTAATTAAAACATGAAAAAAAAACCCCAAAACCCATGGTTTTTTTCACAATACTTTGTTGCATCCAACAGTCATGCATTGATGTGGATGGTAGAATAATTTGTATCCTTTTAGAGACACAAAGTGTACAATCCATCACAAGCAGTGCAGGGATGCTCTGGGCTCCATAGGGCAGTTTCCTTGTCCTTTTATCCCTGTCACCAAGTATCCTTGGATTTGGGAAAGCAGTATAAGCGATCTTGGGAGACAATAATCCATTTTTTTAAATCACACACACACACAAAAAAAGAATGAGATAATAGTTAGACATTAGTTCAAAAATCCCATTCAAGACGTTTATGAAAGCATTACTTCACAGATACTACCCCTTTGATATTTCTAATTTGAAATTGCTTACAACAATCAGAAGACAGTACCACTTTCACAGGTGGGACCAGTTACTCACTGTGTGCCATTTACCCTCTTCAAATTTCCCTGCATTCCACTTATTATGACTCATCCAGTGTCCCTTATCCAACATGCTTAGGACCAAAAAGACTTTGGATTTTTCCTTGAGATTTTGACATTTTTACATAAAGGGATAGCTTGAGAGTGGATCCCATCTAAATCCAAAATTCAGTTACTTCACACAGTGTGAAGAAAACTTTGTATTTCTTAAATAATTTTGTACATGAAAGTTTCACGGTGACAGATGTGGAATTTTCACAGGGCATAACATTGGTGCTCAAAACCTTTCAGATTTTAGAGCATTTTGGATTTCAGAATTTTGTATTTGAGCCGGGCATGGTGGCACATGCCTTTAATCCCAGCGCTCTCGAGGCAGAGGCAGATGGATTCCGGGACAGCCAAGGCCACACAGAGAAACTCTGTCTCAGAAAACCAAAAAAACACTGAAGAAGAAAAAAAAAAAGAAAGAAAGAAAAGAATTTTGTATTTGAGATGCTGCACTAACACCGTGCCTCCTATTAGCCATTCTTCAAGACACTCCACACACAGCCTGTCCAGTTGCCACAATCCTTAAATATCAAAGATGAAAACCGAGCACTGGTTGACTCAAGACTTCACAGTGTGTCCCGTCTTTAGTCAAGCTGGATTGCTCATCACCAGCAAGAGCCCAAGTTAGAGCTCAACCATGACTCAAGCTCCCACTGGTGTTCTTTCCTCCTCCAGATCTCTGTAACTAAATCACTTTCCCATCTTTGTGCCGTGGCTAGTAGATGCGGCATCATGTACATAGTCACATTTGGCCTGCAAATGTTCCTGTAACCTGGATTAGACTTGAGGCAGTTTACAAAGCACATTTCATATTACAAAGCAGATGCAAAGCAATATAATATTTATTTTCTCTGAAATTCCATGGGTATGAATCCCAAACTGAGTAGAAGCAATCATTTTTGGAGCAGTAGCAGCTGCCCTCGCTGGGCACAGTTTGTTTGCTCCATAGTTTTCCATACTTGCCAACATTACTTACCTGGCTCTCAAAGGCTTTCACCAGCTACCCCCACCAAGAGTGAATTAAATGTCACCTCTTCTTTCCTAATTGATTGAGATGAACTCTCCCTCCAGCCTATTTCAATGTCCCTAACATTTTGTTTCTATGACATGTAACTCTCCTTTGTTGGCTAAATGTATGGCCCACTGAGAACTGAGTAACCAGTTCTGTAGTACCGGATAACAAACTAGATCCGCCATCCTGGATTCTCAAATTTGGGCTCTAGATACAGAAGGGTATCTCTTAGGACAGACAGAAAAGACTAGACACCTGACCTCACACACACCTACTACTCTTCATATAATTTTTGTCTGTCTAATGTGCTCATAAAAATGAGACAGTGCCAGTGTGATGGCTCACCTGGTAAGGCACTTGCCAAGGCCTGAGCTCGATGTGTGGGATATGCGTACTAGAAATAGAACCCTGCCCCCCACCCCTCCCTCCCTCTCTCTCTCAGTCTCTCTCTCTCTCTCTCTCTCTCTCTCTCTCTCTCTCTCTCTCACACACACACACACACACACACACACAAATAAGGGCATATATATATGAGACAATTCAATAGGTGTTACTTTTTTAATAAGGAGAACCCATATTACATCACTTGTTACAGGGAATAAAAAAGGACAGTGATTCATGACAGCACCAGAAAGCTTTTTCAGTAACAAAATAACTAAAGACCCGACAGCCCTTGGTTAAATGCTCTGCCCTACCACCCAGATCAGCCTGCTGCTTCAAGAGTGGAACTCTGCCTTTAATGTTATACTGGTTAGGTTCTAAGTCTTTCAGCTTGTCTTAATAATGAGATGAACGTTCCCTAGCTTAGCTGAGGAACCTAGACAAGTCTTCCTTGATCTCAGCTTCATCCCAAGGCCCATGAATATTCTCCTTAAAAAGCTGCAGGCGAATGAGGTAGTAAGGGCAGAGACACGATATGGAAATCAGAAGGAGGGCAAAGAGTATGGCCCCCACACCACTAATGGACAGAAGACCTCCAAAAGCTGAAAATGCAAAAAGGAGAGTGACCCCTACATAGCTTCGTGGGGTATAGGCCTTCAGTTTCTTCTGTAGCATGGGCCACAGTGCAAAAATCTGGATGGCAAACGTCACCATAATGAAGGCATGCAGTGACCGGGGGAGACGCGAGGCCAGGCAAACAGAAGCAAAGATGGCCATGTTCAAGGACAGTGTGCTAGATACAATAGCAGCGTTGGCACCGTAATCAAAGAAGATGAGATGGCCTAACAGCATAAAAACCGACATGGCGTAGATGGTGTCAGTACTGACAGACTCTGTCAGGGTCTTCAGCACTGGTGAAAAACCGTAAGTGAAAGTAATGAAGACCAGAGTGCTCTTCAGGTCAGCCCACCGGGTCCGCCCACTCTTCTTCCTCCCATCCCCTCCATCAATGAGATCAAATAAAACATATCCGATCAATGAAGACGCCAGTCCAGTCCCAAAAAGCCACTGGGGGGCCAGAAGACCCTCATCCATGTACCACCAGATCACCACAAAAACACAGACACTGCACAGCTGCTGTACCACCACGCTGGACTCAAACACCACAGCCCAGTATTGGTATTTGCGGGCATAGATGTTTTTCCGCAGCTCTTCCAGGAACCGTTGGTCAACATAGTTATCAGGGAAGGGCTGCCGCTCATATAGAACCTTCTGCCACTTGACTTCGGCGGTGTCGGTTGCACGTTGAGCACACATTATCTCATCACTTCCTCAGATCCAGGCCAGTTCGGTCTCCCTCAGAGAAGTCCATGCAGTTCTTGATCTTGATAAAGCTGTAAATTAAGAAGGCCTCTCTGGAAATTCCATGCTGATACCCTACAGACCTTTCCTTGTTTACAAAGGCTGCAATCCAGGCTAGGCCTGCCCTAGATGAGTTAGTTAGTCTGTGAGGCAGGACAACACAGCAAAACCTCTAGGAAAAGAAAAAAAAGAGAGACCTGTAAATATATGAAAGCTGGGAAAGGTCATGGTAGGCCTCAGTGACAACCAAGACAACTCAGTTTACTGAGAGCCCAAAGAAAATGTGCATGGCATAATGAGCCATTAAAACCACACGTCACATTTTAAACTGTAATATTAACAACTGACATCTGTATGGCATCACTGACTCCGAATGCTAAGTGTCTTATGGACCCTCTTTAACTGTCACTAGCTTATAAATTAACACCAGTCCCACTTTACCTAGTAAAACACCTGAATTTCAAAGTGGTTGATTTATTTAGGTCCCACAGTAACAGAGCAGAGCCAGAACTCCAAAAAAATTATAGTGTCGAAGTCTGTGCTTCTCTTAATCTTCCTCTAAACCAGACTTGGGTGTTCACACACCCTAACATACGCACTATTTTTGCATGATTAAATTTGCAACTTATGCAAATTTCTAGGGACATAATTCATAGCTGTTACCAGGTTTCCAAAGGCACTTGAGTTACTGATTTTATGACAACAGTAACCTGCAGAACACAGAAGGGTCTGTCTGATCTCTACAGTTTCAGCCAAAACCAGGAACTCAAATCGTCTTAGTTCATTAACTGAGCTTCATCCTTTAAAGTGCTTATTCTAATGAACGGAAAGAGCAAAACTCTTGTGCAGGCTAAAGATAACCATTCCATTTTCCGAAAGGGAAAACTGAGAGTCAGAAACACGAAGATCATTCAGCAAATTTGAGAAAGAACTTCCTGCAGGACCTTCTTAACTCCACGGCTGACTTTAAAAGCCAGACACCCTGGAATCTGCTCTCATGCACTGGGAAAGGTCCGATTCACCCGACGAGGTCGCGGACAGTCTTGGCCTTCCACTCACTCAGCCTGCCCTCCCTGCCCGATGCCGCCCCCTTCCTACCCTTGGCTCAACGGGAACCGCTCAACGTGAAGGACTACGGAACCCACCTGCACCGCGCTCTTACGGAGTGCACGACCGAGAAGAGCAGCCGCCCACCTACTTCTACATCCGGGACGCGGGGTTGGAGGTTGCTACTGTGGAGGAGCACTTCCGGGTCTGCACAGCCCCGCCGCCTAAGCGTCTCGCGCCGAAACTCCACACCGCGTGGTCGCTGCTGCCCTCTACTGGCTGCTCCTCTCCAGGCGATCTGCTCCAAGTGGACCGCTCTGAGCCTGGGCAGCAAATCTTTCAGTCTTTCACAGGGCATGGAAGGCTGGAGAAGGACTCTGGGGAAGAGTGGTAACAGCTGTGGTTCTTGGGCTTGTGTTGTCAGGCCCTCAGCTAAGGGACTTTCCGTGCGTTCGAGTCCCTACCCGCCACAGGTGCAGCGTACTGGTGCTCAAGGTGCTGCAGCGAACTCCACACACAGAAAGAAAAACAACCAACCAAACAAACCAGATCTCATAGAGCTTTCTGTGTACTGGCCTCCACCAGGCAGATGTAACCATAAGTTTCTATTTGTCCAGAGCCAGGCATCTTGTTAGTGATTGCAACTAGATTTTTAAAAAACCAAATGTAGATGGCTCCAAACTCAATTCTTTTCCACACTTTGCCACCTAAAAGGGATGGGGATAGAGGGCCTTTGGGGCAAGAGATTAATGATTTTCAACTGAGCTCATGGAAATATTACAGGATTTATAAGTAGATGGAAATGCAAAGAACTGAAAACATACATAATACGGGATTTAGTGGACGCAAAAGTCAGAAAGCATGAAGCCATTTATTCGTCACTTAGTGGACTCCACACTGCACGTTGAATCCTTCATTTGTGAAACAGAGAAGACACGTTTTTGTTCTTGGCATTTTTGTGGGATGGCTGAAGGACTCAAGTGTACAAATGTTTTGTAACATATTGATTGCTATGTGCTTGCTATTAGCTTACTTTGGCTATCATGATACCAGCGCAGTCAAGTGTTATAACTCTATTTTAAATACTGTTTTTAATTATATCGGCACACGTGTAGGTATGTGTTCCTGAATGTAGGTGCATTTGGAGGCCCGAAGAAGGTGCTGGATCTCTTGCAGCTATAGTTACAGGCAGTTGTAAGCTGGCATGTGGGTGCTGTGAACCGAATGTACATTTTCTCTAAGAGGAAGACTGCTTTTAACCACTGAGGCATCTCTCCAGCCCTCTGATCCCCTTTAAGACTTATTTTTTTTTATAAGTGCGATGGAGTCTGTAACATGATCTCTTTGCTTTTTCTCTTCAGGCTTTTGTCCCAAAATTTGAAAAGGTTCCTTGGATTAGTGAGACCAGCCTGGTAAACAAGCCGCTGGTACTCAGCATTCCTGGAAGGTAATTTCCCAGCGTCTGAGGACAAAGCGTTCAAGAAAGAACTCAGTGGTTGTGTTCTTAAGGGGGAGGGGGGCACGCGATCTGTTGAGGAACCAAGTCAAGTGCACAAAAGTCAGAAGTGCTCTGGATTTCTCAGGCAAAGGTTGTGCTGTGTAAGGCCTTACTAGAAGACGTGAGGCCCACACAACCTTCCTTTCTGCCTGCACCGCTCAACCACAGACACTGCAACTCAGAACACTTCCATAACTTACCTCCCCTGCTTTAATGTCTAGTCTTGAGATTGTCGCTGTCAGAAGTCTAGCACCACAGCAGCCCGTCCTCACCGAGCAGCAGCGGCTGCGTTTCACAAGGGGCCTCCTCTAGTTTCACCAGTGCCTGGCCCCTTTCTCACACAACCAAGAGGGAACACATTTCTGTTTTTGACGACTGAGAATTTGTATGGAGAGGCATTTCAGCTTCTACTTTAAATAATTAGGCTCTTCATTTAGCCCCCACTTAGTAATTAAGCTGTCCCCGGAAGTGGTGATAAGTCTCCATTGGGGGAAAAAGGTAGGTTATGAGATGGTGGAAGGGAGGAAGGAATCAAGGGGTAAGCAAGGAAGGCACAGAGGATGCTCTGTAAGCTCGTCATAGACTGCACATGGTTGCTGAAAAGAGCACACTCTCTAAGAGGTTTTCTTTCCTTTCCTATTGATAATTGTCATGATTTTTAAGTCTGTGAGCCAATGACTACATGAGGGGCATGCATATTTTGATCCCATGCTTGCTTTCTCTGCACTTTAAAACAATTCTACAAAAGCTCATAGATGGGCTTGTGTACTTTCAAAGAAAACACTTGAGTCCCCTTTGTACAGTTGTGTGTGTGTGTGTGTGTGTGTGTGTGTGTGTGTGTGTGTGTGTTTATCTGCCATGAGCAATCAGAGGTTCAATAAATCAAAGGTTTGTTTAGGAAGTAACAAAGTAATATACTCATTAAGAGTTGGTACTATCTCAAGAATCATCGTGAGTAATGACAACTTAGCATCTTTTTAATTGAACTCAGCTCATAAGCTCACATGCTGGTGACAGATGGATGCCACACTGATAAGGCTGGTCAGATGGAGGTGGCAGTGAATGGGAGAATTGGCCAAAGGTGACAGTCTCCTCTACCTGAGTCAGTGTTGCCTCAGGTGTGTGAGTCTGGGGGCTAAATATGCTAAGTTTTCTAATTAGAAATCTAGACATTTTCAATTGTGAATACTTGACATCTAACAAGCTAACGCCCCCATCTCATAGTACTCGATGTACATTAGATTTGCCCTGAACCCCGGGACAAAGCATCCCAGTGCATGTTCACCTTGACTCCAACTCCCCTGTTCTCTCTACAAGCCTTTGGTGAAAGGTAGGGAGTAGAGAGCAGAGCAGGGCTTGAGAGAGGCAGGCTCAACGCTCACCTGGACAGTCATGGTACCTGTTCTTTCAAGACTGGAGTATCAGAGAGACTAGTCTCTTCAGCATCTGGAAAGGGCCCCACCTCCACCCCAGGTCTGGAAAGGTCATGCCCGCTCCCTTCTGCTGGCTAAATGTAAGATAGTGAGCTAGTGATGAGACAGAAGGTAAAGCTCTTCCCAATCTTATGCCACTAAGACTGAGGCAACAATCTCAGTCTCTGCTTGGACACATGAGCCTACTTACTTCACAAAATTTCTGAGATGACCTGCCCTCAGCACTCAGTAAACAGGACAGAAATCCGTCATATTGGGAAAGGAAGGAGGCTAGCCGATGTGTAGCTGTTTATAAGGACAAAACTCATTTGTCCAGAGTCCTAGGTTTAAAACTCTTTGTTTTTGGCAGTAACTTGCCTGAGCCATTAGCGTACAGTTGAGTGCACTCAAAGGATGCCATGCCTTGGGCAAGGAGAGCTACTAGAAGGCTCTATAAAAGGAATGTGTAATGGAATATGTCTCAGAATATCTCAGCTTCATACAAGCTCTGGAAATACAGCTATGAGAATAGAGGGGAGACCACTCACGCACAAGCACTCAGGACACAGAGGTCCTGTTACTGAGAAACTATTGTATGCTGAAGCATGGCTAAGCTGGCCTTCTTGCCTTTCCTGGTCAGATAATAAACCCGAGACAGCTCATTCCCATAACGGAGAAGCTCGTGAAGGAGTTCACATCAGACCCCCTCCCCAGCTTCCTAGGACCCGGGGAAGTAGCCAGAGAAATGGGACAATAAATAGTTCAGGGACACCACACTCCTTTCACATGCACAATGGACAATGCAATCCCTTCCCACGGCAGAGGTGAGGTGTTCTTGGCAGAAGCTCAGCATTCCAGATGTTCATCCCTTAGACGGCAGGGACACATGCCCAGTGTCTTGCCACCCCGTACCAATGCCTCAGCCCCTAATACTTTAACTAGATGAACTTGAGTGGTTGAGTAGGTAACCCTGGGGAGACAAGTGCTGTTGCCTGTCACATCTTCATGTCATCTGATAAGTGGGAAGAATGTTCTAGTGAAAGACTTTCTGTGGGAGGAAAGAGGTAAGTTGTTTGAGTGTGCAGGGGCATAAAGTCCAGGAAACCCAGCCAGGCATGAGTTCTTGGTAAGTGTTAAATCGTCCATGCAAGGTGCTTTGAAGAAGAAACCCAGGGAGCATTTCATTCTGTGCACTGCTGCTTTCAAGAGAAGTCCTTCCCCCCCCCTGATTTTTTTCTAACACATCCAGGACTGCCATTGGTTAGTTGAGAGAGAGTGGGGAGGGAGAGAAGCTAAAGCGACATTAGCCTGAGCTGTGCAGAATTGGAGCAGGCAGCAGTGCAAGTGCCCCAGGCCTCCTCTCTGTAGCAGCTGGGGCCTGGACCTCCAGGCCGAGGACTGTGACTCTCACTTCCTTCTCCTTTGATTTCCTAGGTATCACTACTCTGCCACTGTTCTGACCTCATACAAGAAGGATATAGATTTGCCAAGTTTGCTTCAAGTTCCAGATGTCATACTGAAGGTACTCAGAAAGTTTTCATTGAAACCAGCTGTTAATTCTCTTGCCTCAAGAGAGTAGAAGGTTTTGTGGACATCATATATTTTCCTTTATCCCTACTCTAGAATATGAATGTATTTCATATCTCCTTAATATGAGTCTGTGCCTGGCACATCATCGGTATTCGATGAATATTTATTTGTTCAATTAAATGAATTTTTATCACCACAAATAAAACCAGGTTTTATTTGTTCTCCCCTTGACTCAAGTATTTTAGTGCTCCAGTATACTATACCTAAAAATAAATAATGTTAGAAATACCAAAAGGGGGAAACAGAAATTAATTCTGGAGAAGTCCTTCAAAGACAGCTTCTCAGCTTATTGCTAGATAGTTCCTATTTTCCAAAGCCACTAGTCCAGCTTTTTCCTCACCCCTATAAATTACTTATGTCTTCTAAAAACAAATCTCTACAACCGTGGAACTTTCCATTTAAAATTGCCACCCTCCAGCTCACAGAAATCCAATATAGCTGGTTGCCAGTGACCCCGGGGAGGAGTGGGGGGGGGCATTGTATGACACAGAGGCATCTAAGCTAAGGTGTTTGAGGTTTCAGCACTCATGGAGGGAGGGAGAGGGGGAAGGACAGAAAGACACACCTGCTGACATCAATGATTCCTTCACTTGTGAAACTGCATGCATTCCCTGGGCTGTTGCAAGGCAGTGCCCGAAGGGGAGTTTCACAGCATTTGGCCCAGTGCCCAACGTGTAGTGAGCTCACAGTTGCTATAAGAAACAGTTATTAGGAGCCCTCATGCCCTTCCATGAATGCCAACTGAGCCCTTTATATTTATTCTAACACCGTACAGAAATGGGTAACAATTGCCGCCCACACAAATAGAGCAGGGGCAAGCTGGATGGGACAAGACCAGCAGTAGCCACAGAAATGTTGGAGATTGGTGCAAAGTACTTGAGAAAATGGGAGGGAAGGTCATTACGGGTGGGAGAGAGGTGAGAAAAGATGGAGAAAGTGGCACCTGCATGGCTTGAAGGTAATACCTATAATCCAGAGCCATTTAGAGAAACAGCAGAAAAGACTTGGGTAAAGGGCAGGCTATCAGTAAAGACATGAAACCAGAGAGTGCGCACAAGGGGTCAGAGCTTGTGTGGAAGCGGACCAAACACGTGAGCCCATAAAGCTAAGAATGGCGAGAAGACATACCAGTTTCGGCTCGGGAGTGTCAGGGTCAAAGCTGGGCTAAGAGTCACCACATTAAAGTCTCCCTCACACCCTCAACAAGCAAGTATGTGTTGGAGGCTACTTGCACTTGGTGACAACGAGAGGGAAAACTGGCCACTGAGACAAGAAGCAAGCTTTCTTGGAACTAGACTGGAACTAGTCAAAAACCTTTCAATAACCGAATATGTGAACTATTTAGACAAGCTCTCATTGGCTACCAAATGCCTGCCCCCAAAGGTGCGCTCTGGGTCTCAGTGCACCGTGACAGCCTAGACACTAAGACGCTAAAGCACTCTATTGGCTGCTGGGAGCCTATTGGAAGCCCTCCTCTTGCCATGCCTCACATTTTGTGACTACAGTACTGGTGCTTGGCCACTAGATAATAATTAGGAGCAACAGCTTCCAGCTGCCCGACCAAGAGAAGGCAGACCAATAGTAAGTCTGAAGGGCCAGTCTCTGGGCAGACTTAAGAGAAATCCCAAATGCAGCCTCCCAGCAAGAATGAGAAACCCATTGACTTCACCCTCATTTTTGTCTTACTAGTGACTGGTCCTCCTCTGGTGTGTAAGAGAAAGAATCACCCTTATAGGTTGGAACGGCCCCCTGGGGAATCAGGGATCTTTGTTAGCATGCTATGCCTCAAGTCAGATGCTTAACAGTCACAACAGACCTTTGAAATATGCTGTGAGCTAGGAATCCTTGCCACATGTATGCTGTGAGGTAAGCAGTCTCAGCAGCTGCTTCTTTCCAGAAAGAAATGGTGTCGCGCCCCAAGGGAGTGGAATGTTTTTGTGGACACTCTATCTCTTTCTTTATCCCTAAGCCAGGGATCTGCCAAGAAACTGGTAACCATCCTCTGGCCAACCAGAGGCCCTGGACACTGCATAGGTACAAAGGTCCTGACACCTGCCTCCCTCCCTCGTCACCATCAATACTCAAAGGGCACAATGTGAACTCTCACATTCCACAGTAGCATTCCTCACTTGCCTGGAGGGGCCTCACAGCAGCTGCAGGTGCCAAGTGTGCCCAGAGCAGACAGAGAGGAAAGCAGACGGCAGGAGTAGGATGTGGGGAGAGGCAAGGGTCTGGAACAATACCCACCAAAGGCGAGGAGGCCACCAAGGCCCAGAGATGATAAGGGAAACTACTGTACAAAGGCACGAAATGACACCTAAACATCCCTCAGATGTTTACTGAGCAGAGAGTTTTCACTAGCCACAGTCTCACCTTATGTTTCACCTCATGAATGTTCCAGGAACACTACATATTCCACAGTGAGGGGAAAGAAGTGCACGGGTGACCTGGGAACAGCACCTGGAGGCTCTAAACCTCTTTTACCAAGCTGCGGGGCTGAGTATGAACTAGCGGGGGCTGGCAGGCTATGCCTTGATTGCTGCTCTGTCAACTTCTGTCCCCAGTGGCTCCCCAATCTCTTTGATCTGACCTTGCTCTTCCCATCTAAGGAGGTCAAGTTAACATGACAGTATTATTTTATTTTGCGTTTAGCAGACCTGTGACAAAAATGCTTTGGCTGAAGACGTTGTTCAATATCAGAGGTTCAGCTTGGAAACAGTAAAAGATGAATCTCATTTTCTTACCACCAAGAACTCTTTAGCTAATTATTTCTCATTGATTCTAAATTTTGGAAGTCAATACCACCAAGGAAACCACCTCATATGGTCCTAAGTCCTTTTTCTGTCTATATTTATCAAATATATACAACTATAAAAACAACTTTAAAATAATGAACATGATTGTTGTAAAGTGGCCGTGGCCACAAAACTTAAGTTTAATAAGTCTGGATGGAAGGTGCTCATTTTTTGTGTATGATTAATATTTTTCCTAGTGACTAACATGGGGATTTTTGAAATGATATTCACACTTATTCTTTGATAGAAATCATTGATTTTTTTTTCAGATAGAGGGAGAAAGCTCTATCTACTATTTTAGGGTTTTCTGGAATAATGAGCATGGTCCTCTGACCACCCTTTCAGTCTTAAAAGGTACAGGGGTATGTAACTCCTCAAGAAGATTCTTTAAGAATCTACTTTTCCCCTGCTGAAGTGGGGGCAGGGTGGGAATCATCTGTCTTTGGCCCTTTTATAAAAACAAAACAAGACAAAAAATTTCCATCCCACTGAAACTAAGTGGGTGTGTTACCAGACACGTCCCTTAGCCTGTCAGGGCTACTGTTTCCTCACTGGGTTAGTGGAGAAAGGAAACCAGGAAGATCACTGTGTGCTAAGTCAAGAGCAGATCAAGGGAAAGAAACAGACATGGAGAAGGGCAAAAGGCCATAGGCAAATTTCAGTTACGTCCAAATCAAGCTTTTGCTCTCTATTTTAAAAACCACCCTCTGGTACTTAGATTATCAGTTTTGTTATGTAAGCAGGTGTGTAGTTATGTAGGTGTGTGTGTGTGTGTGTGTGTGTGTGTGTGTGTGTGTGTGTGTGTTTAATGATGGGAAGAATGAAATAAACTTCAAGTTCTATAAAGCATTTAAAAAGCCAAAATCTTGGGCTAGAGCAAGCTCCTAGGAACCTCAGAAAATACTGTCCTAAAATAAGATCTTCTGGTTATAAAACATGAACAGGAGTCTTTAACATCTGAGGACTGTGTGACATCTGGTTACACCTCTGATAGGCTTTCAACAGGTTGCTCTCACCTTCCTGTTACTACTTCTCTGTGCTGTCTTGAGGACAGCTGTTTAGGAAATTAGAGACACATTAACGTTTCAGTGTCTCTCACTAGAGAGATGATATCACCAGGAGGTTGGCTATGAACCTGGCCACTTTTCTCGCTGCTGCTGCTGCTCTCACCTTTGGGAAAGAGAAAAAGGTAGGAATGGGACAGGCAGCAAAGACCTTGGTCCCATGGCTGGAAAAGAAAGCAGGACCAGAGGAAAGGAGCCCCATTGAGCACAGAATCCCAAATGATTTACATCGCCTTTAGATTTGCCTTTTGCAGTGCATTCTGTAACTCTGAGCCTACTTACCCTCCACATAAAGAGGGATGGAACAGCTCTCCTGGTAAGCAAGACCGACTGATTGTGAGCCCAAACTGAAGTTTAGTATTAATCAAGGTGGGAAGACCTGCCGACTGTGGGTGGCACTGTTCCATGGGCAGGGGACCCTGAACTGAGCACTAGCATGCAAGCTTTCCCTGAGTTTCCTTGTGACTGTGATGCCGTGCTCCCTGCCAACTTCCTCATTTCCTGCCACCTTGACTTTCCCACCATACCCCTGACGTACCTTGGGAACTGTGAGCCAGAGGAAGCACTTTAGTTGCTTGGTCAGTGAATTTTATCACACTGAGAAGGAAAGAAAAACTGCGTCTACAGGATAATGAGTTAACATGGACAGATTAAGAGACTAGAGAATATTTTTAGTCTCTTGATGCCAAGGAGTGGTAGCTGCCATTGTGATTGTGCTGTTTATATAGTACAATTGCCAGAGCTGTCAGTTTCAGTACCTCAAGGATTTCACTAATATATGTGCCCCTTGGCTTGTGATAAACTCTGATTCCAATCCATGTGGGGCTTAGTAATACTATATAAGGAACCAAGAAGTCTTTAAATGTGGAAGTAACTGATTACAGAGAATAATCTACATATGTGTCTGTTACAAATGAGCCTGCCCAAGAGTTTTCTCACAGCTGCTATTGTCCATCCAAGTCTTCTTTCCCTCTCAAACCAATGAGCAATGCCTCTTCTAGGAATACTTTCTCTATTCCTGCACTGAGAAGACCCCTCCACCCCACCCCACCACATAGGCATATTTTGGGGGGTTATTTTATTTGGCTACCTGTATCTACCATCTTTCCATCCTTCTCCATTCCAATCCCTTCCAACCCCACAACACTAGGAAGGTGAGAAAGAAGGTTAGAGGGGCATAGACCTCTTTAGAGTATTTCCTGCTGATCAGGGACATTGGGTTCCTAGTGGCCAGTCCAATCTTTTTCATCAGAATATCCAACAATCCAGCAACAGCAAACACAGCTACAAGAACCAGCAGCAGCAGGGGAGGAGGGGAGCAGCAGCTGCCATAGGCCCTCTCGGGGCTCTCCCATTTATACCCACCCCAGAGTCTCCAGAATTAAACTACCTGCAGCTGATAAATATCATGCCCCTCCTAGAGCACAAGACACATTATAGCTACTTGCTATGGACAAACTGAAGCAGCTCCATAGTCCACACCTGGGATTAAAACAAAAACATATTCCCATGACATAACTGGGTTTTAAAAGAAACTAAAATTCTCATCACACTACCCACCCACCCACCCAACCACTCCCGTGCCTTCTAACAGCACAGAGGTGGTATTATGCTTTGGGTGGGAGCCTTTTGTGTGGTCTCCAGACCTCAAAAAAGGGGGGGGGGATAAATGGAGGAGCCTGAGCTACAGGATAGGCTACCCCCAAGTGCCTGGGAAGACATGGCAGAGAGTCGGTTCAGCTCAAAGCTAGGGAACATGCTGAAAGCTTACACTCCTGTTGCTCTTCCTGCCCAAGCCTTCCTCTGACCAGACAAGCTGGATATCCCAACTATCAGAAGTAGCTATTCTCTCAGGTTATTTGTTTTCTCTGGGTCTGGGATGCCCTCCCCTCTTTTTGCTTAGCAAACAAAAGTGCCTATCTACACATCTCTTGGCATTCCACCTTTCTCGGACCCTTTCCTCATTCATTACCTGCCATGAACTCAGCAATGGCCACCAGCTTCACTGGGACCCCCAGCAGTTATATCTGTCAGAGCGCCTTCCACACTGTTAGAGTCTGAATCTGAAATGACCCCATGGAAATTTGTGTTTCAAGCACGTCATCTGCAGCCTATGAACTGTATTGAAAGGCTGCGGGGCCTTTAGGAGGTCAAGCCCACCTGGAAATAAGAGCTCCTGGGACTGGACTGTGAGTGTTATGCCTGCTGCTGGATCTGCATGAGCCTTCTGGTTCACCGTCATGGGAACATGTGCGGCCATCAGCTCTTGCTGCCATGGACCAAATGGCTCTGCTCTGCCTCCTTGGCCATGAGGGACTGAAATCCCTTGTATTATAGGCCAGAATAAACCTTCCCTTTCTCATTTCTCTCGGGTATTTTGTCACAGCATAGAGAAAGGGTACCGATACAAACCCAGTCAGGCTCTCGCGATTCTGAGTGCTGGACAGTGAGCAGCTTGACACGAGCAGCTGTGTCTTGCATAGCTCGGTGTACATAATGAATAGGCCAGTGGATGAGTTCATGTTATGGTCATATCTTCCCTGAGAGTTTTGCCTTATTTATATTCCTGTATGGTAGCACCCCGTACACACTGGCCACACAATAAATATGGTTGTTAAATTATTGAAGCTGCTCATTTGCACTTATGCTAACACACAGTGCTAATACTGAGCTCAATCTTCCAGTTTCCTATAAGTATAAAACATTTTAACTGCTTGCCAGAGGAATCCAACTTCTGTTAGTAGTATTCAGTCTCCAAACTCTGAATACCATGTATGTCCCAGAGGATGAAACTACTTGCAGATCAGTGTGGCAAAAGTCACCTTCGGCACACACTAATCATGCTGGGTAGACAGGTTCATGCCCTCCTGTCTCCCACACCTCCCAGGGCGACAGGGATGAGTCAGGGCATACGTGGGTCAACTGGAAGGAGAAAGCTAAATTGATAGTCATTGTGTCTGTCACTGTTGCACTCTTCTTGCTTGTGTTCTACACTTCCTGTGGGTGTATCAGATTACTGATGTCAGTGTTCATGAAGAGGTGCTAGATAGAATCTCCAAGTGTAGTTTTATATTTACGTTCTCATCTGACTCCTAAGGAAACCTCTACCAGAGATGTATGTGAGAGCCTCCTGTTCCAGGTGTAAATGCTCTGAGTCTCCCTCCCATTTTGTAGAGATGAAGTCAGAGAGAGAGCAGTCTTTACAGTGGACAGAAGGGTGTCCCTTCCTTCTTCTCCGAGCTGTTGCTATGCTCTGGTTGGCACAGCCCTTCTTCCCCAAAGAAGGGAGCTCAAAACACATATACCAGCTCACGTTCAGTTATGGCTTAACGCACAATGCACAGAAGGGCCAGGTACTGATGGAGCACGGATGCTAGGAAGCTAATGTTGAGCTGAGTAATTGATGGGAAGGATGCTACCTGGAAGGGCCTGCTGAAAGATAGAGGAAAGTCTTGTTGAGCAAAATTTCTCACACCATTTGGTGGGACTCCTTTGAAAAATGGGGGAAATAGGCTAAAAGCCAGAGATCCTGCTGGATTTCAGTCCTTAGTCTTGGTGCTAGCTATCTTTCTATTTCTTTCACTGTATGCAGCAGCTCTGAGGCCACCACCTTGTCTTTGGTCAACCCTTCCTCCTTAAGCCCTTTCAGAACCTACAAACTGCAGCAAGTCCAGACTCAGCAACTACTGGAGAGCCTAAAATCAGAGTATCCATTTCATTTTTATGGAAAGAAAACCTTCCCTCTCTTGCCCATTTGTAACCTCTTTCATATGCCAGTATCTTACCCTCTCCTCACCGGTCTCTGCCCCCTTTTCCCGTAGGCCAAAAAGAGCAAGCATGAAAGCCTGTCGCCTGGAAACAAGCACCTGTGCTCTATGTGTCAAGAGTGTCCGTCAGTGAAAGTGAAAACGGTAGGGGAAGGGGCAACAGGCGAGAGTGTGTGCATTCCCAGGTACAGAACATCTCTTCCACTGCTGGAGCTCAAAACAAAGAAATAGTGATGGGGCTCTTTACAGGAAAGGCTCTGCCAGAGCCTGCAAATGAGGCTGGGAGTTCTGAGCGAAGCATCCACTGGTAAGGTATAACCAGCTTCCTCCATTTCAAGGAGCCAAAAGTGAAGCAGGGTAGGTGGATCAGAGGTGAGGAGATGGGATGAGCCATTTTGGGGCTGGTTGTTAGGTACACACTTATAGAGATTCCTGGAGCTAGGGAGCTTCTTCTTTTGCCATGACATCTCCAACACACACACACACACACACACACACCGTGTTTTCTTTACCATTACAATTATGAAACAAGTTTCTTGTTTTGGAGTTTGTTGTTAATTCAATTTGAACCTTGGAAGAAAGCTGGGGAGAGGTTCTATGATAGTTTCAGCCAGCCGGAAGTGTCCTTTGGCCTAGATAATTATAATTTATAATGGAAATTAGTAAGGAGGAATGTTATGGGAAAAGAAAACTCTCCAGAGATCTGGAAGGGAAAAGGACACAGTGCTGCCACATGTCAGAGACACTGCAGAAAAGAGGTCTGTTTTAGGGGAGATCCTGGGTCAGAATTAGGACGTGGGTTAATTTAAGGATTAGGATTAGGGTAGCATGGTTATTAGTGTTAGAGTAAGGGCAGCGCTTGGGGTTAGAGTGATTTGGCTACTGTTAAGTGCAGGTGATGATGAAGGACCACTGTCGATCTGATACCATTGACTTTTTCAGTTTTCAGGTACCTCTGGGGGAACTGAACTGATAACAATTTGCAATTTTATTGTGTCATAATTTTAAATCCTAAGTCACTTGGAGAGTAGGTCAAGTGAATACCTGCATCCATTTTTGTTTATTTATTTATTCTAGTTTTTTTTTTTTTTTTGTAATTGCCATATCATTGTCCTATGTGGGACACCGAGCACCTTAGGTGGGAGGGTGCTGAGTGAACGCAAGCGCTCCTGAAGGAAGCCAGCCTGGAGGGCTGCGATCAAATCTGAGAAGCTCCTGAGTGCGAGATTTTCTAATTCAAGAAGCCAAGACTCTGTGCTGATTCTAGCCCGGGTGAAAGGCACACATTTTCAAAAACTGCTTCAAGTTGGCGTCATTAGCGCACCAATTTAATTTTGAAAATGTCTTAAAATGGGCAATTTAGGAGCTAGAAATACAAGCATAGCAGAGGAGAGATGTAGTCCATCTCCTTGAGGAGATGACAGTTTATCAGGAAAGCCAGACATCACTAAGCGAGGAAGTACAACAAGGTTTTCTGAGTGCTCTGAGAGGGGGCTGTAGACTGTGAGGCAGAGGAGCGGCAGGTGCCAGGCGTGCGTGGAAGACAGTGACAGCTGCCCTGCGAGTGGGAGTGGGGAGGCCCCAAAGGATACGTGAGCAGCATCAGATAAGGGTTTGCTAAGGTCCATTATTTAGATCAGAATGTAGTTACAGCCAACATCCTGAATCAGGCTTTCTTTCTCAGGCACAGGCAAAAAGCGTCATGATCCCATGCCTTCAGACGTCATCCTCCCTGAACTCTGTGCATCACAAGTAAGCCAAAGACGTGACTGCGGTCTGACTTAAGTTCTGGTTCTACCTGCTTGGGACACAGGGTTGGGACTGAAAGGACAGTAAACAGAGCACCCCAGGGATGAACTTCAGAGCTGCCTTTACCTTCTGTTGAAGCCAAGGAGTCAGACTAAGTTGAAGGATCTCACTTCTTTACATAAATGATTACTTAAGTTACTATTAGCACAGCCTTCCTTTCCACCAATGTAAGAACAGGAAGTTTCTTCATCACCCTCTGACAGATGACAAATCTTGTGTAGATGACATATCTCTAATTCACAAACTATGAGCGATGACACATGATTTGTCCTCAATTCCAGACATCCTCTGTCCCCTTCCATCAACTTAAATTACCCATTTGATTGTTGCTTGCTACAGTGCAACAGAAATACAATAGAATACAACAAAAATAAAATCTACTCAAATTCTGACTAGTTTGGTCTTTAAACTATTTTCCTGTGTTTAACTATCAACAGTGAAGAATTTACTTCTTTATTTTTTTAAACTCTAAGAAGAACATGGAAGGCATCAGTGCTGTGATGGTGTATGCACAAACATAACACTCTGATTACGAAAACCTTGATTAAAAAACAACTACTACTCCAGGCCCAAATACAATGTTATACATGTATGAAATTCATTGTTTTGTACACAAGCTAAAACAACAACAACCAAACAACAAACATGGATTCCTTCTGGCCAGGGCATCCGAGTTCTGAGTGCCTTGTGATACACAGTGAACTGTGAACATAGAGTCATCTTCACAGTTAGTTCTATAGGATACTAAGGCAACATTTAGTTCTCTCTCTTATTTAAAAAGAAAGGTGGGAGAAACTAACAGGTCTTTTTGCCATCGTATGTGGCCCAGAAGCAAATGTTCTGATTGTTTGTATGACATGGCAGCCTTTTGTTCCAGACAGCAACACAAGTCAGGTGCCCTGAAACGTGTGCCAATGCTGGCTCAGGCACAGAACACAAAGGTCACAGAGGAAACATCCATCTATCTGGGTGGTTCAAGTTCCAACACTAGTGACAATTACTCATACCTTTTATCATGATAAAAGTAATTCTAGTAAACACTCTGAAACTTTTTAAGTAAGAAACTCTTTCAATCAAGGGTTTCTGAGCAAAAGTGAATTCTTCTGTGAAAGAGACTTTGAAAGTTATTGTCCTGGCTTATTTAGAATGTCTTGTACTCTGAGTAAAGCACTTAATCTAAAAGTCATTAATTGGCTTTATTTTAAGCAAATAATCCTTATTCCTTTAAACCGTGGCCAAGAATTGAATGATCTTAAAATACTCAAGAGCCTTTGTTCTTTTGGTTTCATTTTCAACATAATGAAAGAAAGCCTAGCACTTGTTTGATACTTACTTAGAGTGACTGTAAAATATGGACTTGGCTCTGTTTGTATAGAAACATCTTCTGCATAGAAAATCTTCTGCACACATTTTAACCAATCTAAAAACATGTTGGGATTGAGCACATTTGGAGTGAGGGTCACCTCCACAGCCTTGGCCACCAGGAGAAATGGAAAAGCTACAAAGTCTCTAACCAAAATATTTTCTCTTCCTCTGAGTGCCACCAGGTCTCCCCCTCCAGGGGACATGGTCAAATGTGAGGCACCAGAGTACGTGAGAAAGTCATATCCCACTCTCAACTCAAGTGTGGAGACTGTTCTGACCATTGGCTAGATCTGGGTAGGGGTTTAAAGTTTACTGCCTGTATTGTCCTTGGCTGGTGCCTTAGTTTGAGCGGGACCCCTGGGCCCAAACCTGCCTATCATAATGTTCTACTTGTAGGTTTCTAGGACCCTCTGGATCCTTCTACTTTGCTATTCTTCCATGCTTCTCTCATCTAGAGTCCCAATAGGATGTCCTCCCCCCTGTTCCAGTTTCCTGGTAAGTGAAGGCTTTTGTGGGACATGCCCCTTGGGCTAGTATGCAGATATAAGTGAATATATACCATTTAAGTCTTTCTGCTTCTGGGTTAACTCACTCATTATGATCATTTCTAGCTCAATCCATTTATCCCCAAATTTTGGGAATTTCTTGTTTTTAATAGCTGAGTAGTATTCCATAGTGTATATGTACCACAGTTTCTTTATCCATTCTTCTACTGAGGGACACTTAGGCTGTTTCCATGATCTGGCTATTATGAAGAAGGCTGCTATGAACATGGTTGAGCAAATTTTCTTGTTGTGTGCTGGAGCATCTTCTAGGTATATTCCAAGGAGTGGAATAGCTGGGTCTTGAGGAAGCCCTATTCCCAGTTTTCTGACATAGCACCAGATAGATTTCCAAAGTGGCTGTATTAGTTTGCATTCCCACCAGCAATGAAGGAGTGTTCCTCTCTCCCCACATCCTCGCTAGCATGTGTTGTCGCTTGAGTTTTTGATCTTAGCCAATCTGATGGGTATAAGATGGAATCTCAGAGTTGTTTTGATTTGCATTTCCCTGATGATTAAGGAGATTGAGCATTTCTTTAAGTGTTTCTCAGCCATTTGATATTCCTCTGTTGAGAATTCTCTGTTTAGTTCCAAGCCTCATTTCTCAATTGGGTTATTTGGTTTGGTGGTGTTTAGTTTCTTGAGTTCTTTATATATTTTGGATATTAGACCTTTGTCAGATGTAGGATTGGTGAAGATCTTTTCCCAGTCTGTAGGCTGTCGCTTTGTTCTCTTAACAGTGTCTCCTGCCTTACAGAAGCTTCTCAGCCTCATGAGGTCCCATTTATTAATTGTTGACATTAATGCCTGGCCGTTGGTGTTCTGTTCAGGAAGTTGTCTCCTGTGCCAATATGTTCCAGGCTCTTCCTCACTTTTTCTTCTAAGTGACTTAGTGTCTCTGGTTTTATATTGAGGTCTTTAATCCACTTGGATTTGAGTTTTGTGCAAGGTGACAAATATGGGTCCAGTTGCATTTTTTTACACATAGACATCCAGTTAGACCAGCACCATTTGTTGAAGATGCTGTCCTTTTTCCATTGAATGAATTTGGTTTCTTTGTCGAAAATCAAGTGACCATAAGTGTGTGGATTCATATCTGGGTCTTCGATCTTGGAGTCAGAAAAGATATAAAGCTAAATTGAAAAGAGTGCTGGAGGAGTTGCAAGGAATCTTGCAAGTGTAGTTAGTGCTATTTCCAGCTTGGGCTTTTCAAAAGGGAGAGTTTTATTTTTTAAATAAATATTTCAGATTACAAAAAAAAATATTTTCTCAGTTTTGCTTTTCAAGGGCTAATGACTGACCTGGAAGATTTATTACTTTTTATGGATATTAGAGAAATATTTTCTTAATCCTTAATAGTTTTAGACTCTATATGTTCTTATAGTAGAATAAAATATTTTAAATACATCATTTATCAAAACCTATGAAAATACTTCTAAGGAAAAGCACCTGAGAATTAGTGGTGTTTGGGCAGTTAATTCTATCACCCTGCTACAAAGGGGCCCGAGGGCAGGTAAGCAAGTACTCACCCCTGCTCTCTGAACAAAGACACATTCCTTTTCACTAGACTCTAGCCAACTGACTAGTGTATTTTCTTGATTCTTCTATCAGAGAGATGAGCCTTCAGCGTCTAGATGTCCAGCAGGCTAATCATTCCCGCAATGACATTCCAACAGGTTGGTTGTCTTTCAGAGTAAGTACTTCTGGTGTGATGTGTACTCTGCTCGGGGCGAGAGAACGGAAAACTGAGTTTCTATGCTAGCTCCTAAACTTCCTAAGCAAATCTCATTCTTTGTCCCTTTTTTCTTTTGTGTATTGTTTTTTTTGATGTGTTGTGATTGTTACAGAGCCTCCTCCTTCCACCCTCCCCCACCCCCACCTCCTCCTCCTAACTGCAGCTCACTCTGTCTCCTACGGTCCCACATATTTTCAGGTCATGTTTTCTCCGAGGCCTCTTTGGGTAACATACTTCTGACCAATAAGACACCTGCTAAAGAACTTTCCATAGAAATAGAACACAAGCTGGGTGTGGTGGCTCAAGCCTGCAACCCCAGCACTGTGAGTTCGAGGCCAGCCTGGTCCTCAAATTGAGTCCAGGACAGCCAAGGCCACACTAAGGAACCTTGTCTTGAGAACAAAACAAACAAATAAAAAGAAGGAAGGAAAAAGAAAGAAAGGAAGGAATGAAGAAAGAAAGCACAAGAAATGATACACAGACTAGGTAAATGTCTTTTCTCAGCAGTCCTGGTGACACACATTGAAGTGGACAGACATGTACATCACAACACTCCTGAAATGCTCTCACTATAAAGCTGCACGTCTTTTTCCCACAGGATCCCTAGAATACCCACCTTCCTCCAGAGGCTGCCCAATGCTATTCTAAGTTTGATTACTATTTTTATTAAAGACAGTAGTATATCTCAGGCTGCAGCATTAACTTATGTCTTACCCTTTAGAGATGAGTGGCACGAGAATGGCAAACACACAGTTGAGACATGTCTTAGGGAGACATAGTTTAAAGTTTAGGTCAGCACAAGCTATCACTTTAGTGACTTTCCCCCTATCAAATGGATCTCAGATTTGCTGAAGCCACCCAAAGCTTTTGCTTCATTAGATTTCTACACTAAAATAAATCAAGCTCTGTTTATAGAAATAAGAAGTTGATAGTTTATTCTAGGGAGCTATAAAGATTCATATCTGGAAGTAAACTGTGAAGCCACCTAGAAAGAAAAGTTGAGTACAGAAGAGATGTCTTAGGAAGATGCCAAGGGCAGGACCAGAGACCCCAAACAATGGAAGGCTTGGGAAGCCAACTCCATTGCAGTGAAGGAGGGAGGCCTGCCCAGTTCTCATTAATTTCTTCTCACATATCCCAAGCTATTGACCTAATTTATGATTTCATTTAGACAAAGGGGAGCAGTGGAGATCTAAGCTTAAGAGCACCCACCCAACAAAAGTTCCAGCACCAAATCTTTCTCCCCAACCCAAGAGAACACTGTGAGATAAGCATACACAATTGATCCCAGAGTAATCTGTGCTATTGACATACTTAGTTTGAGTTTCTCTTGGACACACACACACACACACACACACACACACACACACACCCCTCCTTCCCTGAGCAAGATTATTTTGCAACACCAATTTGTAAACCCCGAGAACGCTTCAATCAGTAACATGAAAGCTAGCTGAGGGTATATGGGCTCCGCATCATATTTTCTTGAAGACTTAGTTCTTGCCTATAAAGACTAATCTAAGACAACAATCTTAGAGATGGAGCTGTAAGCAAAGTGAGTACAAAACTGCTTAGGGGCTGAAGGATGGTGGATCTCCATGTGATGCTAGCTGGGACTTCTCTGAGCTAGGCTTTGTTGCTGTGTGTATCCTCCAAAGGCATGGAAAAAGCGAGGACCAAGAATGCCTATGCCCAGATTCTGGTCTTTCTCTGGGTTTGGTGTCCATATCCTCACTTTAAAAGCTGGAGCGGCATTTTGTTTCCCAAGATCTAAGCAACCTTTATGCTTGACCAAGCCATAGCCACTGTCAGTCCCAGCCTGATGGTTTATACGACTTAGACATACTAGTACTTTGGTACTTGCCCCTTGCTCCTAAGCTGCCACCCACATGCAAACATGCTATGAATACAGTGTCCCAGTAGAAAACCCAGGGTTTTCTAGCTCATTTTGTAGGTCAAGACAATCCAGCCAAACCATATCATCAGGGATCCAAAAAGGTAACCAGACGTTATCTTTGTCTCAATTCCGTGAGAACAGTAGACTCTTCTTCTTGAGGAACCCTGGTGTTATGTTACCCACGTAACAGGTGCTCAGCACCTGGCAGAGGAGTGGAACATGGCACAAAGCATACTAAGCTAGAACTAAGGAGAATTAAATCCTGATCCTCAGCCTGTTTGTGTTTATCAAACCTAAACGTTGTTGCCTCTTAATTGCAATGATAAAACTGCACTGTGCTCTATACTTTCAGGCCTGTACTTGATTTCACTAGTATTTGGCCTGACCAAGCAACCTTGTTCCAGAAAATTCAGGGCATCAATCCCTTAGTTAGTCAGTTATTTCCAATGGGAAGGGGCTGCAGCATGCATGATTTATCTCCCTTAAGCAATATGTATTATGAAAAAGATAAACGTAATCCTTTTGAAAAAAATCAAATCATCTGAGGAAATGCTGGGATAGTAAGGATTTACGAATTATTCACCACCTGAAGGACCCTTCAGATACTAAACCCCTTCCCTGCTGTGGCCTTTTTGTAAGATCACAGCTGTTTGGCTTTTTTTTTTTTTTCAAAGAACAGAACAACGCACAAATGTGTCCTGGGATAGTCTCCTGAGAACTGAGCCTTATTTTTTCCCCTTGAACTAATATTACAACTCCAGATATATTATATCTTTGATTTAAATTTAATTGGCCATACTCCTAAAACCTGAGTGCTATTTCTAAGTTTCACTTGGCATCTTCAATCAGATTTATAAAAGTCTAAATGTTGTTGGCATAAGATGGTTCTATTAAAAGAAATTCTTGTGAATTCTGAGTATTTGCTAAGGCTAGAGGAATCTTTGGTGGCTCTCAGTTATTTTTTGTTTCTGTAAGGACAGTGTATAAACCCTTATTTTTATTTTTTAATTTATTTATTTATTTATTTATTTATTTATTGCTGTTCTTGCACTGTCTTCCAGAGAGCATTTGCAACAGACTGCCCATTATGGGTCCCAGGACTGCTGTCTTCCACAGGCTGCTGTCAGGGGCCTACAAAACTCCTCAGGAGAAGCAACACCTCCCTTTTCCCAGAAAGAAAGAAATGAGCAAGATAGTGAAGCCCTGAGTGGTCACAGCTCATTGCCCCTCAACTCAGGGAAGAAAAGGCTACCTCTCCACGCCAGTTCCTGACGCTGGTACCTTCCGAGAACCTCATAAAGATGAGCTACTTTTTCCTTCCTATGTGCTGCTATTCTAGCTCTTGGACACTTTCTCCTAAAGAAAAGATGGTTTGATTTTCATAAATATAAAGATTTATTGATTAACAGAACATGATAAATGTCCCTCGCGTTGTCTTGTTGAAGATTTTAGTGCATGTTATAATAAATGGCAATCCTCTTCTTATAAGTCAGTCATTTAGCTCAGTTCTTCAGGTAAGAGGACCAGGAATGGGACCTAGAGCTCTCTATGATTTTATCTTGGTAAAAATAAAGGGGAAAATGGAGGGAGCCTCCTTTTATTCTGTCAGCCCATTACATGGATAACAGGAGGCACTATGCTATAATAACTGACAGATGACAAATGATTACTAGTTGCAATCTCAGGCCACAGGAACTGTGCCCCACCTTGCCTTCTTGTGTCACCTCTTTTACTGCCTTGCACAATGATTAAGGGGTTCAGCTAATCTTTGCTTATCACATCCATGCCATACTTGTATTTTATAGTGATGTTATTTTTATATGAAAACATATGCTTCCAGATTTGTGCTGATCTGTATGTACATATTACAAAGGATAACTCCAAGTCTGCAAATATTACATCAATGGTCATATATGTTCCAAGCCATGTTTTGAGAGTCTCCATTTTCTTAAAGATTTATTTATTGTTAGTGAGGGCTTTACCTGCAGAAGAGGGCATCATAGCACACTATAGATAGTTGTGAGCCACCATGTGGTTGCTGGAAATTGAACTCAGGACCTCTGGAAGAGCAGGAGGCACTCTTAATGTCTGCGCATCTCTCTAGCCTGAGGCTTCATATTTTTAAAAAGCCCTTCTGTTTCTTAGGAATCAATCACCTAGTAAAACCCCAAACCATCACTAAGTGGGTTCTAGACTCAACCTCTGTGCCAACTGTTTTTTGAAGAATGGAGTTAAGAAGTTTCAAATAAATGAGCCAGTGTCCAAACTGACTCAACAAAACCAAAGAAAAACAAAACAAACAAAACCTGCTTTGTTGTCTTTTATTTCTGATAGGCTGTAACTCTTGTTTTCACTGCAATCGGAGTACCAGAACTTCAAAAAGAGTGCCCATGGAATATAATATTATTACATACAATTGAACAAGCACAGAAAAGCTTCCTTTTGTTGTTGTGTGGCGTCCACACCACTGCGGTACCAAGTCGAGGGTGAGGGACTGCGGATTTAACTCATGCATACACACAATAACACAGCGGATCCTTCATGCTAAGAGAGCAGCAGCCGCAGCAGCAGCTGTAGCAGTGGTTTATTCTTCTCCTTCCAGAGTTCCAAAGAGCCTTCTTATAGGCAGCAAAACAGGAATCCTCCTCCCAGGTGAAATCCCTCAAGAGGTGATTGCACACAGGAGGAAAAGTCTCGAGGAAGGGAGGAGCGTGTTCTCAGAGCAGTAAACATGACTAGCTAACCAAGATAAACACAGACGTGGAAGCTGCTAGAAACAGGACATGAAACAGCAAGACAGGCAGGCAGCTGAGTCGGGCCTGGTTCCTACATTGTTGTATGCTTATGCACACCTCAATGATAGGACTTCCAGTATCTACACTCATGAATTAGGGAAATACTTCCCTCATGCAGAATTGTTTGGAGCTTTGGAGGCAATCTGGATATGATGTAGCTTAGGAGATAAAATGCTTCTGAAATCTCATTAAGATGGCCTCATCTAGAACACTGCAAAACCACATCACTAAGAATAGGATCTTGACATTTGCCAATAGGTTGACAGTGGGTGTTATGGCTTGGATCTTAAATGTTTCTCATAATGATTACATACTGAAGGCTTGACCACCAGCTACGACACTACCAGGGGCAACATAATCTTTAAGAAATAGAGTCACACAGGAAGAAGTTATGTCATTTGGGGGTATGCCTTGAGTGGGGCAATGGGGCTCTGTCATGTTCCTCTTCCTCTCCTTATCCCTTTCTTTCTCCCTCTCTTTCTTCTTCTCCTTAGTCTTTTCTTGCTCTTCCTCCCTCTCCCTATGTTTCTTATGCTATTTGGTCATGGAAACATTTTACACTCTTCAATAATTGAGTATCTTAAATAATTTTAAAATGGGAGTTATATTTATTGATACTTATTATATTAATAATTAAATAATTTGTATAATACCTTTTAAAATTATTTTTAAAACTTTCATTTGGTGTCAGAATAGCTAAATTATCACATGTCATTTAGTCTTGGGAAATTTTCTACCATATTTGAGCAAGAAGAATAAGTGTGTGTGCACACACACACACATTTGTTATGCAAATAACTATGAATTTGATAGCTCAAAAGAACTTCAAAGGCCAAGCGGTTCCAAGTCCACACTTTTAAGACTTCAAGTCTGCATTATATATAAGCTTGTATCTATAGACTTCCAGGAAAAGGGATGTCATGGTGATTCAACTCATGCCCAGAGTAACATGATTTCTTGGTAGATGATTTAGACAGAAGGCAATCCTAGCTTGTCAATGTTGATATACTAACTTTTAGCATCAGCTTCCTTATACTACATATGAACTTTGTAATTTTTCTCAAATAGTATCACAGTGAAAACAGAAATTTAGTTCCTAGTTAACTGATTTGCATCTTGGTTAGTATGAAGTTTCCCAGAATCTAAGGCTCAACCTGACCTCTTATGGCCCCTGCACACTAGTGATGACTTCAGTAGAATTGCTAAATAGCTAACCAAAACTTTTTCTTGTCACTTTGTTCCTATAATCAAATCCTAGAGAGGAATGGCACCGAGGGCCAAATGTCCCAAATTGGGATGTCTACCTTCTAACACAGCTCCATGCATGACTAACCCATTGCTACCATTTTAATTCAAACTTGCTGCAAAGATATCTGCATATATCACACATGGCGTTTCTTTACCTTTAGTAAGTTTATTTAAAATAAATCATCTATGTCATACTTCACTTCCCACATACTTCGTATTGTGGGAGGCAAATGGTTGATAGTATCCCTATTGGCTCAGTTTTCTGAGTAGAACCCTTGGAAGCAATAGTTTGAGCTTATTATTGTTTTATGTCCTGACTGTTCTTGGGTGTCATCCAAAATTCTATCATGAAGAGGCCAAGCAATGTCCTCGTGCATAATGTCATTCCTAAGTCAAGGGTGTGTGCAGTTCAGATTAATTTTGAAAAATGGATAATCTTGGGTAGATGTTTTTATTTCAGTGCCGAAGCCTAATTTTACTTTTAAAAAATGCATCTGAATTGAAACCTACAGATGTTGGTCATGCACATTCCTCCTCTCTAACCTTCTCTCACTCCAACGGGGGATTTAAAAACCAATCTGCATAACTCCTTTACATTGGGAATGGAAAGAAATGCTATATTTGGCAAAATCCATGCTATAGAATTCTATTTACTTATTTATCTATTCATTTATCAATTCCTTCTTTTTAAATCCTAATCACAGCTCCCTCCTCACCCCCCTCCCAGTTCTGTCACATCCTGCACACCCCTCCCTGCATTCTCCCCTCTCCTCCTCAGAGAAGGGGGAAGTCCCCCATGGGTACCAACCTACCTTGACACATCAAGTCACTGCAGAACTAGGTCTGCCCTCTCCCACTGAGGCCAGTTAAGGCAGTCTGGCTAAGGGAACAGGATCCAAAGGGAAGCATCCGAAAGTCAGATAGCCACCCCCATCCAGTTGTTGGGGGGAATCCACGTGAAGACCAAGCTGTGCATCTGCTACCTATGCGCAGGGGGCCTAGGACCAGTCCATGCATGCTCTTTGGTTGGTGGTTCAGTCTCTGTGAGCCCCCATGGGCCAGGATTGTTGACTCTGTAGGTCATCTTGTGGAGTACCTGACCCCTCTGGCTTCCTCAATCCTTTCCCCAACCCCTCCATTATGTTGTTGTTGTTTTTTTTATATATATAATGTAAGCCCATGGTCACACCTGGTCCCAATTTTAATTAATTGGGCTGTCTGACAGGCTTCCACTGCCTTGTTTCCTTGTCAGGGCACTTGTATTTTTCCCTTGTTCATGACTATCAGGTGGGAGGGAGAGAAGGAAAGGAGTTGTTGGGGAGGCTGAGACTGTCAGCCACTTGCTGGCTCCCGTCCAGTGGTCTTCTACACAGGCCCAGCTCATGCTCATTATTTTATGCAGCCGTTAGTCCGGGTAGCCTCAGGTGCCCTGTTTAGGTTTCCCTCAGGTGGAGGAATGTTAGGGCGATGAGATTGGTATTGCCCAACAAAGAGAGAATCAAGGGTTTACTGTCTATAACTAACCTAAGAACAAAACTACTAAGAATCAAGATTTAGGAGTTGGGAAGCCAGTAAAGCACTTGACTTGACAAGATTGGCGTGGAAGCCCCAGAACCCACATAACAAATCTGGGTGTGGAAGCATGTAGAGAGCTGCGATGTGCCGTGCCTTAACATGGCACAGGCTTCCGCCTTCCGCCATCCCGACGGCGAGCGCTCTCTAAGATAAACAAGTCCTTATATGGCAAAAGGCTGTGCAAGGGTAACAGGTGATCTGATGACGAGCAGTCCTGCTCTGACACGGACCTATGAGGAGGTGACATCTGGCATGAGCTGATTGGCCCTTGAGTTGTACTTAAGCTTGGCCCTTCCCTTCTTCGGGGCCATTCCCACTGAGCTAAATCCTGAGTAAAGATCTTGAGAAGAAGTCTGGTTGTTGGCGTCTTATTTCCGCTGGACGGTCCGGCGCCGACAGAAACACGAATCTTTCTTCCTAGTTTGGGGAAGGTGAAGACTGGCAAATCCCTGGGGATTGTTTGACCAATCAGTTTAGCCTAGCCTAATCAGTGAGTTCCAGACCAATGAGAGACGCTGTCCCACAGAACAAGGTGGATGGCACCTGCGCATGTACCTACACGTATACAGAGAGGCAGGGGATGGTGGGGACGGGACGGGGAAGGGGGCAGGGGGAATAATCAACATTTAATTAAAAAGTTGGGTGGGCACGGGCGAGGCTTGGGCCAGCTGTGCCGTTGCGAGACTGCAGCTGTAGTCACTTCTTGCCGGTTCAGGTATAATCTCTTGCAAGATGTCAAAAACAAACCCAACCAAGTCTTGGTCTCGCTCAAAATCTGCATCCAGATCTTGGTCCTGAAGCCGATCCGTCTCTCTTCAAGGAAGCGCAGGCTTACATCTAGGTCTCGTTCCAGATCATATTCTCCAGCTTACAAGAGAGAAAGGGGAGGCTACAGGAGGCCCTATTATTTCCGTGGGCGAAACCCAGGCGTTTATGCATGGGGCCAGTATAACTGAGGTGGCTATGCAAACTACCGTTCCAATTGGCAGAACTACCCGCAAGCATACAGCCCTCGTCAGGACCATCCTCGATCCTGTTCCCCAAAGAGAAGGTCCCCTTCGCCATGGTCCAGGAGCTAGGAATTCTGATAAGTCAACCTCTAACAGGTCAAGACGTTCCTCAACCTCCCGTTCATCCTCCAAGCACAGCAGAGCTGAGTGATCTAAGCGCAAGTCTACAAAAGAGTGAAAGTCCTCTTCTAAGGAGAGCCGGCCATCTCAGGCAGCTGGTGATAACAGGGACATGAGGCAAAGGAGCAGACATTCTCTGGAGGCACCTCGCAAGATATAAAAGGATCTGAGAGCTCAGAGTCATGGCCAGATGCCACCACCTATGGCACTGGTTCTGCATCAGGGGCCTCAGTTTCTGATCTGAGTCCCCAGGAGAGAAGCCCACTTCAATCTGTTGTGGGTAGGTGAAGGTTACCAAGCCCTACCCCTATGCCAAAACTAGTCTCCCACTTCTAGTGCATCCCAGATGGGCTCATATATGTCAGGTCGTGCTGGGTATCCGTCTGGAACGCACCAAAGTCAGTTCGACCATGGCTCTGGGTCTTTGAATCCATCCAAAAAGAGCCCTGTGGGTAAGAGTCCAACAGCTCTGCGTATGGTTCATCTCAGAAAGAGGAGAGTGCTGCCTCGTGGGGAACAGCGTACACCAAAAGATATCGGGAAGAGCAGGAGACAGAGAACGGGAAAGATAGAAACAGAAACAAACAAATACTGATAAAGAAAAGCTGAAAGAGAAAAGGGAGCTTCTCCGATGCTGATGTGATAAAGAAAAGCTGAAAGAGAAAAGGGAGCTTCTCTGATGCTGACGTAAAGATGAAATCTGATCCATCTCTCCCAAGATGGACACTGAAAAGCCCTTCAGAGGGAGGCAGCCAGTCACCCAAAAGACCCAGTGGCTTATTGGCTCGAGAACGAAAGCTTTGTCTGGATCTAGTCTGTAGCAACAAATAGAAATGGGAATTTCGTTCCATTTTCCAGCACACACAGTCAGCATCGTCTCAGCGCAGCCCCTCAGAACTGTTTGCCCAGCACACAGTGACGATTGCTCATCATGTTAAAGAGCATCACTTTGTATCCTCTGAAATGACATTATTGCATTAACGCTTTACTAAATACCTAAAGAGAGGAAACGAACAAGAAGCAGCTAAAAATAAGAAAAGCCCAGAGATACACAGGAGGATAGACAATTCTCCCAGCATATTCAGAAAACATGGTTTAACTCATGAGGAAATTGAAAAGTTCCCTGAAGGCTGGCTACAAGGCTGAGGGAAAATACAAAGCTGATTCTGTTGATCTTCTCCTTGATATTGAATGCTATAATGTTGTATTAAAAAAAAAAAACAAGGAGAGAGACTTTTTTAATTTTAATTTTATTAATTTATTCAGATTACAACTCAATTGTTAAGTCATCACTTGTATCCTCCCATTCCTCCCTCCCTCCCGCTTTTACCTTATAGAGGAGAGAGATCTTAAGCGAGGTAAATCAAGAGAGTCCGCGGATTCGCGAGACTCTAGCCACTCAAGAGAAAGATAACTGAGAAAACAGGGAAAACACACAAAGGATCAAGGAAGCAGAAGCACCGCCTAGCAAGAGACCGCCTAGGTCCTCCTCTTCCTCTTCCCAGTCGGCTCACTCAGGCAAAGCGGAGGGGAACCCCGAGGAAACAGAGGAGAGGGAAGAGAGCACCACAGGCTTCGACAAATTCAGACTGGGCACCAAAGACTTCGTGGGCCCAAACGAAAGAGGCGCCAGAGCTCAGGGAACTTTTCAATTTCGAACAAGGAGAGAGGTTGGGGCAGAGGGAACAGTTCTGGTAACAGTAACAACAGCAACAAGAATTTTCAAAAGCGAACCCAGGAAGAGGAAGGGGATCCAGAGTATGCACCCAAAAGCAAGAATTATTACTTGCATGATGACCGGGAAGGCGAGGACAGTGGCAAGTGAATGAGCCGAGGCCATGGCCGAGGAGACTTCCCCCGGGGTCGGGGCCAGTTCATGTTCCGGAAGTCCAGTACCAGGCCCAAGTGGGCCAACAACAAGTTCTGGAGAGAAGGAGAGATTGAAGATGATGAGAGTGCGACAGAGAACAGAGAAGAGAAGGACAGTTTACAGGCCACAGCTGAGTAGGGGCCACTCTTGATGAGCCCTTGGCCAGGAGAGAAAAAGCACTGGGAGAGGCTGGTGGAGCTAAACAAGGAGCCTGAAGAAGATCCTGAAAACCCCACCCCAAACCCCACCCCACAACCCACCAGCCAAACAGGACCCTATGACAGCTATCCCCGGTGCTGTCCCACTGGACAGAGAAGTCTGGCACAGAACCTAGGATCAGGCCCATGTCTTGAGCAGACCACGACACAATGGGCCCCACTGTTTCTCATTTGTTGGTGTGTGGGGTGGGGGCAGTGTAGGGAGAATGATGCTGATGCTTAGATTTTTTTTTTTCTCTCCCCCGTTAGAAACGAAGTTTTCTTCAATTTCATTTGGAGCTAAGAGGACGAGCTTGGTTTTCAGTCTCTTTCTGTTCCCATTTTTAAAAGGCCCTTATATATTTTTTTTCCTCTTTTTCCTTCCTTTCAAAGGAATATGCAGTAATATTGGCAGAAAGATTTAATCTGGGCAACTTCGATTCTTTAGAGAAAACAAAGCATTGGAGTGTTCACCTCGGTTTGGGACCAAACTGCTTGGATCGCTGTAAAAACCAGCTTTGTATGTTAGGGGGAGTTCAAGGCCTTTCTGGCCACCTTGTGTTCCCCGTTCTCCACAGCCATGCTCCCAAGCCTCCCATGCACCTGCTCTTGTCTGCTTTCTCCTGGGCTGGGAGTCCCATTCTCATCAGCAGCTCCAGTGTCCCGCACTTTGTAGTCCTGCTGGTCGTCAGCAAAGCGGATGGGAAGTAAAGGATAGTTTCTGGTCTGTTTCCTAAGAAACTTCTGAATTCTATTATCTTTACAAATATAAGGTGAGAAGATAAATTTTTCAATATTTTTATTAATCTTTTTATAAAATGAGAAGGGGCTCCTATGATCGATTAAGGTTGGTGGTTATGGCTGGGTGGTTTGTGGGGTTCTGTGGTTTTGGTTTGCTTTTTTCCCTTTTTTCTCTTTTTAACCTTAAGTTTTTTTGGGTGTAGGGGTATCATCATAAAAGGGTCCTTATGCTTGTTTTCTGGGGGAGGTGGTCCCCCCAGCAGAGGAAGCACCGCGACTGTGGCGTATGTTCTCCCACTTACCCCAGCCTTTGCTCTCGGCTGTGCTTACTTCCCCTTACTTTGCTAATTTCTATGGTTAATTTGGTTTTACTTGAATGATTCATGCTTAGAGGAGAAAAGAAAAACACCCTTAAATTTTTGTTTCAACTCCTCCTACAAATAAAAACAATAAATGAAGTGACAGATATTTTAAAAAAAAATAGTGGTGCTTGGCTACCAAACAGGAGGCCACGGGCTAACCTTGAGTATGGGGAGGAGGGAAGGCAGTGAAAAAAGATAAATTAACCCCTAGAGAAAGCTAGGATGATCAGTCATGTCTTCAACCAACTTAATTTGGCATTTCATTAAACAGTTCTTTCATATACAGGCCATTGTAGCTGCTCGATTTTTAAAATATATGTTCTACTTAAAAAAAAAAAAACTAACAAGGATAACAACATCTCACGCTGCAGCGCATCCTGCAGGATCCACCCAGTACAGCTGATATATGTTTCAAATAAATGCAAGTCCATTCCTAGGTTTACTAACTAGTCTGTAAAACCACAAACTAAGAGTCGTAAATTTGGGCCTCTGAAGGTAGACTTGGTTAAGTATTGGGATTCTACCTTTGAAGAAGTTATCATTTTATTTGAAGACACACACACACACACACACACACACACATGCACCAAGTGCATGAACCATGAGTTACAAAAAGGAACATCCTATAATTTCAGCAATAATGCTCTCCATATCAGCAGCCATCCTGCTGTCTGGAGAGGAACAAAGAAGCCATTATTTAGCCTTATCGGCAAGGCTGATTGGAGGAGAACAGCTGTGTTCACTCATTAGTGAAGTCTTTGGCAAGACATTTATATAGTCACCTGGTCAGCAAAGTGTGGAGAAGCCAAGTGAGGTGAGGTCAGGCGTCTGCTATTTAGGGGAATTTTACTGGGATCATCAGCTAATGAGGGCCCAGCCAGTGGAGATTCCAAGCTGGAAAAAGAGTTAGTAGAACCTTAGTCCCTAGATTTGAGGGAAATGCATGAGGAGTACAAAATGTGTAAAATCAAGGAAGAGATCGTGGTAACACTGGTCAAACTGAGTGGCTGGAGGGATGAGCATGGCCGAGAGCATCTTGCGGACTGCACCCTTCCTTTCTCTTTGGATTGTGAACTCCTTTGGTGTTTCGCTGACTCAGAAACAGAACAGGATGAAACAAAAGACTGTTATGAAGGTGCCAAGGAGCGAATCGAGCTTTGCCATCGGAAACCCAATAAACTATCTGCATAATTGTCTTACTAACACTCAGGCAGACGTAAACCTCGAGCTCTATCGAGTTCAGGCAAGTGTCCAGTTCAAAGAGTACATTTTATTTCTGGCCCTCAGGAAGTTTTGCTACTGAAAGTCAAGTTTTGGCACCCAATAATAAATATTTTACGCTTAGGCAGCATTTTATAATTGCTTTTTTTCTCTCTGTATCAACTGTAATCTTTCTTGTTCTCTTTCCATTAAACAGGAGTATTTTACAAATGTTGTTCATTCACCTTTCCCCAGGGCACTTTATAAAAATGCTTCATTCCACTGACAAAGATGGGCCGGATTTTGTTTTTTTTTTTTTTCAATCGTTGTTATTACATTTTTATGGCTAGTGATGTGACTCCAACCATGCCATCTGGACTCAGCCCGCTGTACCACTCAGAGTGAAATCTAAAACCCAGGCTATGGCTGTGGGCACAAAACATCCTCATTGTAGATTTCTTACTCCCTGAAACATGGACTGAAATTGCATTTTTTTTCCCCTCACAATAGTCAAATCCCTAATTCATTCTCTGTCATAGCCTTGCCACCAAATAAAGACAACCTGTCATTCTAATGAGAATTGCTGTTCTTACGGTTGTCCTCTGCATGCGTGCGTGCATGCGTGTGTGCGTGTGCATGTGTGTGTGTGTGTGTAGACAGAGTCTCATTGGGCCACACTGGCTAGCCTGGAACTTACAGAGATCCTCCTGCCTTTCCTCCCAAGTGCAGGGATTAAAGGTGGGCACCATCATACCTAGTGTGCTGCAATGTTTGAAGTTCATATGCATGAACTTGTATTCTTCTTTATTACAAACACTTGAGCTAGATTCCAGACAGTCTCCATCTTTCTGAATCTGAACTTTGTCCTTCACTAGTCCACACTGATCACCTGATCCTCTTTCTCTCTGTGATGCATTTGCAGAAAAAGAATAGAACCAAAAAGAAAAAAAACAAAACAAAACAAACAAACAAACAAACAAAAAACATGACTCACTTCACAGCACTCCTGTTAGATCAGGGGATCCCAAAGGCCTTGTGCTAACCTGCATTTAATTATAGAAAAAAATTTTACACACCCAGAGAAGCATAAATAACACATAAGTTCCAGGATGTCCTCCCACTAGAACCTGCACTTGTCCACACTTTGTCACATCTACTCCAACTGCAGTGCTTACTACCACTTTATTTATTTATTTATTTATTTATTTATTTATGTGTAGCCTTGGCTATCCTGGATTCCCTCTGTAGACCAGGATGGCCTTGAACTCATAGAAATCAACCTGCCTCTGCCTCCCAGAGTGCTGGGATTACAGGCGTGAGCCACCACTGCACCTGGTTCTTACTACTATTGTCACTGACATTTTACATTAAGTGGTACAACTAAAAGCTCCAAAACAAATTCCTTTAACGCATAACAACCTTGTCTTCATAATTACAAACCAGTCTATATGCTATCTCTCTTTGATCCACATTTAAATTTCTCAGTGTGAGACAGAGGGGAGGACATTCTAGTGGGACTCTAGATGAGAGAAGCATGGGAGAATGGCAAAGTAGAAGGATCCAGAGGGCCCTAGAAGCCTACAAGTAGAACATTATGATAGGCAGATTTGGGCACAGGGGTCCCGCTCAAACTAAGGCACCAGCCAAGGACAATACAGGTGGTAAACCTTAAACCCCTACCCAGATCTAGACAATGGACAGAACACTCTCCACAGTAGAGTGGAGAGTGGGATATTACTTTTTCGCATACTCTGGTGCCTCACCTTTGACCATGTCCCCTGGAGGGGGAGACCTGGTGGCACTCAGAGGAAGGACAGCAGGTTATCAAGAAGAGACTTGATACCCTATGAACATATACAGGGGGAGGTAATCTCCCTCAGGAACAGTCATAGGGGAGGGGAATAAGGGGAAAATGGGAGGGAGGGAAGAATGGGAGGATACAAGGGATGGGATAACCATTGAGATGTAACAAGAATGAATTAATAAAGGAGAAAAAAATAAAGAAAAAAATAAAATAAAATAAATTTCTCAGTGTGACAATTACAGCCAGTGTTGATAAATCCCTTCTCTTGGGGGAAGATGGATGAAAGATGAAAGAGTTTGTCCCAACCACAAACCTAGGTATGAATCCACAGACGTCACTCTGAAGAGCCAACGGGTTTATTAAATAGGCTTTCTTCCAGAGCAGTGGGTGAGGGGTTATGGCCAGGACTATGGGTCCTTAAGGCAGACACACTGGAAGATCTGTACCAAGTCTTGTTGACTTGCATAGAAGGAGCCCAACTCTTCTGGCCTTTCCAGCCTTTTCCTCTAGACCCATGGGTACTTAGGGAACAGTTATAGACAACTGGTTGGGAGGCATGGCTAGACACTAAGCGGAGGGTTCCCTCCACCTCTGAGGGAACATCAACTGTCATCAAGCCAGGCTGGGGTGATCATTTGCAGGCATGTCCAGCTGAACTCCTGAGGATGCTGTTCGGCTGACATGGAAGATAGCCCCTAGGTAACAGCTATCTCCTTTAAAGTCAAATTAAAGTTGACACATTGTGTATTTGCCTCATTTAACCATCAACTGTTGCCCTAACCTTTCATTCCATGACACTGTCTTGTAGAAGAGATCAAGACAATTCTTCTGTAAGATGCTTATGACTAAGACAGAGATACAGGCCAGTCAGTACAAGTGCCTGCTCTTCTAGCCTGACAGCTCGAGTTTGATCCTTGGAACCAATAGTGGAAAGAGAACTGACTCCCCAAAGTTTTCTTCTAATTTACACACACACACACACACACTATGACACGTCCCTACCTGTACATGCACACATGCACACACATACACATACACGCACACAAATAAATATTGCTACAGACTTCTTTAAATGGTACCCCTTGTTCATGTGACTATAAAGTTATATGTAACTACCAATTAGAGCTTCCACTGAGCATGAAATAGCATTCTTATCATGGGTTAACATAGTCACAAGGATAATACCACAGTTGTGGCACTTCATAATTGTGTATCTGGTCAAATTACCTTGATTGGATTTTTGCTTCTTGTAATCTATAAAGAGAGTAAAAGTATCTGCTTCAATAGTAAGGCTCAATAGGACTGAGCACTCAAGAACTGAACACTCAACAAATCACTAAAGAATTCTACTAGAAGCCTCTGACCATTACAGCAAACATTTTCATATAACATTTGAAAATATGACCCTTTAAATTAACATCAAGTCCATATGGTGTGCTGGTTTGTTTTGTTTTCTTTTGTTTTAAAGTGATTGCAGCCTGGGAAATGGCTAAACAGTACAGTGCCTGCCATGCAAGCATGAAGACCTGAGTTCGGTTCCCTAGCACTGACACACACACATAAAAGATGGCCTGGCAGTAAATGTCTGTAGCACTGGTGCTGGCTAGGGGGGGTGGAGGGAGACAGGTGGATCCCTGGGACTCACAGACCAACCAGACTTTCAATTGGTGAGGCCTAGGTTTAGTGAGAAATTCTGTGTTGAAAGCTAAGAATTATCAAGGGAGATGCTCACTGCTACCCTCTGGCCTCTGTGGAGACACACACACACACACACACACACACACACACACACACACACTGATTAGATGGGCATTTATTGAAAACCTTACAAGGTATCAACAGCTGTTAGTGAATTCACATTTCATCCTGATTTTACTCTACAGAATAGTATTGTTATCCTTATAATATGAATAAGCAAACTGAATCTTAATACTTTCCTAGGCTCACACACCCTTACAATACGAACTTAGGTGTTTTGAATACTTAGCAGGAACTCCTACTCTGTCTCTCTAGTTTTAAATAATACCAATTTTGTGGATACAGCATAATAGCTGAGATGTCATAATAACTAATCAGCTCATCCCTGTTGGAGTTAAATCCAAAGGAGTCATCCACTCTTTTGAATCCTCTTCCTTCTATGAGACAAAACCAGCACACACCAAAGCAAGCCAAGCTTCATCCTGTTGGTTTTGCACCCAGGGTGGGACATACCACCTGCCTGCTATGGGCAGAAGCCTCCCTGTTCTCTCAGCCTGTTAGATAGTTAGGCTTATTGGCATAGCTCATGTCCTTGGGATGCAAAGTCAGGGAGCGGAGAGAGGAAGCCAGCGATTGGCATGATGACTGCCATTAGGATAGGCAAAGCTTGAGAGGGGAAGTAGAGGCTAAGATGACCAGTACAACAGCAGTTAGCTAGCATGTCTTTCACCAGTCAGGTGAGCTGTAGAACCCAAACAACGTGGAGGAATGTACATGTGACAAGGGGCACGTGGAAACATGGGCAGCAGGAGTTCATACTATTGGACATCTATGTACCTACAGTAAAGCCCAGTGTCAGGTCAGGTTTCAAAAGGATGGATTCTGCTCCGGGATGGGAGTCTGCTAAAGGGAAAACAGAAAGCACAGGGTTCTTAGTGGGAGCGTATCATGGTCTATAGGAAGGGGTACACAGTTATCTTATTTAATGTAAAAATACTTACATACATATTTAAAATAATATTCTTGTGTTCATCATATAAAATGAAGTGAGTAAATCTAAACAAATAAGTTTTAGCTTGTAGGATGAACAGAAAATTAATTTGAGCTTTAAAAACTATTAGTTATTTTTACAAATTAGTGTTTTTTTTTCAAGTGGCTTGTGAAATTTCTAAAATAAAAGAAGTCTTTCGGTTGTAATATTCAAAAACCTTTGGTGAGAATAAAGAAAAGTTGACGTTCTGGGCCAGACCGAGTTGTCACAATGAGTTAGCCTTGGGTTTCTCTCCACCTGAGTTAATTCAGCAATAACTGAAAACCCAGTAAACAAAAGGCACTGTGCTGTTGATATTGCACAAGAATGAATGCATACATTTTCTACGCTTGAGAAGCACGGGGTCTAATTGCACAGTAACGGTGAGTTAACAGGGAGTCATAAGTTTCAGAAGTGTTGTAATCAAGGCAGTATAGGGCACTAGAGAGCACTGTCTAACCCATGTACAAGGAGAGGAAAAGCAGAGCAGATTCTTGGAAATCCATAAACAAATGTTAAGGAGTACTTGCATTAGATCTGGCTCAAAGGAGCAGGCTACTCAGGGCTGCTGAGCCACACTGGCTACAGGCTGGGGCTCTGTGCTCATATGAGCTAAGGTGCAATCTAGATGGTTTACTCTTGGGCCAACAAACTGCCACTCTTCATTTAGTGCCTTCACTCATAGCATCAGGTGGCAAGATCGTACCTAGCCCATAGGAGTACTGTGAGGACCGAAGGGAATGACGTTCATTAACTTTCCATTGCTGTGACTGACAACCTGGGATCCAACATAATGAAGAAAAGCAGTAACCGAAAACCCACTGAACAGAGGGTGTCATGTCCCTAATGACCTGAGTTCCTCAAAGTAGTCTCTGTGTGCTAAAGGTTCTGCCATATTCCAGCAGCCTAGAGAAAAGACTTCACTTAACACATGGGTCTTTGGGTGAAAGTTCCAGATCTAAACTATATAGCCCCTTAGTACATAACTCTAAATTAATGTAAGTTATTCACTTTAAATAGTATTTGCCCTGATGGATCTGAAGTTGTATTTGGAGAGAACTTGGTTATGATGTTCTCTATGGTTAGAAATTCCTTCCTGGGTTGGCATAAGGGTGTTGTGTTTTGTTTTGTTTTGCTTTGTTTTTGTTGAGACAGGGTTTCCCTGTGTAGCCTTGGCTGTCCTGGACTCTGTTTGTAGACCAGGCTGGCCTTGAACTCACAGCGATCCACCTGCCTCTGCCTCTCCAAGTGCTGGGATGACAGGTGTGCACCACCACACCCAGCTGGCACAAGGCTTTTAATCTCTTTATCTGTAGGCTACTAGACAACAAGGTGATGTTTTTAAAATCTGTCTGGTAACATTTTCTTCTTCTTTTTTTAATTGAAAAAAACTTTCATGCAACGAGATTTCCCTCTCACATCCTCTTCACTTCCCTGTCCACTCAGCTTTATGCTTTGTCTCTCTCTTTCTTAAAGAAGAAGAAGAAAGAGAAGAAGAAGAAGAAGAAGAAGAAGAAGAAGAAGAAGAAGAAGAAGAAGAATATACACACACATATACACAAACCCACAAAACTTAAACAAGATTAATAATGTAAATGATCCACAAAAAACAGAATGAGACAAGAAGTATACAAAAATATCATTGAATTTTTGTTTTGGCCATCTACTCCCGGGCATAGAGCCTATCCTGATATGTGGTTGGTTTACTCAATGAGATTTAATTGGAGAAAACTGTTGTTGTTGTTATTTATTGTTGTTGTTGTTGTTGTTGTTGTTTTCCTTTGCCACGGGGTATCAGTTGTAGTTAGCTTCTTGGTTAGGAGTGGAACCCCATGTCCCCTTCTCAATGCTGAGCCCTCATCTTGCTTGAACCTGTGTTCATTTTTTAAAATATAGTCTTAAATATATATATATATATATCTCCTAGGCTAGCCTGGAATTTACTATGTAGTCCAGTCTAGCCTCAAACTCATGACAATCCTTCCTCAGTTTCCTCAGTTTCCAAAAGGCTTGGATTATGAACATGAACCACTATGCCTAGCTACAAGTTTGTTTTGATTGTGTGTGTGTGTGTGTGTGTGTGTGTGTGTGTGTGTGTGTGTGTGTTGAAAGAAGTTATTCCAGCCAGATTGAACCTTTATACAGTAATGACTACAAGCACGTTCTGTCCATCAGAAGTTGTGCTCTAACTGAGCCCCTGTCGGTTCACAGCTAGCCAGAGTGAAGTAAGTGCTACGATAAAGGCAGTACAGGACACTAAGAGAAACTTCTAGTCTGTGCTCTCACTCATTCATTGACTCATCCAACCAGCATGTGAGTTCCTCAGTTATGCCAGATATTATGTTTCATGGTAGCCCCGCAAAGATGACTTTTACGTAATGTTTTTCCTTCACAGATGACAGCCTAATGTGAGCCATATGATGCATGACAGCATTACACCATCTCAGTGTATAAATACTTTGAAAACCCTCCCAGATACAATTAGCACTGACTGTGTAACTAGCAAGGTTTTATTAAGGTAACCTTCTAGCTAGGCCTTAGGGAAAAAAATTCCTAAGTCATCACCAGTGGAGTAGGAAAATTCCAGAAAGAAGGCTGTTTACACAAAGACCCAAAGTTTTCATTAAGAACAATATTCTCAGGGCAAGAGGCACAGAGAGTGGTGAATGGTTCAGTTTAGTTCTGTAAAGACCATTTGATGATTTAAGGATCTTGTTCATTGGGCTTTTTAAGTGTGTCTCCAGCACTAACCTGAAGCCTCTCTGTTCCCTGCATGTAGGCGTCTCTCCCATGCCTTCATCACACCCATAGAGAGGTCACAGGCCCTGAGAAGGAATGAAGCAAAGCCTGCCCTTTCAGCTCCAGGCCTTCTTCTAGGTTCCCTCCCCCTCGCTGCTCCCTTCCCCTGACTCATCAGCTCCCTCCTTCCTGACCCATGCTGACTTAGCGCCCACCTCTAGTATCTCCAGAGCATCAGACTATTCCCCAGTCAGACGACCAGTCAGCCAATAATAATGGCCATGTGTGTCAGTCAAATCAGATTCTCGTTAATTTCTAAGATGGTTTTCTTCCATGTTTTTCTTTTCAGAGACTTTCCCCACCTTGCTGTGGCATTCTCTTTCTACATATCCGTCTTGCTTTTCATACTTAAAAGGCCATGCTTTCCAATTAATTACCATGTATTGCTCAATCTAGCATGCTATCGATTAAAATATGCAACATTATTTATGTGCTAATGAAGAAAAATGTCCAAGATGAGAAATTTAACAAGAGAACCTAAATAAAGCTTTAAAAAAATCAGAAGTTGTTATCTATAATATATAGATACATATGTACATAATACATGAGAGACACTCACTAGAGAGTAGAAAAGAACATGTTATATGTCTCCATCTTGGCACTAGGAAAGAGAAGGAAAAAATCTTATTTAATAATTTAAATTACAAGCTGTCAGCCGGGCATGGTGGCATATGCCTGTAATCTCTGCACTCCGGGAGGCAGAGGCAGGCTTGAAGTCTGTGAGTTCAAGCAAGTCCAGGACAGCCAAGGCTACACAGAGAAACCCTGTCTCAAAAAAAAAATTTTTTTTTTTAATTATAAGCTGTCACTCACGGGCTAAGGATGGTACTCATTGGTGGAGTGCCTACCTAGCAGGTTCAAGGTCTGACTACTGGTCTAACAAAACCAAGACATAAATTTAAAAAATTTTTTAAAAACAGCTGGGCATTCATATGGGTAGTAAAGTTTATAGTTTGTCCAAGCCAAACATCTCCAGCTTAATTTGAAATGGTCTCAGAATGGCAGGGAGAGGCAAAAGCAAGTCCTCACAGCAAAGCTTTACATTAACCAAGCCATAAACTCCTTCCACTAGGCACAGACAAAGCCTTTCACGTCTAATATGGCCATAGACACCAGCCATCCGTGAGACTCTTTTGTGGAAAGGTTTGGACTATAATCTCTCTTTTGTGTGCTTAAATTATGAGAACAGTGAGTTGTCTGTTGTGACTATTCCAAAGCTCTAGATCAAAGAACGGAGTCTTCCACATCAACAAATCTACCACAACACAGGGTGCTGACTGAGTGTTCTGGGAGCCATCTCTAACTCCCTGACACTTCAGAACTTTGTCTGGCAGCTTAGACTTCCTGCCAGACACTAAGTGCCATCCTGGCACCTACAGACACGGTCATAAACTGCTGAAGAGATGAGCCTTGGATACAGGCAGAACCTCCTAAGAGCTCCTAGGCTAATCCTGGGCTTTGAAACTGGAAATTACAAATGTTGGCCAGGTACAGTCGTGCACATCTCTAATCTCAGGATGCAAAAGGTAGGAGGATCTCTGTGAGTTTGAAGCCAGCCTGTCTCATCTTTGTAGGGCTTCAGGGCAGCCAGAGCGACAGTGAGACCTTGTCTCAAAAACCTGAAAAATTAAATGCCACAGAAGACTTTAAGAGAGAACACAACAACAATGTAAAATAAGACCTGGATGGGAAGTGTAAAATTCTAAATTCTTCTATGTAGGAATCCCAGGGACTATCCAATGAAGTTCCTGGGGACTGTCTGGAAGGACTCTAGGTGCATTCACTAGATGCTAAGCATGGCTTATCCCCTTGCATAACTCAGGTACCAGTTACCATCCCCTCAGAGAAGCTACTTGTCAAGTTTGCTTATAGTAGCCCACCCACCTTGGATGCTTCATTCCTTATTCTACACCTTAGTCTTTATCACTAAGGATGCCCAAAGCCACCAGTTAATTGTCAACTTGCTTCTCTCTTTCACCTTGATAGAAGACAGGGACCTTGCACAGTTCTACGAACCTAGTCAAAATAGTACCTGACCCAGAAATATTTGTTGGATGAATAACTGAAGAATGAACTAACAAATAACATAAGAATAATAACATTAATTATATTAATTTCAGGAAAAACTAAATCTCATGATGTGAAGTTTATAGCACGCCTTCATGGGTAATTATTTTTCTCTGAGGAGTAGGTGAAAATGGTCTAGTGTCATAGCTCTTAGCTTTCTTCCGGCCATACACACAGCTCTTTGTAAATATTTGCTGTGTGTCCCTTTATAAGATTCCACTCTGGGGGAAACTGATGTGCTACCGCTAGGATACTATGTGATTATTAATCAAAAAAATAAAGAAATAGGGTGAGAAATAGAAAGAGATTAAAAATTTAATATGGCATTTTTAAAGTGAGAAGTGGAGAGTGTGCTATTACCCCATGATGGAGAAGCTGACTATGGGCACACTCCAAGTCTGGGGCCACTTGTGGTACCCAACCTCAAACACAAGAAGACAGTGGGTATGACATGAAAATGCTCCAACCACCAATTGACCACCTTTGACCTTCCACAGCTCTGAGGGGTGAAGCAGTGGGCAGGGAGGCACACAATTTGGGGTGTAAATGGTTATGGCTATAGTGTTCATCATGGCCTGCCACTGCCTTGGAAATTGGTGAGGCAAAAAATGACTAAAACTTTGTCCTGTAAAACAAAGGTGTCATCACTGCTGCCCTATGCAAAAATGCTATAAACGATACCTTCAGACGGTCTGACTGATGCTCGTTTCAGAGCCAGAGAGACTGGCATCTCCCTTTGAGAAGGCTGCCCTCGTTTTCTTCGTAAAAGGTACATCTTGTCTTTCCAGTTCAGGGTGACCTGTCACTTGGAGGGGTTAGTGATGACTGTGGTGCAGGTGACAGTCAAGAAACTGGTTTGTCAACTCTTGGGAGTGTGGAAAAGAGGTCAGTATGACACTATCGGAGATGAGCAGAACGAAGGACGAACAAAAGGAGTGTGTACGTAGAGAGAAGAGGAGGAAAGGAAATAGGGGCGGAAGGAGAATGCAGCCAATGGAGTGCGTGCGCAATTAACTGCGAGTCTCACTTCCTGGTAGGCTCCTCCTAGGAATGGGAAAGATAGGTTCTGAAATCCAGAAAGAACAAAGCCCTTTTGCCTGTGACACTGGTCACAGCTTATTCCATCCCCTCTGGAAAGTCCACTCACTTTCTTCTCTCCTTTAGTCACTGTTTATAAAAACGCCTGATTGGAAAGGTGTCTCAGACTGAATGAGCGACTTACATCTTCACTTTATCTCCACAGTAGCTCATCCGCAGGCGTTGTGTCTGCTGTTACTGTAATCTACCCCAAGAGAAACTGCTAGGTGTGTAGAGCGCATGGCACTGGATTATGAGCAAGTAACAGATAGACTTCTCAGAGATTCTCTAAAAATCTGACATTTCTTCTGGAAATATTTCTGTTCCTGGTCCTTTAAGTAAAATGATTCTTTTGAGGTTGTTTAGAAGCAAAAACGCTTCCCGTTCCCTTTAAGAAAATTACCACAGTTCAATAATTCCCAAACAGACCTGTAACAATATGGGCCAGAGAGAGCCTTGTCATTTGTTAGTCAAACGGGGAGTAGGAGGAAGTGATAAACTGGTGGGTGACACATTGCCTCAGCCAGGTGGCCCAGGTTGAGAACCACATCTCTTTCCCCAGAATGAAAGTAGCTGTCTAACTCGCACTGGAGGATTTCAAGGGAAATGGTGTTTTTAGATTACCTGCAAGTTGGACTGGCAAATGGTTTAGCAGGAAAAGGTGCTTGCCTCCAAGCCTGGTGACCTGAGTTGAGTCTTTGGGATCCACATGGTGGAAGGAAAGAACTGACTCCTGAAAACAGTCATGTAATCTCCACATGTGTGTCCACTAACAGCCCAGCCCTGACCCAACTCACACATTATTCATGGGCACAGGTGCATGAACACACACACACACACACACACACACACACACACACACACACACACAATATAATTTTTAAAATGACAGGCAAGTTGACAAGCATGGGAAAGTGGGAATGCTGTGAGAGATGAAAGCATTACACACTTAAATTGTAAAAATGCCAGTGTCTCTGAGATTCTCCATTTGGCTGGAAGTGAGTGCCTAAGATTTCATCTGCTTCTTTCTCTAACTAGCAGGCACCTGGCACATAGCAGGTGTTCGGCAAATTATCATTGAGTGGTTGAACAAAAATACTTTAAATTTGAGAGTATATCCAGGCACTAAGGGTATCTCTGTGCCTCCTAATGGCAGGGAACTTGCCTTCCAAGAACAAAAGAAATTCTTTTCTACTTTGTAATGAGCTCTCATTTAACCTTGATTGGATTTTTCTGTGTTGTGCTCCATATGAACTAGAAATTTACCTCAAAACAAACTAGCTCTAAGTGAGATAAAACTGTTTTCCCATCCCATTGCTCTCTAAAGGAAGTAGGGTTTATTCTAAGCTCTGGAGACTGAGCCTACCGAGGGACACTAGCAGATTCCAGCAAAGGACAGTATTGAAACAAAGGAAAGCACCTTGAAGAATTAGCCTCCTCGGGGGACCACACAACCGTCTCTGAAGGGCAGAAACAGAAATCCAGCTCATGTGGAATTTCTTATGCCCTTCAGACCTTATAGAGTGGCAACCTGGTGGAGGAGGGGATTGCAAAGCCATAGCTCTAGTTTAGGGAGGAGAACTTCTAAACAGACTAGCTTAAAATGGATAGACTGTGAGGAAGAGGTAGGTGCTGGGAGCTAGCATTTGTTCCTGAGAAAGAACAAGAGAACAAAGAAAGGTAATGTAGGGATATTTATAGCCTAGTGGTTGAGAGCAAGGTTGGTGGTGGAAGTCAGTGTGCTGTGTACCTTGGAACTGCTATGTGGTTAAGGGCTCGGACTTAGTGACACCAACATGTCTTTTTTTTTTTTTCCTTTTTTTTTTTTTTTGAGACAGGGTTTCTTTGTATAGCCTTGGCTGTCTTGGATTCACTTTGTAGACCAGGCTGGCCTTGTACTCACTTAGCTCAGCTGCCTCTGACTCCCTGAGTGCTTGGTTTATAGGTGAGCCCCCATGGCCAGCAGCATGTCTTATATTAGGAAAAATGTTTAAAACATTGCTTGAGCTGGGCATGGTGATGCATGCCTTTAATCCCAGGAGGCAGAGGCAGGCAGATCGCTGTGAGTTTGAGGCCAGCTTGGTCTACAAAGTGAGTCCAGGACAGCCAGGGCTACACAGAGAAACCCTGTCTCGAAAAACCAAAAAACAAACAAACAAACAAACAAACAAAAATTGCTTGATATATAAGAAGTGTTCAACAAATACCAATTTAAGTTACTTTTGCTAGTATTTTGAAATGTCCTCTCAAGTTCTAACAAGGCTGATATTTGCTTAAAATATTTCAGTAGTTCCTTATTTACATGGCAGCCCCAAGAAATTCAAATTTTTAATCCCAGCCCCCAGGGGAACTGCAGACTGGCCTCTGCTCACCCCTACCACTAATGAAACTCTCACAGGGCTCCAGCTTCATGTAGCTCTCTTTCAGGTATCTTCCCTCACATCACTGTATACACCCTCTTCCTTCTGCAGGAACTACCCTTTCCCCCACTTACCTGGCTAAGAACTACTTGTCCATGGATTAGCTCAGATACCATCTCTCCCCCAAGGTCTCCTAACAAGACCAGCTTGGCTTAGGGGCCCCACCCATAGCCTCTTACCTACCATGACCCTCACACTGAGTCCCTTATGTAACTCCGCCAGCATGCTATCCTTCTCCTTCTCCTTCTCCCCCTCCACTATGTCTTCAGTAAGTATCAAGAGAGGTGCTGCAAGAGAGGTGTGTCCTTGGACTTCCAGACAGTTTTAAGATGAAAGTTTAAAAGTGAGGAGGGCAGGGGCTGGACAGATAGCTTAGTGGATAAAGCCTCTGCCTGGAAACCTGGAAGGCAAGAGTTCAGAGCTCCACATAAAAGCTGTGTAGGCAGCCACCATTCAGGAGAAGGGATCTAGGGGAATTCCCAAAGCAAGCTGGCTAGCTCAGCTAGCTCGTTGGTGAGCTCAACAGAGATAAATGTGTCAACAAATAAAGTAGAGAGTGATTGACAAAGATGCTCGATGTTAATCTCAGGCCTCCACACCTAAGGGCACATAAGTAGCATAAACTCTCTGACTTACACACATGTGTGTAGTGGAAAGTTTTGGTGTCTTTAAAAACTCAGCTATGTTATGTAAACATGTTTTTGTTTTAATCGCAGGTGTGGGATATGGGGCTGATTCCGATTGTTCACAGCAGCAGACTATTTGCCTCATGTGGGCTCTGAGAGGGGCTCTTTGCCAACTGTAGATAGTTTAATTCTGAGGACTCTAGAAAGGGAATAAATGCCAGAGCCCAGAGAGAAAAGGGGGCTTCAAGGAATGGATGGAGGAGGAAGGCTGCTCGATGTTTGCTGTTACTGGACTGCTAGGTATCCTCATGACTGAGACTGGTATTTTTCCAAAGAGCATGACAACCCTAACAGCTAGAACTAAGTCTAAAGAGGTCTGTGTCTCGGGCCCCTTCTAACCTTCTTTCTCTTCTACCCAGGGTCAGGGAGTTGGAAAGGAAGTAGAGGCATTAAGGATCCCAATTAAAATAGATTAAAAAATAAAGATGTTTACATATGTACCTGCACTGATATGCACCCACATAGCATGTCTTACACACACACACACACACACACACACACACACACACACACAAATTTAACAATAAATTTTAAAACTGAAGGATCTTAAAAATGAAGTATCCTATAAGGATCAATAAAAGTAAGGAACTGAGGCCCAAATAAAAAGAATCTGGGCATGGTAATACCTAGACCCTCTTGGAGCCCCAGTGGGAGGGCCCAGGAGTCACTTCCTCTCTACTGCTTTGCTGCTGTGAGTAAAAGAACATCAGTGATCTGGGTTTTCAGGCTGTTACCTGATCCCACTGAATGTCCTGTGAACACCCACAAGGCTGTGGCTGATTCTCAACAGGAAATTCTGAGTAGTCAAGATTTCCTGTCCTAAGCAGCTTAGGATTCTTGGTGGTAAGTGATCCCCAGCACCCCACCCCCACCTCCCACACCAATCAAGACAATGTCTATCTGTCAGACAAGCAATCCTGGATTGCTATACCCGTTGTGTTTCCCATTCCAAGTATCCCACAGAGCCCAGGTAATCCTTTAAGTACCCCATGGGTGGAAATACCAATATGCAACATACTGATTAGTTCAAGGTCAGTCTGCACCTCAGGGGCAGAAGTAGGATCCCAAGAGCTCCCGCCTACAGGTGGTCTGTGGTCACACAATAGTAGCAAGCCACTGCTGCTGGGGCTGCTGCACCTCCTCCTCCTCCTCCTCCTCCTCCTCCTCCTCCTCCTCCTCCTCCTCCTCCTCTTCTTCTTCTTCTTCTTCTTCTCCTTCTCCTCCTCTTCCTCCTCCTCCTCCTGTTCCTCCTCCTTCTCCTTCTTTTTTCTCCTCCTCCTCCTTCTCTTCTTTCTTTCTCCTTCCTTTCTTCCTTCTTCTCCTCTTTCTTTTTCACCTTTTCTTCTTTTCTCCTCCTCTTCCTCTTCCTTCTTTTCTTTCTTCTTCTTCTTCTTCTTCTTTTTTTTTCTTTTTTCTATTTTGGTATTTTCCAGTCTGATCACAAGATGAAAAAGGCCAGCTAAAGACAGAAATCACATATCCAAATAAGATTTTATAATGAACAAGTCATGAATGGCCTTCTTTTCTGTGAACCTGTCCCTACAAGCTGTCAATCACTTACCACAACTAGATGACCAAAGTCACCGAAGGGAATCCCCTATTTCTTTCTTTGGCATTTGAAAGCCCCTTCAAAAAATCCAGAATTAATATTAGGAGAAAAAGAGGAAGAAAAAAATTCTAAAGAGGTATTAGGAGGGCATTTCAGCCACTAAACTGCTTGGGTCATATGCACAAGAACCTGAGTCTGGATCACTATAGCCACATAAAAAGCCAGGAGGCATATCCCTGCAGGCCTAGAGCTGGGGGTGTAGAGACAAGCAGATAGAACTATTGGAAATTGCTGGTCAGGCATCCTAACCAACACATCCAATGAAAGACCTTGCTTTAAAAAAAAGAAAGTAGAGAAAAGATATAAAAAGATACATTGGCTGTGATATATAATGATGCGGCAGCAGGGTACCATGATGGGCCCAGTGTAAGGCGTACCCCCTGAGAAATTACCCCATGCAACAGATCTGGTATAAGGAAGTGTATTGGGGGAAGGGAGAGGAGGGCCTAGAGAAGGAGTAGAAGCAGTGAGTGAACCATGGGGATGTGGGGGGAGTTGCCTAAAACAGAGAGAGAGCTGGGGTGGCACATAACTGACACACCTGGTGGAGGCAGGTAATGATGTAAGCTGCTGCTATGTTCCTAGGGCAGGCTAGCAGAATGGCCTGTATGCTAACAACATCGATAGCACCCTCTGGCCTGTACACACATATGAGAAAACACACACATGTAGGCAGGCATAAGGTTATTGTGTAATTTAAATGCTAATTTCTGTACCTCCCCCCAGCCCATATCTGGTTGCAATCTTTGTTCTAAGAATCTCCTGTTTCAATGTTGTGTAAACATTGCTCCCCAATTGTCCCCTGATATGCCAATAAAGCAGTTTACAGCCAGTCACTGAACAGGGGAGAGAATAGGGCTGGACTTCCTGCCAGCCAGAGGAGGAGTTAGAAGATTCAGCCAGGGGATTCAGCCATGGGAGAGGTCCAGCAGACATCAGGAGAGAGAGGAGGAGAGCTGGAATAGGAAAAGCTACAAAGTACAACTATCTCTGGGATGTAAGCTGAGAGGAAGCTAAATTAGCTTAGAGGGTTAAAAATCGAGTAATAACTGCTCAGTTCTTGTGCTGTGAAACTTGTTTAAATAATAGAGTCACAAATTTTGGTGTGATAGCTAGGTTGAAAGATAAACTGAGAAACCGTTTTATAAAAATAAGTTTAACACACACACACACACACACACACACACACACACACACACACACACACACAGACTGGTGCCCATAAACATGAAAACAAAGAGGATTGTATTTCCTGAACACTTATTTGTGTCATACCAAGAACACATTCTTTTTTTTTTTTTGGCTGGGGTAGGGGCAATAAACATAATATCCTTATTTCCACTCTCCCAGTTTGAATCACCTATTATTTTAAAAACAAAAACACATGTCCACTTATCATGGTGCTAAAGGAACCAGGTTCCTGCTCTGGGATGCTTAGAAAGGATGTATTCTATGTGCTCTTGTAAAAACACTTTTCAGTGTAGCATGATTCCTTCATGCCAATACAGCCTGGGTATACCGAGAGCCTGACAGCCTCAGGTGCTGGCTTGTAGACTACAAGACCACGCTGGGGTCCAGGTTCCACCTCAAGCATGTGTACTTCCTTCCTTCCCTGCATGGAAGATGGTACTGCCATCTCTGGAAGGTAGGAGTCTGGCTGAGGGAAGTGCTGGGGTGAGGAGATAGTAGTGAGGCCAGCCCCTACTCTACTACAGCAGCAGGAATGGTGTAAAAGGCAGGTGTCAGCATAGTCTTCCGCCTGTACGTGAGTTCTGTACTGCTCGCTCTGCTTTTTATCTAATCTATTTATCTATTAGCTTTCTATAATGCTACTTTTGCCATTGATATTATTATTGGTATCAGTAGAAGTGGAGTTTCCATGGCACAATTTCATCTCAAGAAACTGGGGTAATGCCTACAATTCTACCCCCAGCCTATCTGTATTTCCCATGATCCCACAGTCAAGGTCCCTTAATAAAGCATTAATGTATAACAACTTTATCCTTGGTTTTCTTGATGTTGCCTTTGCTGATGGTTCCCCACCTTTTTTCTAAATGTATTCCTTGGAGTCCTCCAACCATGTCTGCATTCCCTCCTGGCCTTGGACTAGCTTCGTATGGTTAAAGGTAAGAATTGGCAGCAGCATCTGGGAAGTCAGGTGGCTGAGTTTCATGCCTTGACTCCTTCCATTGCTGATTACGTGACATTAAGAATGTGACTTGACCTCTCTTAAGCCTCACCTTCTACATCTATAAGAGGAGCTTGCTATGAGTGCCTAGTCTGTAAGCATTTGAAAATAACAACATATTTACCAGCTTTTTAGCCAATTCTCTATGATATCCGACTATTTAACTTTTAGAATGAAAGCTCTGGATGTTGAATCATCAGCTTTTTCACCCAATTTACTGGTGGTGACTAAATATCAATTAGTTTAGGGGAAATTTACCATTAGCCCTCTGCCCTGGTCTATGCAAAGAAAGCTTCAAATATGTCAAGGTCAGAAAAAGTCCCAGCAGAGGCTTTATCCCTGTTCTCCAGCTCTGGTGGAACTACAAAGGCCACGGGCAAGTGTCAATCACGCAGGAATGTGCTGGGGCAGCTCAAGGGCTGGGCATTCTCCCAGCTCCCTTCTCTTTTGGTCTGGTGAATTCACACACTGAGATGTCAGGTCTCATACCCAACTCCCAGCTTAACCAAGCGTAAGCATACCATGGCTTTCACGTCTCTTCCTCCCCAGTACACTCTCCCTGCCCCACCCATGATGCCCCGAGGCCCTTAGAACTAGGCAGCTCTTTAGAGACAGGAAGTCTGCAAGGGAGCCCCTTCTATGGAGTGAGAGTGGAGGGCCTGGTGGATTTCTTTCTCCTATAAGCTCTAAGAGGTAAAAGATAGTTGAGCATTTTAAGCAATTCCTTGAAATTTTCAAGAGAAGGCATTCAGATCCCTGGTCACACAGAAAGTAAATGACATTCTTAGATGCTCACGGATACACTTAGTACAGCTGATATTATCTAACCCACACATTAATCTTATAGTGTTATGATTTTTCCTCTCTCTGAATTTCTTCACTAGAATTGGAAATAGCACTGAACAGTCATGTAAGGATCAACCAATAAATAAGGAACACATGGGTACTGTGACTTGCCCATATTAACCTCTGAGAAAAGATTACTATTTTTTTTTTATCTAAAACTGTTGGTCACACAAAGGTTAGGAAAATTTGCCATCAAAATAAAACAAAAAGTAACAACAACAAAAATGAGCAGGTGGTGGTGGCGGCGGCGGCGGTGGCGCACACCTTTAATCCCAGCATTCTGGAGGCAGAGGCAGGCAGTTCTCTGAGTTCAAGGCCAGCCCGGTCTACAGAGGGAGGCTACACAGAAACCCTGTCTCACAAAACTAGAAAAACAAGGAAGGAAGGAAGGAAGGAAGGAAGGAAGGAAGGAAGGAAGGAAGGAAGGAAGGAAAGAAGGAAGGAAGGAAGGAAAAACTTGGCCAGAGTCACACAGCAGGTAAAATGAGGCTAAGATTGAACTGAGGTACTTGGATCTCAGAATCCGCTTTCCTAGATGTAGCTCCCTGTCCCGCCCTCCCCAACTCCAAAGAGGAACAAGGAACCGATGAGTTTAGGCGGCTTACAGAATCTCCCTGGCTTGTGAATCCCTCTGGCTCTTGTAACCACCAGTTCTCCAAATGTGTTCCCTAGTCACATCCCAGGAGCCGGTTAGAAAGGCCAGTTCCTGGACCCCACCCAGAGCGACCAGACATGGAACACAGGTTCTGCCGAGTGTAAGTCCAAAACAAGCGCCAGGTGAGGCTGAGGAACACTAATTGCCTGGTCCAGGTTTGCGGCTCTCTATTCCCTCATGCTTACTGTTCGCAAGGCTCCACAGGTGAATGTGGCACGCAGGGTTTTTTCCACTGCTTTATTACTGGATCTAACCTATGCTACCATTGCTTTTGGTGAATATATCAAAAGGGCTGACTACAGTGCTGACCTCTACTGCCCCAAGTCTTGCTTGGGAAGCCCCACTGGCTATTGGCTCTTAGAAACCCTCAGTTTTTTTTAGATTTTTTTTGGGGGGGGCTGGCCTGGTAAAAAAGGAACTATTTATTTAAATCCTCTCCTGAGTAAAGAACTTTTATCCTCAGACTTTGGTCCAGGTTACAAGAGCCCTTTGTATCTGTACCAGTTTTATTAGACTAGCAAACAGGGGAATATATGGATTTTTCCTTCACATGGCTTAGTGCTGAGAGGTGAAGAGGTGTGGCATTGTCCAGCAATACGTGTGCCCCATGGCTGGTATTTCCACAATTCAGGAGGCAACCAGAGTTATCATGGGTCATGGATCCTTTGCGTACCCTAAGATCAAGGTCATATGAATAGTCTGCCCCTCTGGGAAGGGCCATGCAAAGCTCATTGCTTGCTCTCCATAGACCCGGACCTGCCTAAGCAAGGAGATCTGATGTCACCAAAGAACAATTTGCTCTTAGGCGATTTGCCTCTAATCAGTAGTGCTTCCACTTGTCAGGGGAGGTGAGCTGGCAGCTTTCTGGGAACTTTGACATTTGCCTTCAAGTCTCCCAGGGAGAAACGTAATGGCTCTGATACACCTTCTTCCAGGGGAAAGCAGAATCCTCCCACCCCGTGTAAACTGACCAGAAGGAAAGACTTGGTGGGGAGCCCCTGGTTGCATGCCAGGAAAGGGTGGGGGCAGGTTATACCTGCCTACCCAGCTTCCACTGATGAAATGTCAGCCAGAAAATGAAATATCCCTCCCTGAAGCCACAGTGTCACATTGGTGCCCATTTCCTCTTGAGAAGGAAGGCAGCCAGAGCTTGAGTCAACTCCCCGGGACCAGTGAGGTTCTGCAATGACTGGATGCAGCCTTTTTAAAAATATATTATTTTCTTCTTAGAAATGTATACATTTATATAACGCATGTTAATCATATCTATTCATCTATCCACTGCCACCAAATCCTTCTATGCCTTTATCCCACCTCCCTCCCATAGTCGTCTCTCTCTCTCTCTCTCTCTCTCTCTATATATATATATATATTTTTTTTTTCTGACTTTCTTTTTCTTTTTTTGTTATTAATAGCTGAGTCTATTAGTTCTGGCCTGAGGACTTAGATCTCTGTCTGGGCTGGCGTAACAGTGCTGGGAAACTGGACTTTGCCACCTGCCTCTGCATGTTCCCTTGCAAAGAACTTCATGTGTCATTGTCACCTGATGGATGGGAAAGCAGTAGGTGCCAAACTCCACCTAGAAGACAGATGTGGCAGTGTTTGGCTGAGTCACTGGAGTGAAGTGTCTGGTCATGAGTCAAGGATCACCTTGTGTTGCTGACCAGTGTCTCCCAGCCACTCTTGCTTTTCCCAGGACATATATGGATGTCAACTAGACCCAACCCTTGAGAGCATTTGATCCTTTGGAAAAACTTAGTCTCAGTGCCTCCCTTTCCTTAAATCCATTGTTAATGCCATGCAAATAATCTATGTAAATTAAGCCAATTAGCACAGGCAAATGGATAGAGCCTGTGCGAGGTACATATGCAGCAGTACTGAGGGCAGTAACTCCTCTTACAGTCCTCTGGAATGTTGAGGTTGCATACTTCAGGAGGAAGAAACATCATGGAAAAGGAAGGTGCTGAAGCTATCCTTGATGTCACTTTTCCTTTTTTTAGTCTTAAAGAGATTATGTCACTTTTGTAAATATCTTTATGAGATCTCAAAATTGTTTTCTAACGTGGTGGCTAACTTACCTCTCCAGTGGGTGAGTTTCAGTGGCCTTGCCTTACAGATACACTTCTAAAGGCCAGATCTGTTTGGTTGTCTTTTAAAATTAGCTTCTTTGGCCTTTAGACTATACTTTCAGTGTATTTCAGGCTCGTGGCAGGAGTTGAGGGTAGGGGTAATCAGCATGCATAAAACCTAGTTGCCAAATGCCAAATCTATGTTCTCCATCTGTGACTTCAGAAAACCAAAGCTTCTGTATGTTGTGTCCATCACTTCCAAAATTAACCCACCTTTCCAGGTACCTAGGTTTTGTCCTAAGGAAATTTCCTACATGCTGTAAGGAATACTCATAAAGATGGGACCCCGAAAGGCCCTACCAGCATCTTGGTGCTCTGTGGTACAGGAACATTTGTACGTGACCTTAATATGAAGTAGACTCAAAGGATCCTTTCTTGGCACTTCCAGTAAATGACTAGAGGTTTCCTCTAATTGTGATGTAGAAATACACAACTCTTACCAGAAGAATGTTTCTAAATAGCTTAAATATGAAAGACGCAAGCACAGGGAATAGTTGAGAAATCTAGGGCACCATTGGTTTGGGCCATGCATACAAATGTCTTCTTTTAATGTACGGAGAAGCCCAAGACCCCTTTCTACATGTACTGTGTGCATACGCCTTTCCTCAAACGATGTAGTTACCTGTTAGCAACCTAAAACCCCTACCTGTATCCGCTGCGTGCACACCTTACTCTGAACAATATAGTAAGTTCCTCTTCCCCTTAATAACCGTCAAACTTAGTCTATTCAATCATACTGCATTCATGTCAATGTAGGACTATAGGCCTGAACTATTGTTTTGTGGTTGGCCGGTTAGTTGGTTAGTTTTTTGAGATTTGTTTATTTTTACTTATGTGTATGGGTGTTTTGCCTGCATGTATGTCTGTGCACATTCCAATATGTGTGTTGGAATCAAACTCAGTCTTCTGGAAGAGCAGTTAGTGCTCTTAACCACCATGACTTGATTGTGAAATTATGTACAATAAGGCAAACTATGTCCCCATAGTAAAATTTTTAGAAGAAATCCCCATTTACCTTATTATCGCTATGCATAATTTGGCGTTCATGTGATCAAAATTGGATGCATTATGAAAAGGAACATGCCCAGTAAAAAAAAAAAGTATATAACAATCTGCTGAACAAATTAGTGAGCTGCCCACACTTTGTCTTACTCTTTGCAACCAAATTGCTCCTTCTCTTGAATCGCATAAAAGGAAACCCCAAAGTCTAATTGCCTTCACTCATATGGCCTGCTGATAATCTATCTAATCTGTACTATAACTTCATTCTGAACGAAGTTTCCCTACTACTTTGCAATCCACCCATGCTCTTATTTAATTCTTAAATAAGATGCCAAGCATCTAGAAATATTCAGCCCAGACCCTGAGTACCACTAAGCAAAACAGCCCTTCTTACCAAAGACTAAGAAGCCCATCACGCTGTCTGGTAACACTAAAACTCTACTAGCTGCCTAAAGGCTAGGAAATGGGCAACAAGCTAGGGAGAGAAACTGCAGAAGTGACAGAGCATGTCCCTAAATCATGACAGCAGACCAAAAACAAATTCTGCACAGAATCAGGTGAGCACAAGTGAAGTCTTTGGAGCAAATTATTGGAGAATCCATTGGTGTAGTATGGAAAAGGTCTCTGGAAATCTGGGGACATTTAGGGGAGAGTTGATGGCTGCTAACTGAAAAATAAACTTTAGGAGTGACAACACACAGAATAGAGGCCTTTGACATACTAATGCTAAGTCATTTCATTTCCCATAAATCTTAGGTGAGATTTAGTTAGATTGGACTAAAACAGGTCCTTATAGTTTTCCTTACTTGCTGTGAAACAGGGTGTTGTCTGACTTCAAGGGGAAAAAAAAAAAGAAGGAGGGATTTTAGATCATCTTTCCATTCCATAGGAGTTTTACCCTTTCTGAAGTCTGAGGTCCACAAAGCCACTCTATTACAAGAGCATCAACGCATGGTGTATGCCTCCTTTCAATTCTGACTCTTGAACTGAGGCAGCAAGAAAGAGTAAGCCATTCTCTATCAAAATCAACTTGGGTTCTCTTCTGGCTTGACAGGTTCAAAATGACCTGAGGCAAAGCATATCATTGGCCAACCTTACTGAGGTGAATACACCTACACCGTAGCCAGAGACTGCTGCATTTAGAGAACTGGAGAGGGAGGAACAGTCTTTTCACCACAGCCAGAGCACTGAGTGACTGAGGTGTTCTTTATTTGTAAGGCTGTTGTGTGAAGACCTTAAGTGACTCCTACAGCTCATGTATTGAAGGCTTGGTCCTCAACACAGCAGTGTTCAGAGGCGGGGCCTTTGGGAGGTAAGTAGACCATGGCCTCAATAATGGTTTGATTCATTTATAGATTTTTAACTTAGTAAGAAATTAGGAGGTGGTAGAGACTCAAGGAGGAGTGGGCCATTTAGAGGAAGTAGACCACTGAAGGATCCATTTCATCCTTGGCTCCTTCCTCCAAGTTGTTACTTCCTGGGAAGTGGGAATGAGAACTTGCCCCTGCTACGTGCTTTATGCGTGGCATCCTAACTCACTTTAGGCCCCGAGCTTCTGGGCCAAAGTAATCACGTGCTGCAAAGCCTGAAATTATGAGCCAAGCCAAAGCTCCGCCACGTTAGAGCAAGTGTGTCATCACAGAAACAGAAAGATGGCGGCCACCGATATCGTCCTCCACACTGGCAAAAACCGATGGATTTGGCAAGTAAATGGCTGCTTTGAGAGCTCCTTGAGTGCGGACTTGAGTTCCTGCTGAGTAAAGTGTTGAATAAACAGAATGTGGTCATCAGCCTGATTGGCAGGTCCTTCTGCCAGTTCCTCTGGAGTGACGAAGAGAGCTGGGCTTGAAGCAGATCTGGCTGTGAACTATCTACCCACAAAAGGCAAAGCGGCTCCTCTGATTAAAAAACAGCCATGGCTGTAGCTCTCTCCAGTTATGGTTAGCTAGGCACACCTACAGTGACGGTGGGTCTTCTTATCAATAGCTTGGGATGCTCCCTTCTCTACCTGAGTGCCCATCACAGAATGTTCCAGCAGTGATCCAGTGGGTGGGTCTACCCTTAGACATGAGACCAAAAGAACACAAGGAATACATTCGATCCCAGCTTATTTCGTTAACTTCACAGACTGTTAAAAATAAAGTTTTTGTTTCATTAATGACAGCATTTGGGCTAAAGAATGGCTTGAGGCTCTTAATGTGCCAAAATTTGCCTCTCGGGCTTCAGGAATTTTAAAAAGTGGGAAAGGGGAAAGAAAAAAACGGACTCACTAATAGAGAATCACTGATTGTAAGTCTCTGGGTGTGGGAGTGTTAAGATTCAAACTCTTACATTAGTCAGTTGTTTTTTTAATTACTGTAACAGATGCCTGAAATAATCGTTGTGTAAAGCTATTTCGGTAGTTCTCTAGTTGAGTGCTCCTCATCGCTCTTGGGCCTCTGGTGAAGGAGAACAGCATGGGCTAGAACAGACATCAGAGCAAAACCATTCACCACGTTACCAGGAAGCAAAACTGAGAGCGGAAAGGGCAGGGGTCCTTCATGCTGTCCAGGGACACATCCCTCAGAAACCTAAAGACCTCGAAGCAGGCCCCACTTTTCAAGGTCTCGTAACTGCACCTCCTGGGAACCAGGCCTTTGGCACACAGGCCTCTGTGGGGTATTCAAGACTCAAGCTACAACACCCGATGAAGACTCACCGGTGTGAGCAGCTCTTCTCATGGGTCACCCTTTAGCTATTTTCTAGGACACTCCCCATTATGTCATCCCTAAGGGACACTGACTAGAATAACAGCATCCTAAAGCATCTCATGGGACAGGAGAGCTAGAGGCTGAAGAATGACAGCCAGAGAAGACTTGATTCCTACAGCCTAAGAGGGCTCTTGGGGAAACCCAGAACAAGGCCAATTAGGAATATGGTATGCACATGTCTTTTTTTTTTTTTAACCACTTGCTCTAACCTTAAAAGAAAACGTAGCCTGTGAGAAGAGCACTATTGTGCTGTGACAGCCTTGAGCGTGTACCACTTAGACTTCTGCAGAGATATCAACCCAGCTGCTAATCTCAGGGTCCCCGAGCATGTGTATGCAGAGGCCATGGTTTCTGCAGGTGGCCCCCAGCTGGTCCCAGGGTATGCTTTTGTTTGTCTCAGGAACCAGGCCCCTTGTTGATTCAGAGGAAGCTTTAAAGTATCTTATGGAACAGAACCAAGTTAGTCACACCTTTTCACCAACTGGGATTTTTATGGTCGCTTCCTAGAGACAGAAGGAAGTGCTTCCTCTTTCTGTGTGCAAGTAGACTGGCTTTTCCGGAGAGGAGTGGACTCGAGACCTCTGTCCAGCAAAGTCGCACAAGTTTGGCTTGAGGGCAGCCTATCTGTTAGACGGGGGCTTTACGTACGAGAACTGTGGTCCATGTCAAAGATGGTTCCTTCTCTTTCCTTCCCCTGCCCTTTCTCGGTTCTTAAGCCTGCAATCAAAGTTTGCGTGTTCTTTCCACCTTCTCCTGTGTTCCATCCCTCTTTGTCGCTCACTGGCTCCAATAAATCTCCTACACACTACTTCTCAGGGACTCAAATTAGCATATTCAACGACAACTATTCACGGGCTATCATCAACAGTAATCTACTAATGGTATTTTTCTATCCAAGATACTGCACCAGGGATGAGGAGTAGAGAAAGAATACTAAGAAACACAGATCATGGTTTCCACCACCAGAAAGCCTTCCACTGGGTAAGTGACATGATGAATAATAGAAAGTACAGGGCTTGCTTCTAACAGGGCTGTGTAGTCACTCACTCACATGACTGCTTGTATCTCAGCAAGACTGATTTTTTTTTTCAAACTCTAAGACACATTATTTGACTGTGAAATGACAGTAGTGAGTCATGTGCAGCATAATTTAAAATGAAAGAGAAGATGCTAGGAGACATCAGGTATCATGTGTAACTTACAGTATGAAACTTTTACATGTACATATTTTTAACCGATTACACAATTACATGTAGACAATGAATTATATTATAAAGTGTGCTTGTTATGTCACACTATCAAAAGGTTAAGAGTTGAATTAAGGATTATCCCATGTGCTTCTTACAAGTGCAGGCAGTAATCTTTCCTAGGGCTGTAAGCCCAGCAGTGGCTGAATAGATGTAGGTTTTCAACAGTTATTTGTTGATGATGTTTTCTGAATAAGGAAAGAGAAAGTCTCCTCTTTCTCTCTTTAAGAATAGGGTTCCATTTGGAAAAGTAGAGGCAGAGAAAGAGGAAGAGCATGCCAGGTTTATGACATAACCACAGAATCAAAGGTCAGGCTACTCTGGTCTCCTTCCAGTGAACTGATGGTTCCACAGTGCTCGTGGATCTCTAGATTAACTAATCTGTTAGTACAGAGAGAAATTAGGGGAAGAGGACGTTGGCCAGAAAATAATGTCAAAATAACCCAGCAAGTTTCTCCCAGTATGATTTTTCTGTGATAAATTTATCAAGTAATAAAGTCAAAACCACATAATTTCACAGGAGGGGAGTTGTTTCGTTTACTTTAAAGGTTTCAACCCACGTTTCTTTTTTTAAGATTAAAAAAAAATTCATGTGTATGAGTATTTTGCCTTCATGTATGTAATTTCACCACATTCATGCAGTGTCTTTGAAATGCAGAAGAGAGTGTTAGATCCCATTGAACTGGGGCTATGGAGTTGTGAGCCACCATATGTGTTCTAGGCACTGAACGTTGGCCCTGTACAAGAGCAGCTAGTACTCTTAACTGCTGCGCCACCTCTCCTGGCCCTCAATTCATATTTTTGTTATGTACTTTTCATGTTAGGCATTCCATGAAACAGGAACAGAGAGGTCGCAGTATCTTCACCGAACAGAAGGCAGAGAAGTTTCTTAATTCCATACCCATGAAGTGAGCCAAGCTGGGTTCTATTTAGGCTTCCTGTTCCATTATTCTTATAAATATGTGCAAAGGGTCCCAATTCTTATTCAGTATAACTGTAGGTGTTTATCTCTTTTAAAAACACTTTTAAAATGTGTTTAATTTATGTAATTATTCTATGTGGGAGTGGTTCAAGTTCCACTGTTTATGTGCAGTGGTCTGAAGAAGTGGCCACTTCTCTTATTTCAACATGTGGCGTATTTCATATCACCAAGGTTGGTGGCAGATGCCTTAACACACTGAACCATCTTGTTGACCTCTAATTGCTTGCAGGCAATTAATTGTGATAGATTCAAATCATGTCATTATCTCACCCCTTGGGAAGATGGACTGAGTATATGTTCTTTTTTAGTGTCTCGAGTGTTTTCCGTGATTAAATTAAAATTAAATCATAGTGTTTAAGAACTAAGACAAATGATACCTCAATAGTAAAATTGATTTCTATTCAAATATAGATTCATTCAACTGTCCTACTGGAGTCTTTTGACTTTGAATTATACTAATCTAAGATACTATCAAATCTGAGGAAGGTAGATGGGCAAGACGGCTCAGGGATTAAAGGTGCTTGCTCTGCAAAATAGACAACCTGTGTTTCATCCTTGGAACCCAGGAAAATATGGAAAGGGAGGATCAGCGTCACAAAATGGTCCTCCAACCTCCACACGTGCACACATACACTGCTCATTTGTTTGAATCTGGTGAAGGTAACTGACCATCTCATAAGACCCCTCAGCTTCTTGCTCCTGCCTTTAGTTCACAGTCTGTTTTGACAGACTGGACCTCCTGCCATCATACTTAGTCTAAGAGCAGAGTCAAGGTTCAATCCTGGTTTTTCCTGACATGCCAGAACAGTGTTAAAGGGCAGACCAATTGCTGGCCTCTGGCAGAGCAACTAAGCTGGTCATAAGCCACCCCTCCGCCCTGGGCAAAGCTGATTAATATTCCTCTAGTTGACTGGATGAAGACCTCTTTTGTGTCCAGCTCATTCACATTAGGTCAACAAAATGTTTGATGTCATGACTGGCTGTGGTATTCCTAACCACCTCTCAGCAAAACTGTGTGTTTAATATCATGGACACATGTCCTTATAATATATCACAAAGAGCGTAGGCTCTGGACCTGGGTTTCTCATTGTTAACGGAAAAACCATGTTCAATCGGTACCTACAAACTTTAAGTTCATGGAACTACAGAACTTAGCACTAAGTTCAGTTCTTCTCTGTCAAGATACACCTGGGTTAAGACTATACAAAAGAGGCACTGCCTTATGGGCCCCTCTCTGGAGGGTGCTCTTACAAGAACATAGCCTGTGATGGTGAAGAGGAAGATGAAACACACAAAAAAAGAGGACTGCCCTCCATCCTCAGACACCATATGTGATGTCGTGATGTCAGTTCACTCAGCTTACCCCAGAGAATGACAGGGGTGACAAACTCTTGCCATATTCCAGCTAGGATACTGAGAACATCTGTTCTTATATCAATCTCATAAGAAGGACAATTATTCCCACTGTATACACATGGAGGATAAGGGTTAGGAAGGTTTTATATATGCTGATAATTAATAAATTCAGATTCAAAAATTAGAATTCAGATCCAACTCTAAGTCTGTGATTCTTACCGATTTGTCATAGAACTCTCCTTCCTTCCAAGTACTCTGTGTGTGGCTCAAAGGCAGGGGTGACACCTTTTATTTCCCTATTTCCAGAGTCTACACAGTGCCTAGAATGTATTGGCTGCTAGTAGGTACTCAACATTGTGTTTGGGGATTAAAAAGTAAATAAGAGGAGCCGGAGAGATAGCTCAGGCTTAAAGGCAACTGCTACTCTTGTAGATGCTCTGAGTTCCATCCTCAGCATCCACGTGATATCCCATAACCATGTAAAACTCCAGTTCCTGGGGCTCTGTCAATCCTCTTCGCATCTCCTTCATGAGGCATCAGGCACACATGTGGTGCACATATGTACATACATGTGGGCAAAACACTCATGCACATAAAATAAACACATCTAAAAACAATGAAATTATTTTTCAGAGGTAATGGTAATGAATTGCCACACTTGGTCATGCGAATCTCCATGCACATTTATTGGCTTTGATGTCTACTTGAGAGGGTTCATTAAACCTGAGGACAGGAAGAATAGTTCAAAGATCCCAGCAAGAGGATAGTCTGTAACTTGACTGTGGCTGTAGCATGCATGGATAGATTGGGCTAAATTATTGCACTGTTCAAAGAACAGCCATTTCAAAAGCAGGTCAAGCATCCACTGGAACAAATAGACTTAGACAAATTGTTTTCACTCCCACTAAGGTCTTAACAGGAGCTTAGTATTCCACCGCGGTCTGTTTAGACAAATAGGTTGACCCGTTTATAAAGTAAACAAATGATACCAGTGTGAGCTGAACTTGCTTGCCAAGCAGGGATTGCTTAGAAAGCAGGTCTGGACTCCAGACAAGCTGGAAACAGTTTCTCTGTTGAGGTAAGAGGAAAGAACAGGCTGCTTTTGATGGTAAAGATAAGGCCAGGGAGAAGTTATTAACCCATCCCTCGGCCATAGGCTCAGAAAGGCACAATCCACGATTCTAGAAGCAGCCAGTCTTGTGTTAATTTACATGAAATTTGTATTGTATGGCTGAGGCCCGAGACTCATTTTCAATGCCAAATAATCATCTATAGACCCTAACCCAACTCATGAAAATGTCATTCTCCCTCCTTACAAAGCAGGAAGGAATGTGACGACTAGAATTGCCACACTCTTTTAGGGCAGAAAGCACATGCTAATCTCACAGCGCTCCAACTGCCACAGAGCCTGCCCTCTTTCCGGTTTTCTCTCAGTGGGCACCTCCCTGGGTTATGCGCAGCTCATGTTACATGTTTTCTTATCAGAGCTGGGGCCTACAATGTACTTGTAGTCATCGTCGTTGTTGCTGTAGATTTACCCTTCTTGGTGTTCTAGCTCAATACTGCTAAGTCTGACCTTGCATTGCCCAGCTTTTCTGCATTAAATTGCAATAGCCTTATACGTGGGTTTCAGGATCATGGGCAGTGGTAAAACTTGTCTTGAAGTTGCAGAAGAGCTGACTGGTAGATCTGTGGAAAGCAGGTGTCTGTAGACCGCTGATATCACTCCCTTCTTTACTCAGCATTTTACTGACTCTGCAGGATGTACGAGTTCGGGGGAAGTAAGAAGAGATCTATAAGGCATGTCTGTATGTCCAGTGGGATGAGGGTAATAGTCTGAGAGTTTGTTTGTTTTAAGATGGGGATTCTAAATCAGAACATGTCTAGCTACAGAGGTTGCCTACTTGTGGGATCAAATTGCTGTTGTGGGGTTTGGATACAAAAACTTTTACATTAACAAGCCAACTCCACTTTGAATTTTAGGATAATTATACAGCAATTACTGAGATGTAGGTAAGCATATCTATTTACTAGGAAGATTGCTTGCTGAGCGGCAGAGCTAGCATCCTGGTGGTTCACTTCTGAGCTGAAGGTAGATACTGTAAGAGAGTTCCTTTACATTCGTTGTTAGGCATGGCCCTAACGAGAGCCCTAAAAACCACAGCAGTGGCGACTCCAAATATCCATAATGAAATATGGGCCAAGAACCATGATTGCTAATATTTTCTTCAGCCACTGTCAATCATCTTGCAGAATTCTCTTGATCTTATAAGCTTTAGGTTTCTTTATTGATGCAATGCATTGTCTCTAACCCACTTGCCTCACAGAGTGGTACAAAGCCCAGCTTCCTAACCTGCTGGGTGGCTGCTCCTGGGGGCCACTAACAATCTGATGATGGCCTCTGTCACCTCCCTCTGGATCCCTTTCCTCCCACCCCCAGCTGGGCTGTATTGTCAGGCCTCAGTGGGGGAAGAAAACATGTGCTTAGTCCTGCTGTGACTTGGGGTGCCAGGGTGGGTGGGTACCCTTTAGGGGCCTCCCCTTCTCCGAGAAGGAGAGTGGGAAATGAGGCAAGGGAGAAGTGAAGGCAGGACTGGTAGGAGAGGAAGGAGGGGCTGGGATTTCGGTTAAAAAGTGGTTAAATAAATAAAGATTAAAAAAGAAGAATCTGGCAATAGAAAAAGGTCAAACATGTAACGAGTCTAAAGTGCCTTTGGTGGCACTCCCCTCTGTCGCTTGGTTCTGAGCACACACATGAGCATTGTGCACTGTGCACGCTGTCCTGCCACACAATAGCTAGAACATGACAATATTTTCTGTAATTCCTCTGTATACAAGTATCAGAACTCTTGGACTGTATTGTGTAAAATGGTTTTAAAATTTTCTGTTGAAAAGTTTAATTATGAATAATTAAATTAAAATTAGATTGAAATTAAGATATAATTTCCAAGAATTTCTGAAGTATCCCCAAAAGCATTTCTGCCAGTTTGTACCATGCATTTATGTAAAACAGCATTCTAGGTGTTGATGATTCTAAAATCAAAATATCCATCAACTATGAAAAATGCTGTTGAAAATGCTGTTCTCTAGTGTCAAATATCCAGTCAAGATATATATTCATGTAAAAATAAACAAGTACATCCATGTTATTGTTGAACAAATTTGCTTTTATTTTTAATAAACTATAGATGAGATATATACCAAACAATTACTTTAAAATAAATTTGTCTGTGATCTAGTTTCATAAAGTCTTTGATTTATATACTTATTTTATATACTTGGTATTGTATAAAAAAATCATTGGTTTAAAGGGGTTAGAAAGCTGAGGAGATGGGCTGGAGAGATGGCTCAGTGGTTAAGAAGCACTGACTGCTCTTCCAGGGGTCCTGAGTTCAATTCCCAGCAACCACATGGTGCCTCACAACCATATATAATGCGACCTAATGTGCACTGTATAAATAAATAATTAATTAATTAAAAAGAAAGCTGAGGAGATAATTTAGTTGCTAAAATGTTTGCTTTGCCAGAACAAGGACATGACTCAATTGCTAGAATCTGTCACAGAAAAAGCCGGGTATAGTGGCATGTGCTTTCAATCCCAGCACCCGGGATTTGGGGTGGCTTGGAGTGCTTAGTAAGATCCTTTGGGGGCTGGTCTAGAGTGCTTGGGAAGCTGCAAAGCAGTCTCAAGGGAGAAAAAAAAAAGGTGGATGGTGCTTGAGGAATGACACACAGCTGTTCTCAATGCACATGCTCACACTCATGTGGCACACATGTGTATATATACACAGGCACAGACTAAGGGGTTGCAAACGAGTAAAGTTTAAGAAGACCTGGTATCAAGTATCAAATGAGATCACGAGAATTCAAGATGGTCGCTCCTTTCCTCCTAGCCCAACATTGCGAGGCTGCTGCCAGAATCCCATTCCACAGAGCACATGAGCAGAGAGCGTGAGGCGACAGGAAGGAAGGTGGCTGCTTTGCTCCAGAGAACTGCTGTGAAGAAAGCAGAAGACAAGGTCAACTCAGGTTTCATCAGCTCAGAGTCCCTCTGAATCTAAGAGGCTGTCTCACTTTTGTTACAAAAGAAGCAGGTTTGGCTCAGAATGCCCAAAGCCAACCCACCCCCCCACCCCCCCCCCACCCCCCCGCTTCTGCCTAGAACATCAAACATCCATTGTCTACTTCATGAAAGACACTGGGCTTCAAAGATGAAAAGGCATCTTTTTGTAAGATGTTTCAGAAAGGAACAGACAGACCATGAAATACGTCCTGGTTACTTGTATCAGGACGGAGATAAGTCAAGAACATTAGAAGTCGTGTGTGACCCAAAGCGTAATTGTTACCATCCTAACACCCTGCAAGAGGTAGCAGGTGGCATTTCCCACAGGTGGAAGAAACAGACCACCCAGTGTGGTAGAGAGCCTTGCCTGCTTTGGAAACACCTGAGATTTTTATTCCCAAACTTTCTCAGATATGAGGCCTCTGTTGTTGTGACTTCAAGTTTTAGGGTGTGGACAATCGAGGTGATGGCGAGATATAAATAAACATAAGATTGGAATGAGAACTAGAAAAAAATAAAAACAGATGTATGGGAAATCGCAGGATAGTTTATAATCAAAGAGGCATTATGGTCAGCATATAAGCTAAGAAATAAACTGCGAACTCACTATGTTACAAAAACTATCCACCTCTAGTACAGAAAAACCCTGTAGTGCTCTTTTTTCAATGAGGAACCAGTTGTCTCTGATCATCACATGGTACAGGCTCTTGCCACCGATGGCCTGAGTCCAACCCCTGGAATCCCAGTTGCTAGAATATGAAGAGACCTTAAGAAAAGCTTATAAAAAGCTAACATTGCGATGCGTGTCACATTTCAGCCAATGTATTATCAAATGGGAATCTTCTAAGTGCCTACTTATAATTTTGCCAAAGATTGAGTCTAATACTAATGAATGTTAGATGGATAAAGATTTGTCTTTGTTCTTGTAAAAACTCCACATGTCCTCGAGCACCAAAGGAAGAGCAAATACTGAGCTATGAGGCCAACAATGAAGATGGCACTTGAACAGCCGAGAAGAATTGGGTTTAGGGATAAAAATTAGTGCTCTGGGAAAAGTGGGGTAAGAAGAGACCTAGTGTAGCACACAAAAGACAAAGGCAGTCAAAGGGTGAAGATAGAGTTATAGTAACAAAGATGTTGAAGGTACATATTGAGATTAGTTGTATAATATCTCACTAAACACTGACATGTATATTATTTTATGGGGACCCTATTAAGTATGTAAAATAATATCAATTTATATATTTTATGGGAATCCTATTAAGTATGTACAATAATAACAATCTGTATTTAATAAGAAGTCTAGTTTGTAATAGCAATTCTTATTTTACAAATTTGCAAATTTCAATCTACACTAGCCAGTAATTTACAAAAGTTAATTTTACTACATTGCATAGCTAAAATTGATAAGGCTCATATTCAGAGATGGATCTGTTCAACGTCTCACTAGATTGCTTACTCTTTTGAAAGAGGCTTAACCGGGTAACAGGAAAGACACTATTTCATCTTTGTTTCGTAAGGAGAATGTTGTTAGAGAGAGTTCCTTTTCTATTAAGACGGCGAAGATAAGAGGATACATGAGAGCAGATGAGAAAGAGGTGGTGGCGACAGAGGCTGGAGATACAAACCAGCTCCGGTTTGATGGAGGCGCGCGATTGGTGAGCTGAAATTACCCAAGGAACCAAAAAGGGCTTTGACTGCTGCCGTGGTAAGTTAATGTGTAATGCAAGAGGAGGTAGAAAGTGGCCGCTGGACTTGACGGTTAGGACCTGACATTGTTTGAATAGGAAGTCCGTTGTTAGCACACACTCCGTTGTTCTCACCAGTTACTTACTTGCCCGGTCAGGTGGAGTCAGCAGCATGCACTTGTCTTTTCTAATTACTCTATAGAAACTGATTTAACAACAAGAAACTAGCTGGGCACGGTGGGGCACGCCTGTAATCCCAGCACTCGGGAGGCAGAGGCAGGAAGATCTTTGTGACTTCGAGGCCAGCCTGATCTATAAAACCAAGTTCAGGACAACCAAGGCTACACAGAGAAACCCTGTTTCGAAAAACTAAAAATAAAAAGCAAACGAATGAACAACCCAAAACCTATCTGCCTCTGTTATAGAAAAAAGTATACAGTGCTTTTTATTTATTTTTTTTTAATCAGGAACTTAATCATCTCTGAATAGTCACATAAATTGATTGGAACTCTTCATTTACAGGTCAGCATATGAACTTGAGCCAGCTGAGGTGAAAGGAGACACACAGCAGATCCCCAGGATTGGAGTGGCTAGTCTTGGGAGAACTGGTGGTCCAAACACTAAACATTTACTACATAAGTGTAGTTACTTGTTTTGCAGATGGGAAAAGCGAAGCACAGAAATGTTAGAAAATTAGTTCATGGGGCCTGATGAGATGGCACCATGGGGTAAAGGGACTTGTCACCAAACCTGAGGACCTTAGTCCAATTTCTGGAACCATAAGGTAGAAGGACAGAACCAACTCTCATCAAGTGTCCTTTAGCCTTCAGACACACATTATTGCATGGGCTCACACACAGACACAGACGCAGACCTGTGCAATAAATACATGCAAAGACTTTTCTTTTTCTTTTTCTTTTCTTTCCTTTTTTTTTTTTTTTTAAAGAAAATTACCTCAAAGAATCTTTGAGTCAGAACTGATAACAGACTTGGATTCTTTTTTTCAACTTAGGGCCTAAATTGTTCTAGGTACTATATTAAAAGTGGGATTCTGTTGTAATTGCTACTGGTTTCCAGTTTGGCTTCTTTGTAAACAGAGGTGTCTGATTACCAGCTCATTGCTGATTATACCCTCCAGAAAGCCTCCGGGCAGTTCTGGGTATATGTTTAAGAGGCAGCTTCCCTTTTCTCACATAACGCAATGGGGGAAGCTCATAGCAAACTCACCTTGGGCCAGCAGGACTCTGCTTGCCACAGACCTGCCTTCATCTGGGTTACTCATGGTGATCTCAGCGAGAACCCCACCTTCAGTGTCATAATGAGAGAGCAGAGGAGGAGGAAATCGCTGACACAAACCTCTAGAACTATCATTTCCTCTTCCACACTTGATTAAACAAAGGGCCTGTTTCCTCTGTAGCTCCAAGGCAGGGTATAGACATCTAGACACTCCACAAATAAAGACACCTTGCTTTCACTCTGCATCTCTCAGCTTTAAATACTGCAAAGGCATTGATTGCTGGGAGTGTGGTGGCTGACATCTGGAAACCCAGTGCTTAGGAAGCTGAGGCAGGGGGACCGCTGTTGAGTTCCAGTCCAGCCTAGACTACAGAGTGAAACTGTGTCTCAAAAATAACAGTACAACCAGACAAAGAGTATTCAGGTAGTTGACGTAACTTAAGCACAGTTTTCTCTTTGTTAATGGAATTGAACAAGTCATTACTGAATGCTTAGATGTGAAACAGAATTAAGGATATCATCGAAGATGACGGTCTCAGGAATGTGTATAGATGGAAGGAAAGAAATATACAGAATAGTGTATGCTTAATTTATTCCATGCAGATCTTAGCCTAAGATACTGAAAAGATTTCTGGCTGAGAAAAACTCCTAAGTGGGAACTTGCTATTGGGCTTCTGAGTAATGGGCCCAGCACAGCAGGTGTTCTCCTCAGCGAGGAGAGCCAATTTTATGATAACACTGGCCCTGTGTTCATTTTTTAATTGGTCCTGCTCTCTTCCTTCCTCCCCGTGGATTCAGAATAAGCCTCTGTCCACTGGCCTGCTCTGTGCTGCGTTGTTTGCTAGGTAGCGCTGTCACCTCATCCTTCGACCCCAGGACTAGTGTTGTTTTACAGACCTAGAGAATCGAAGCACGGTCCCTAAGGTCATGCGAGAGGTGAGTAGCCAGCCTGGGTTCTGGAAATTCTAGTCTGTCACTTTAAAATATTGTTGTTGTTATTATTATTGCGTGTGTGTGTGTGTGTGTGTGTGTGTGTGTGTGTGCGCGCACGCGCATGTCACATGTTCAAAGGTAAAAGAAAAACCCGTGAAGGTCAGTTCTCTCCTTCCACTGTGGGTCTGGTTACAAAACTCCAGCTGTCAGGCTTTTTCAGCAAGTACTTTTCCTGGCTAAGTCATCTCCCCAGGCCGTAGGTGATCTTTCTTTTCCGATAGCATGGTCTGTGGTCCTGTCACTAACCCTGCTCTCTCCATTTGTCAGCAAGAGTTGTGCCAGCATATAGTAATCAATGACAGTAGAGTGGAGATAATCGTATTCATTCATTGTTTTGATTTTATGAACAGAAAAATTTTATACTGTGCCTAGATGTAACAGAGAATAAGGAATCCATAACTGAAGCTTCTATGAGACAAGACATAGGCCCATCTGTTCCCTCTCATGTGTCTGTGTGTGTGTGCGTGTGTGTATTTAGTAGCATAAGCAAGCTCACCGCCTTGCAGAAAAGCAAGAACAGTAAAACACAGCCATTTGAATGGCAGGATGTGCAGGGGCAGGTTAGCGCTCTACCCTTGGAACTTTATTTGCTCACTAACAGCTTCATGAGGCACATGTCTGAAAGCAGATTTATCTTGGAAGAAGCACTCATGCAAGTGATGTCAGAGGGTCATGTAGCCATGTGGGACCTAAAGATAAGCCTTCCTCTGCAAAGCTGGCTGAAACCAAGAGCCATTTGCTAACTTCATGTGCAAAACCCTTTTGGCAAACACAAAAGCTCCTTGAAAGAGACATAGGGTAGAAACAATGAGGATTTTAACCCAAAATTAAAATAAATGAGTTGTAAAAGAGGACAAATCAATGATTCCTGAACACATTACTTTAATCATAAAGCTAATTCCACTTCGATATATTCTCTTCCCAGGGACAGCAGGGTTTGGTGTTTGGAGTCCATCACTCAAGTCTCTTCTGATAAGCGACAGTAAGGGTTGGGCAGCCTGGCCTTCCACTTTAAGAGAGTGGTGCTCTATACAGGGGGAGGAGGTCTCCCTCAGTCACAGACATAGGGGAGGGGAGTAGGGGGGAAGCAGGAGGGAGGGAGGAATGGGAGGATACAAGGGATGGGCTAACAATTGAGATGTAATATGAATAAATTAATTTTAAAAATCTAAGAGAGAGAGAGAGAGAGAGAGAGAGAGAGAGAGAGAGAGAGAGAGGTGCTCAGTAGTATGATTGTTTTATGCAGCCCCCCAAAAAGTTTGACTATTCAAACAAGTACACGTAGAACACGGCAAGTGGCAACTGTGCTGCTGAAGCAACCCTTCTCTCCAGCCTCTGTCCAGTCAGTGTTGGTGCAAAAGGAAGAAGGCAGCATCTGCTTCCTGACTGTGTTTTCAGTTTCTCAGGCAACAGTAACAGGAAGGCCTGAGACCAGGCTGTATTTCCTAGGATGTGTTGCTTGGCGTTTAGCTGCTCCTTATTCCTGTCCCAAATCAGCTTTTATTGCATTCAGGAATTTTTTAACAGTTTTTTTTCATACAATATATTCCAATTATAGTTTTTCTTCCCCCAACGTCTCCCAAGGCACAAAAACTGTCCATTGACGGCTGTCTGCCAAATCAACATTGACAGAAAAAGATAGGGAGCTCTTCCACTGCTCATTAAGCTTCTTTCTGCCACTCTTCGAAGACCATTCATGTGCGTTCATGTAAAAAGAGAGAGAAATGGCTCCCGGATCCCTGTTCAACACAATGCTCAAGGGCTTGCCACATTCATTTTCCCAGCCCCACTATCTCCTGTTCACATTTTCTCCTTTCTCTCTCTCTCTCTCTCTCTCTCTCTCTCTCTCTCTCTCTCTCTCTGCATCCTTTCATCTCAACAGATTTCTGATGTGAGAATCTTAAGAAATAACATCTAAGCATTCTGATGATCCTCGGAGGAGGATTCCTTTGGGTTTTCCAATGGTTAACTTCTTCAAAGCAAGTGATCATCTGTCAGGCAAACTGGCTCCTCTCTACCATGGTGGGCATCCATCAGACGTCAGGAGGTGGCATTTGGTATATTTTGTAAGATTAAAGTTGGTTCCTTGCTAGAGTATAGGAGTGTCATCCCAGGACAAGGAGGAGAACAGAGTTAGGGTAGGGCTGGTGTTGTTGTTGGGGGGATTAGAGGGGTGAGGAGGGTGGGCGTGGGGGTATGGGTGGGGGACATAAGGGGCAGGCGGGGCAGTGACATGGAAAAAGGGTAACAGGGTTTTGAGGACCTTTTGTAAAATAATCGCAAATGATTTCTTTCATCCATACCCTCTACAACCCTTTGGCATATGGGTGACCTTTTCTCAGAATCATAGCTCAAGGTAAGTTGATTTTTCCTTCTTTCCCTTTAGTAAACAGGGCTTTGTCCTCATGTCTCAGCTTGTGTGTCCTTCTGAATTCATTATGCACACGTATGCTGTCTGTGCCGGGGAAATTTCACCTAGCTATTAAAACTATGAATAAAAAATAGAAAGGGGGTAGATTTTGAGGGGAGTAGAAAGAGGCGAAACTGTAATCAGGATATAATATATGAGAAAAAAATCTGTTTTTAATAGGAGGGGTGGGGGACTCACCTATATGCCTGTCTTTTTCTTACTCTTCTGTGGGCTCAGCTTGCTCCATCCCCTCCTTTCCCTGCTGAACTTGTAGCACACGCAGTTAGGCAAGAGTTAACCCCAACGGTGAAATCAGAGATGATGATGAAGATAAAATTCTCCAGGCTTAGAAGAAAGATGTGTCTTGGCCAAGAAGCAGAAAGTAGGTGGTCAGGATGGCAGGGAAGGTGACCAACACATGGAGAATAGCTATGGAAATAAGATGCCACCTTCTGGGAATGACTCCTTACTTCAGGAAAGTCCATTTTTACTGGTTCTTTCACATGGTGACAAGCACACGTTCTATTTGGCTCTTGTCTTGCAGCTATTAACCGAGCTTAGAAACTCTCCAAGACCTCAAATTTTAGCTCAGCATTTTTGAAATATTGTGTTTTAGAAGAGATAGAGAGACAGAGACAGAGAGAGAGACAGGGACAGAGAGGGAGTAAGAGAGGGAAGGGGAAGAGACAGAGAAAGAGACAGAGACAGACAGACAGACAGACAGAGACAGAGGAAAAGACACAGAGAGGAAAGAGAGAAACTATACTCCAAGTCCCAAAGTGGCGACAGTGTTAGCCACCTTTGAGCTGCTGCAACAAGACACCAGAGACAACATAAAAGGTTTCTTTGGCTCAGGGCTCGAGATGCTTCCATCCATGGTGAGCAGGCCCTGTTGCTTATGGGTCTACAGTAAGGAAAATGTCATGGCGGGGAACTGATGGAGTAGCCAGGTGCTCTCCTTTAGACAACTATAAAGAAAAAGTAAAGGAACAGGAAGGCCCAAGATCCTCCCCACTCCTTCCCAAGAGGCGCCAACTCCTAAAATCCTCCCTCATTTTCAACGGCATCAGTCCTTGGAGGGCCTAATATACAAACCACAGTGTCCACTAACTGGCATTGAACCTCATAAATGATCCTGTTTTATCTCTATTTACATACTTCTGGCCAAAACAATAATCAAAATACCTTCTTTTCTTTTCTTTTTTACTTCATGTCTTTTCCTGGAAGTATTTTCTAATCTCCAATGGGAGAAAGCCCCATTTTCTTCTGTGGACTGCAACAAAGAGAGCCTTCAAATGCCAACCGCACGCCAAATATACTTATTTCTTATTTAACCTTTGTTTTCTTGTCATGTACACAAATGTTCTCACAACAGAGTATTAATACAACTTATAAATGAAACATGAGTCTACAACCAGATTTGAATATTCAAATTTTCTTCTCTAATAGACATTTTTATGATTTAAAAATATAGGCTTTTAATACTTTCCCAGACAAAACCTTAAGATATTTATACATTTATATTTTTATATATGTGTAGCCAGACACACATCAAACTTATGACAACTGATAATTTGTGGGTTTTTAGATGATAGGACTTTGAAATAAACCTAAAAAGCATCGGAAGTTAAGTCTTCTTTGCTTCCTTCAGTTCATTTCTCCCTTCTTCCTTTTCCCCTTCTTTCTCCATTTCATGTCTTTCAACAGATATCATCTGAAAATCATAATGTGTACATGCATGTATATTTGATTGTGTAGTGTCTGGTGGTCCACAGATCTTCATTCCCAGAGCCATTTCGTGGGACATGGAAAGGCACCTAAGGTCAGTGATACCATGTATGGAATAAATAGCTTTCCTACTAAAGAGAAGTCCCAGCTATATCTTCGAAATAGGTCAGCTTAGCACCCAGGGCCTGTTGTTTATTTTATTAACATTTTGACCAGCATCAGAAAGCTCTGCCGGGAGTCTCTGCCTCATTGAAGTTTACATTTCTAGGTTGTATATTATAAACACAGATAGAAAGCTTTTGCATACAAAAAGATGGAAACACAAGCCAGCATCAGCAGAGTGAGCTTGGAGAAAGAGCAGAGAGAGAAGAGATGTGAGACTGTAGGGAGAGCGGCTCAGTGGGAAGAGCTTCCTGATACCTCCCATTGACCTCTGCTAAGTGAGAGACAGGACTGATGCTACTTGCGTCTTGGTAGACTAAACAATATCCAAGCAACAACATGAGGAAAGGGCTGTGTCGGTGTCACTACCCTTAGCTTCTTGCTTGCGTGATTTACACTTTGACTTATTTAAACTCAATATCATACAGTTTACATTTATTATGCACCCGTGAGAAGCACATGTGAACAACAAAGTAAGAATTTGGCATAGGACTGTATTTTTTTTAAAGATGTATTTATTTATTAAGTATACAGTGGAAGAGCAGTCAGTGCTCTTAACCTCTGAGCCATATCTCCAGCCCCAGGACTGTACTTGATGGAAGGAAGTAACCCAGTAGAATAGGTAGATGATGTAAATATTATAACACAGTAACATCTGATATATAATTATATGAATGTATATTATATTAGATATTATCATGTTTACATCAGATGGTGTAATTCTAACAGTGATGTCCACTGTGTTCTACTTTTCCACACCAGACTAGAAATACAAATTGTCCATCACATGATGACAGAGCTTAAACACTAACTAGAATTAGAATATGAATATTTTTTTTTACCAAGTTTCTTATAGGCACACCTTGAATACAGCACAACAGAAATAGTTTGTTTACTCTTGTAAAAATAATGCATCAAGGAGCTGGGGAGAAAGGTCCTAGACCAGCTTCTAAACATATCCAACAAAAAGGGCCACCGTCAGGCAAGGCTCTTGGAGCTCTTTCTGGAGACGCTTGTGCTGTGGTTCTAGTGGAATGGTGAGAAACTGCGCGTGATGATGGATCTGATCTTGAGAGAAAATTGGAGAAATTCAAATTAGGAGAAATGCCTCCTGGTCACGGGGAGGGGAGAGAACAAAGAGAAGCATGTGGAAAGAGGAAAGACAACAGGGTGCGTGCTGCACCCTTCACCGTCCGCTCTATGTGGGCAACATCGCAGAGAAGGGCAATTTAAACAATTTTAAATAGAGTCGGGCCTTTACTCCCAGCACTCAGGGAGGTAGAAGCAGGCGGATCTCCGTGAGTTCAAGGCCAACCTGGTCTACAAACTGAGTTCAGGACAGCCAAGGCTACACAGAGAAGCTCAGTCTCGAAAAACAAAACGAAAAAAAAATTTAAATATCCTGCCCATTTAGGAAAATATTTCCAGCAGCTGTGTTTGATTTAAAAGCAGCCACAGTGAGTTACAGTTACGCAAATACATACATCATATTTAATTTCTCAGCGTATAAATAGACCCAGAAAGCAGTGAAATTCAACACACACACAAAGTTTAAAATTAACCAACCAACATGATCCAGAGGATAAATTAGGGCTAAAAATTAAATACTGACTAGAGGGGCTGGAGAGAGATGGCTGAGGGCATTTGCTGCTTTTCCAGAGGACTCTTAGTTCCGGCATCCACATGGCTGGAGACAGACACAACCACCTCTAACTCCAGTCCTAGTGGGCTCTGATACCCTCTTCTGGCTTCCGTGAAACCCATACACACACAGACACATATACATATATGTAATGAAAAGAAGTCTTTAAATTCTGACTGAAAGGGAAACTATTGTGAAAGGGGAAAATGGGGTGCTAAGGAAGCAGAGGTAGGGGTGGATCCACATAAGGGACGTGAAAGTAGAAGGGAAGAGGAGAAGGGGAAAGGGGATAGGAAGGGGTGAGGGGATGGAGGAGGAACATCAAAAGCAAATTTTGCTTGAAAGTGTCACAGTGAAATCTAGTAGTGTATGGTAATTACAAATATTTAATTAAAAGATAATTTAGTGCCATCAGGTCTCATTCTTAGCTGGGCGTGGTGGCACACGCCTTTAATCCCAGCACTCAGGAGGCAGAGGCAGGCGGATTGCTGTGAGTTCGAGGCCAGCCTGGTCTACAAAGTGAGTCCAGGATTGCCAAGGCTACATAGAGGAACCCTGTCTTGAAAAACCAAAAAAGAAAAAAAAAAGTCTCATTCTTATTCCTATACTTCAGTTATAAACATTTAATTTGACTCTCAGTCTTCTTTTTTCGTGTTTTTTTTTCATTTATTTGTTTGTTTATTTATTTTTGACACTAAGTCTCACACTGTTGCTCACACGGGTATAGACCTCACTGTGCAGCTAAGGCTGGCCTCGATGGCCTTGACCTTCCTGCCTCCATCTCCTGAGGACTTTTTAGAATGCAATTTGCTTTCCAATATTATCTTGGAAGATGAAACTAAGTACTGGCAGTCATAATAAAAGCCAAATGGTTCTGAAGAGTCCGGTTTTAATGTTCCATCTTACAAATATTATAACGAGAATTATATTGATTAGCTGTGCCTTTTTCACTTTTAGTTTTAAGTGTATACAACACTCTAACTCTATATAGCACGTGCTCAAGACACGGAAACATGCCACTTTCTAAACTGCTATCACTGGCACACTCCTTATAGGCTTGGTTGAATGCCTCTTTGTGGCAGGGATAATGCAAAGTGCTGTGGGGCATATAGAAATGGCTATACAATCCCGGCCTTTCCAGTTGAGGACACACTGACCACAGTGTAAGAATGTGACGATTCATGGTATGGGCGCTCCCAAAGTAGAGGGATTATAAAGGAGACCTTTGTCAGAGGGGAAGACCTTCTGGAGAAAGTGGCCTTTGAGCTGGCTTACAAATACATCCTATAAAAACGCCGTATTATCAACAGCCACTGCTCTTCCCTGGGAGCATTGCTGTTACTCTTCATCCATTATACGGTGATGAGAGATAATTAATGTTTAATGCTTTCCTATGGAACGGACCTCCCCAATGAATTCAATTAAGTTGTTTGAGTCATTTATGTGTAAGTGACGGTTGTACAGTGGAGGGAAATTGCCAAGTAACTCAATACCAGCTGACCTTGAATATCCTTTCACAAGTCAACTCAATGATTTACAGATGGGCAATACTTTAATACCACATTATCTTTCCGTGAAAAACAGAAAAAGATGAGATGAAATGACTTGATCCATATAATGATGTTCACAACTCAGGCCTCAAACTGTGATAATGACTAAATTATCACAGAGTGAATTTCCTGCAATCACTAGCTAAATGCTTAGCCGTTAGGAAGACTGTCTATTATAGTCACACAGATAACAGGCAAGAGAGGAAACTGAAGGCAGGCAGCAAGGTTACATTTTTAAAGTTCTGAAAGTGCACACAGCAGTGAGAATTCTAACGCTGTTATGTCCTAAACCACAAAAGAATCCCTAGGGAAATGTTCTTCATGCCCTTCACATCTCCTCTTCTAGCTCATCAGATTTTGAGGTCTACTGACTGAATAAAAACCCCGCAAAACCTATACACCATAGCAGATAGTGTAATTTGTCCCATGTGTTCAGTATGAAGGTATACAGAGATGGAGAAAAAAGTCATTAAACTATGAACTTATTTTGCCATAAGTAGCAAGTACCCGATGGCTGCAACATTACACATTTTCTAAGTTCAGTTCTATGTACACACAAGAATCAACTCTTTGCAGCAAGACTATGAGAGATAAGTTCCCTCCCCTCCCCCTCTTCTCCCTCTTCAACTGCTTCCATCTCTTGCAGCCAATAATTCTCTGATATTTACTCCATGTCTTAAACAGCATGCCCATTATTCCTTATTTTTATGTTTTAAATCGTAGGCACTACTGGTTCTCTTCTGCGGAGGCCAGGGATTTGCTTTTTCCTTCATGAACTAATAAATCCCATGCAGTCACACTCTTCTCCATGCCCGACTTTCTTAATGACATCACATCACACTTTGGATGGATTTCAGTGTTTGTTTTGTGAGGCGTGTGTTACTGCTTTTCACAGACGACAAGCCCTTCATGAGTAGCTCTTTTTCAGATAATATGTTTTCTAGATAGCTGCTTCAGTGGTCTGAATGTTTTGTTCTCCACCCCATGTTTATATATTGAAAATCTTAGTCTTCAAGATCATAATGTCTGTAGATGGCTCATTAGAGGGTGATCAGGTCTGTTTCCTTATGGCAAAATTCTCTTTCATGACTGCTGTGTATGGGAAGATGTGAGCAAAGATCTCTTCACCCCAGAAAAGAAACTAATGACATATCTAAGTAAGAATATCACCACAGTCCAACGTGGTTAACTGATGAGTTTTATTGGGATTACTCACAGAGGGGTATGGGTGAAGAGTTACTTAAAGGAGCAGAAATGATTTAATGATAACTGTGTCATCAACAGCCCACCCCAACATGGGTGATAGCTTATGAAACCCGGAAACTTGGTGGGAAGTGCACAATTTGCAGGCAGTTCAACAGTTGGAGGGTGTCCTTCCCAGGCAGTTCTACTGGCCTGAGACTTGCTAGCAGCTTAGCTTGTCTGGAAGCCTTCTAGGCAACTGGGTTTGACTGAGAGTTTCTCTCAGTAGTCCATCCTTAGTGCTTGTGTTTGCTTGGAAAGTACCTAAGGATCACCAAAAATGCTCACTGGGTATCATTTTGAGTAAATGTAGCATATTTTCTATGACTTCCCCAACCAGGGAGCTGGCTGAAAAAAAAAATCAGATTTCCAAGTCATTGTTGCCCCTTCCTCCTCCTCCTCCTCTTCCTCCATCTTACTCCCCTCCTCCTCCATCTTACTCCCCTCCTCCTCTCCTTCTCCTTCTTTCTTTTCCCCTGCCCTGTCCCCCCACAACCTCCGATCATACTTTCGCAGATAAGACTTCCAGATTCCAACATAGACAATGAGTCTGTGGGAGGTGGGAGGCCTCCATAAACATCATGAACAGTTAGTAGAGGTCAGAGGATAACTTTTCTCCTTATACCTGGAGGTCAAACTCAGGTCTTCAGGCTTGCACAACAAGTATCTTTACATGTTCCGTCATCTCCCATCCACTATAGAGTCACTTAGCTGAGGCGGTCTACTAGGTGAAGGTCCCCTCACATTGTTATTAGTAGCAAACATGTACACCACATACACACATATATACATATATACATACACACACACACACACACACACACTTTCAATCTCCCACATGATGAATTTAGTTCTGCTATTTCCTGAACTGGCTTTGTGACGATTTCATGCCACCTATTGGATCAAATTTTGTCATCTGCTTTCTGGTGCCTGCAGTGTTGAAGTTGACTATATTACTTATTGTGCAAGCCAGAGGATATCTGAGAGTAAAAGTTGGCACTGCTTTAATTATGTCATCATTTAATTATGTCATTTGACAGACCAGCAGACGGGCACTTTGGGAAATCCTCACTCCCTAGTTGCCCTCCTGTTTCCGGGTTTTATTCTTATGGTCCCTTCCCCTGATCTTCTAGCCTTGATACTTCATGTACTCAAAAGCAAAACCCACCCCCTGTAGTTTTATGGGGCTTGTGTGAAAAGGTAATTACACAGGTTAAATAGATGCATTCTTTTCCAACTGTAATTACCTTTAACTTACTTTGATTCCTTTGTAACTGCCACACTTTAAAATTTTAAATGTCCTTCTCTAATCTAATAGAAGATGGCATCTTTAAGATGTTCCCAAGACCTGAAGTGTTTTATACAAAGTACAGTTCACCCGAACTACTTTTCCTCCCATACATAAAGGGTCAAATAAGTACCAGTGGAACTAAAATTAAAAGCCAGTGATACAAATTATTAAAATTGCTTTGTATTAATTCTAGGGCATACTGTCCTCTGTTCCTAAGACACAGTTTCCTTATCGCTTTGAAAATCCTCCTCTCCCCTCCGTGTATGTGTGTGTTTGTATGTGTGTGTGTGTGTGTGTGTGTGTGTGTGTGTGTGTGTGTGTGTGTATAGGCCAAAGAACAACTTGGGTGAGCGTTATTATATGGCACACACTGGCCTGAAGACAGGTAGGCTAGTCTGGTAGCGAGTGGCCTCCAGTAACGCACCTGGCTCTGGTTTCCCAGTGCTGGATGACCAGTCATGCCTTACAGCTAGTTTCTTTTTTAAAAACCATGGGTTCTGGGGATTAAAGTTATCCCCACACTTGAAGGCAAGCACTTCACTGTCTTCCCAATGTCTCCAGCCTTATGCCACTTCTTAGGGACTACCTCAAATATATTTCTACTTTTTCTCTCAAATAGAAAATGGCTTCATTTCCCCCCCCCTTAATTTTGTGCCACTATTAATATCTTTTGGCCTTTATTCAACATGTCTTATGCATCTCATTTCTCCTAAAGATACTTGCACATTATTTTGAGTGCAATCTATATTTAGACCCATTTTACACTGCAACCCAGTTTCATGAATATATATAACAGAACACACACACACACACACACACACACACACACACACACACACACACACAGCATAGGAGTGCCAAGAAAATCATCTCTATTATTATATTTTCTAAATGATTATTTTTTTACTTTTTTATTGTTTTAGGTTTTGAGAAAGAGTCTCGTTCTGTAATCCCAGCTGGTCCAGACTTCATTATGTATCTTAGGTGGCCCCAGACTCTTAAGTGATACTCCTGCCTTATCTTTTACATTCTAAAAAGCGCTGCTAGGCTTTCTCAAATTTGACCTCTTGAGCCTGTTGCTTAATCTTAAAGCTTCTTAATTTGAGGCATTTAAGCATCATTTACTAGTCTAAAAACTTGGATGAAAACACAATTTCAGTTTTACTTTTACTAATTTCTCACTACAATTTACAAGTTTATTTTACATATTTATTATATGAATGTAGGTGACAAGCTGTGGTAATTCTAGCAGGATATATAACTTCATTACCAATAGAAACAGTAGAGATGTTCACACCGCATTAAGTATGTTGTAGATATCCTGGAATACACTGCTGTTAGACGCTGTTATCGATGCTTTAGTCCAGAAGCATAACTAGCACATTGTGGATCCATATTGATGAATGCATCCCATAATTGGCATCTCTACTCAGTATACATTGAATGTTTTTTTTTAATAAACTTTCTGAGATTCAATGTCACTAGACTATTGTCCAGAAGTATGTTAAGATGCCCTCTCTATAAAAGTCAACATGTCTCAGTACCTTTTACATAAGAAAGGATCAATAAATTTATCTTAAACAACTTAATTTTCCATGTTATGCAAGAGTAACTGGAACTTAGGACAATCAAATTCAGAACAATTTGTGTCTAGCCTGACACTAATCAAATAATGTATAGCTAACACCTCCCATGGTCATTAGGAGTGAAAGGGGTAGTTGGCTGGCAGGCCTTCTAGGAATTAGTAACATCTTACTATTTCTCAGACTTTCAGTAACAGAGAAGATTATATTAATATAGTGTGATTAGATCAATGAAAGAGTTAAGCAAAAAATTACTTTTGTGCCTTTTTAAAAAAGTTATTGTATTATAAAATTCATGAGCTCATAAAAGACTTATGCACTGTTTGTGAAGACAGAACACAAACAAATGAACATTAAGAATGGTCTTACTAGGGCCAAGTATTTCAGGACAGTTTGCTTCGGTGAGAAAATTGAGTCATGAAAGGAAAAATAAATGGCAGATAATCTGGATCCATCAGATATGCTGAGCTTTAGAAGGCCAGGCCAAGAAAGCAAGCCTTTATCAGAGAAGCACTGAAGCCAACAGGAGACTCTTTTGAACCAAAGCAAGGGCAGGATGGACGCAGTATTTTAGGAAGCAATGACCTGACAGCGCTGTACAGGAGGGACACAACAAGTTATTATCGCTGGTTACTTTCTTCCACTAACTCCTAATCTTATCCTTCAAAGGATAAGCCAAACTAAGCTAAACAAAGAAAACAAAGATTTGCAGGAGGGCCTTGCACTCACGAGTAGTTTCATGTCATTACTGAAAAAGCAGGTTCCTGATAAAGCTCTCTCTGTCTCTCTCTCTCTCTCTCCCTCCCTCCTTCCTTCTCTCCTCCCTCCCTCTCTCCCCTTCCTCTCTCTCATTCTGTCTCTTCTTCTCTCCCTCCTTCCCTCTTGTCTCTGTCTCTGCGTTTTGCTCTCTCTGTCTCTGTCTGTCTGCCTGTCTCTTCCCATCCTCTCCATCCCATTACCTCCCCTCTTCCTGCCTCTATCTTTTCCTTTCTCCCTCCTTCTGCAGGGATAAAATTGATGCCATGTTCTATATATAATGTATATTCTACATTTAGTGCTGTGGTCTGAGAGTTTGTCCTCCAGGTGACCCCACTCCTTCCTGCGTTTCGGGAATGATCGTGCACTGCCGTAAACTGGGCTTGCCATCACTCTCCAGAAATTCCACTGGAACAATTAAATACAATTAACACCCAATGATCCTCTGAGATAAAACAACTTCCCTGGAGATTCAGCCTCCTGGACCCAACCTGCCTGAAGGTCCACATTCCTGAGACTCACAACTTTCCCTGGAGATCCAGCCTCCACCCAACCTGCCTGAAGGTCCACATTCCTGAGACTCAGGCCCCCCCCCTTTATGGTTTTTTTCCATACTTCCCTGTGACCCTAACCCCTAATTACAGTTTTTCCTTATAAACCCTTTTCCCTTAAAGCTCCGGTATCACTCTCCTATCCTGCTGCGTCAGGAGGGATAGTGATCTGAAGCTCTGAGCCTGTAATACAGGACCCTGTGTATATTGCATCTGTATTGAGTCTTGGTGGTCTTTTTGAGGGGGTCTCATGATCTGGGTAATCTCGGCATAACACTTCCTCCTCTGTCAGGCTATCACACAGCAAGAAAGCACTCCTTGAATCCTCCCTACAGTCATCAATTGAACTTGGAATTCTCAGCCTCCAGATTTGTATAAAAAAACCAAATATCCTCAATTTATATATATATATAAAATGTTAAGTCTAAACCAGGTGTGGTGGCCCATGCCTTTAATCCCAGCACTCAGGGAGGCAAAGGCAGGCAGATCTCAAACAAACAAAGAAACAAACATGGAGTCTAAAGTACTCTATTAGAGCAGAACAAAATCAATGCAGATAAGCTGGGTCTTCTGACTTTTGCCTCCGTATAATGAGTCGCATTCCTTTAGAAGTTGGGCACTGGTGCTGCTTCTCCATCACTCCACTTCCTCTGGCTGCTTCCACCAGGAGTTTACTAAACCCAGACATCTGAAACACACTCCTATGTTAAGCTTGTGATAGAAGTCTAAGTTTGACGTTACAGAACAAACGCATGTATTTGGGTAAGGATTTGCTTTTCAGTTCAGGCTGGTTGCGTATACATAATCCCCCTGCCATCAGTTTCTTGGATTTTAGAATTTAAACACAGGCACCATAACTGCAAGGTCATTTTTTAAATTTAGAGGTGTTTTTATCATTTGAAATATAAACAGGACTCTACAAGACAGCATTTCCCTACTCAATGAAAAACGAAATGAATTTCCAACTAGCTCAAAATAGAATTCCTTGTCTTATCCCCTTCTAAAGTTTACCTTTCCTCCTCAGATAAACATACTATACATGACACTCAGGTAGAATGGCAAAGTAATTTATTTATTTTTAATTAAAAAATAGAGAAACTTAGAAAAAGTACACAAAGAAGAAAATTAGTTGGAGATAAATAAATTCAGTTATAGTTATTCATATACTTTCTCAACATTTTGTTAACAAGAAAATAAGCAGATAAAATTTCAAGTAAATCAAAATATATCAAAGCCTGCTAATCAAAAAACACCTCCTTAAATTAGACAAACAGTTCTCTTCTAGAGCTTCTTAGTTATTATTTATAAGAGATAAAGGACAAAGGGGAAGGCCAGAAGGCGTTGGCTCCCTTTCTGAGACCTGCCTGTTCTTTCTTACCAGCAGTAAAGACTTTCTGATCTTTATCAGGTTGGACTGAGAGCTCTGCATAGTTTCTGTGTAGTTAACCTTTCGGGAATGGCTGAGCTATTGTTCCCCATGCATGATGACTCTTTGTAGCTTGCAGAATAGCCCAAGGACCATGTGACCATGTTTAAGTGTGTTGTTAGGGAGTCGAGACTTTTTTGAATTGAGAGATTTTTGCTACAGTAGATTCTCTTTCAAAAACAAAACAGCCAATAATACAATTAAAAGATACATGAAAACCTGATAGATATTTCTCAAAAGAAGATAGACAATAATGAAAAAATTATATGAAAAAATTACCATCACTATTTCTTAGGGAAATGCAGAGTAAGAAAATAATATTATATAATTTTACTCCAGTTAGAATGACTACTATAAAAAGACAAAAAAAAATTAGGGTACAGAGAAAAATAGAAATTGTTATATGCTTTTCTTGGAAATCTAAGTTAATATAGTCCCATGCTGTCTTAGTAAAGAAATTGAGACAGATCGTGGAACCACTAAAAGTTGGAATTTTTAAAATTGTGACATTGGTCTTAATATGGATCTTGAGTTGAATAGTGATGTGGTTTGCGTGTCAAATTGACCAGGAGTCATTTGTCCTGGGTAGTTGTTTGGTCAGCTTGACGTAAGCTAGAGTTATCTGGGAAGAGGAGAAAACACTCCCATCAGAGAGCATGTAGGCCTGTCTGTGGGGCATGTTCTTAACTAATTGATTGATGTGGGAGTTCTCGGCTTACTGTGGGGGTCCAACCCTGAGCAGGTAGCCCTGAGTGGGAGAAGAAAGCATGCTGGTGGACTGGAGGGTTGGCCCAGTGGGTAAGAACATTTGCTATTCTTGCAAAGAACTTGGGTTCAGTTCCCAACACTCAGATAGCACAGCTCATCACCTTCATCGGCACCAGGTACACCTGTTGGTACACAGACATACATGCAGGGGAAACACTCATACATACCAAATGATAAAAAATAGATACATCTAGAAGAGAAGTTGGACTGAGAAAGCGCTAGAGAGAAAGCCAGTAAGCAATGTCCTCCCAGAGAATCTGCTTCAGTTTGTGCCTTTAGGTTCCTGTGTTGATTGATGCTCCTGTCCTCATTTCCTTCAGTGCTGGATTGACTGTAAGCCAAATGACTAACCCTTTCCTCAGCAAATTGCTGTTGCTTGTGGTGTTTTATCATAGCAATAGAAACTCTAATTCTAACCAAGGCATATGGAAAACTGTCTGAAGCTTTCTCAGAAAACAAAACAACATACACACAAAAGAAGTACCGAACAATTTAGCAATCCCACTGCCTGGGCAACTGTCAAGAGGAATTGAAATCAGTGGGTCAGAAAGACGAAAGCATTTTTATTCTTATTGTATCAGTATTCATAATAGCCAAAATGTGGATTCAGCCTAGGCATCCATTGATAAATAAAGAAAATATAGTATAGTTACACAATGGAATATCATTCAACCACAAAGCGAATGAGATGAAATTGGAGAATATTATGCAAATAAATCAGGCATAGAAATACACTGTTCTCACTTATATATGAAAGTTAAAAAATACACTGTTCTCATTTATATGCTCTCACTTATATATGAAAGTTAAGACAATATCATATATGAAAGTTAAAAAATACAAACACTGTTCTCACTTATATATGAAAGTTAAGACAATCTCACATATATGAAAGTTAAAAAATACACTGTTCTCACTTGTATACTCTCACTTACGTATGAAAATTAAGACTATCTCACTTATATATGAAAGCTAAGAAATACAAGCACTGTTCACACTTACAGATGAAAGTTAACACAATTTCAAAGAAGAGAACAGAATAGTGCTTACAGATCCCAGAAGTCGAGGATAGGGCGGGGAGTGGGGGTACAGATGGGGGGAGGAACTAAATAAAAAAAGAAATAAAAAAGGAAGGACATGACTGTTCCTAGGTATGGTGGAGAACAAGGTTTATTGTAGGTAAAAGAGAGAACATAGCCAGAGGAGCGGACACCCGGAATAGTCCGGAGTAAACATGGCCGCGCGAGGAGAGCAGGGAGGGAAGAAGAGCCAGGAGAACAGGAGATCAGGAGGCCGGGAGGGTGACCAAAATGACTGGATTATATAGGGAAGGGCAGACCAGCCCTGGGCTGGGGAAGTTCAGGGTAAGAGGTAGGGTTTGCCAACTAGAAGGACCCTGGAACAACCGGTAGGGACCGAGGGATACCAAGAGGACGCGGCAGCCAGGTCTTCTTCGATATGTTAAATAGGCGCTCTGTTAGCCATTTCTCCTAGGTTTGAGACCTGACAGGAACTACCTCTAATTATGGCATGGTAGGACAAGGTATAGCAGACAATTCATTGCCTTTATTTTTTTTTAATTGATTTATTTCATGTGTATGAGTGTTTTGCCTGAAGGTGTGCATCATGTATGTACCCAGATGTACCCAGCGTTTGCAGAGGTCAGATGAGGATGTTGGGACCCTTGGAACTGGAGTTAAAGATGATGTGAGCCCCATGTAGGTGCTGGGAACTGAACCCTGGTCCTCTGGAGGAGCAGTAAGCACTCTTAACTGCCAAGCCATTTCTCCAGCATGACTTTTTTGAATACCTGATTTTTTTTTTAAAAAAAGAAAAGGTTTTTAATATACTCAACAGAAAGAAATGGTATATCTTTTAGGTAATAGTAACATTAGTTACCCTATCTGATGGTTATATTTGTATTGAAATATGAGTGTATCCCATAAATATGCATAATTTCTGTGTCAAATACAAATACTTTTTTTGTTTTTGTTTTTGTTTTTTTCCGAGACAGGGCCTCTCTGTGTAGTCTTGGCTGTCCTGGACTTGCTTTTTAGACCAGGCTGGCCTGGAACTCACAGCGATCCTCCTGCCTCTGCCTACCGAGTGCTGGGATTAAAGGCGTGAACCACCACGCCCGGCAAAATAAATTTGTAAAATATGGGCTGACTTGCTGTTTTGGGATGAGAGCGACAGAAGCGAGGACAGTAAAACTGATATTTTCCAAGGCTTGAAATGCTCATGCATAGCAAGAAAGCTCGTTGGCAGCAATCTCTGAGGACACGCTGAGGCACACCAGTTCCCTATCCTGACTAGTATAATTCCTTGATTAAGAAAACAAGAAGCAAGTGATTGGTGGCACATGTCTGGGATCCCATACTCAGGCGGTTAAGAGAGGGAGGAAGTGGAGTTCAAGGCCAGTCTGTGCTACCTCGTAAAACAATGTCTCAAACCAAAACATAAAAAGCACTTGCATACTAATCACTTGGTTCTGTTCTTCATGTAAATAAACGTTGCTCTGCAGTGGGATAAACTAAAAAAACAAAACAAAACAAAACAAAACAAAAACCGGCATAAGATGATTTGAATGGTTAACTCTGTAATTGACAGATAAAAGTTTGAGAAAAACTTTTCTGAGGACATTAGCATCTTTCGTAGAGTTTCTAACATTTGATTGTATTCTTTTCAAAATTTACTCAGTAAGTTATTTTGTTCGTCTCAAAATCTGGTATTTAGTAGACACTTTCCTTGCTTTTTCCTATGGCGGCACGAATAAATTTCACCACTTTCTCCCCCCCCCCCCAAAATACAAAATGTCATGTCCTAGGCACAGATAGCTGGGGGTAACCTCTGTGTTCCCTTCCTCCACTTTGAACAACGTTCTTGAGATAGTTTCCAGTCTCCCGATAGGAAAAGGCAATAAAAACAAAACAATTGAGCTGCACTTTTATATTTTGTATCCAATAAAAAAGTTTCCACCAGTAACGACTAGTTTAAATGTCAGAGTCTGTAAGAAATGTGCCACTAGAGACCAGCCGAATGAAGGACTATGCTACGAGGCCAAATGTCTCCTCCTGTTCTCTTCCAACAGCTGCCTTCCAGGATCAGAATGCTACTTGAAAAGATGTCTGGCAGTAGCCACAAAGCATTTTGAAGTTGCCCGCCAACACACCCTAAATTAGGATCCTGGGCCTCAGCTTTGTACAGATCTGGGATTTCCATACTGTGGACATCACAAACTGAGATTTTTTTGCAGGGTCCACAGCAAAAGTGTGTAGGAAGTCACTTTCCCTGCTTTCCGGGAAGCGCAGCACGCGGAGTGCCTGCAGCGCCCTGCCTCGCAGCAGCGAACACAAAGCCCGAAATTAAGAGAACAAAAATGAACTCCAAAGCTCTATCTCAGGAACCTGGCGGGCAGGTAGGAATTCTCACTTAAGTGAAAGAAAAGCTAGCTGCAGCCAGTCACATGAGAGAAAACCTTGACACGCCTCTTTCTATCTTCCAATCAGCGTCCACCTCAATAAAGCCCGACCCACTGCCTCGGGTAAAACGACTTTTAAATTACATTAGTGTGCCTTTCTTCCGACCCTCCCCAGTCATTCTAGGCCATCACGTGACTGTGCTGGAAGAAAGCTGGACGTACCAATGACAAATCTAGGTGAGGAGTGAAAGTATAAGATTCTAGAATCAAACCTGCGGGTTCTAAGGAGAAAGGCGTGTTCGGGCGAGAGGACTACAACCCCCAGGTGGCCGTGCGCGCAGCCGGAGAGGGGCGGGCCATTCAAAGGCGGAAGGCCGAGGGTCACAGGACTTCCTGTTCGGCGCCAGAAAGTGGGCGGGACCTGCGTAGGCAGGGCGGCGGTTGTGAAGCTTTGTCAGCGAAGGGGGCGTGGCCCGCGCGGAGAGTAGGTAGAGTGCGAGCCGAGAGGGACGTGGGTGACGCGTCTCCTTCCAGCTCAGCGGAGAGTGAGGCGTCCCGGCCCGGTCGGCGATTGGCTACTGAGAGGCGAGTACGCGGCGGCCGTTGGTCGCTGGCAGCACGGAGCGAGGCCCCGGGCGGGAGGGGCGGAGATGGGGAGGCTGTGGCGGCGAAGGCCGGAGGAGGCGGGCGCGGGCGAGCGGGCGGACACGGCGGCGGCGGCGGTGGCAGTCCCCGGAGCGTCCCTGTGAAGCGTCCCTGGTCCCGCTGCCTTGGGTCTCTCGCGGAGGCAGGCCGGGAAGCGAGCCGCTGCGGAGCCGCTCCCCCAGCGCCACAGCCCTTGAGCCTCTCGGTCCCATCCTCGCGCTCCTGCTCCGGCTCCTCCATCTTGGCCTCGGCAGTGGCTGCTCCGGGGAGGATGTGCCGCCTCCTGGCAGGGGGAAGAAGGAGGAGAAGATGAAGTACCACCGGCGGGCCTTGGCCCTGGTCTCCTGCCTCTCTCTCTGCTCTCTAGTCTGGTGAGTAGGGGCGGCCTCGGGAGACTCTCCCGAGGGGATGGGAAGGGAGTAGCGGGGGGCGGGGGGGAGGAGCAGGTCGGGTCACACCCCCAAGTCCATCTTGGCTTTTAGGGTGGGCGGGTGCTCCTGCCTCCGAGCAAGGGACCCCAGCCCAGCTGTTCTTCTTCTTGTTGAGATTTTCGAGTTGTGTTTTGGAATTTGCAGCGTCCAACAGGGAGAGAAGGGGAATAATATTGGAGATCGCTGTGTGCCTTCGTACACAGGTGCTCCATCACCGCAGCCGGGGCAGTTCGGGTAGTGTTCAGAAAGCTGATGAGTGAGTTACTGGGTTTTACTGTCGGTCGTTTGCTTTCATGATGAGGTAAGGGCATGGGCGAGTCAGGTGTGATGTTTTCCGGGCCTATGATTTTGAAAACGTGAGTCGTCAGGAGGGTAAGAGTAATGTATAAACTGTTGTTCTTCTGGTCGGTTCTTCCACAGTCTTGACCAAGAGTACTTTTGGGGCTGCTGCTCTTGAAACACGGCGGTGGGCGTGGGGAATGCCTTATGAATTCCTTTTTTTTTGCTTTCTTTTTGCTTTTCGGTTAGCTTGGTGGAGTTATCGCAGATGTAGTGTCTACGTAGTTTTGGGACATTGCCTTTGGTACTGGAAGAGTAAACTATTTTGCGACTTGTTCCCGTTCTTTGTCTTTGAAACTTTATGGAGTTCAAGTTAATTTTAAGCGCATCTCTAGTTTGTGAGGAGCAGAAATAGCTTGTGAGCCAAAGGATTGCCAAAGGTGTACTTGGAAAGGCAATTCTTTCTGAAGGAATTCCTTCAGAGTTATGACATTAGGTGACTGAAATGGTGGCTTTTCTGTCAAAGTGATTTTTGTTTCTTATATTTAAATCCCGACAAACTTCCTTCCTTAGCTTATATCGTCAAAGCACCAACAGTAGTTGTGTTTGTATGGGTATGTAATAGGAATCCAGAGGCTTGAAGCTGTAGAATTGTTGCTCACAAAGGATAATATATTAATAAGCTGGAAAGAAAACACTTGTTTGAGAAAATATGACTGGAAGGACTATTTGGAGAAGAAAATGCTTGGTCTCCTGTTTGTCATTCTGAACCCTGTAAATACTCTTTGGCTGAAACAGGTATCTGAAACCAGTGCAGAATTGGACAGCAATTTCTTAGAGCTGGTGAGCTTCCATCACCGGCCACCTTTTCTCCTCTCATTCAGAAATAATCTCCAAATTTTGTTAACCCCTCCTGTTTTGCAGATTGAGTGTTCTATGTTCATATTATAATCCATTTCTATGTTTTTTACCCCCTTACCCTACTACTATTACTGCATTTTAGTTTGATCTTATATTGTCATAGTTTGATATAGTGTGATAATGTCTTTCTTGTCTAGAGTACTGTAGATTTACCCTAACAGAACAACCAAATGCATCCTAGCCATCTCATTCATTCTGGTTGTTACGGTTTTCTTTTTCACACTGTTAAGGTGCTAAAATGTATTCTAGATGTAGTTGGAGCATAGCTACACAACAGCAGTGGTAGCTAATCTCTATCGTCAGCTGTGCTGAGCATGTAGCATGTGTATATTTTGTAGCGTCTTTGTCAGCATGGCCCTCTTAGCTAGGTATTATTCACTTGATTCCTTATTTTACAGATGAGTAAGTAGAGAGGCTGAGGTTAAGCAGCTACTGCATTCTAACCTAAACAACTAGTAATAGATGCTCTTCACTATAGTGGTCTTTGACTATAGGTTAAATAGGCCTGTGTTATTAGACAGATATGGTCTCATCTTTTACTAGATACGTCTACTTGGACATGTTGTATAACTCCTTTGAACTTTAGTCCTTTAGAGCCTCAGTATGATAAAAATTGATCCATTCATATCAGTTATTAGAAGAAAACGAGATAACACATAGGCTCCTCTTTGTAAAACAGCAGAGCATACTATCTGTGTCTTTCACTATAGAAGCATTCAAAGGGGTTTTCTTATGCTTACTGTGCATTGAACATTGTGCCTCTGGAAAATTTGAGTGAGCAGCCTGACTTGTTTTTAGTACTGAAACTATCGTGCCTGAGAAGCCCCCTTGTTTGTTCCTACTGCTGCTGTAACAAATTACCAGAAACCTAGTGGCTTACACATAGTTATTTTATAGTTCTAGGGAGTGTGTGCAGGAGTCCAAAATCCGTCTCACTTGGGCAAAGTAGTTAAGGTGACATGGCTGCCTCATTCTGGAGGCCCTGAGGGGGACTAATTTCTTTGACTTTTTCAGCTTCTAGGTAATGTATGGACTCTGTCTTTTGTCTTACATCACTTCAACTTCTCTTTGGCCCTCAACATCTGCTTATGACTCAATCTCCTGCTCCTCTCTTTCTTCTATAAGGACTTATTATATTGGGTTTACCCTTGGTCAATTTCCATGCCTCAAAACTAATTTGCTGAAGTCTTCAAAGTCTTTTACAATATAAAGTACAATATTCAGATGTTGGAGATACAGAACTCTCTCAATCAGTGGCAAAAGAAAGTTGGTCATCACACTGAAGTGGAAGATATGACCCATGCCTCTGAATGTAGCTATTCTGATGTATGCCCTAATTAGTAAAAGTTTGTGCATGTGCCTTTAAAATGTGTCTTAATTATTCCTGAGTTATATATATGTACCAATATGACATCAGTATATTAGTACATATAATTACAAGTTAGATAAGAAAGATAAAATATTTTGTTATATTACCATATGTTTTCATAAAGTAGTAATTTTCAGTGAGAATTGTATGATTGACTAGATTATTTTATAGCAAATGTAAATGGAGAATAGTTTATTCTGCTTAGTCTTCTTAGCCTTGCTGTTTTCTTATTGGCTTATGCTTGTTAAATTATCTTTGTTGGCTGTTTTTTTTTTTTTTTAATATAAGGGTTTGTTTAGTTAAAATAATCCATCCGTCTTCCTAGCGGGACACACGTGTAAAGCATAGCAAGTCATGGTATGCTGGAGGTGAAACCCATTGCTTGGGAACCTCTCTACCTCTTTACTCTTCCTTTGGATATCTGGCTGTAGTTCCTGCAATTTTTGGTGTGTCTCCAGCTAACTCTCAAGATCAATAAATCTTTTACATTAATCTTAGTTAAGGCTTATATTTTTTAAAGTAGTAACTTCTTTCTGTGCTTCAGATGATGATCTTAGAGGAACTTATATTTAGACTAATGAGAAGAGCTTGACATTTAAACAACTGATATATTTGACATACAATAAAGATACTTACAAAGGACATTAGGAACAGCAGATGAGTTTGTATTTTAGAGTATCTTTCCTGTCCTATCTTCAACCATATGTCTTTGGGTCAGTTATTTCTGTGAATATCAGTTCTCATTTATTAATGGTTTCTAGGGTAGATAGTCAAGATGGGAGACTTGTGTTACAAGCAGAAGGAACATTTTTGCGTTTAGTAGGGATGGAGAAGCGTTAAAAGGATAGGGCTTTGATGAGAATTGATTATTGCACAGGTGAACTCTTATTTTAACAAAGTCAGGATGAGGAAGTGAAGTAGGTTAAATAAGAACAAAAGAGGCCGGCCATATTATATTTTAGGTTACTATCAAAGATAGAATGGATTTTCTGACAGACTCTGGAGGTGGTGGTAGCTCATAAATGGAGATACAGTAGGAGAGCATAGGGCGCTGTGTAAATCAAGATGATGGCCTTTTTGACCTTGGACATAAGTCAATCTAGTTTTTATGGATAGAGGAGATATTTTTCCCCTTTGGGTTGTGATTCTATTTCTGTATTCTTTGTTTTTTTTTCTCTGATTATGTTTCCCATTTATTTTGTTAGTATATGAGCAGAAAAAAAAATAAACTATATAAAAACTTTCCTTTTTTATTGTAGAAAAATTGAAAATTCCTATTCTGTTTCTTACCTGGAAATGTTTTTTGACTCATTTTCTGCTTCTGTAGAGACTTTAAAAATGTCTTTGAGTCTATTTTCTGAATAGAGTGATATTCAAAATAAATAATGAAATAATCATAACTCTCCATACCTTTTGATGTTGCTAGAACTTAACAGTATTTAGGTTTGCTGAGATGTATATTCAAAGGATAACATTTGGTGCTTGGAAAGACTATAGGGTCATTATAAACAGTGCCGGATCCCTTCATACAAGTTGGGTGAACTAGGTCACTTTAGTGTGCAAAGAGCTCTGTAAAAAGGGTGGTGGTGCATCTTTATGCAAATTTGTAGCATCTGTGTCCAAACACAAAAGGCACACAATTCTTTATACTCTTCTTTGAATTATTTTTAAGAACTGGAGATATGGCTCATGTTGCCCTTTTAAGGTTATTAAACATTTGAAGATGTTTTAGAATGTAAATAAAAATAGACTTGGCAGACAATAAAAAAAGAATCAAAGATATTAACACTGTCTTTGAGTACTTTCATTTCATAATTTTTGTTGTTTGTGACTAGTAAATTATTCTTCCCTTTTCAATATGAGCAGAGAAATTAATCAAATATGTGTACTTAACATTTTTGTACTTCTAATAAAAAGAAACTTATAAACTATTTAATTGCTTTTTGTCTCTCAAGTCATCCTCTGCTGTGAACATTATATATGTTATATACAGCATATATATATATATATACACACATACACACACAATATATGGAAATAAATAGAACACTCTATTTGAAACAATGATTTACATACGTCAGATTTTTTCTTTAGTGCTAGCTATATAACATACAGAACAGAAAACACAATTTTGACCTGCATTACCTGTTTTCTTTTTCAAGACCATATTGTAGACTGCTTTCACAAAGTATGGTTTCACGTGTCACAAGGGAATGGGAGATTGCTTTTGAGTATTTGCAGTATAAAAGCTATAATCCCTTGGGATATACTTGTTTCATAAATGGAGTGCTTTTTAATTTTTAAAGATTTATTTGCTTTTGAAGGACTTGTCTTCCTTCCTTTTTTGTGTGTGAGTGTAGAACCTAGGGCTTCCCAAATGCTAGACAAGTACTCTACCATGAACCACACCCAGATCCAGAACTTTACTTTTTTATAGTGAATTACTAGTTAAAATGATTTTTGTATTTTATATAAAAGTTAAAGTGACACCTAGCTTTGCTATAGTGTTGGCATGGTTCTTAGGTACTAAGCTCATTATATATTAGGTGCTGTTACATACATTTTGATTCATTCACTCTGTATACTTTGGTAGCTTATTGAACTAGGAAAGGCTGTGTATTAGGATTTGTAATAATCCACACATTATTTTTTTGTAAATTTACTTAAAATATTACTTTGTTACCCACTATGCTTTGGTACACAAGAGGAACAAAATAAGTGTCAGACCTGCGCCTGGTGTGTAAGTTGCTTGTCATAATACAGATAGATATCTATATTAGAGTAGTGGAAAGGGCTTGATACTCTTTTTATGATTGTTGTAACTCTTGTGGAAAAAAGATGCAGCCCTTTTAGTATAGGCATCTTCACTGAAAGATGAAGAAGGAAGATACATAGACACTAAGGAATCTGGCCAAGTTTTCTCACAGCGTTGGATCCAGAACTTAGGTAGTTTTGAGTTTGTGTTCTCTTAACCAGTGTTTTGCTTGTGTGCCAGTTGATGTCTTGGACTAGATTTCTTATGTGAAAATGGTGGTGCCTGGATAAGCCAAGAAAGGATTTAACAGCAAGAGTTAAAACCTGATACTCTTAAAATCCTAGCATTCCGACCTTGAAGAGACTATATTTCTGGATATTTTTGGTTTTGTATTCAATTCAGTGTTACTGGACTAGATGAAAACTATTTTTCTTCAGCCAACATTCTAGAAATACTAGAATCTAATGAATCATTCAGAATGTTGAGTTTCATAGTAATTCTTAAATGGAGAAGATAGGGCTAGAATTGCTAGGAAGGCTTGAAAGTATGTGCCCAGTCATAAACTCTCCTGTGGGAACAGGTGCTTCATGAGCTGAAATAAAATACACTGTTGCTGCTAATATGAATGATGGCTATGTCTGTGTGTATGTGTGTCACTGCCTGTAGTCAGCAGATGGCACTTAATTGTCAAGAGGAAAGAATATGAGTAAATTAATAATGGATGGATAGAAGTGGTAATAAGCAGTTAAGCGTAAGAAAAAGTAGCAGATATATTTGTGAGATTATGGTGAATTTTGTATGTGAAGCCAAAGAGCTAGATGATAAATACTGAGCAAGGGAAGTTCTGAGAAGGCTGTGTTGACATCATTGTGCTAGATGTGTTTCAGAGAAGAGAGACTTAAAGCTTGCAGGGACAAATACTTCGAAACAGAGTGATTGAGTTTGCCACGAGAATGTGGTCCTAGAAATGAAGAAGAAAGTAAGTGTATTAAGTACAAATTTTACGGAAGTAAATGATTTGGTTTTATAATAGTTGTGAAGTTGGCCAGTAGTACAACTGTAGTGCAAAAGATACAGCATTGAGCTAGGATTCAAAAGAACTGTTTCGGTTTGTCTCTGACCTGCTTTTGTTCAACACCTATTACTCATCTCACCTTCAACAGATCTACCAAGGTTCCTATGCTATATGGTGCATTATTTGTAGGATTCTGCCAAACAAGAAAAGATAGCTACTTTATTGGAACATACTGTAGATGAGAACATAAATCCATGTATATTGAATTATGAATTTGTATAGCAGGTTCAAAGAGAGAAAAATTGTATTCTTGTGTTAGTGGTGTACAAAAAGAAATAGAAGTGTTAATAAAATATTGAAAAAGGAATGATTTTTTTTAGTTGGAGGGGAGTATGGAGTATCTAAGCCCAGAACTGTATGGGACTTAAAAATGCAGGCCTGAGACATAAAAGATTGAATTGTCTTCACAGAGGAAATAGTTTTTGAAGGAAAATATTTGACTTTTGAAACAGAGCACTGAGTTTCTGTAGATAATAGGAATCAAGAAAGATGACAAAGAAAGCAAGCTTTGAAGGCCTGGAATGCTGCAGCATTCTTGTAATCCCAGCACTTGGCGGAAGGAGGGAGGATCAGGAATTCAAGGCTGGCCTCTGCTACATGGAGGACACTCTTAGTTACAGGAGACAGTAAAAGGATAGAAATAAGGAAACTGGAAACAAAGATGGAAAGAGGTATTTAAGATCACTTTGTCAACAATGTAAAGAGTTTGATAAGGTTGAAGTGTTTGAAAACTAAGTTTTTAAGAGGGAAGTGTTGATAAACTGTTGTAGTTGAAATAGATGTTTGGAGGTGGCAGGCATAAATTCTTGCATGGTTGTTTGGCAGCCTGGAGGAAAAAGAATACTTACAATAAGAAAGTTAATGGCTACAGTAGCCTTATACTTTTTGTTTTAATTTTTAAAAAGATTTATTTTTAATTTTTTATATGTGTACATACCTTTGTGCATGTGAATGGAGATTTGTATGGAAATCAGAAAAAACCAATGGATCTCCTGGATTTAGAGACAGTGTGTTGTTATTTACCCAATTTGAGTGCTGGGAACTGAACTCTGGTACTCTTCAAGAGTGGTTTGTACTATTAACCACTCATCCGTCTCTCCAGCCCCATGCTTTTGATTTTTGTCAGCCCATTACTGAAATACTTTTAGATGATTCTGTTTGCCTGAAGATAAAAATTTGAAAGCTTAGTCCCTAAACGTACTTTTGAAGGTTATCACAAGTCCATGGGCCTGATAGAGGTGAAACTTAAAACATAACTGATCAGTCTTTGAAAATCTGAAGTATACTGGAAAAAAATGCTTAAAAGAAAAAAACTAAGCAAATTTAGTATTAAAAAAAAGTATTTCTGGGAAAACTGGAGAAAAGGAAACAGACTATTCAAGATGAATCAGCTGTAAATACCGTTAGCCATAGCAGTAGAACTGTCAGTCTAAACCAAACTATGACGTGACTGTATTAGCAGCATGTAACGGGATCTTACCATAATAGAATAGTTGGTAGTTAACACACTGAAGAATTCTTCTGATACCAATAATATGTATTATTAATATATATCCTAATATGTAGTCTTAATATATTTTTATATATAAAGTTTATATATGTACACAGGGTGTCTCTGTGTAGCCTTGGCTGTCCTGGACTCCCTTTGTAGACCAGGCTGGCCTTGAACTCACAGCGATCCGCCTGCCTCTGCCTCCCAAGTGCTGGGATTAAAGGCGTGCGCTATCACGCCCGGCCTCACACACACATTTCTTAACCTTACAGTTGGAGCTCATAAAAGCTGCTTTGCTTCTGCTTGGTCTCTTGGTAGATAAGAGCACAGTGTCCCTTCTCTCTTCAGTGTAGCTGAGAAAACTGTTCTACCGATTGCTGATAATCAAACCTCACAGTGTAGTAGTTCAGACCATTACTAGTAACATAGGACTGGATTTTCTCAGCCAAAATACTCTGCATATCAAATTATATTCAATGGCTGATCATTAAAAATTAGCCTATAATTTCAGTGATCCATCATGAAGACGCACTGAGCAATGTAGGCAGTGATTTGTGTCTTAATCTATCATTAGTTATTTTGTCAATAAAATCTGTCCTTATAGCTGCTGGAAGTAATCATACACGAATCATACTTAAAATGGCATCTTTTAAGAAATTGTGTAAGATGTATTTATTCTAGAAAACTCAAATCACAGCGCTTTTGCTATAGTAATTTTCAGTTCAAAGTACAAATAAAGTTACCAAATAAAATTAGTGCCAGGCTAACAGTGTATGTACATGCAAAGACACACATGTACACACAAGGGGGTAGGGGGAAGGAGGAGGGAGGAGAGAGAGAGAGAGAAAGAAGTCCCAGAAAAACATAAGCCAGAAACTGTAATATATATGCAGAAGAATGGTTAGGAAAAATAAAAATAAAAATAATGCTCAGACAAAGCTTCATGAGGCAAGGAGCCTCCAAGAATGCCATTGAGGTCATTTTGTGTTGACTATCTACTGCTAAACATGGAGTCTGTCTTTACAAGTGGTTAGTATAGCCAGTGAGACTCCATTGGAAAAAACTAATTTTCCCTTATGAATGATTATCTATTAGAGCTAGCTTCTGGGTTAGGGATGAGGGCTTATGTTCTCTTCCCCTCTCAGTACTGGAACCCATCTTGGTGTAAACCTGTGCAGGCCCAGGACATGCTGAGTTCAAATGTGCTTCAATCTTGCTGGTGTTTAGAAGGCCTTGTTTCCTTGGTGTCCATCCCCTCTGGCTCCTGGAATTCTTCTACCTCCTCTTCCAGAGGATCTTCTGATCTCTGGAGGGAGGAATATGATGGAGACATCCCAGTTAGGACTGAGTATCCCAAGATCTCCCACTCTCTGCACATTGTTTTATTGTGGGAATCTTCTGTTTTTAATCCTCATAGCTTGTGATACTGTTGGCCATAGACTAGTGATGCTGTTGTGTTTCAGAACTAGATGGATTACTTTTATGTTTTTTTTTTTCTTTTTTAATATTCTGACTTTTAAACTGGGTGGGGGTGTGTGCCTTTAATCCCAGCACTCAGGAGGCAGAGGCAGACAGTTCTCCATGAGTTTGAGGCTAACGTGGTCTACAAAGTAAGTTCCAGGACAGCCAGGGAGAAACTGTCTCCAACAAACAAATAACAACAACAACAACAACAACTAAAAACAAAGACGAAGACTTTTAGGATTATATAGCTTATGTTCCCCATTGTGTGTGTTCATTTGCATAGTCTTTATAGCTTTGTAAGTTTATCCAGATGTCTTTTAGTGGCTATGGTAATGATCCTAGGTATGCATTACAAGTGAAATAGATTACAATTTTGACAGTCTACTTTCTAAGACTATCTTAATTTAGAATGAAAGTAGTGAGAATACTAGGCTACAAGTTTCTGGAAATTCCTGTTTTATTGTTATGAGGAGCTGCTTAAGTAATTTTGACATTATGATAGTTCAGAGATCTTGTGTATTTATTTTTGTTGCTTGTTGTTTTGAGCCAATCATAAGGTGTTCTGTATTTCTGTTATTTTGTAGAGAACTCCTTTGTTTAGAAGAGTTGCATTCTATTTCGTAGTGCTATCAATCTGTAGTATTTGTGCTTGTACAGTTTGTTACTCCTGGCTATCAGTATGCTTTATATAAGAATAGTTTATAAGCGCTACCTTCTTGCTTTGGAATAGTTTAGGCAGGTTTTAGAATTATCTTTAAATATTTGTAAATGTCTGGCATCTGGACACTTTCTCAGGAGGCTAACTCTGGCAACTTTGTGTACCTTCTGTGATAATTATCACAGAATGCTTCTATCGTACCCTCCAGAAATGTGCGTATTATTTGCCATTGATGTAATAGAATGGTTAGCTTTTTTCCCTCCTAAGATATTGATACTCTAGAATTGTGTTCTTGAGCATATTAGGATAAGAATTGTTTTTTATTGTCTCAGGCTGTAGCTCATAAAAATACATTTACTTAATAATTTTCCTTCTCTGTTGTTTGTTGTTGCTGGTGGTGGCGTCTACAGGCTCCCCAGTTGGCATGTATGCTGTAAAGAGAGTTCTGCGGCTTCAACGTCATATTATTCTCAAGATGATAATTGTGCGTTAGAAAGTGAAGATATACAGTTCCAGAAAAAGGTACCTTAAATGGAATTGACAGTCTGCTTTCTAAGACTGTTTAAATTTAGAATGAAAGTAACGAGAAATACTAGGTTGCAAATTTGGTAGAGATTTTTGTTTTATGTTATATTATGAGGAGCTACTGAGGAAATTTTGACATTAAGATAGCTTAGAGATAATTGTATATTTTTGTTGCTTGTTTTTTAAATTTTGGTAACATACTGTGTTATATAGTAGGGAGCAAGAATGATGTATATTCAATAAGAATTGTTCTTTTATTGCTGCAAAGAATTTTACTATTATAAATTAAAAGCTACGAGCAATAAGTGTTGTTTGGAGAATTTGCAGTTGGAGGCTTGGTAATTCCCAAGATATAATTAGGTACAGTGAATAGACATAAAAAAAAAAGTAGTTTTGAAATAATTTAAAATTTTACTACTTCAAATGATAAAGGTAAACAATCACTTGTATTTATCTTTTGCCTCCATCTTTCTGTATTTTGAATTACAGAAGTAACTTTGGCTGACTATAAAATAATCATCCTTTTATATACTATTTCTATCCCCAAAGAAACCATAGCTTGCTGCTTCTTTTGAGTGTTCAAATGCTTTCCTGTGGGTATAGATACACCCTTAAATAGGAACACAAACTAATATTTTTATTTCCATTAAAATAATAACATAAAAATATTACATAAAGTTGATTTCCTTCTTTCTCCAAGGATCCATAAACATGACCTTTCCATGTTGGTCATTTTCACTTTAAAAAAAAAATATATATATATATATACACACACACACACATCAGAATGTATATTTTTCTTCATAGACTTTACTGCTGTTCCTCAGCTGTGTGTGCATGTATACTTACATATACACATGTTAAACATATGTACTATGACTTATTTTTATTCATATATTTGGAGGTTTTGAGATATGATATTTGGACTGGAATATTTAATTTTTGAGTTGTATAGAATTTATTTCCTGGATGGAAGATATAAACTTCTGAAAATTTGTCTAAATGTTTCTTTAAAAACAAAACTTAAAATTTTATGCTTTTACTCAGAGTCAATAGAACTTGTTTCTAATATCGTCCTTGATGAAATATTTAAATGTCAAGCGTTAAAAAGGTGAATTGAACAAACATTAAGTGGGAGAAAAATTCTTTCAGCAAAAACAATATTTTGTGTGTACTAGATAAGCTCAGGTTGAAAAAAGACAAATATGAACTTTGCTTTTTATGAAATGCATATTCTAGGAAGCACATTTAAAGGTACAGATATAGAAAATTATAATAAATGTGTCAAAAGAGATAAAACAAAAACCATATGTTCTGTGTAAAAATGGAAGTTTTACTTTGTATCTGTTACTTATGCTTCGTGTAGGATGTATTTATTAAGCAATCAAATGAGGTTCTTAAACTCACATATTCCATATTTAAATGTGGTACAAAGGAGAGAGCTAGAAGGAGAAAGAAAATAAACATGTAAATAAAGTTGAGAGTTAAACGCACTCAGACTTGTTTATAGCAAAGAAGGAGACAGTTTTGATGACTGCATTCACTTATTTATTTAAAATATTTTTCACCATTTGTTTCTTTGTCACAATGTAGAGTGAAAGAGAGGACTCTCGTAATGCTGAGCTATCAGAAAAATTGAATTCATATTTACCTATCCCTCCAGAAGAAAATAAATTAGAAGATGACTACACTGTTGATGTACAAGTAAGCTATATACTGCTTTTGCTTTTAATAACATACCTTTATGGTCTTTTTGCACAGGATTGGATGCCTTTGTTTAGTCCACATGTTATATTTTTTTCACTGTAACATGCCACATAATGGAATGTAAAATTGTTCGCCTGTTAATAGTAGTGCTGATTTTGAGAAAATGTAAAATTATAGATTGAATAATAAATATGACTTTTCTTGAAAGTAAAATTGTAGTGTAAGTATATATTTCAGCCTAAGTTCTATTTTTTTTGCTCATATTTTCTGATTTTTAGTTTCCATATAGTTTTCCCCATCTACTTTATTTTACAACAGAAGTAGTTGTATGTAGAACTCAGAGCATTTTTTATAGCAATACTTAATTTTATATAGGAAATGAATTTAAGAGAATAGGTTAAAATGTTTTGCCCTTTTTCTTCATTCTGAGACTTGTTTTTATGCACCAAAATTTGTGGAAGATATTAAAAACCTGAATAACTATTTTATAAACCTAGTATAATGCTGATACATCTGGAAACCATTTAGTGGTCGAAAGAACTAGGGATGTTTGATTTGGAGACAGAAAGATTAAGAAAAACAAAATGTCTTATAGATTAAAAAAAATATGTTCATTTCAAAATAAAGGAATTTCGTTTTATTACATTTTGAAAAATATTTGCCAAAGATTTATGGATAGACTAAAAACAAAACAAAACAAACAACAACAACACAAAGAATGCTATCTATTGCCCTTCCAATTACACAAGTATCTTGAAACTGGAACAGCGGTTCTCAGCCGTGGGTTCGATCCCCACGGGGGTCACACAGCATTAGGAAGGTTGAGAACTATGGGTCTAGAAGCTTTTCTCTCTCGTGGAATCTCTTACTCCTGTGTTGTTTAGCATAGTGGTCATTAGGTCCTTTGGGTTTTGAGCATTTGGAATGTGGCTGATTGATAAGGAGATTTACTGTTCCATGCAAAATACATACTGAATTTTAAGGAGTTAGTTGAAGAGAATGTAAAGAATCACTTTTTAAAATTTTGAATATATGCTGAAATAATACAATATTTGATAATGTCCTTTCCTAAGGACTGTCTACCTTTAAAAAAAAAACGGAGCTATTGTTATTTGTGAACATTTCACTGATACTAATTCTCAAGTGATCATACTTTGACTCCTATTGACACTGTCCTGTGTCGTCTTTTTCTCCCAACTACTCACCTGTTTTTCAAGGCCTACCTTGCCTAGTCTGTAATAGTTCATAGTTTTTCTTAACCTTGACGTGAATTCTTCTCGCTTGTTATTCTTTGTTAAACTTTTAAATGCACTGTGTGCTAGACACTGAATACATTTAAATCAAGAGAACTTTCTCCTTAATACATTTATAATGGAGAACAAGAAGGAGACAATGGCAATTGAGGTATTGCTATTGGGATGAGACTGACTAGCGAAGATCGGAAGCAGACAGGAAATGTGCTGGCTCATCCTATTACAGCTGGGTTCGTGGGTAAGGTTCTCGGATACCAGTAGGTATTCAGTTGATTTTTTTGTTTGGGAGGGGCTAATGACCTAGAGCACTCAGGACTGAAAGAAAAACAATTTATTGTGTTGTAATACCTTTACATATCTTATGTTGTTTATTGATAAACATTTTTTCCCATAAACTTTTTAGGAGTAAAAGAACTGTATTGTACCATTTTTATATATTTATATAGGATTCTGCAGTTGATATTAGCATTCATTAATTAAGTAGCAATGGAATTACTTTTAGGACCTGATACAAACAGGAAGTAAGAAAGAATAGGCAAGCCGTATTTGCTAATGTGTGAAAACTGTGCAGATTCTATATTAGAATATGAAATAAATTTCTTGGGGTAGTAATGTTGGAAGGATTTTTTTATTGTTTGTAAAAGTTTTTTGTTTGTTTGTTTTTTAAGTAATTTTCTTTTTTTTAATGCTGGAGAGTTAAACCTATGATTCCAAGTCTCATATATATTAAGCACATTACTATTGGACTAAATACCCTTTAATTATGAATATTATATAGCCATTTTTCAGCTTTCAATGAACTTTTGCCCATCAAAAGAAGTGATTTATTAATCTTAACATTTAATATAACCCTTAACAGCAGAATATGGAAACAGCAACGTTAAGTCTGCCTGTGGTTGAAGCACGCCCCACAGCTGGTTTACATGAAGATTCTTCCAGTGTAGTTGGGGGCAGTGAGAACATCGAAAATAGATCAAGTTCATCTACCTCAGAGACGACTCCAGTCTCAAAGCTTGAGTAAGTCATTATGAAGAGGGTTGGGTGGGAGTAGGAACAAAACAATACATTAGAAATATTCCTTATTAAGACACCTTAATATATTTAACTTTGATATTCAGGCTAGATAGCAGCTCTAATTTATAGTATCTATGTATGTTGAATGTAATCAGAGTAGTGAGCTTATTTACCTGAGTAGATAAATAAAATCGATTATGGACTAGTCTTGAATCTCTACTTAGTGTAGGTTCAGCTTAGGAGAAATTGTGTATTTTTTAAAAATCTGTGTAGTTATTCAAAAATCAAACATCAGTTTATTTCCATTATTCCTAGCATTCCAGTAATAATGTTATTGTGTGAGCAGCTACCTTTTTGTAACTTAGTAACATTTGGAAAATGTAAGCTTAAGTTATCCTTAGCTTAGCAAATCAGTTCTGTGCTTCAGAGTTGTAATGAAGAGAGCAGAGCCAAACACCCTCTCAATACTACATGAGGTATTTATTTTAGCATAAGAATTAATAACAATTGCTAATTGCCGGGTATGGTGTGCACACCTTTAGTCCCAGGACTCAGAGCTAGGTGGATCTCTGTGAGATCGAGGCCAGCCTGGTCTACAAAGGGAGTCTAGGTCAGCCAGGGCTACACAGAGAAACCTTGCCTTGAAAAACCAAAAAACCCCCCCTCCCCAAAAAAAGAATAATAGTAAGCACATAAAAGAATATTTGACTCAGAGTAAGGATAAATATTAGTTTATCAGCACTATAAAATATCTTTTTACCGCAGTGCAGTCAGGCCTTATATATCTTCATTCCTCAGGAGTGTAAGCACTAGGCTGATGGAGTTGTGCACAAAGATGCTATCATTGGAGAATGTTGCTCACTTAAGTAAAAGGGAACAGAAGGCATGTCGAGAAAGGTCTAGAGGGATATTTAAAAAACAAGATAAAATACTATTTTAATATCTGAACAATATGTTCTTCCATTTTATTAATAATTATTGATAAGTGAATTATAAGTAAGACAGGGAAAATATTGAAACGTTGGCACATTTTAAAAAGTAAAGTTGTAAAAGTGCAGTAAAGCTTCAGTGAAATGGCTTGAAATAATTGGTTGATTTTGCTCTATGCAACAGCAGCCTTATTTCAGTGTCAGCAGAAATCAAATGTTAAAGAAGATACACTTAGGAAAAAATAATTTATTATTGTTGTTGTTGGTTTTCGAAGCAGGGTTTCTCTGTGTAGCCTTAGCTGTACTGGACTCACTTAGTAGACCAGGCTGGCCTGGAACTCACAGAGCTCTACCTGCTTCTGCCTCCCTGAGTGCTGGGATTACAGACATGTACCACCCTGCCTGGCTAAGATCTTATTTTTATCAGACCAAATACTTGCTTGTTTTAAAATTCAGTAGTGTTTTAGGTGGAGAGACACTCACAAGATCGTCAACAGTTGATTGTACATGATTTAAAATAAATAGCCCAGGCTGGCCTTGACCTCTCAGTCCTCCTGTGGCTTCCTAGGTACTGGGATTACAAGCATGTGCTATGTGCCCTATTTAAAAATAATTATTGAAAACATTCTATAGATCTGCAAGCTTTCTTTTCTTGGGCTTAGGTTATGTTTCAGCCTCACTATTAGCATTTTTAAACTTATATTAAGTCAGAGCGGGCATGGTGGCACATGCCTGTACTCCCAGCACTGGAGGCAGAGGCAGGTGGATCACTGTGAGTTTGAGCACAGCCTGGTCTACACAGCAAGTCCAGGACAGCCAAGGCTACACAGAGAAACCCTGTCTCGAAAAAGAACAACAACAAAACCCAAAAAAACTCAGTCAATTAAATCACTATCATTTTTTTCTTTTCCTCTTTTAGTGAAATAGAAAAATCTGGTACTTTATCTGTAGTCAAACCAGGTGAAATGGAGCAGCCTGAAGCTGACTGTGATGCTGGTGAAGCTCCTGATGCAGATGCTCCAGTGCAACAAGCTGCTTTTGTCAGTCCACCTGAGAGGTTGGTGTGAGCAGCTATTATCAGTGTGGTTCTTCTGTTGTCGTTTTGTCTGTTTGTCATGTCAGTGTCTTTATGTGCACACCACCTAGCCTAGCCTGGAACTTTATGTGTAACCCAGGCTGGCTTCAAACATAGCAGCATCCTGCCTCAGCCTTCCTAATGCTGGGATTATAGGCCTGCACTATATCTGATTAGAGATACGGTTCTCTAATAATTGTAGCGTGATTTTTAAAAGGTGTTTGGTGCAAAGTTTATTCTCCTTTTATGATTGAAATTTTACCTCTTTGTACTTTAGGTTTTCTTTGTATGTGCTAATCATAACATGTATTTTTTGTGTTAAACTTGTATAAAATGCTATCTTGTTAAAATGTTTAATATGTCTTTTGCTTTAAATAGCCTTGTTGGTCAGCATATAGAGAATGTGTCATCTTCACATGGCAAAGAAAAAGTAACAAAATCAGAATTTGAATCAAAAGTTTCATTGAGTAAACCAGATGGTGATGATCCAAAGTCTGCATTGAATGTTTCAGATACTTTACAAAATGAGGTTAGTGTGTAACTTTGGCTGGCTCACACTCTGTTACATAATAATGTATGTTAATAAAGTGGAATCTTGAAAAAAATTGCTAAACATTTGTTATGAAATTAAGAATATTATACATAAAACCGATAGGAGCTATGTTTCTATATATAGCAAGTAATTATTTTATGATGATCTGTCTTGTATACACATATAAAGGTGTTCTGGTATGGATTCTCTTGGGTTTTATATATATAATTACATAACTTTATGCCCACCATCAGCTATTTGGGGTAACATAAGTAAAGCCCTTGTTTAAGCAGTGTTTCAGAGCTATGTAGATGCAACAGCATTAAATTAATAATAATCACTTAATTCAATAAGAATAAATATATGCTGATCAATATTAGAATATTTTAAGGGCACATTTTTGTTTTTGTTACTTATATATAAGGTACAACGAGATGCTAAACTACTCTCTTGAACCATTATTCTTGCAACAAAGATGGACTTCATCACAATGAAACACTCTTTCTGAAGTCTACTTTAACTGCATAGAAGAGCCCAGTAAAAAAGTTCCTGAGGAACTGTTACCCAGCAATTTAGGTCCCTCTGATCATAAGAAATAACTAAGTGAAAGATGCTTTTCTTTTTCTTTCTTTCTTTCTTTTTGTTTTTTTGTTTTTGTTTGTTTTGTTTTTTGAGACAGGGCTTCTCTGTGTAGCTTTGACTGTGCTGGACTCACTTTGTAGACCAGGCTGACCTCAAACTCATAGCGATCCTCCTGCCTCTGCCTCCCAAGTGCTGGGATTAAAGGTGTGCACCACCACCACCTGGCTGAAAGATGCTTTTCATCAATGTGAAAGTAAAATAAGTTGAATAAAAGAGTAATTTAAAGTATGAAACACATTTTTAAGATAACTTTTAGTTTGGGATTTTCTGTTCTTTTTAGTGAATTTTCACTTAAACTTCCTAACCTACATTTCAGAGCTTTATACTAGTCATAGGACTAAGCTGTGCCTGTCTCATACTTCCTGGAAACACAGGAGGTCAGTGTTCTATAGTCTGGTATCTTAAAAGACCTCATTTTAATTTTCTCAGTAGAATCAGATCAAGCATTGTTAAGTTCAGTTGTCAAATATCACACCCATAAGTAAAAGTAGGCAAACATTAAAACATGCCTCCTTCGGAGCTCTTTAAGTATCAAATATGAATTAAAGCTTGGCAGCCAGCTGTAGCACTCTTTTTTAAAAGCTCAACTTTATTTGGGATGTTTAGGCCTCAACTTCCCTTCCCCTTTACTTCTCCCAATTGTTTAGGGGGTGAAGGGTCTTTGGAGCTATACCAATCTCTGTCAGCAAGCAGTCAGCAGTCTCCTCCAAGCTGCTGTGCCCCAAAGTGTTTGTTTCAAACACTCTCTGGTCTTTTCAAACTGCTACAGGCTACACACCAACACCATCTGCTAGGCCACACACACTCTGGGTTTCATTTATATCCTCAGAACCCTGGACCATGCCTCTCTCTGTGTTGGTAAGGAGGCCTTACCTGCTGGCAAAAGCCATACCCTGCCCAGGACAGGTATCAGCAGTAAACAAACTAAAGCTATTTATGTAACACAACTGAGTTTACAAAGAAACCAAAACTTCCATTGCCGCCAACTCTGTCCTAAATTTATTTATTCCCAACTATTAGCCAGCTACAGTGCCCAAGGCCTTAGACTGTGAAATTTTAATTAAATGTGTAATTATCTCCTCAACAAATTAATATCCCAGAAAGGTTGTCAGAGATAACACAAGTATCCAATTCAGAATAATTCTGCTGAGTTAAGTCCATATAAACCACTTTGTTTTCTAATACAAGTAGATCTGTGCAGCATCCATTATTTAAAAGATTTATGGGACATTGACATGATTGATACACATAGTACATTACAAAGTAATTCCATTTGTAGAAAGTGCATTAGAAATTGATCTTATGTTTTTGTTTAGATCTCTTAGTTGGCGAGAAAAACTTTTTTACCTGGAACTCAGAGTCTGTACATGTCTTTTTTTTTTTTTTAAGAGGAGGATGAGCCTTTACTATCTCAGCCAAGTGAATTTTTATAATTATTATTTATCAGTTAGTGCTCTAAACAGACTTTATTAATAAACATATTAAGTTTTTATAACATATAAACGGTTAAACCGTGAATTGTTAAGTAAAATATTCTGATTAAAAAAAAAATAGTGTGCTCTTTCTCAGTTACAGCTCCTCTTCAGACAGTGCTATCATGCATGTGGTGATTTTAAAACTTTTTCATTTTAGGACTTTGAAACAGTCTGTAATGACACTCATGTCTTAAAAATATATATTTATTTATAGTATTCTGCCTGCATGCAAACCAGCAGGCCAGAAGAGGGCACCAGATATAGATGGTTATGAGCTACCAGGTGGTTGTTAGGAATTGAACTCAGGACCCTTGGAAAAGCAACCAATGCTCTTAATGTCTGAACTCTCTCTCTAATCCGTATTCACTCCTTTATTTAGCCTTTTACTCAGTGTTGAGGTTGAGGTTTGTCTTTGTTACTGCTGGCTATAGTTACTCTGTTACAATTATTCGTTTGAGGAATATTCAAGTTTCTGATTTCTTCATAGTAGAAGTAGTGCCCCTCTATGCTATTAAACACATTCTTAAAAGCCACATACATGCATTTTTACTGACATTGCACATAGGTGTAGAATTAGTGGGTATGTACATTTTGTTAATACTGTATTTTAGCAAGATATTCTATCTTGCAATCTGATAGATTTCCCCATGCTGCATTAGCTATGTCACACTTTGCCCAGACTGTCACACTACAACCTCCATCAGACTGGTATTTATTTTTGTCTCTGATTTTAACTATTTGTGACTATTTTTATGATTGCATTTCTTTTTGTTGAATTTATTGCTTCTATTCCTTCTGCTGCTTATTTCTTACTGATTATTTCAATTATTCTTTACATTCATTCATTTGTTGGTTGAATATATTGTAAATACTCTTGAGGCTTGTTTCATGCAGCTTATTGTCTTAATCTTATTTTTAACTTTTATATTGCCTGTGCACCAAAGTTTTAAAAATACATCCCATACATCCATTTTTTGTTAAATCCTTTTGCTAGCAAGAGATATAACACAATTTCTGTATTCTTTTAAAGCATAAAATCTTGGGGTTTTAAAAATAACATTTTAAAAATCTACTTAAGTTTTGTGCATATACTTGTTACTGATTTTGTAAAAATAATATACTACATTTAAAACTACTCCTTTGATAAGTGTGTATGTACATTTTAGATTTATTTTAAGGTATTTATATTGCAAGTACTCTGTGTGTGTGTGTGCACACGCGCGTGTCCCTTTTTTAAATGACTAATGACTTAGATTAGGGTATAGCATTCTGCCTGCTTTATTTTTAAAATAAATTATATTTATATTATTAATGTGTGAAGGAATATATTTTATAGTGCTTGAAGTTTCTTTTATGTGATCTCGAATTTTAAGTAAATCAATATTTTATCTTAAATAGTATTCATTATAAAATTATACTTTTATTTAGTGTTACAGAAATACTTGTGCTTACCTTCATTTTTTTTTTTTAAGATTGAAGTCTAACTTTTTTTTTTTTTGGCATCTCTTTCAGAACTCAGATTATATAAAACCAGGAGAAACTGACCCTACATCTGTCACAGGTCCCAAAGATCCAGAAGATATACCAACATTTGATGAATGGAAGAAGAAAGTTATGGAAGTAGAAAAAGAAAAAAGTAAGGAGCATTGAGATTTTATTAATTAAAAGAACCTTTTAGTTATTTGAGGAGGTAGTTTAAATGTGATTTTTCTCTTTTTAAATGATAAAATAAAATTTCTAAAAACTTCATTAGGGAAATTTACCACATTGCTGCTGATTTCCTTCCATATACTGGTAGTGTATAATTTTAATCTTAATTAAAACCCGTTCTTAGATTAGCTAATGATAGTAAAATAAGAACATAATGATATCATTCCCAATTTATGGGGAAAAAGCTTGGACATGGAAAGTTTAGTCAGAAAGCTTTAAACCCTTTGTGTAATAATTCTGAGTTAAGAATTCTTGATGTCGGGGTTAGAAGTAGAAAGAATAAAACATAAAAGCAATAAGGCTGTATTCTCATGGAAAACTTTCTATGTTCTGTTATTAGGCATACCTCAGGTAATGTGGATATTTTAAAGCACTTTGAATTTCTAGTTTGTTAGTTTTAAGATAGCTCAAAGCCAACCAAGATTACATAGAGAGATTCTAACTGTGAGTACAGGCTGGCTTCAAACTCATGGCAGTCCTCTTTGCATGGCATTTCAAATGCTAGGATTGCAAGCATGTGCTGCCATGCCTGGCTTGATTTCTCATGTATGTTACAGCTCTAATTGTAGGAGTTAAAACCTGTTCCTTCTTGGAAAGTAACCTGTTACTTTTGAGATCATTGTGTTGCTGGGTGTAGGGGTAGGTGGGTATTGTCAATCATAGTCATCATATGTATGTTTATAATAAGGTTTGTCTACAGGTCAGTCCTTGCATCCATCTTCTAATGGAGGTCCACATGCCACCAAAAAGGTCCAGAAAAACAGAAATAATTATGCCTCAGTAGAATGTGGTGCCAAAATTTTGGCAGCTAATCCAGAAGCCAAGGTACTTAAAGTATATAAGTTGTTTTGAAAGAAAATAAACTAGTGACTTTATTAAAAGTAGACATTGATATGATGGTAACTATTTTAATGTGAGTTATTTTTTAACTTTACTAATTAATACAACATTAGGCTCTTAAATATTTTATAGTGCCAATTTTCAGTTGTTAGCATTACATCTTTAAAAAGCATGTAATAACCTTATGCAGCTTTAAAAATGATGAGAGACATTGTATATTTTAAGAGGACAAATTAATGTAAGGCTAATTTAATGCTATAGTCTTAACCGCTAAATTTTAACCATTTAGTTTATTTTTCCCCCACAAGTATTCCATCTTAGGTTTATTTTAATAGTCTAAAAATAGAAGAACCCCATGATATTTTAGAATTGAAATATTATTAAACTGCTTTTTGGAATTTTCTTTCCTCTTGAAATAGAGCACATCTGCTATTCTTATAGAAAATATGGACCTTTATATGTTGAATCCTTGCAGCACTAAAATTTGGTAAGTAACATAAAATTTTATGAAGTTTATTGGGGTAAGATTGATATAGTTGTATAATGTAGTAAGCATTTATGATTGATTAGTATTGATATTACTCCCAAATTGAGAACAAAATGCTTTTCCTTTTAAGGAGGTAACAAAAATGCTATTAGTGACAGGGCTGGTCAAAAGAAATTTGGAGGTGTTTTCTACATAGAGATAAACACAAAGGAAAATTTGTAGAAGAGACAGTTTCTAGGCTGAATCTTGAAGGAAGTGACAGATGATGGAGATACTGTGCTTTAAAAGGCCCACATTTTTTTCTGGGAGACTATGTAGAAGCAATTAAGTTGTGACAAAAAGTTAAAATTAGAATAGTGAGCTATATGATGAGGCCAGAGCATTAGTTTAGCTACAGTCAGACCATCTGGTGCTGTGGATACTCTCAACTTGACAATGTACATGCATCTCTCTCTCTCTCTCTCTCATTGTTTGCTTGTGTGGATGGAAGCCTGATGTGTCTTCTTTGAATGCTCTCCACTTTTCATGGTCTAGTTGAACCCAGAGTTTGCTGGTTCTACTAGTCTAGTTAGCTGACTTGCCCAGGAATTTCCTGGGGTTACTGGCAGCTGTCACTCACACTCAGCTTTTACCTGCTGGGTAAAAGCTTGCCTAGCAAACATTTTCCACGTGTGCTCTCTCCAGTTTGACAGTTTTTAAGCTTTGGTTTAGGGACAGGTAGGCTAGCAATTATTTTAAATAAAGAAGTGGCATTATCTTATGAGCAATTCAAGAAAGCTTGTCTTCAAAGAATGGCCTGGAAAAAAATGCAGTTGAAGCAAAGAAATGAGAAGGAACACTATTGTCATAGCCTTAGTCAGAAATCATGACCTTGAGCTAAGTAATTGGTAGTTTGGGTACAGAAGAGAGGAATATATCTGAAAGACATTTAAACAGGTAAAATTGACAGAATTTACAGCACTTAGTAATTAGGAATGTAGAAGAGAAAGACATCTAAGAAATACTCTGTTATTAGGCTTTACTGCTTTATAATTTTTTGATTAATGAATGTCATAGACATTGGAACAGATTTATGGGGGAATTAATAGACTTTCATTACGATATTTCATTGTTCAAAAGTTCATGCTTAACAGCAGTTGAGGGGGCTGTGGAGCTGGCTCAGAGGTTAGGCGTACTTACTGTTCTTCAGAAGACCCCGGTTTGGTTTTCAGCACCTGCATGACAGCCCACAACCATCCATAACTACAGTTCTATGGGCTCCAACACCCTATTAGGTCTCTGTGGGAAGCAGGCAAACTGTAGTGCACATACGTGTAGGCACATATATGTTTGTGTTACAAGCACTTTACTAAGCTATCTCCCTAACCCTTCATAGTGTTTTTTGATGAAACGTTTACCTTGATTTTGGTACCTCTGGGATTATTTCTTACATTGTGTGTTGGAAGAATTCATTCCCCACTTTCTGGTTTTTCTGTTGATAATTTTTTATTCAGTAATTCACTCTGTTCCTTATCTCAAAAAACTTTATTACAAAGTTCCTGTACATAAAAACCTTTATTACAAAGTTCCCGTACATAAAAACCTTTATTACAAAGTTCCCATACATAAAAACCTTTATTACAAAGTTCCCGTACATGCACTTTTGTTGCAGTGTTTCTTGTGGTTGGTCAGTTTATCATGATTTGCATTAAGGCCATAGTTTGGCCTTGTAGATCTTCATATCTAGTAGGCAAATTTTCTAGTAGGACTTTTGTCTCTGGTTGATTACTATTATTTTTAGCCTTTTCTTGTTGAATTCCTGATTTCCATATGGAGATTTTGAGATTGTATTGGATCTCTAAATGACAGATACTGAATTTTCTTACCAGTAAGTAAAGTTTATCCTTATTGTTTTAACATATTTAACCTTTTTCCATAAAAGTCTTTTCTGAAATATATTCCTCAGTTTTTTGTTACTATTGTAATCATCTCTTTTAAACTGTTGTATATAGAGATGCATTTGACTGATATATATATAGCATATGTGGAGAGATAGCTACCTCCTTTTACTTTCTGTTGCTAATAACTTATAAGTAGCCAATGAGGGCATCTCTATGTAGGGAGTTCTATATAATGTTCCTATAAAATAGTCCTTTAAAAATTTCTAAATCTTACCCCATTTTACCTTTTCATCAACATGGTGATTTGACCTTGAAAATTGTTGAATAGAAAATGTCAACAAATATTTTCAATTCTTCTATATTTTAAAGACAGTACCACTAACTTTGCACCTCTATTTTTTAAATGTCTTAGTGGTGTTTTGCCTACATGTATGTCTGTTTACCATATGTGTGCCATGTGTCCTAACTAAGGCCAGAAGAGGCATTAGATCCTCTGGAACTGGAGTTAACCTAAAAGTTACAATTGGCACTTGTGGATATAACCCACTATCTAAAACAAAGTCTGTGATAGGGAGCCGTATTTGAGCTACAGCTTAGGAGGTTCTGTTGTTAAAAGAAGAAAAAAATGTGAAGTAGTTAATTACTATCTATTAAATGATTCTATAGAGACAGTATCCTTTGCAGAACGGATGCAATGTCTCATGAGGTATCTGAGCCAGAGTAAGTGTTTGATAAATGTTACTTGGCTCTTTGTAACCTCTCTGAAGCAAGGTTGTTTTTACCATCTCCCAAAACTTGGTTCTATTTTTCTCCAAAATTAAACACTTAATTTTAATACCTTTGATTTCATTTGAAGCTGGTAGTATCACTCAGTACATGTTATCAAGCATGATGACCTGAGTTCAGTCTCAGGGGCCAACATGGTAAAGGGAGAGACCAACTCTTCTGCAAGTTGCCCTCTAACTACCACATGCATACACTGTGACATTTGTTTATACAATGAATGAGTGAATGAATGAATGAATGAATGAATATAAATAAAAAATTAATTACATTTCATGAAAATTGATTAAAACGGAATGCTGGCCTTGAGTTTCTTTTCCCACAAATTGATGCTGTATGCAGTTTTTGTGTCTGGAAACATATTCAGATTTTTTTAAATGTGACATCTTAACTATATCAGTAGGCTCTCACATCTTCTTCTTTTTGGTCTTTAAGTGATAAAAATTGAACCATTGACTTTGATCTAAGGGACATTTGGTTTGGTTTGGTTTTGGTTTTTTGAGACAGGGTTTCTCTGTGTAGCCTTGGCTGTCCTGGACTTACTTTGTAGACCAGGCTGGCCTCGAATTCACAGCGATCCACCTGCCTCTGCCTCCCGAGTGCTGAGATTAAAGATGTGTGCCACCACTGCCCAGCCTAATGGACATTAGTTGCTTCATTGTCTGGAAAGACATTTTTAAAATCCTTTTGGCTGAATATATAAATTGGCATTCTTGCTTCTTCTTAATAATCTTTACAAAATGTTAATACAGATGTGGACATTTGGAGTATTGTTGCCTTTAGATAATTTTTAGGAGTATATCTTCATACTAATTATACAACAATTCTTGTCAGTTTAAATAAAATCATTTCAATAAGAAAGGTATTTTTAAGACTATCATGCATGTATTAATGTTCCTCTCATCTTACTAGATTATGCTTGTCCTGATCAAGGCATTTTCACCCATGGATATGTTAAGTTACAAATAACTTGTAGATGTGTAGTTTATACAGATGTTTAATATAGGTAGCTTTGACTGGTTTATGTAAATAAATAATTGTCTTTTTTTTTTTGAAGGTTTGTTATTGAACTTTGTGAGCCAATTCAAGTGAAACAGTTTGATATTGCAAATTATGAATTATTTTCTTCTACTCCCAAAGACTTTCTGGTTTCTATCAGTGACAGGTAAATTCTTAAGCTTTCTATAGAGTCCGTGATAGAATCTCAGAGTAAAAATTAAGCTCTGATGCCAATCTGTTGTCTTCCTTCATTTTAGTTTTTATTTTAATATCAGTTTGTAATAACATTTGAATTATGGGCTCTTATTAATCACTTACCTAAGCATCGCAACTACGTTATGTTACTCCCTCATAAACTGAAGACACACATAGGAACTAGCTTGCTTAAGTCCTGTGATTTGTTATTTGGGAGAAACAAAATTCTAATCTAGAGCTGTGTGACTTCACAGTCCTTTTAATCATTATACTTACTGCTTTCAGACTGTCCTTTAAAACTTACTCAAAGTGTGGATATATAAGTGCTTCATTTTATATCACAATGTATATTTTTGGTGAAGAGTTAAAACTTTTTAACTTGGATGATTATGGAAGAAGTGAAAAATCTAAGAAATTAGAAAGAACTAAATTCTGTTCCTAGCAACTAAAATTTATCATTTTTAGCATTTTAAGCCTTTCCTGTATAATTTTTTATTCCACTAACATGAGTATCCTTTTATTTCTTATATCTTGAGAATATTTTTGTCACTTAAGCATAGCAGTTTTAATTAGAATTTAATTTTCTCCCACAATGGAGGTGTTTACTTGCTGCCTGTGCCTTGCCCTAGAGGATGCTGTGACTTCACTGTGCTGCTCTAATGAATGTCAGAGTCCCAGCGTTCCTCCACCTCACAGTCACCATTGTATCTGTACAGCTTTTGGAACCAGTTCTCAAAGTATCTTGAGAATTCCGTCTACTATTGTGACACTTACCTTTTTTAAAGCTTACTCCCCCATATTGCATGTGTTAGATGGTTATATCTAACTGTGAAAATTAAAGTATGCATTCTTTTTTAAAGACGAGAAGAGAGAACTCATTAATTTGGGCTCTTTAAATGTTATAAACAATAACATGCTTAGAGTTTGAGTATTAGATTTCCTTTTAAAGGAACTGGCTATGGAAGATGTCTGTTTAAATTCTAACCTGCTTTCTACTGTTCTATATGCATTCATCTCCTCATCATATTCACTGTCACTGCTTGTGTGTAGTCTCTTCCTTCTTTCTCACAGTATCTCATAGCTACTTTTATTCCCCAAACCCTCAGCGGTGCCTTGCTCCTGCTTTTGTCTTTTCTCGTCTTCTGTTTGTTAATGTGATTTTCCAAGTATTCTTTCCCAGTGAAGTAGTACTCAAGGGCCTGTTTTATTTAAATGAGAAGAAAAACTGTACATGATAAAATTACTTTTATATTTTTTAGGTATCCCACAAATAAATGGATTAAGCTGGGTACTTTCCATGGTAGAGATGAGCGGAATGTCCAGAGTTTCCCTCTGGACGAACAGATGTATGCAAAATATGTGAAGGTAATGTTTGTACATAGAATACTATGTTCTGTATTGAAAATATTCTATTCACCCAGCTTATTTAGAAATTAGGGAAACTAAGAGGAATCATAGCATAACACTAATTAATTAAATACTTCTTAGTAGGCTATTTTAGAGACATCTGTTATTCTGGCTCTTTTCTTTTTTTTTCTTTTCTTTTCTTTCTTTTTCTTTTCTTTTTTTTTTGTATTCTTGGTGATTTAGACTAAACCATTTATTTATGGCATTAATAAAATCCCAAGTTGCAAGTCTTCTTTTTGAGGTGTTTTTGTTTTTTGTTTTTCTTTTGAGACAGAGTCTTATGTAGCCCACCCTGGTCTAACTCACTAAGTACCGCTGCCTCTGGGCATGAAGTAGTGTCACAAAGCACCATGCTCAGCATGCTTTAGAGTCTGTAAAGTGTCAGTCACCTGACATTGTGTTCTATTTTGCAACTTAAAATATTGCTGCCATTGGAATCTTTTAAGTAGGTCTGATTTGTTTTTATTTGTTAAAATCTTATTCCTTGATGATTGATTCAATTTTGGTATCCATTTATTTACAGCTCATCAATTGGACTATGGCCAATTAGCAGTTTCAGATAAAACTTTAGATACTCCCATTGTTTACTATGGCAACTGTCAGTCTTGAGTTTAATTTAATCTATGGAAGTCTCTGTGCCTCTTTCCTGACCCCTTTTTTCCTTAATAGAAAATAATGGACATTTCTTAAAGTACCATGCTGTTAATAATAAGACCTTTTGGAATGGCAGAATTTCTAATTTCTGTTCTATCTTCCTTAAATTGTAAGGACTTATAGCTACTTGATTATGTCTTCTGGGATTTTACTCTCTCTTTTTAAAGCATGAATTAAATTGATTTCTATAAATGGGTAAACTTGCAGTATTCTTAATTTCAATATGAAAGTTATAGATTCTACTTTGAAAATGTAGTTGATATTTTCAACATAAAAATTGCCATGTAAAACTCCCTTCCTGTTTCTTTTATGGAGAGAAACTATAGAATGTTTTTTAATTTATTTGAAAAAAAAGCCCTCCTCTTTAATATACACAAGTCTAAAAGCCATTTGCTTGTGATTATTATAGTGATGAATACTATATATGTACACAAATTCTTACCTGGATTTATGCTTCCTTAAAGGAACTAAACATAAATATGCAAATTACCTTTTAAAACTTGGATTTTGTAAATGGAGCATCTTTTAGTTGTGTTAGTTATAAATGAAATAATAGTATACCAGAACTTATACATTCCCTGAAACATGTTGGATACAATATTTTACAACCACCAGAAACACTTTAATAAACTAATTTGTTTATTAATGTATACATTTATCTATAGATATATGTGCTTTACATGGCTGTAATATTTAACATAAGACATGGTTTCTAGAAACCACTGGTTTTAAAATCCTTTATCAGATGGAAAACAATAGCAACAAATGTAAATTTTATTTAACTGTATTAGCTTAAAGCTAATCTATTACATATATTTAGATTGTGCTTTTCAATTGTTGTGGTAAAAATGGAAGTTGTGGCTTTTGTTTCTGCCAAGAATTAAGAGTACTACAATGTTACCTCTCCAGTGTGCGGCTTCTATACTTCATCCATGTGGGTTGCAGATACTTGTTACTTATGGCATGTGATCCAGACTTGCAACTGATTCCTTTTTCTTTTCCTTTCTCTTGCTTCAGATGTTCATCAAGTACATAAAGGTTAGCAACCTTCTCTTTTGCAATATTGAATAACAGAGCATGGCATATTAATGTATTACAAAGAAAAGCAATCCCAAAGCTTTACAAGTATTAATTTGGGGAGAAATGGATGTATTTTTAGAAACACTCTCGTGAGAAGATTGAGTATATTAACCTTACAGATGCCCTGCTGCCTTTCCAGTTCATGCACTTCTGTTTTTCAGGTCGAGTTAGTATCACATTTTGGATCAGAACACTTTTGTCCTTTAAGCCTAATAAGGTAATACAAAACAAAATATTTGCTGTGTTTTTACAAGTGATACAGAAAAGCTTAACATTTTTAAAGTGAAGAGATAATTTTTGCTTATGTGAAGTTAATGGCATTAAGCCTCCATTTGACTGTGTTAATAAAAACATACCCAAGATAGTCTGAAAAATAAACTTTATTTTTTTAATGTTTCTGTTTGCTTTGTACTTTATTGTGGTGGTAATACATAGAAGCATAGATTGGTGTAAAAATTCAGTCATTATATTCTAAATGCTTTAAGTTACTTTTATATTTTAATGGAAGAAGTGGATGAAGAAATGTAAAAAATACTTATTTTGAAGTGCGAAAGCTAATTAGTGGCCTATACAACAATCCCAGTATTGATGTTCGTAACATTTTTGTTCCTGTGTTATGAAGAGATGAGCCTTAGTAACTTCTGTTTTAATGAAAACCTGTAATGAAATTGTCACTAGGGTTTTTGGCACTAGCATGGTGGAAGAATATGAAGAAATTGCTGACTCCCAGTATCAGTCAGAACGTCAGGAACTATTTGATGAGGACTATGGTGAGTGATTTTAAGCAGGTGACTCTTAGGATATTTTCTCCTCCTCCTCCTCCTTTTCCTCGTCCCTCTTCCCTCTTCCACTTCCTCTTCTTCCTGTATCAACAATTGTGGTCACTTTAGTTTAATTCATTGTTTTTAGTTGTAGAAGCAAAATTTTTCTTAAATGTATCTTCTAATGTGAGTATTTTGTAATGTACATTGTTTCCCAAGCCCATCTGTGAGTTCTTTGTAACTGGACTTCTCTTTTGTAACACCAGTGCTATAAATTATGAGTGTATCCCAATTCTGGGCCTGAGAATCTGTTAAACCGAAACCGAAATAAGTATTGATTCCTTTGATTTGCATTGAGTCTTGGAGCAAGCACACAAAGACCTGAGAGTTTCAGAAGCTCCTTTGAGTCAGAAGGGGGAAAATTTTTCCCTGGCTGCTTTGATCAAAATGGTGTAAACCATAACTTTAAAAATTTAAAGTATCTTTCATCATTTTCCTACAAAAAAATTACAATGACATTTGCTAAATGCTGGAGAAATATATTGTGTTTAATATTTTTAGTTATCACTAATACATTTTCCTTGATTTATACCTTTTAAAGGCTTCTGAACCTCTTTATGTGAACATGTTTTATGTTTATAATTAATATTTACAATGTTTTATATGTCAGTTGATGACAAAATAGAGGAACTTTTAAATGTTGTTATTGGAATTAATTTTTATCAAAAATATTTTTATCTTCTCTTAAAACAGATTATCCCCTGGATTATAATACTGTGGAGGATAAATCTTCAAAAAATCTTCTTGGTTCCGCTACAAGTGAGTATTTGGGGGTTCCTTATTTATACCGTTGAAGTCTCAACGTCTCTTGCTTTCCTGACAGGCTGTTTGTTGTAGTGTATTTTAGGATGCTTATGCTCCCAATATTGTCCTTTGTTAGCTTTGAAAGATACTTATGTGGAAATGAAATACAATAGGTGAAATAGATGAAAATGTAGGCATTGGATGTAATCAAATTGGAAGGGTGTGATCTCTTTACAGTGAAGACAAGCCTATGTATTTCTTGGGAAAAAATTAAGAAAGCAGCACATGAGTAAATTGGTTGTGAATGAAGGCTTGGTAATCTGTGTATATACTTAGTTTTCTATTCAGCTGTAAATTATCAAAGCCGTTCCCAGCATGCACCAATAATAGTAATAATACAGTATACTGCTGTCAACGAAAAAGTGCCTAACATACCTACTTGGTGGTATAGTTTGTTCTTCCAAACTAGTGTGGACCTACGGGCAGGCTAGTTAAAGAAACTTATAGACAACTTCTACCCAACTGGAACATTATTTTTGCTGTTAATACAAAACTTAACTAAGCATTTTCTTTGTATTTAGAGATTAATAACTGAATAGCTAGAGGTCATACTAGTGTGTGTATCGCCGTATCTACTGCCTATCGCATGTATATGAAGTTGAGTCATTTCCCTTTCTTTTTATCTTCCCTTTTTCTTTTCTGTCTCTTTTCTCCATGGAGGACTGTAGTTTTTAGCAGCCTCCTAGGGATGAGAGTAAGAGTGTTAAAAATACATGCAAGAGGAAAACCCATTTATGTAGTGTTTGTTTCATAGTAGTTCATTATACTTTGTGAATATTCATTGATTTTGTTTTCTTTCATACATTAGGAAAGTGCTGTAGCACTCAGTACAAACCTAGCCACTCTTGCTAGTTTTTGGCTTTTTAGGTTTGAGCAACTACTCTCAATTAGGATCTATTGTTTATTTGCTGATATAAAAATAGTATTGTGGTATAACATTATTTTACTGATCAAAAACAAGATGATATGGTATATATGTGAATTTTACTATAATTTTCTTAAGTGTATATTTATTATATGTTCTATAATAGTCATTATTCTTAATGATGTTTAGCTAGTTCTAAGGAAGCACCTTTTTCTTTTTTTTTTATACATGGAGTTAGAATCATATTGGAAAGGAAAGGGCAAAAAGGGCAGTAATTAGTTTTTTGTCATAATTTTAGATAAAGGAAATCCCTTTTAATATTCCTGGTTTTATTTTTTTCTTCCTATGGTATTAGGTCATTGATACCATTAAAAAGATAATTATATATAAATGTAAAACATTTCCTTACTTGTAATCTTTACTTTAAATATATGTATATATTTGCATAGAAACTCCTATTTTGGCCCAACTTTTTCTGTCTTTCTTCTTGAGAAATGTGTTTCTTGCAAACATTTTTTTTTTTCTTTTTCCTTTTTGGGTCTTGAATGGGCAATCCATTTACCTTTGAGTGTTCTGAGTATTGAAATAATTTGCATAGTGAAATGAAGGAAGAGGGAGATGTTACTTGTTCTATAGTATGGAAAATAGCCTTTTGAAATGCATATGCCTCTTAAAGTTTCAAAACAAGAGGTGGTAAGAAGAAAGCATTACTTTGTTGTTACGAAGCTTACTGGTCTGACCTATTTGGTATTCCCTGAAGAATTAGGGTTGCTTTTTGAACCTGACTTAATTACATTGGCTAAGATAGGATAACTAATAATGTAAGGAGTGTACATGTGTGTAGACTTAGTCTAAAGAGTCCATGTCTGGCCATAGAATGTTCAGGTGTAGGAGTTGTGAATGAGCTTGAGATTGCACTTATTTGGAACCCATCATTTTGATGCTGGAAAGGAGACCTAGGGCAAACACTCTATTACTCGCTAAGTTTTCTTCCCACTCTTTAGAGTTTTGAAAATCTATGCAGGCCAGGTTGTTTAAGACTTGTTATCCTCCTGCCTCTATCTACTTCCTAAGTGTTGGGATTAAAGCTGTACGAACACATAAACTTTCCCCTTTTTAAAATTGTGTACATAGTCTCTACAAAACAGAATTTTGAAACTTTAATCTTAATAGAAACTCCTTATCCCTTTTTCTATTGGGAACATGTTTAGTATCCCTTAATTGAGGTTCTTGGAGCCAGAAATATTTTGGCTTTCACAGTATTTAGATATGCATAATGAGATATAAGTTTAAACATGAAATTCCTTGTTTCATAATTTGTACACATAGCTTCAAGGTAATTTTGTGTGATATTTCTAGTGTGCTTGTATTTTGACTTACGATCAATCATATGAGATCATATTTAAAATTTTCTAATTGTGGAACTGTTAGTGCTCAAAAGTATATTTTGGAGCATTTTGGCTTTCAGGCTTTAGAGTTTTGGAATAGGGATGCTTAACATATAATTAGTATTCACAGGATGTCTACATCACCAGAATACATGCCCACTCCATACCTAGACGTGTTGTTACTGTGTAATTTAACTATTACAAGAGGAGGCATGGCTGTCTTCTGACTCATGCTTACATTCTTGCACTAAGACACTTAAGTCTTTTATACCAATACAGATTCTCCCTGAGGCTTCTTCTGCTTCACTTGTGCTTTGTCTTGTGGGTTTGCCAGCTTAGATACATGTTTAAGATGAAATGGAGTTTTAAAATCAACATATACTTAGAAAACTAATATATATGTAGTATGCAGCCCTATAAAGAGAACGTAGAAATGATTGTTCAGAAGTAGCTGAGTACACATAGAAGGTGTAGTATTTTGCTTGCTTTATCTTGGTATATTGAAATAGAGTCAAAAACTCCTTCATCTTTGCATCCTGCATTTGTCTATAGCCAAAGTGCTGAAGACTCAGCAGTAATTTAGAGACATTTGGTTCCTAAGAAAGTTCATTCTTCAGTGAATAATATGGGATGAAAACCTTGCCCAACTCAAGAGGACTGGTGGACTGTTTAATCCAATGTGGGATTGTGTCTGACATTGTTGCTACTTCAGCCATCTGAAGGGATGTAGGTGGCTTATGGGGATAAACTGCCTCACATTTGCTGTGAGTGTATAATAGTCAGAATAAACTGTTCCCACAGTTGCTTTGTCTCAAAAGTCCAAAAGAGGAAAAAAATGTAATATTCTGTGACCAAAGGGAAGTTGTTTGTTTTAGTTAGATGAGCTAAGGAAATAGAAATCTTTGAAATTTTGCTTTTGTTACCAAGCAGTCCCCTAAAATGATGACAAATAAAATTTTAAGATGTAGAATCTGTGTCTTCTTATTGTAGAGTAATAAAATTAAGTTCAAAATAACACAAGAGACAATTCTTTATACAGATGAGTAGAGGTTTTTGTTAATTGAATTCTTTAATGATGACCTAAATTGGAACTGAGATACAAGTTTACTTGAATACAAGAGAGCATTAACCAAAGATACAAAAGTTTGCTTTTTGTAAAGCAGGCAGCTTTGATTGGCCTGTATGTGGAGGTATGAGTAGAGGGCCATGCCCAAAGGGGCGGTGGTATTGGCGTTCAGAGTAGCTTTGTGAAGAAGCAGGAGTTTCCATTCCTGGCTTGTAGGTTTGTGAAGTGACACCATTATTGTTTGTGTCGTTACCTCAGGTGAAGCATCCTCTCAGTCTCAGTAGGAATCCAGGGCTGTACTTTTGGGGTCACCAGTTTGTCACATCTAAGGGCACAACATTTGAAAGTGGCAGCTTTTGTATTATTCTGATGACTATAAACAAAGTACCCTTTCGTTTCATTTTCAGATAAATTCACAGTTATGTACATATCAAAATTACTGTACTTGGGGTTTAAAACAGTCAGAAGTCTTTTCCCCACCCTACACACATATTCACGGAATTGGGTCTCTGTGGCTGTGCTGAGCTGGCTCTCAGCCTTCTTGATGTGCCTTCCCTTAGACCTTTTCTTTTCACATCTTTGGTTTTCATTGAAAGTGTAACATTAACTCTATGAATCACTTTTATGAAGCAACTAAGACAGAAATAACTTGGGAAGCTTCCAGTACAGCCTCTGTCCATTCTTAGTACTTTAATATTGAAAAACAGATGTCAAGTAACAGTTCAAGCTAGACTGGGGAAATTCCTGTGTAATTATATTATATTACTACAGGACTCCCACACCAGTGCATTGTGGGTTTCTGCCATTCTGATGTTCTAATGTATTCATATATGTATTTATATAGAAATGGATGTTTATACCACCTTTATTTGTTAATTAAATAGCTTTACTGAAGGCAAAATAATATTAATAGTAATCAGAACAACCAATGTAGCAAATTGTTTTATCTACTAATCTTAGTTTTGTCTTTGACTTTTAAAAAACTTGTCTTATCCACACAAAGATATTTGGGACAGTATATAACTGATAAGACACTGTTTTGCCCGATTAGTCATCAAAGAAATTTAATTATGTGCATTATCAGTTTATGTGACCAACACATATTATATGATAATATAATAGTATAAAATTGGATAATAATCTTCCCATTTAATTTTTATCTATGATAATCACTCATTTAGAACTTTTTTGTCTATATAAGTTAAGTTTTTGTTTAAAATTATAGAATCTTTTTAAAGAAAATTTTGAAATATGAATTTTGGAGCTCTCATTTCCTCCATGTTCCAGTCCATGATATAAGTTGAACTATAATTGGATTTTATAATGTATTAAAGACAATATTTAGTAAAAGATAGGAGGAAATTTTATTTAAAGAAAAAACTGCATTCAGAATTCCTTCTGAACATTAAAATTTCAACTTACTCTGGCTAATATCTATGTCTTATAGTAGACGTTGATAGGCAATAAAAGGTAACTAGTCAAAAAGAACAAGACTAAAAGACCTTTATGGACTCTTTTTGGCTATCTTGAAATTTTAATAAGACTGTTTAGGTATATTGGCGTTGTTTTCTGATTGAATTTTGTTTTAGATGCCATTCTAAATATGGTGAATATTGCTGCTAATATTCTGGGAGCAAAAACTGAAGACTTGGCAGAAGGTACCTGATCATTTTATGGGTCTTTATAATAGTACTTCATGGATCCTTTATGTTAGAAAAAGAAAGTAATCACAAAATAGTATTTTCATTTAGAAATGGAGAGACCATTGAAAGGAACTTAGCAATCTTGTATTAGCCATTGTTTATTGAATTTCATGAGGTTTTTTGTTGTTGTTGTTGTTTGTTTGTTTATTTCAATGAAAGGACTTCATCTACATAAAATTAATGAATTGATCTCTGCCCCTCCAAACCCCTCTCCCACCCTGGTAGAATTGATTTAACCCATGATACCATATCTGCTATACAAGTGCTTTTCGAATAAGCATTACACATAGCCTTTAAATTTTTTTGTTTTGAATCAAGATCTCATGAAATTGCCAGGCTGGCCTTGAACTTCACAGTCCCTCTACCTTAGTCTTATTAGTATCTGGGTGGTATCAGGATCTCCCGCCTGCCCAACTTAATTGGTATTTGATTCTACCTAGCTATAACACTAATGATTCGCTGCCCTCATCTCTATACTGCGAATTTGAAGTCGTGGTGGTACTTTATATTAGCCTTCTTTTTGTGTAGCAGGTATATCAATATAGTAAGCCTATAGTAAGAGACTGGCAAATAATATCATTAGCAGAGTAACATGATGCCTTTTTATTTTTTAAAACCACTAAGCCAAGTGAAAGCTTCAAAATTACCCATTTTACTTCCTTGCTTCCTTGTTTGTTAATAACTTTCTAGTCTAGAAGCATATTAGTCATGTAAGATTATGCAAACTTTATGATATCAAATAAAGTTTGATAGTAGTGATCATCTTCAGTCTTGTCTTAAGAAAATTAGATTTATAAGAAAAAACTCCTCAGTAGCTAATATATTTGACCTTTTTCTTTTCCCCTGAGAGGCTGAAGCTCTTTATTTGTTACAGTAAAGTATTTTATGGTACAACGTTTAAACACTTAACTCAATGTGGGCATCTTTCTTAAAACAGGAAATAAAAGTATATCTGAGAATGCCACTGCCACAACTGCGCCTAAAATGCCTGAATCAACTCGTGTTTCAACTCCTGTTCCATCACCTGAGTAAGTTACACTGTGACATTAGAGTTCTATTAAAACAGAGCTGAGTGTATCAATTAAAAAAAAATAGAGCTTGTCATTTATACATTATATATAGTCATCTCTAAGAACCCAAATCATCGGGCAGATATTCTTATAGCCACTTAGAACACTTTTCAAATGCTTCAATTTTTTTTTTTTTAATATATAGGTGCATTAAAAATACACTGCATTCCAGACCATACATTTGTTTTGGTATTATGTATTACTTTCACACAATGAATCTTAAAGATTTCCTTACTGAAGGTATTACTCTAGGTTTGAGGATAGATTTCAAAGGCTTCTTACTAAGTTCAAGTTTGAAAGCATTGCATATGTACATATGATGTCCCTAGAAAGCCACAAAGGTACCCAAAATACCTAGAACAGTTATTCTGAAGTATATTTATCCATAGCCAGCTAATTTGCTCCATTTTTCAAACTGATTTGTATAGTTTGAGGTTTTTGTTTTTTGTTTTGTTTTGCTTTGTTTTTTTAGTGGCACCCTTTTGGCAGTGGTGTATGTACCGGTAACATAACATAAAATATCTTACTTTGTTTTTTTTTTTTAATGTGTGTAACTTTCGGTATTATTATAAATATAGATAAGATAACATAAAATATCTTCATTTTGGGGAGTTTCTTACCAAAGACATTTACTTTCTAGGTACCTATTATCTATAATAGACAATAAGCTCAATGGTTTGGCTAATGAGTTATAATTATTGTATAAAATCTTAAAATCTTTTTCTCTCTGAAACTCTAGTAGCAAAGATATTTGACTGAACTATTTTACAAGAGTAGGAAGTGAGAACTGCAGTAAGTATGCTTTGAACTGTAACTCCCAAATAGCATACTAATTAAAAGGGGATTTTGTGCTTTAAAAAGTAGAGTGAGATACTCATATTTTGAAAGTGAACAAAGATATTTATTAATTAGTTGGAATGAGAAATAGAGCATATATATTACTGATTCTTAGAACGATCTAAAATATGTATTAGTGATAAAGACATTCTTAGTGCTTCTAATTGTTGCGGAGGTGTAATTGCTTTTCTAGATTTTATAACTGGGCTTCTTCAGTTAACATGTCTTTTAAACAAACTAAGCTAGCTAATTTTATTTATATACACATAGATGCAAATATACTTTGAAAGGGACTTCTTTGAGACAGAATCTCCTTATGTAATTCAGCCTAGCACTTTTCCTAAGTGTGTTTTAACTGTATCAAACTAGAGTATGTACAACAATATGTATCTTAATATTTACTAAGTTGAGTTTTATTTTCTCCTTCCTCCCTTTAGACATTGCTCATTTTTGTAACTAATAGATGATGTGCCACTTGAATATGTAAGAAACCTATTCAGGTTCTAAATGGATCTATATGGCTATAGATCTTCGTGTTAAGAGAAACATAACTTAATTGTTTTATCTTAATCGGTTATAATTTTGCCCCCAGCAAAAATGAAAATCTGTTTTTTAGATGTTCTTTGCTTTGTCATTGTGACAAAAGTCTCTACTTGGAGGAAATTTTGCATATGAAGATAATTCAGTTTTGATATTCCTAGTATCTGAGTTTTTCAGATTTTTCATTTGTTCTTTTAAGGTTGTACTAAAAAATTGTCTTTATCTCAGACAAAACTGTGGGCATTGTAATTTATAACCCGGTTTCTACTATTCTACCCCTGTCTAGGCCCAACCACACAGAGCTACCTTACAGCCCATGGTGAGACAGAATTAATGACACTGTTGGTTTATGATGAGCCATGACTTTTTATTAAGTGGTCAGGTCTTTTAGTAAGAAAACTAGTTCAGATGATGTTAACATTGCATTTCCTTAAAAGCAGAAAGTCTGCTGTGCAAGGATTCCTCACAACATCTGCAGGAACATCATTGAGAACCTTAGCTCCTTCTGCAGATGATATTAGGAATCCTGGGTTCTGATTATAGCTCCTGGGTTTCTTAATTTCTAATCTGTAAAGAGTGGTGGTGAGGTTTGTCATGAGTTAGTGAATGTTATGGAAAGAAAGTTACAGTGTACATGCAGGGGAGAGACGTAGTTACCTATTAAGAGGCAAACAGATTAAAAGGCAGTAAATTTGATGTGAAATAAAGTTCTGAGCTCCCTGGTTGGTTACTTTGTAAGTGGACTTTGTGTTGCCATTTCTACTTAAGTACATTATTTTTAATATAATGGAAAAATGTTCTATGGGGAAAACTGATCAAACATTTAAGTGTACAGCTTTGTACTTAGCATTTCTTTTGTAACCCCAGTCTTCCTTTATGTTGTGCCTAATACATTTTCCCTAAGATTATTTTAGCATTAGATTTCTAATTTAAGTGATATGTAATCATGTATATGTGTTTCTAGATATGTAATCAAGGAAGTCAATACACATGATACAGAACCATCAACCACAGATTCTCCAAAAGAAAGTCCAATTGTACAGCTGGTTCAGGAGGAGGAAGAGGAAGCGAGTCCATCTACAGTGACCCTTTTGGGCAGTGGTGAACAGGAGGATGAGTCGTCATCCTGGTTTGAGTCTGAGACACAAATACTTTGTAGTGAACTGACCTCAATCTGTTGTATTTCTAGTTTTTCAGAGTACATGTATAAGTGGTGCTCAGTTAGGATTGCTCTCTATCGGCAGCGCAGCAGAGTTGCTGTGAGTAAAGGAAAGGATCGTGTGTCTCCTCAGCCTTCATTACCACTTCCTGTAGAATCAGTAGTGGTTTCAGTACTGCAGCCTCCCAGTGGAGATGTGGATAACCAGAACCTGGAAAGAGAAGCTGAAACTGCTGTTCTTGATGACTTAGGCAGTGTGCACCAAGGTGACCTGATGAATCACACAGTGGATGCCATGGAACTTGAACCAAGCCATCCTCAAACTCTTTCTCAGTCTTTTCTCTTAGATGTTACTCCAGAAATCAGTTCACTGCCTAAGGTAGAAGGATCTGAGTCTGCTAACCATGAGGGAGGACATAAACCATCACAAGTGATGTCCCAAGAGAGTTCTGTTGAGTTTGATGATGGAACAGCAAAAAAGCCTGAAAGCTTTAGTTCTGAAGAGAAGGCATCTGTTATTTATGAAACAAGTAAAGCTAATGAGGTCATGGATAGTACTGTGAAAGAAGACATGTCCTCCACAGAACTTGTCACCAAGCCCTCTGAAATAGTAGTACCACCATCTGCAAACACAGCCACTGTGCTAGAGAGTGAAGATGGGGAAACCAAAATGAGTATAGCTGATGTACCAAAGCATATAGTGACTCCAGTTATGGATCCTTCATTGCCTGAAGTGAAAGAAGATGAACAGTCTCCAGAAGATGCCCTTTTAAGAGGGTTACAGAGGACAGCTACAGATTTCTATGCTGAATTACAAAATTCTACAGATTTAGGATATGGTAATGGAAATCTTGTACATGGATCAAATCAGAAGGAGTCAGTATTTATGAGACTTAATAATCGTATTAAAGCCTTAGAAGTTAACATGTCTCTCAGTGGTCGCTATCTGGAGGAGCTTAGTCAAAGGTAAGCTGACACATTAGCAGAACACATTTTACATGATTTAGTAGCTGAGTACAATCTACGAGGACATTGTGATGATGTAGTAAGCATGACAGGAAAAAGAGAGAAAGCCATTTAGATGGTTTCCAAAGCTTTCTAGAATTTTGTTAATTATTTTTTCTAAGTACTTAGTGTTGTCCCATCATTATTGTGCTAACAAATTTTCTGTGTCTCATTTTCCCCTTTATAATTTTTCTGTAGTTTCTGTGTTGCTGAGATTAGTCCCATGAGCTCTTGTGCTTATGTGATCTTCCTATCAGCATGTTCACTGGGACTGTAGGCATGTGCTAGCATGTCCAGCTTCATTTTCCTTCTATTGCTCGACTCTTAAAATTTTACTGATTCCCAGAGAGATCATGGGAAAATTACCTTAAGGCTTATACTACATCTTGGGCAGGTATTTAATAGCTTAGGTACAGAGAAGAGTAAATCAGACTTGATGATTATGCAGCATTTTTAATCAACATACCTTTTATACAGATCATAGGATCTCAGTTCTCTGTCATAATTTATATCCTTTCATTCCTGAGTGTCAGTACACTTATGCAGTGATCAGCTTGTTTTTACACCTGTATTCTGTTTCGTATTCCATAGATGTTCTATATCTGTCCTAGACCTTCTTTCCCCTACATTGCCATCCCAAATGTCCAGTGTTCATTGTTTGGGTTTGGTTTTGCTTTTTGTTTGTTTTTTTATGTTTGTTTGTTTCTGTTTTTTTTTTTTTTTTTTTGAGACAGGGTTTCTCAGTGTAGCCCTGGCAATCTTGAACTCGCTTTGTAGACCTAGAGTTCTTGAAGTACCACTTTTTATTATCCCTCTTAAGTTGAAGTGCTACTAATGAGATGTCAGTAAGGTATCAGAAAGGGAGCTTGCTTCTGGCCTTTCCCTACTGTAATTCATCCCAAAGGAATCACATTATTTTTTTTTCTTTTTTCTTCCATTTATTTATTTATTTATTTACATTAAAATTTTTATAACAATGAAAGGAATAGGCTTGATGCTCAAGATCTATTGGTTATATCTTTTGTATGTATTGCTGTATTGTATAGTCCTGAATAGGTCATTTTAAGAAAACCTGATTGTCCAATCTCAAAATCAGAATTATTTTTTCCAGTACTTAATGAGAGAGTGGATTTAAAGAAATTCTTATTCTGTAGGTACCGAAAACAAATGGAAGAAATGCAAAAGGCTTTCAATAAAACAATAGTAAAGCTTCAGAATACTTCAAGGATAGCAGAAGAGCAGGTTGGTTTCTTCTATTGTATATATACTTTTCAAAATATAGCATGATGTTCATACATCTTTGTGGAGTGTATTGTAGTTAATGTATGTACAGTGTATAATGGATAATCAGGGTAATAAGTTGCTTCAACCATTGGCAGTACCTCTACTCAAATATATCGTAAATTACATTAACCAGTAGTTTTTACTGTGCTAAAGAAGAAACAGAAGAAACTCTTCCACTCTACCATGGTGTCCTTTACTGAACTTCTCTTCATCATCTCACCTATGTTCTTCTACATAGATTGACTTAATAGGTTCCACAAATGAGTGAGAATATATGGCACATGTATTTCTGTCTGTGGCTCATTTCACTTGAAGTTATGACCTTCATATTGATCCACATTGCTACAAGCAATGATATCTTATTTTTTTTTAAGATTTATTTATTTATTTATTATGTGTACAGTGTTCTGCCTGCATGTACACTTGTAGGCCAGAAGAGGGCATCAGATCACAGTACAGATGGTTGTGAGGCACCATATGGTTGCTAGGACTTGAACTCAGGACCTTTGGAAGAGCAGGTAGTGCTCTTAACCACTGAGCCATCTCTCCAGCCCATCTTATTCTTTTTTTATGCCTGAATAGTATCCCATTTTATAAATATATCAATGTATTTTTGTTTTTTGTCCATTCACTGAAAGGCGTCTGAATTGATGACATAATTTATCTATTATGAATAATTCTGCCATAAGTACTGGAAATTGTTTTATTTCCTTTGGCTCCATACCCAGCAGTGAAATTGCTGGGTGATAGGGAAATTCTGTTTTAGCTTTTAGAGTAATTTCATACTGTTCTCCACATTGACTTTTCCATTGACTATAGTAGGATGTAAGTAGCGAAAGTAATGCTTTTTCACATTTTCCTCTAATAGCTAATGATTGAGCTTGGATATGATGTCGTGCTTGGGAAATTATTTAGCTTTTGGTGTCATTATCTCATCTAGACAAAAATTTTTGAACATTGAATATTACATTTTGTATATACAGTTTCTGCAAGTTGATAAAACTGTAAAATGTTTTGTAGATTTCTCTGCTTTTTGATCCTTCTATCCTTATTTATTTACCTCTTGGCCAGGTATAGATAATGATAACAGTGTGACTGGTGATAAGTTCATGCCTTTGTCTTAAGGAAAAAAATCAGTATTACACTTTTAAATGTGATGTGCTGTTACAATCAAGAAATACTGTATTGAGCTTTAATCTGATATCTTTTTTATTTTCTCTCTGCGTTATATATAGTATCTGTATATTATATCTCAGAGACCAGTATAAGTACTTTTCATGTTCTTGTAATCTTAACAAATGTATTGATTAGAAATGTTAGCCAGGTTAAGCTTGCCTTTAGGTGTTTTTAACTATTTTGGGCTAATCAATGTTGTATGTATATTGGGTTTCAAAAGAAGTGACTTAATAAATCATTAACTTGGTATTTTTCAAAGGTAAACTTTCATGATTTAAAAAAAAAGTAAACTATCTAAAAAAAAAAGAACTAAAGGGTTACACCCCTCTTCCCTCACACACAGTTGAGGCTTAAAACCTTTTTAAATCTAAACTTGAAGTCTTAGATCTCCAATAATAAATGGTTATGTGGTTTCTATTAGGTCTTTAAGTTGGGGTCTTCAATTTCTTGGACTTCTTTCTGCCTTTTTTCCTTTCTTCCTTCTCTAGATTTATTAATTAGTTCAAAATTTTCCTACCATTTGCCTAATATCCAATATGCATGAGAATAATAATTTATATAAAGATACATTGATTATAAAAGTTTCTGAAATAAATACAGAGAGGTGGCTTTGACAGCCTTCTTTTCAGTTGCAGCATCAATTAGATGACTGGCTGTAGCTGTGACATCCTGTCTTTCATTGTATTTTGCTGTGAAAGGAAAGGTTACTTTTTGTTTACATTAAAATACTTTGTATTCAGAAACTAACTTCAGAAATGTTTCAGTTTGTTTTTCTACTGGCTGTTTTGCTGCTTTGCTTTAAAAACACTTAGTTTAAAAACACTTGGAGAGATGTCTCATAGGTTAAGAGTACTGTCTGTTCTTCCAGAGGTCATGAGTTCAATTCCCAGTTCAAAACCACATGGCAGCTCACAACTATCTATAATGTGATCTGGTGCCCTGCTCTGGCCTACAGATGTACATGCAGGCAGAGCTCTGTATACATAATAATGAATAAATAATCTTTAAAAAACAAACAAGTAAACAAACACTTGGTCAGAGTAGCAGGTGTGCAGCTGGTGATACTAATTTGGAGAACAGCTCATAAGCTTCTGTTACAGGGTAGGCTACATCCTGGTAGTAACAGAATAGTTCCTTTTGACGGGGAGAGGAGTGAACACAATCCCAGATTCTTACTTTTTTTTTTTTAACTTTTCATTAAAGTTTGCATTATCCATTAAGATCTTTGCAAAAATACATCTGAAAGAACTTAGTGGTTTTTCCAAATTACACGTTTAACTTAAATTTGTAATGTAGTTAATATGCAGATAAAATATAAAGAAAAATGATCTTTTGTTATAGGATCAGCGGCAAACTGAAGCCATCCAGTTGCTACAGGCACAACTGATCAACATGACACATCTTGTTTCAAACTTATCAGCAACTGTAGCAGAATTAAAACGGGAGGTAATTGTTCAACTGCCTCTGTAAAACTCACTGCACCTAGGAAGTGAGCTTGTAAACATAAACATGGTAGTTCAAAACCTGAACCAAACAAGACTGTCACTTATGTAGAACGTTTTCAGAACCCCAAAATACATTATTTTGTTGTTGGGAAGTATGTTATGATGGTTTTTTAATAAAGTGTGACTTTCATGATTTGCTCTTACCTGTAAGACAGGTATTACGTTAATTCTGTCGGGTTTTAGAAAAAGCAATTTAGTTTGATTTTTATTCTGCGCATTGCAAATCATTGGAAATTAGTAAGTAAAGAAGTTATCTGGATCATCTCAGTAATGCTTAACGTGTTGAGAAGTTCCTTATTTGCTGCCCTGCTGAGAATTATCTGTTTTCAGGACAAGAACAGAAACACGAAGGGAATTTAATAGGAGATGGTTGCAGTAACTTGGGTGACGTTAACTTGAACTAGGATTTTTAGAAGTAGAAAATAATAGGAACTTAATTGAATTAAGTGTATATTTAAGAGGTAGAATATTAAGCCTTAGTGAAATATCAGGTATGTGAGGATAAGGAATTAAGGCTGACTCTGGGGGCTTTGATGACTGAGTAGTGGTTTAGTTGGGTATAGTTGGAAAGCTACATTTTAGCACACTTATGCCCAAGGAAGAGAGTGTAGATGGAAGGACAAATTAGATGTTAACAGAATGTTAAGTGGTGAGGATAAGTCTAAGGCATAAATATGCTTACTGTACTGTTTTTATACCTCTTTCATAGGTTTGTTGTTTTTTTTTTCAAGAATTGGATGGAAAGAATACAGAAAATGAGCAAAAGTGTCTATAGTTTTTTTTTTGTTTTTTGTTTTGTTTTGTTTTGTTTTGTTTTTTGCTTTTTTTGTTTTTCAGGCAGATGCTCTATACGGTTTTGGAGCACATTGACTGTTTGAAATTACTTGTTCTTTGCATTTTAGGTTACGCTGTATATTTTTAAAATAGTTTATTGTTATGATTATTGTTTATCTTTTCAGGTTTCAGATCGACAGAGTTACCTTGTCATGTGTTTGGTTTTATGTGTTGTCTTGGGACTGATGCTCTGTATGCAACGTTGTCGAAATACTTCTCACTTTGATGGGGATTACATTTCAAAACTTCCTAAAAGTAATCAGTATCCAAGCCCTAAAAGGTAAGGTTAACATTATATTTCAGTTTTCTTCTTCTTTTTTTTTTTTCAGTACTGCTTTGTTTTTCTCAAAGAAATACTGAGCAGATAAAGGAACTTGAGTAATTTTCCTCTTGAAACCAAAATATTAAAAACATCCTGGTAGCAAGATGCTAACTATCAATGGAGATGGCCCTGTTGAGCAGTGAAAGACGTTAATAATAAGTGCTGCAAGCCTTTGCGTGGTTTTAGTTGAGAAAGATGTTCAAATGCGGCATGCAGAGGTGGAAAAGAAGCACCATTGTAAGATCAGGATCTTTAGAGGATTTGTTTTGCTCACATTAGCAGTCATTGGTATGCTAATTTAGGCTTGTCCCGTGTGTTATGCAGTTCTCAATATCGTCATTTCAATCGGCTATCCAGTGGGTTAGATGCCTGTGTTCATTAAATGCAATGCTGTTTTCTCAATGTATTAGGTGTTTCTCTTCCTATGATGACATGAATTTGAAAAGAAGAACATCATTCCCCCTCATCAGATCCAAATCTCTGCAGTTTACAGGCAAAGAAGGTAGATTTCTGTGACTATACTATATGTATGCATATATATTTAATGTGAAACTGGCTTCTGGCATAAGCATAATGTACATGCTGTGTTTGTGACTATGCAACCAAAAAAATGAATTGAAGTTATCTTTGTGTTTGTGCTAGTCAAAGCCACTTTATCATTTTCATACTTTAAACTTCTTTGTTCCTTTGAAAGCCCAAAGGGTGGGGAGGGGGACTTAGTTTTAATTAGCAATGAGTAGTTTTATTTGCACATGCTCCTGTTTAGAAGTATTTCTTTTTAGAAAGGGATGTTTGAGAAAGTTCAGCAGCTATGGAAAAACCTGAATGCTCAATGTGCTCCCATAGCATCCTGTGCTTTTCTGCCTCCTCTTCTTGTGCAGGTAGGACCCTTTTTGTCTCTAGTTTAGGACTTTTGAGGCACTTTATAGCCCCAGAATTTATAATTTGTTTCCATTCAAGACATGCTAATATTTGGGTAAACAGATGCATACTGAGTCATTATTTTCCTATTTTAGTTCCTTTGTAAATTAGTACTTATTAAGAAACTTTGAAATTTATTCTCATAGCAATAGTAAAATAACCAGTTATATATTTCATTTAAGGATGCTTTCTAAATAACTAGCTGTTCTGCTTTTCTTTAGGATTTTAGCAATTAGCAGAATGTTTCCATTACTATGTCCTTCAAATGATCATTCCTGAGTTTCACTAGTTTCCAGACTTAATTCACTCCATGTGCCTTTACTAAGCTTAGAAAATTTTTACAAACTCAATATGCCTGTATAATCACATCAGAATTAAAAAGTGGAGTGCAGTCTAGCCCCTCAGAAACTACTTTGTGTGTTTCCTTCTCCCTGTGTAGCCAGTATTTTAACATCTCATTGTGAGTCACCGTGCCATTCACTCTGATTTTAGTACAGTATCCCACTGTTCAAATTGTGCACATTAACATTTACCTTTGAACTATTTTCATTTTGATGCTATTACATGTCTTTTAAGTCAACATGTACATATATCTGCCAACAGAAATGGAAGTAGGAATGCATATATGTTAGCTTTAGTAAATACCAACATATGTATGGTCTTCTAGAGTTTTCTTTGAATGACCTCCAGTCAACTTTGGATGGCTTCCTCCCAGCATTTTTAGTTGTTCCACATCCTAGTAAATATTTAACAATTTCAATCTTGTATCTAACAACTCCTAAATATTATTGTATTTTGTTTCCTTTGAATTTAACTACTTTCAATACCTGCATATCTATGGAATTGTGCCGTCTTTATCTTTCTGTGCATGGTTTACTTTATTTAACATATCTTCAGGGTTCATCCTTGTGAAAGTGTTCAATAAGATTTCCTTTTTAAAGCTGAGTAATAGTCCATTTTGTGAATGTACCACACTTTCTTTCTCCATTTGTCTTTTTGCTTTATTTCATTTGTGTGTGCATACATGAACAGCTGCATGTGGAGGGCAGGGGATAACTTTGGGAGTCAGTTCTCTCCTTCTGCCATAGACTTGTGTAGTCCTAGGAATCAAATTCAGGTTGTCAGCCCTGGAGGCAGGTGCCTTTCCCCAGTGAGCCATCTCATCAGCTCTCCATCTTTTGATGAGGGTTTAAGTAGCAGCCCCTCTGCTGTTTTAAGTAATGCTTCTGTGAGCATGGGTATATAACTGCAAATGAGATAGCTAGGCCATGTGGCAGGATTGTTATTCTTTTGGAGTAACTGCTATATTTTCCATAGTTTCTGTACTGCTTTACAACAACAGCAACAGTGTTCCATTGTTTCCATATCCATATGCATGTTAGTTTTTCCTTTTTCTTCTAATAATAGGTATTCTAATATCTGTGGGATATCTTATTGTGACTTTTATTTGCATTTCTATATTTTTTATATATGTGTGTATATATGTATACATATGTGTATACATACATTTAAATGCATATATGTATATATAAACATATAAGTACATATATATACACACACACACTTAAACAGATCTACAAATATTTTCTCCCTTTCTGCACATAGCTTTTTCACTGTCAATTTTGCTTTTGTTATCTGTACTTTCAGTGTCCTATCTAGGAAGTTTTTGTGAAGCCCAGAATCCTAAAACATTTTTTTCCCTTTAGTTTTATAGGTTTAGATCTTTACTACATTTGGTGTTAATTTTTGTATTTGACAAGGGTGTGGTTTTTTCTGCACAATTTGTTGATTAGATTGTCCATTTCTTATTGAAACTAGTTTAAGTATCCTTGTTTAAAAAAATCACTGGACTATACGCATACATACTGTGATATCCTATTATTAAATCTGTATGCATTTATGATCATTATGCATTCTTGAAGTATTGACCCCTTAGTCATTATATAATTTTTTTTTCTAGGTCAAAAATCTGCTCCGTCTCCAATGAATATAATTGTTCTTTCTTTTGTATTTAAATAATTTTTTTGGTGATTTATGGTTGTATCTCATTACCTTATTGACTGGTAGTCTCTTTTAATTAGTTTATTTGACTACTAATTTTTAAAAATGATTTTGACAGTTAGAATATTACCATATTATTGTTTTTCCTTTGCTAAATTTGTTATTTGTTTCTGTTTTGTCCTCCATATTATTTATTTCTACTCTTTTTGGTTATAAATATTTTACTTGATTCTTTTCCTTAGCATATCCAGCATAATTTTTTATAGAGTTACTGTAATGATTGCTTGTTTACAGTCTACATTTACAACCAACCTACCTCCACTTTCAAATAAAGCCATTACTTAACTACACAATACTACTAAATTCTGTCTCCCATCACTTGCATTATTGCTATCACTTATTCTTTTATGCATATACATACATAGCTTATATACACATACAAAACATATTGGTGTTAACTTAAAGATTGTTAACCAGTTAAGGCTAAGAAAACAAATGTGTTCTCTTTTCTTATTTCTTCTTTCTAAACTATTAATATTTTTACAAGGCAGGTCTGTGGACAACAGTTTCCTCAATATTGCATATTTCTCCTCTTTTGAAGAATGCATAAATAAGATAAGAATTACATCTCATTTTTCCCTCCTCTAAAACAGAATTTTAAGAAATCCACATCTTACTGTTTCAGATGTTACTTTTGGGTTTTGTTTTGTTGTTTTTGTTTTTCTTTCTTGTCATTCTGTTGAGATACACCCTAGTTATGGATCATAGGCTTCCTTTTGAATTAGAAAGTTACATGGGTGTAGAATTTTCTTTGTAAGAGTAGTTTAGAGTCTTTAGCTTAAGTTGTAGGAATGAAGTTTTCTGATAATGTTAAATTGCAATTCCAAAAATCTACTTATCTTTCCTTAAATGTTAGGGTGTATTAACACATACTTAGCCTTTGATCTTAACTTTCACAGAGTGAGCATTTGGGGTTGTGGTAGTCTAGTGTGCTCTCCCTCGTTGTCTCAAGTGGAGGGTTTTTATCTGGATAAAGTGGATATTTATTTCCCCAATATAATGCATAGATTAGAAGTCATTGGTCTTTATTGGTTACACCTGGAAGGTCTAAATACTTACTAGTCTAAAGAAACATTTTTGCCTCTTTCTGAACCAATATGATGATCTTATTAAATCCCTTGTTTATCCTGTTTAATTTACAATGCTTTCCTTGTTTATTATGTTCATTTTTATCTTGTTTTACCTCAGTTCTATTTTTATGGCTTAATTCTGACTCAAGGTATTACATTTTATAATATGCCTGCATATTTACTGAGGTTTTTTTTATGTGACTTCAATCTTTTTTCTTAAGACTTTTTTTTTTTCATTATATCGCTAAACCTCTGAATTACATTTTTTTTTTTAACTTCTTTTGAGACAGGATCTCTCTATGTAGCCCTGGCTGTCCTGGAACTCACTGTGTAGATCAGCCTGGTCTCTGACTCACAGAGACCTACCTGCCTCTGCTGGGATTAGAGGTGTGTGCTACCACACTGGCCCCATGAGTGACTGTTCTCATTCTTCTTTAATCCTGTGTTAGATTTGCTGGGCTCTTTAGATCTCTAGATAGATATATTTTGAATAATAGAAAATTGTCAGCTGTGATTTTTTTCCTCTAGACACATACCTATTCCTCAATTTCTTAAGTATAAAATGTCATAAACGTATTAATCCATCTCTCTGTATGCTCTTAACCTTGTAAAATTTTCTTTTTAAAAAATTTCTTTTAAAATTATGTGTGTGGCTGTGTGAATGGAATACATTTTCTTTGTCATATGTTTTTTGGTGATTGGGTTTTTCTAAACCACACAATCTACAGCTAGATCTAACTTGTTCTTAAATTCATCCATTGAGTTTTAAATTTTATCTACAACATCTTCTGTTCCTAGGAGATCTTTATATTTTGTTTAAAAGTCTTGTCTTATGTCTTGAGATATTTTACAGTTTTTCAATTTTTAAACATACTCAAGTATAGTGTCCTTATTGCCCATGTTTGAGATGAGGCACAGTCACAGTCACAGTGATACGGCCATTAGACGATCTAGTCTGTGTTTGATCATGCTAACATCATAAGTGTGTGTAAATCTGTTCATTTGCTTGTGTTTGTGGACCCTTGTTCAGGATGTGCTGTGACTTTGTGTGCTTTCTCGTTTTGAAAATTATCTGTAGGGATATTTTAAGAGTTAGGTTGTAGAGTCTTTGGCAGCTGCTCCGTGGTTTTCGTTTTGCCTTTTTCTTTTCCTACCACATTAATCTACAGTGTGGACTAACACAGCATTCCTAGAAGAAGGCATTGTGGTATGTTTAGAAAGCAGCTGGAGACAAGTGGCTTGACAGAAGTGCCGACTCAGAGGAAATGTTGGGATACTTGGAAGTGTTTAATGACCTTTTCAGGAGCTTTTTGGGAATAATAATACAAGTTGTCGTTGATTCGGTCATGTTATTAATAAGTTTTTGGTTTAATAAGCTTTATGATAAATTAGTGTGTCAGACTAAGAACTGTTTTAACAAGTTGCATAGGGCTGAACTTCCATAGCTCTGCTTAGAGGTTTGTGCCTATCTTTGGAGGGAAAGGAGGGAGAGTCCGAATATGTTTTGAGTAACAGAATTTTTAAGACTTAGATGAATCTGTAGATCTAATTATCATGCCAAAATGTTTTTTCATATGTGATCACATGTACTACATGTTCAAACTGTTTCTATATTTTAGAGTTAATAGTTTTAATCAGAACTATAAAATGTTAGAAAATGCATTCCTAAATCTCTCTTTTTCTTCTAACTAGCATCTATACTTAACAGGCATCATTAATGAATCTTCCTGGCTATCTTCTAGGGATTACCCGTAGGCTTGGTATTGGCTTGCTCAGTAATGCTATTTTTCTCATCTGATGGGGAATGAGTCTGGTCCCATAAAAAGACCCTTATTAATTGATAACTTCATTCAAAATCTAAAATGGAAATACACTTATTTGAATTTTGGTTGGCTTCAGGGTTGATGACCAACCTTCCGATAACTTTGACCAAATTCAAATTCATAGCCCACCTTGCCCATTCTGGCTTACTAATTTTCAATGTAGAAATAATGGTTACCCTGATACCTATCATCTGTTTCATTAATAAAGTAATCACTAATGTTGTTTTGCATGTTTAGTCATAGCATAATCCACTTTTCATTTTACACCCCTTTTCCTTATTATAGTAGACCCGAATGATTTGTACATCGTAGAACCCCTCAAGTTCTCTCCAGAAAAAAAGGTAATACTCTTTCTTTTCAAGTTCGTTGTAAGCTATCTGGTAATAAATGGAAAACAAATATTGAAATGTTAATGTGTATTCCTTGTCATTTTGTTTATTTTAATTTTTTGTTTTGGGTGAGTTTTGTTGGTTTTACATTTGTTTAATGTGTGAGGGGCAGTTACCCTGTGAATTCTTGGCACTAAGTGCCTTTACCTGCTAAGCCATCTTGCTGGCCCTACTGTTTGTTTTTGAGGCACACTGTAGCTCAGGCTAGCCCTGACTAGCATCAGAGTCACTGCATTCCTCCTGCCTCAGTCTCTGAAGAGCTGGGATAATAGATGTGAGCCATCATACCCAACCATAATGCTAATTTTTTTCCTTTGTTTGTTTGAGATAAAGTCTTGTGTATGCCAGGAAGGCCTCAAACTTGTTATATACCTGAGAATGACTTTGGTCTTCTGTTTGTACCTTCTGGGTATAGGTGCTTAGGATTGAAGGCATTCATTGCCACATCCAGTTTGATGCAGTACTCAGGATCAAACCTGGGGCCTCCTGTCTGCTGTACAAGCACTTTACTAACTGAATTGTAGTCCCAGTTCCCATATGTTCATTTTCATTGGTGATAATGGTACAAATAAATGTTTAGAAGGGTCATTAAACTGTGGCCTATTTTGTATAAAATAGAAAAGTATTTTCTCATGCTTAAAGGATTACAAAGTAAAAACCAAGAGTACATTAGAGGGACACTTAAGAAGCCCCAAAAGCCTAAAATCTTACTATCCACCCCTTTAAAGAAAAGTATATGCTGATTCTTAGATGATAGTCATTATTTACTGAGCTTCTGATGCCTGCCAGACACAGTGCAAGCACTGTTTCTGTAATCCTCTCCACCACCTATCAGTTATTGTCCCCATCTTAAAAACAAGAACACACACAGAGGCTGTGCTGTACTTAGATGTCCCATTAGATAGTAGGCAATACTTTGTATCTTCTTAGTATTTCCCGCCTTGGCTATAAAGTCTGCGTTTTCTCTTTTATGTCTCAAATTATGTAATATTTATTTTTGATTAGCAATTAGAATTTTAGATTAGTGCTAAGTACGTTAGGATTTAATTCTATTTTGTAATTTAGGCAGGGATCCAAATCTCTAAAGTTTGATTTTTCTCATGTAGGAGCCAAGAACAAACCTTTCAAGGTTGCTATATAAAATACACATGAAAGTAACCAGTATAACATCAAATACATAGAGGTATCCCAATGTTAGCTATCACTACCTGACTGTATGCTGAAGTGGCCATCAACAGGTGAAACTTTGAACAGAGTCGCATTTACAAAATAGGATGTCAATGACACTCTATTCACAGCAGAACCGTGCGTGCGTGCATGAGAGAGAGAAGAGAGAGGAGAAACACTGACTGTTCTACTTCTCATTGGCACTGCCACTTTTTTCTTACATCTTATCTAACTTATCTAATAAGTTAATTTCTGTGCTTCCTTTTATTTCTGTTATAGAAGAAGCGTTGCAAGTATAAAACTGAAAAAATTGAGACAATCAAGCCTGCAGATCCATTGCAACCTATAGCCAATGGAGACATAAGAGGAAGAAAGCCCTTTACGAACCAGAGAGATTTTTCTAATATGGGAGAAGTTTATCACTCTTCTTACAAGGGCCCTCCATCCGAAGGAAGCTCAGAAACTTCGTCACAGTCAGAAGAGTCCTATTTTTGTGGCATTTCGGCTTGTACAAGTTTGTGCAATGGACAGACCCAAAAGACAAAAACTGAGAAGAGGGCTTTAAAACGAAGGCGGTCTAAAGTCCAAGACCAAGGGAAGTTAATAAAAGCTCTTATACAGACTAAGTCGGGGTCATTGCCGAGCCTCCATGACATAATCAAAGGAAACAAGGAGATCACCGTGGGAGCGTTTGGCGTTACAGCAGTCTCGGGACATATCTAATAGGAACTGAACATTTATACTGAAGACTTTTTTGTTGTTCTTTGAAGAACAGCCTATGGTATTTGAAGGGTTTGGGGAGGGATAAAATATTGGGGAAAGTATTCAGAAATTATGTTTTTTGGGTTCTTTTGTGTTTTTTGTTTTGTTTTTGTTTTTGTTTTCTTTTCAAAAAGTAGACGGGATTGTGTCAATCTTGGCTGATGAACTACAGTTTTACAAGGCTGATCACTTCCTATAAGGATGATTATAGACATTTTATAAAGATTTTTTTCACAGATAATTACTGGGACAAAAGTAATTTGCAAGCCTAGTTCTGTGGGTGGATAGGAGTGAAAGCCTAAACCTCTTCCTTCAGCTTGGTTCCCATTTCTTGCACCTTCCCATATTTATGTGCCTTTTGTCTATTTATAATGCCACTGGGAGAGGAGAGAGAAAGCTTTTCTTGTCATTTGATTTGTTTTGTGACTTTATTAGGTTTTGAAGCTGCGAACACTACAAGGCTCTAAGGTGGTCTGTGCCTGAAGCTCAGCAATTTGGGTCAGTTGCATAAAGATCCTACAGACTTGCCAACTTAGAATTTCTCAGCAGTCTCACTGGAAATAAACACTTGGTGAAATTTTCTGAAGTCCTTTTAGATAAAAGGTGATGATTTCACCCTTGTTCTCATTTAATTTAGTTGGATTGGGTTATTTTTTCCTGAGTTATTAACTCAGTGAAATGATAAGATATTTTCTTGGAAATGACAGGTATTTGAAAACAAATTTATTATAAATTCACCTTTAAACACACCTAACTATTTGTGATGATTTCTTTACACTGAATTCTGAATGTTCACAGTAAACACTAATCTTCCAAATTTTCACTTCACCAAGACAAGGTTTCCCATGGTCCAGTCACTGCCTTTGTACATAGTCACAGACCAGCCAGTGAGTGTGTCAGGACTTGTTCAGTCTAATTGGTTAAGTCTGGCAGGATTATGATTCCTTGATGTTTGCTTTTGTTGGCTACAATGTGCAGATGTATATGTATGTGTGTCAGTGTCTGTCTTCATTTGTCCTTTTATCCCCTAAGGAATTGTCAGTATCTGAGTAAATTGATTTCCTGATGTGTGATTGTACAGAGATGAGTGAAAGTGAAATGTGTTTCTTTTTGAGAGAGAATTGACCATTTTATGTTGTAAAATTTAAGTTATAACTTATTGAGCACTTTTGTTAATAATTGTTTTTAAACTTGTCTAATACCTGTCTTGGTATTGTTTGTAATGTGATTTATTTAAAGCCTTTTTTGTTTAAGTTGCTGCTTTAGATTAACAGTATGTTTTAGGAGACGATTTTCCCCCTTCCAGTCTGCACAATTAGCCATTGAGAGCAATAGGGCCTGATGGTGTAGCAGGCCCTTGAGAAGTCCAGATGAGAGCAGAGCGTGGGTGGTCACACTGTCTGTGTGTTGTGAAAAGAGGGTCTTAAATATGTAACTACAGAGCTGTAGTACCATTAGAAACTGTGAATTTCCAAATAAATCTGAACACTTGTCTTTATTAATTACTGGCTCTTCTGTCCTTTAAAAGATTGCACAAATTTAATATAAACCTCTGATCATAGATTTAAGGTTTTTTGCCATCTTTCAGGCTAAATATGTCAGCATTGCTCACAATTCAGGCAACCATAATAGACATGTTCACCTAAGCATTATGTTCTCTAATAAACACTAAAAAGACAGCTCTGGTATTTAGTACAATGATTATCTACCTAGAGAATTAAAGTTTTAGTCTGAGTTTTATTTCTCCTCCAGATTATAATTACATATAAGAGGAGAAAAAACAAACAAGAACCCAAACCTTTAATGAGTGAGGATTCCTGCCAACAGCAGATTTGTGTCTGTTAAAATGCAGCAAAGTCCAAGGGCTGTAAAGTCCTAAAATTTTTAATTACTGCTCCATTTTTGGAGGATTTGTAGCATATTCAGATTTTAGATTTTGGAACTAAGGATGCCTGCCCAGTAAATATAATTAACAGAATCTAAAATTTCTCAAATATTTCTCCCAAGTATTTCAGATAAGACTTATTTAAACCTATATGTAAATCTAAAAGGTTTTCAACATTCCTTTGTAGTCAATCTCATTTTACTTGAAGTGTTAAGTAGGGTATTAACAGAATTAAATAAATAAATAAAACTCAAGCAGAGTGAGTTCTTTGGATTCTTTATGTATCAGGGATGTTAATATATGCATATGATTTGAGGAACTCAGTTTTACAAAGCTCATACACGGATGCAGACACACACACACACACACACACACACACACACACACACACACACACACACACACACACACACACACACACCTTTCACTGTCCAGCATATCTTCTTCCCCAGTAGCATCTATTTTCGGTTCTGAATCTCAGGTTACTGTGCTGTACTTTGTACCTTATGTTGATATATTCAGTTTTAGATGTGTATCCAATTTGAACAGACACAAAGCAGATGTAAACCTGTATTTGTTTATCTAGTTTAATGAACCGAAATCATAGTAAATTAAATAATATAGCAGAAAGTGATGAAATCAGCTTTTTAAACTGTTTCATAAAAACAGTTATTAAAACCCTGACTTACTTTTATTCAACTGGTAATCTGAGAAATTCAAAGCCATGGAAAGGTTGAATACTCATGCACCATTATCCCTATTTAACAGTTGTTTTACATTTAGTTTTCTTTATTTATATATGTTTATATCTGTGCATATATATGTATATACGTACATACATACATACATGTATATTATGGGTACATAGGAGTATGTGTATACATAAGACATTTGGTAGGTGAACATTCTGGTACAATATGACCCTTCACCTTAAATAAAACTCATGTATTTTCCTAGAATAAGGTAATTACACTTATCGATGAATCTCAGTATATATAACGGAGACTTCTTAGAAAGTCTTAGAGGCTGTGTTCCAGCTAATCCTAACAATGGCTGCCTATGAACAGAATCTCAGGTCCAAGAATCCAGTGGTTACTCAGTCCACAAATACGGATGTCTCAGCTGGTTTTCAGTATATGCTAGAATCCTGAAGAAGCAGACTTAGGAGGCATGCTTAGGAGGCAAAAGCAAACAGGAAGAGAGCAAAAGCTTCCTCCTTCCATGTTCTTAGGCTTCCAGGAGAAGGCGTGGCCCAAATTAAAAGTGGACCTTCCCACCTCAAACAATCTGGCTTAAGGTTGTGTCTTCTCACCTCAAAAATCTGGATTAGAAGTGTATTTACCACTTCAAATTAAGCAAAAAACAAACAAAAAACCCTCCACTTTTGGTTTTAGTTAATTCCAGATGTAGTCAAGTTGACAACTAAGAATAGCTATTACAAGTTCTCCTTTTGTCAGCTTGACACATAATTATACCTCCTTATGTCATGATTAATTTCCAAATGAAAACAATAACCAGATAGTAATTACACTTAAGCATGATAGAACTATCCCACGTACAGTTGCAGATGCATTATATATTTAACCGAGTCATAACATTACGTAACATGATAGAACTGTCGTAAAACTGCAGATGCATTATAAATTTAGAATGGATGGCAATGTCTTTTAAGGATTATTCTTTTAGTATCTCAAACTTAAATATAGTAACCATTAACATTCATAATTAAGATTCATGTTACATCACATGGGAAAGAAAACTCAAATATACCACCAAATTCTTAACAAAATACTCCAGAGACACTCCTGTCAATTATAACCCTTGTTTCTGAAGCTGGTCATGTGGCCTTAGCTGCCTTTTGTAACTACCTTCCTCTACTACTAGGGCTGATGCAACTTAGAGAACATTTCTCTAGCTTTCGTGGTATCCATGAATGTACTTCCAAAGCAGATACAGCTGGGCACAGCCTAGTGTGACCAGTGTGTTGTGGCTCTACATCACACTGGGTTCTTTGCAGAGAAAATCCCTCCTAGGTTTCTGTTTCATTTTGATCATTCTGTTAGGAGGAATAGGATCCATTAGGTTTTGGGCTTTAAGATTTACTATGTGTGTGTGTGTGTGTCTGTGTGTATGAATGTCTCATTGTGTGTGTGTGTGTGTGTGTGTGTGTGTGTGTGTGTGTATAAGTTTATTGAATGTCTCATTGTAAGAAAGTGTATTTAGAGGCCAGAAGAGGCATTGGATGCTCTGGTGTTGGAGTCCAAGAAATTGTGATCCATGCAGTATGTGAGCTGCGAAACACAACCTGGGTTATCTGGAACAGCTGCAAGTGCTCTTAACTGCTGGGCCACCTCTCCTGCCCATATCTGACCCAGAATTCATTCTCCTGTGCTCACTGTCTTAATGACTCATGGCTAACTATAAAAATGTTTGTGATAGTCTGTATATCCAAATGAATATATTTATATTAAGAATTACTTTACCAAATTCCTAAGACTTCCTTTTGAGCTTTTGTCTTAATTAAAATATAAAAATCAGTATGTAGAGAAATGTTTTTTTCAAAATGTTCATCTTTTTGAAGCTCTGTAATTCTCTTCTTAGGATTCTTATAATTTGCAAGTCTTATACTTTTCTATATTGTTGCTATTATGATTAAGGTGCTTCTAATATACTTTCCAATAATTTTTGACAATATGAGAAAAGACAGGTTTTATTTAGGCATTTGATCACTTTACTGGATTTCATCTGGTTTGTTGTTGTTGTTGTTGTTGTTATTGTTGTTGTTGTTGTTTCTCTCCACTGATTCTTCCCGGGTAGTCTATCCGCAGCACATTTATCTCATTTCATATCGTTTATAGCTTTAGTCTTTTGCTTTTATTTAGAATTTACTAGGACTTCCCACCTCAACCAGTAAGGATGCTAGCAGGCATCATTTTCCTTTGTATAAATTGGAATTTTTACAGTGGTTTATAATTAATAGTAATGATTTGTTTGAGACAGATATTTTCAGTTTGGTGCAGTGGCTCATGGTAGAATTGTACCATTTGGTAAGCTGATGATGGAGAATTGCTGTGAGTTTGAGGTGAGTCCGGGCTACAGGGAAAGACCCCATAAAAGGCAAAACAATAAAAATCTTCATATTAACTATTTTGCTTAAAGTTTTGTTTTGTTTTGTTTTTAGTTTGGAGTACATGGTAGCTTTTATTAAAATATATTGAACAACCTAGTTAGCACTTCTCCTGTGATCTCTCTCTTGTGAAATGAATTATTTACTGATAGGTTATTCAGTACTAAATCATCCTTTATATTATTTGGAGGAATCAACTTGGGTTTTGGATCCGTTATTGTGTATGGGTTCTGTATTACCTGGCTAGAGTAAGCTATTATTTTTCATAACGAATCAGATCTGAAACTCCAGCAAATTAACACAAGAAATCTTTTTGTCACTTATGTAAACTCTGGTAGAGCCTGATGGCCTTTCTCTGTTGTCTTAAGACTATCTGGAACACACAGACTCAAAACCTCTGGCAAAAAGGGAAGAGCGGGCCTGGAGATAGCACATGAGCACCTCAAATGTGGAATAAAATGCTATTTTCAGTGATGAAATCAGTGACATTGCCCCAAACTAAGCAGACTTGAGAGATCTTCCTGTTTTTCTCTGCCCGAATATGTGTTATCATAATTTTTAATAGTATGGGGGAAAGCCAGAGAACAATTTACCTTACTGAATTCTATTGGGAGGGAGTTGGGTAATCTTCCATAACTGACTATGCTACAGGCTCTGAAATTCTTCTCATCCTTTGTCTTCCTATTTCTATAGAACGCTGCAATGCTGGTGCCCATGTCAGTTTGCTGAGTGCTGCTCTGGGCATTATCCCAGACATAACTTGCATCCACATCTTCTCAGTGCTTTCTTCCTCTGCAGGTTGTTAGACCCTTCTCTCATTTCCACCTTGTAAGAGGAAAGGCACATTCAGAACTGGTTCTTCTAACTGTTTACATTGTGTTTGGCATCTCTCTCTCTCTCTCTCTCTCTCTCTCTCTCTCTCTCTCTCTCTCTCTCTGTCTCTCTCTCTCTCTCTCTCTCTCTCTCTCTCATGTCCCCTACCCCATCCCCAGTTTTTCAAGACAGGGTTTCTCTGGTTTCTCTGTGTAGCTGTACCTGTCTGGACTCACTTTATAGACCAGACTGACTTCGAACTCACATTGATCCACCTGCCTCTGCCTTCCAGAGTGCTGGGATTAAAGGTGAGTACCCTCACGCCCAGCTATGATCTGTTTCTCTTAAGATTATGGCTTAGTTTAGCTCTCAGGCCTTTGGCCACTATCCCTGCCTAGTGCTTCCCCTCAAACTAGTCATGTCTTTATTTTACTACCTATGTTAACTGATTACTCCAAACCAATGGAATTCCATTATTCAGGAATTGCTGCAGGCTTCCTTGCAGGGGCTATATTTTCTAGAATGTAGCATCTTATGTACTTCATGTCCACTTATCTCCTGGGACATGCTCTTTCTAATGGATGTAGAAATCTACTTGGAAGTCTCAAAAAGTGAGTCTAAAGTTGTGGCTAAGGAAATCATGATGCTTTAAGACAATAGGAAAAATACCTTGAAGGTACCTTAGGAATTGGCCAGACTTCACAGACTAAAAGGTACTATAAGTTCACTTAAAATACTATACTTTGGGGCTGGAGAGATGGCACATAGATTAAGATCACTGTCTGTTCTTCCAGACATCCTGAGTTCAATTCCCAGAAACCACATGGCAGCTCATACCCACCTATAATAAGATCTAGTGCCCTTTTCTGGCGGATAGGCATACATGCAGGCTATACATTGTATACATAATAAATAAATCTTTTTTTTTTTTAAACCATGCTTTGAGAACAAGGGACTACTAGTGTGAGCTGCTCACAGGGCCACCTAGGGAAGCATTTCCTTGTGTTTAGCCATCCAGACACTCTCAGGTCACTGTAACTACTGTCCAAGGGAATCCAGGGTACTGCTTGAGCTAGCAGCTGACTGGTCTAATCTATGCTGGATTTGAAGGCATCAAAATGCCTGAGTTATGGGATCATGGAGACTTCCACCTAAATGTCAAAGAAAGGCCTGGGAGGGACAACAACTGGTAGCAGTTAAGGATCCCTACAAGGCGTGCCCTGAGAAAGCCAAAGATGCCGTGGAGTCCCTAGGATGTTGGAAATTCAAGGGACATCATCTTGGAGATGCACTGTCTGCTGAGGAAAGCTGTAGGCACTGAGGAAAGGCCTACTGTGAGAGGCCGCATGGACTGCAGAGGGCAATGCCACAGTGGAGAGGCTGCCTGAGCCCTTCAGAGCTCACAGTGTATCAACGTGTGCCCCAATGCTAGACATGGGCCTGTAGATTCAAAGTTTTCCACTGAGTCCTGATCTCACAGTGGTCTGACTTTTCCCTCCTGTGCTCCTCTTCTCCCCCTTAGGGATGGAAATCTGTTTTGTGCCATTGTACCTCAGGAATACAAACTGTTCTTTTTGATAATATAAGGACTCATACCTAACAGTCTTCTTGGAGTTTCAGGAACTTCTAAAATATATATTTACTTATTTATTTTGGATATTGGAACTTTAAAAAATATTTATCTTTCTCTGTCTTTGCTTATGAAGAGAAGAGTTTAGAGCGCAGTTAAAAAGTATACTGGCATAGTAAAGTGGTGGTTTAAGGGTTCCTCTAGAAGTATAGTTCAAGCAGTGGGGTAATGGCTCTCATGCTGGCTCAGTGTGTGAAATACCTGGAAAACTTTGTCAGCAGGAAAGATGATAATCTAGGTCACAGTTTCTGACTCCTGCCATCTGCCATACAGTCCCATGTGCTTCAATGTTTTCCTTTTAGAAAGGCTGTGAAAATAAAATGAAAAAAAATTGAGATAAAAATGATAATAAAAGAGCTTTTCAAAATGGAACCAGAGGGCAGGCCTTATTCATGTCTCCAGCTGCTTCCTGGAATGTGAACTTTGGTTGCCTTCGACTTTTGACTGTAGACATCTGGAATAACCAATTACAATTTTCCCAGAAGCTCAAGATTTCATATCAAGGGGGCATTGAACACTTGTTTTATGACTTTTCCATGTTTGTACAGTGTTGGCTTTAAACATTCTCTTAGGTACTTGCCGCTGTCGTTAACATTTCATTACGAGTTTTCTCTAGGTTGCTTTCTCGGGAACAGTGAACAAATTGAAAGATACTCTGAACTGTATCCTCCTGTGAGATGAGCTAGGTAAAGCCGACTTTGATGGTCCTGTGGCCAGATCCTTCCGGCATGGCTCACAGCCTGGGAAAGCAGACAGACAGTAAGAGTAAAGCTCTAATTCCTAGTCAGAGGCAAGGGACCCAGATCATATCTCTGGTCCTCTGAGTAGATGTGACATCCTGAAGGTCATTATGGATGACTAAGCCCAGCTCCAAGAGATCCTCAAATCTTCTGTAACCACTGTCCAACTTTCTGAAATGAACTGATACATACCATCACCCGCTTCTGTAATTGTCAACCCAAACAGGCCCGGACAGGAGAGGACAAAGTGCCTTGGCAAAGTTGTTTGTCCTAGTGATTTTAAAGATAGAATAAATTAGCTTGCCTAAAGTATAGATCAGAGCAGTGGTTCCTTTGGCCATTTGCCTATTCCCATCCTATGACAATAGGCTCTGCTGGCTCATATGTTACCTTCTGACTATTTTCTATACCATCGCTTTGTGTATCTCAGCTGAATTCTGCTGATGGGGATCACAAGGACTGGGGAGCTGAGGGGAGTCCAAATTTTGATCTTGATGACGCTAAGACTTACAACTAAGTTCTTTTTACTTTGATAGTTGCTGAGTTTACATTGATCAACAATGACTTCTTAGCTAAGACTACCAAGAAAAAGTGCCATAAACTGGGTGGCTTAGACAAAATATTCCATACAGTGCTAGCAGCTGAGAGTCTAGGATAAGGGTTTATAAGAGTCATCTTACTGTGTCTCTCCACGGCAGAAATCTAGATAACAGATGGGCCCCTTCGGAGGAGGGCCTGATCCCATTTATGAGGGTGCAACTCTCATGATCTAAGGGAGGGTTTTAATTAGGAAGTTTGAGGAAAACAGAGATGTTCAATTCATTTTAAGTAACATAATATGTATTTTACATATATACTGGTTCAGTTCAACCTTATCAAACTAATGCTTTATCAATGCTTTCACTTGCACAATTACATAAGTATTTACACTGGTGGTGGTGGGTGTGAGTATTCTAAACCCTGCTACTAGAGCTTCTAAGATAAAAGATGGGGTTTTAGAAGCCCACCAAGTTAAAGTGTGCAGCTTTCCCCCAATCTGTCAATTAAAGTGACAACTAATAGTTAAAAGCAAAGAAAAGAGACTTACTGAATGTGGCCACATTGGAAGAGCAATAAATAAAGGGGTCCAATAACCCCCAAGTCTTTGAGGGATGCTGCATGAGGATTAAAGAGTAGGAGGTACATACAAATAAGCAGTTCTGGTCAGGTTGTGGTCCTGCCCATTGTAGACCCAGATTTGTCCTGCAAAGTTGTCCATAAGCTATTAAGCTATCAATCTGTTGATGAGTGACCACGCAGCCTCATCTTCGTGACAGTTGTCCTCATGAAGGAGAATTTATCTTTCCTGGGAGACTTTGCGCCTTTTGGAATCTAAGGTGATGCAAGAGGAAAGGTTACGGTTAGTAATTTATCTTTGTGCTGTCACCCAAAGTATAGGTGCAGAGATCCCAGGCTTTCATTCAGTTCTTAGTTCCCTTGTGGGCTCGAGTGAAAAGCCAGTGCCTTTTTTTTTTTTTTTAAGTTTCTCTTTTAGTACCTGCTGGAAGCTCAAGTATCAAATGAATTCAATGTATGTTTTGCTGCCAAATGAATGATAAAAAAAAAAGTTCTCTGATCTTTATGGGAGAGGAGTTATAAGTCACGTGCAAGCGTGTACATGTGTGCATGCGTGTATGTGTGTTTAATATACAACAGACCTCTACAACTCAACAAGTAAAACATTGTATAGAGACCGTTCATACACTGCCTATTAAAAATCATTCTGGTATTGATCTCCATTTTCACGATGTCTAGAATTAGTCTGAGCATGTTGAGTATGATGTTTTTTTAAAAATTATCTTTGATCTCTTCTTGGTTTCTGGCACATAATTCCTCAAGTCATTAGACCCTCAAGAGTGATAATAATACCTTTTGTATGCAAAAAAGATACTGGATGCAGGAGACTGCCGGAGTCCAGCTCCGGATGAGGGGCGGGCCCTGAAGAAGGGTGCATGTAAGAGCGATGAGAGAAGAAAGAATCAGACGTGGGACACCACTCAGTTCTTTTGATGAGAGATGGGACAGAGAGGAAGCCTTAGTGGCTTTACCTGCTCTGACATCTTGTGGCTCTTGTAAGCTTTATTTATACACAAAATCATTTCCTTAAAAACTTTAATTATTGATTACACAGCTTGAGATCTTTTTGGGTACATAAGTATATAGGAACAAGGGGAGCAAAGCAAGCAAACAGCAGATTTCCTGAGAACTAAAAATTAGCTTTAGGATAAAATCAGCTTTCTTTTAACTTAAAATTTTCTTCCTAATGATTGATGTCTTAAAGCCTTGTGGTTACAAAAAGAGTTAAACAAAGCGACTCTATTTGATTTTGTTTTAAGTTGGCATAGAGTTAATAGATCAAAAATCAATCCCTCCACCTGGTACCTTAAACTTGTCTTCCTGACCCTTAGTTAATCCTTTCTTTTCCTACTTCATATTTAAAATAAACCTAGCATTTAAAAATATTAGGTAGCCTTTTTCACGTGGAAGCAGCTTGTCCTTTTGTCTTTGCATAACATCAGGAAAGTCCTGGCCTGTCACGTTTACTCAGAAGGGCAGGCAGTTCACTGAGACAACATGCCTGTCTCTGTGACTTTGTCTTGAACTTCTATATCAATACAATTTCTATCTTTACTGTAGTTTTGTAAAGAACAGAAGACTATTAGGACTTGAGGACTGTCTCCAATGTCTTCCTTTAACCTCATCATGAGCTGTTACTTCAATGCAATTTCTATTTTTAGTATAATCCTGTGAAGGAACATTAGAATTTTAAAACTGTTTCCTTTTGCTTCTAGGTAGGCACCAAGGTCTGTTGATAATGGCATGGTCAAGATCTCTTTTCTTTCTAAACTAGTTCCTTGTTTCTGGAGCTGAACATAAAGACCTAGTGATTTTAATTATAATTTGTCAGCTTTCAAAGTTTCCCTAAATTTTTCTTCTTTATTAATTCTTCTAAAATCCACTAAATCATTTACCAAACTCATTTATTAATAATCTAACAATGAATCTGAATAAGTTTTATAAAAGACTCAATTCTCTGCATAGCTGTATTTTCCCAGGGAATCACCAATGACTTTATTCGTTTTTATTAGTATCAGCTTTTACTAATTTTCAATTCTAGCCTTTGGAGAGAAGCCTCTAACAGAAATTTCTGCAGTAAAAGATCAATCCAGGGCATCCAGGCACTGGAACTTTGTCGAGCAGTGCCCCCAGAATTCTTGCCCTCACCGGGAGACCCCCAGACAGCTTCAGGATGGGAACAGGTAATGGAAGGGCCAACGTGTGTTAGAACATTTACATTTCACCCCTGACCTTTTCCACTACCCGATCTTAAGGAAAAAGTAGGACTCACAGACTGACTTAATCACCATTCAGTAGTGATATAATCAACCAGTCATTCTAATTAGTTAAGCCTCTGTAAAATTCCAAAGTGCTATGACTCATAGGAGTCTCTAGAGTGGTAGAAGCATCCATGTACCAGAAAGGTTGTGGTCCCCACCTCCTCCACAGCAGAGGCTTTTCATTAGGGACTCTTCAAAGTATATTGAACCTGTATCCTTTATAACATTATGACATAAATTAGTAAATAAGAGTAATTATCCCTAAATATCTGAACAGATTTGATGCCAAGGTCCTCCACATCCTTAACACTCATATAAAATAGCATATTATTTGCATTTAGCAGATTACATTATCCTGCATACTTCAGTCACCTCTATATCACTTGTAATATTAGTACAATGTAAATGCTGTGTGAATTATATTGTTTGGGAATAATGTCAAGGAGAAATATCTATAAATGACACTTTTGTTTTTAAATATTTTGGAGATGTGGTTAGTCAAATGGTAAATTGTAAATTGTTATTTCTAAATCCGTTTCCTGTATACATCTGTCTCTATGACTGCCTATACATTCATCCACTTGCATACCTACCTATCTACTTACTAATTATCTACCTGTCAACTCTACGTGTTAAAGTATTTGTCAATATCTCTTTTATTTTAACTAGGCACGTAGGCTGCTCACACATGCACTTATCCTTAACTCATTCTAGCTAGTGAGTCGTGAGGAAAAGGGATCCCTGTGCCTTCATAGAAGTAGCATTCAAAAGCAAACAAACAACTTATACTTCTACCCTTTCTTCTCTCTGCAGTGACTAGCAATGCAAATGGTGACTCTCAGCTGTTCAGGGCCCCTTAATGAAGACTCTGCCATCTACACACTGTAGACTTTATGGAAACAGAAATATACAATTATTGTGGTGAGCCAATGAGGTTTTATATTTCTCACTTAACCTAATTTATGCTTATTTACACACTGTCTTGCTTTGCACCCCCCCCTGCAAAGTTTAAAAAAGTTAGAGAATAATAGGATTAAAAAGTGAATCATTGCCAGAGAGGGTTGTGTCCACCTGTTATCCCAGCGCTGGGGAGGTGGAGGCCATAGCATCACGAGTTTGATGCCAGGTTGGGTTACAGTAGTTAGATCCAGGCCGGCCTGGGCTATGTAGTGAGACCCAGTCTCAAAAGACAACAATCTAAATGAATAAAGGTAATGTAAAATGGCGTTTGGCTTGCTGAGTCACTGGGGGAAAGCACACCTATCGTGTGAGTGATAGCCAAGATAACCAATATGTATAAAACAAGCTAAGACACAACGTTTTGTATTTTGGTTTTTCAGCATGTACCACTGATGCTTTCTCTCTGCTCGGGTAGCTTCTCTCTTCATACTAGGACAGGCAAAGCCTTCCTCAGCTCACCTACTTACGGTTTCAGCCTGGTTCCCTCCACTTCACGCTCACTTGCACCATTATGTTCTTCTCCCCATCGCATGTATCACTGTAGACCAGACTCTACCTGTGATTTCCTTTTATGTCTGTTCCATAACGCTAGACTGGAAGCTTCATGGAAGATGGCCTTCTTTATTTACTGCTCCATCTCTAGGATAAAAAGTGTTGCACGCTGTGCCAATCTGTTTCATACACAGCTGTAAAGAAAGTATGGGTTAATAAGTTATGCTTTGGTAGGGGCCTCTTAGTAAAGAATACCAGTGGGGAAGGAGCCACTTGGCTGGAGCCGGAGCTTGAGATATGGACTCATATATACTATGAAGAACACTTTCCTAAAGCCTAATCTTCCTGAATCTTCTGTCTTTATCTTCCGTTTCTGAATCCTGGACTTAGATATACTCCCCATTAGATAAGCTTCAACAGCCATAATAATAAGAATCAATAGTAATTATGGAACAATTGTGATTAATTGACACTACCTGGTCTAGCACCAAGGCTAAATATATTTCCATTTGTGATCTACTATGAATTTAAATAATCCCTGTGGTCAGTGCTTTAGTGACTGACCCTTATTTGTATGAAAGATGTACACTGAGGCATACAGCTAATGAGCGAAATGTGAGTATAGGGCCGTGTGACAAGGCACACAAAATGCAGCGATTCAAAGCAATTTTATTATTTGTCATGGCTCTGTAAGCCAAATGGGCACAGGCAAATAGTTCTGATAAGAGGCCTGGGGGAGGGGAAGGGGACCGAGAGGGGAGGGAGGGTGAGAACGGGAAGATAAGAGTGAGGGGATAACAGTCGGGATGTAATGTGAATAAATTATAATAAATAAAAAATCAATTAGAAAAAAAAGAAGACTGAGCGGGGACAAGAGTTCTCATATACGCGTTCGTATTGTAATTATACGGAAGAGTTCTCTCCTGGAGGCTAATAATTGGCCCCAGTGTAAACACAGCCTTCACACACGGGTCACCGGATGGACTGGGGGAGCACTTAGGGATGGCCAGGGCATCTCACTCTTCTTCATACGGTCTCTCCAGTGTTAGATTGGGCCTCCTCGCCGCATGGAGGCCACAGCACAGCCAGACTCTCCTGTAGTGACTGGATTCTTCTGGGCTGCTCTTACCCCTTCCCTGGCAGTCTGTTTGTCGCACAGGAACCCTTCAGATTCTGTAAATACTTACTGGAGGCATAGCTCATCAGGAGATAATCTCCAAGTCTCATAATTACAAGGGAATTTTCAAACCTCACATTCTAAATCCAGGCCTGAAGCAGCAAGCTTTCTTTGTCCATCAAGAATGAGAAAGTGATGGCGTGTCTAAGGAGGACTTGAAACAGGACAATCCAGACAAAGACAGACTACGGTGACCTGGAGAGCACAGGCTGTAATAAAGAGAATATATATATTTCACACAAACATGCTAAGATGTGGCCACTACAGCTAAACACAAGGACTTAGTTATGTGCACATATACTCATCAACTTAGACAAACAGGATGCATTTTTACCACTGTAGGCATGTATAAAAAAAACTTCTCCCAGCACAGTTGTGTCTTTGCTCGGTGTCTGTCTGTGCACTGTGGTTTGGTCTGACTCTGACTGCCTGTGTTTCCACTGGTTAAGCCTCCCAAACAGTGTGAGATGCCTGGGAGACCAGCTGAGTTTTCTAGAAGACTGGAGGCTTCGGCTTCGTGGGCCTTCTGTGTTGCCCGCTCCATGGAACAAGATGAAGCCAAATTTCTGTTGTTCCGTACGCACATGTTCCACTGTGTGCTGGAACGCTTAGCCTTTGAACTAGACCACAAAGTCCTGTGGGCAGATCTGCCTCTGATCTCTCTCACCTCTGGAAACCTTGACTTTCAAGCAGCTTTAATTCTCTCTAAAGGAACACGGCCAGCGTTCAAGGACAGAGTTCAAGGACAGCCAGTGGACTCCTCCAGTGGCAAGCAGCCAGGGAAGTCTGTGGCCTGAAAGGGCAGCTCAGAAAGAATGATAGATATTGAAATACTCCCAGTAACCTTAGCAGCTGGGATTCAAACCACTTATCAGACTTACAACTTCTCTTATTTTTTTTCTTCCTATAACCCTTTTTAATGTATTGAATCAAAAATATTTTGGTTGTTTAAACAAATAGAGATTATGATTTTCTTATTTTTGAAGCAGGTTTTCTCTATGTGATCCTAGCTATCCTGAAAGTTGCTATGTGGACTAGGCTGGCCCAAATTCACAGAGATCCTGCCTCTGCTTTCCATGTGCTGGGGTGAAACACATGTGCCACGCATGGGGTGTGAGCTTACGATTTTCTAAAAGCACCATCTCACATGTGAGCTTCTCCAGGAGATGTTTCCTTAGCCCTCGACTGTGTTCATTCCTCCAGGACTCAGTTTAAATATGCTCTTTTCTCTCTAACCTAATACTAGCTTGGTGGTTTCTTAGAGTGTCTGCCGGACAGTGGTAGCACACACCTTTAATCCCAGCACTTGGGAGGCAGAGGTAGGCAGATCCCTGTGAGTTCCAGGCCATCCTGGTCTACAGTGTGAGTCCAGGACAGCCAAGGCTACACAAAGAGACTCTGTCTCAAAAAACAAAACAAACAAACAAACAAACAAACAAACAAAAACAAAAAAACAACCAAACCAAAAAAAAAGTCATAAGTATAGCTAGTGGCACATGGGTACTTCTCAGCTTTAATGCTGCGGAGGACAGGACCAAAATCCAAGGATTTGGCCCTCTGCCTCCTGCAGTGGCTAATGTAAAGCATATCTTAGAATTACTCAATGGCGGATGACAGAACGACAAGACTCAGCCCTCTGGCTACTGTTTTGTCTCCTCAGGGACTGATGTCCTGTTTGTCACATATCAAGGGAGAATCAGGCAGCTCGTCTAGTCACATTTCACATATGAGGCAGTTTCCTGGAACACATGGTATGACACAGACTTCAGAACTGTGTGATTTCTTGACTGCCCATGATCTTTATAACTCTTCTTCTGTTCAAGGAGCTTCAGATAAGACTTCAGTAATGGTTTTCTGCATAAATTTCTTAGGGATAGGATATTTTGCATTTTGTTATATTTCCACAGTGTCCCATGGTGCTCAGGAATAGTTAGTGAGATGACGGGATAAGCAACTTGGCTTTGCAGAGGCTTGCATATCTATAATTTGTCACCACTCACCGTCAACTGTGATTGGAGGGGTGTCTCTAAATGGTTAGCACAACTCACCCAGGAAATGGGACGCAGCAGTAAAGTATCTACTCATAATAAGTCACGAAGTTCCAGTGCCATGCCTCTGTTGAAGGGCTGGAGTCTTTCCTGCTTGTGGGTGGGTGCTCCCTGGAGTGAGGCAGTCATAAGGCAAGAAGGGCTTTCAGATTAGGCTTTTCCTCACAAGTGGAGGAATCTCAGGTTTCAGTGATACAGAAAACATATGTGGTGATGGGCTACAATTTCAAGCCATCTTGAAATGCCTCTTAAACGTTGTATTCTAGGGACCCAGATAACTTGTGGGAGGCAAGCAAGCAAGCAGTTTCATATTCTCACGTTAAAACTCAGTGGAATGTTAGGTGGGTGTAGGATGAAGTGTCAGTGGAGATGAGCCTTCTCCTCCTGAGGAGCTGTGCTTTGATATTGGGGTCTCCTGTTTAGAACTAAGCATCCCCATTTGGGTGGGGCCAACCATCAGAGATCCTGTTAGCTGCCCCAGAAAATTGTCACCCCCGCCCTTTCACTGAAATCTGTTCAAGCATCCCCAGTGTCTTTGTTGTGGGTGTGTATTGAGTCTCTTGTGCAGAAATCACAAGAACTCAACTCAAACTGGCTTATGCTGGAAAAAAAATAGAAATTTTTATGACTGCCACAATGTGTAAAACTGAGGGATAGACTTCTGAAATTGGAACGTGATACCCTGATGAGATCCATGGGTCTTTCTTTGTCCATCTCTCTACTGTCTTCAGACTCTCTTACATAGATGGTTAGAAACACAGACTCTGGTGCCCCATATTTGACCATGTCCCCTGGATGGGGAGGCCTGGTAACACTCAGAAGAAGGATAGCAGGCTACCAAGAAAAGACTTGATACCCTATGAGCATATAGAGGGGGAGGAGGTCCCCCTGAGTCACAGTCATAGGGGAGGGGAGTAGGGGGAAAGCGGGAGGGAGGGAAGAATGGGAGGATACAAGGGATGGGATAACAATGGAGATGTAATATGAATAAATTAATAAAATATTTTTTAAAAAATAAAGCAGTGCAAGTCTTTGCATCTACATTATCAACAAGCCCAGGAGCAAAAGATCTTGTTTCATAGGCCGTTTTCACTCTGGGTACCAAAATAGGCTCATAATGGGCTATCTTAGGGTACTTGGCATTGCTGCAGCACAATGGGACCTGTGCTCCTGACTGGAGTAGGATGGAGTCCATCTTGGATCATTAGCAACTAGAGCACAGGGACAAACAGGGAAGGCAAGTGTTCCTTTAAGTGTTGTTACCAAAAATGGCTGCGTGTGTGGAAAAATAACTTTAATTCTCCTGGTTCAGTTGTTGTCTGGGAGGATTACTTAACCTAGGCCTATTCCTGGAAGCTTCTAAGAGCCTCCATAGACTCTAACCTAGGCCTCTGAGAATTACTGCTTACTTGTTCTTTCTGAGCTCTGGGCTGCCTGATTCAACTCAGTGGTTCTGGCTCAAACTCTTCTCCCAGCTGATTTACTTAATCTGGTTTTTCTCTGGGTCCTGAATTGCTCTGCTTGGCCTCAAATTAAATCAGCAACCTGCTCTAATCTTCTGGCTTCTTCTCATTTCTTGGCTCACTCCATCTTCACCTGAGTTCTTTCTCTCTTTCTCTGCAACCCATCTCTCTATTACTGTCCTGGTAAAACTGCCTCCTCTCTCTGTAAAATCACCTCTTAAGTATGTACCTTCCCTTTCCATTCTCTTCTCTTGAGAGTTGGACATATTCTATTCTGTCAAGTCTTCTCTGATTCGTCACCTTTTCTGCCACTCATTTGACATTACTTTCAAACCCGGGTGCTTCCTTGTACACATTAACTTTACCTTTGTTTGAGATTAAAGGCATGTATCACCACACCTGGATCTAAGTTTTTCTTTACCTGATGCATGTTCTATACCAGGCTGGCCTTGAACTCACATCTGTTTGCCTCTGTCTCCTTGATTAAAAACATGTTTGTATTCCAGCCAGATCACACAGACCTAGAAGATCTTTGGACATGATCTCTTGCCAGCCAGATCACATAGTCCTAGAAGGTCTTTGGATGTGACCTCTTGCTAGAACAACCATGTTCTGAATTAACATTCTTCTACAACTTCCCCCTTTCTGTTTAAGCTAAAAATTGTACACAGTTTAAATTTTACAATAGAACCAATTATCAATCCCACCATCTTAACAGTCCAAATGTCCTTATAAAGATCCACTCGGTCTTGATCCTCCACAACTGCAGCCCTGATCATCAGTCCTTAAGCAACAGTCCATTTCAGCATCAAGGTTTCCAGTCTGCCAATCTGATGGACTATTTGTCCCTCTTCAGGTGGTTTGTTACGCTGTCTCCATGCAGGAGCATCTGCTTTCTGCATCAGCTGTGGGTACATGACAAATTTATATTACAATGAACATGTTCATCTCCTCTTCATCCAATCTTCAAAAGCTGGGTTCCTAAAGTTGCGTTTTACCTTTTCTCTGCCATATAGAAGCAGGTTTAATAAAAGATGGTCACATTGCTATTGGGAGCACCAATAGGAAAAGGCATTTAATTATTTTTTTTTTCAGCCCAGAGAATTAAAAAGTGTAATCTCTGCTTTGTTAACTATGGAAAACAATGTAACTTCCTAAAGCGACTTATCAGAACAAAGTTACATCCTATATTTTCTGAACGAAAACCAAATTGCAGGTGGTCTAGAACCTGTCTCCAGCCAGGCAAGATTCTTGAATTTCTGTGGGTAGTGTGTGGTCCTGACCAGTGTTGGTAGAGTGAAGGTTTGAATTCTTCTCTGGGGCTTGCCACCTGGATTTGTGTGAATAATTCATCACCCCTAACCCCACCCCAACATTCAGTTTTCTTATCTTTAGTATTGTTTTGAACTGACCATTTTCTTTCTAGTGTAATCCATTTCTTTTCTAAATAGTTTTATTTTTTGTTGTTGGTCCTCCAAAGCAGTGCTAATCTGGGTTGCAAGCCTTCTTGCCTCCTCTATAGTCATAGACAGGGAGGCTTAGGTGCTACACGGATGAAGTCAAAATATAAAAGGAAAACTCATCTGGTTGACTCAGAGAGGTAAGTGTGAGTCTATGAGTGGCAAACAACCCTTGCTTAGGGGCAAGAGGATTTTCTAGAACACACTGAGCCAGTGGGACCATACTTGGTACTGTAAACCATCAGTGTCTGCTGACCTTGTGATATGGCACTGCTGTGCGGGTCTGAATAAGAATTGGCCCTTATAGGCCCATAGAGGTGAATGCTTGGTCACTAGGGAATGGCACTATATGGATGGATCAGGAGGTTTAGCTTTGCTGGAGGAAGTGTACCCCTGGGGGTGGGCTTTGAGGTTTCAAAAGCTCATGCAAAGCCCAGAGTCTCTCTCATTCTCTTTCTCTCCCACTCTCCTCTCTCTGCCTGCTGCCCCAGTTCTGCTTCTCCCCTTGGAATATCCAGCCACATTGTCTACCCTGCTAGACTGGCAAGAGCAAAGCTTGGCTGGGGCCGGTGGGTGCAAGCAGGATATTCGTTGGCGTGAGTGCTAGAGAAACAACCTTCTCAGGAGGCAGTTTATTGGGGGGGGGGGGGTTGGTGAGGGGGAGAACGAGGTCTATGTAAACTTTGGAGAGTGGGTAGGGGTTTTCAGGGTGACTGTACATCATTGGTTGGGGCCAAGATGCTGGGAATGCTTCATTAGCATGAAGAGGAATTCCGGATGCTTTCTGGACACATCCTTATAAAGAGAGAGGAATTTTAACCTGAAACCTGGCCACCAGAGTCTCAGAGGTGGGAGTTGTAAGGCATGCAGGCCCAGGGCAGGGAGGAAACAGTCCTACTGCTAGTGGTCCTAAAACAAGATTTTCGGGCTTCAGACACATCTCAACCTCACTTTTTTATTTTCTTCACTTTTTCTTTTTCTTTCTTTCTTTCATTTTAGGTTTGTTAAGACAGGTTTCTCTGCGTAACAACCCTGGATGTCCTAGACTTGCTTTTTAGACCAGGCTGGCCTTGAACTTACAGCGATCTACCTGCCTCTGCCTCCTGAGTGCTGGGATTAAAGTTGTGTGCCACCACTTGATACAGGCTGGCTCCCCTGGGTAGCACGGCTCCTCTAGGCCCACATCTGCCTCCAGATCAGGAGGTAGCTAGCTCACAGCTACTTCTCCGGCACCATGTCTGCCATGCATGTTGCCATGACACTAATGAACTCAGCCTCTGAAACTGTTCGTGAGTCCTCAGTTAAACACTCTTCTTAAAAGAGTTGCCTTGGTCATGATGATTCTTCACAACAATAGAACAGTAACCAAGACAACCGCTCACCAAAAAACGATCCAATATCCATTGAATTCTGGAATTAGGACAGGAAGAAGTGAAGGAGAGACCTGTACACAGAGACCCTAAAGCCCAATATGTTTAATATTTTCCTATTTGCACTGAGACATTTTACTGTTGAGGACAATAAGCCACTAGCTATAGTGCTAGGTACAGTTTGGAAAGGTGGTTTCATTTTAGATTTTCATCTGGACAATGAGAAAGTTATAGTAGCTGCTCTTCCTGTTGAGAGCTAGAAGCAGGCCCTACACTCGGCACAATGATACATTATATTCTCACAGCTAATAAGTGAGTGAATAAATGGATGGATGAACACATGACCCAATTTTGTGAAGCGGAAATGAATATACTGCAGAAGAGATTTTTTTTCACAGAGAGGTCATGTCACCTTGTACCCCAAAGCCTTCTGTCAAAGGAAATGCCTGCTGCCACCTCTTTGACCACTTCCTCAGTTACCCACCACGCTGCTGGCTGTTCCTGCTTCACTCTGTGGAGGTGGAACCCAAAGAGAATCATCTGAAAGCATTCTGGGGAAATGAAACTGGTTCCTCACGTATTTTTATTCTCTGCTTCCTGCTCTTCTCCAGCCCTTCTGTATGAGTGGTGTTGGTTAGGAGTTTTTTTTTTTTAATTTATTATAATTTATTCACATTCCATCCCAATTGTTATCCCCTCACTCTTATCTTCCTGTTCCCACCTCCCTCCCTCTTATGCCCTATTCCCCTCCCCTAGACTTCTGGCAAGGGGTGGCCTCCTCCCCAACAGTCTGACCTCAGCCTATCAGGTCTCATCAGGATAGTCTGCATCCCCCTCCTCTGTGTATCCACAGGGCCAACCCCACCAAGGGGCAAAAGAATGGCTAAGATAAAAAACTCAAGTAACAGCACATGCTGGTGAAGATGGAGAGAAAGGGGAACACTACTCCATTGCTAGGGGGAGTGCAAACTTGTACAACCACTTTGGAAATCAATATGGCACTATCTCAGAAAATTGGGAATAGCACTACCTCAAGACCCAGCTATACCACTCCTGGGCATTTACCCCAAAGATGCTCCACCGTACAACAAGGACATTTGTTCAACTATATTCAAAGAAGCCTTATTCTTAATCGCCAGAATCTGCAAACAACCTAGATGTCCCTCAACCAAAGAATGGATAAAGAAACTGTGGTACATTTACACAATGGAAAACTATTCAGCTATTAAAAAACAAAGAAATCTTGAAATTTGCAGGCAAATGGATGGAACTAGAAAAGACCATCCTGAGTGAGTTAACCCAGACCCAGAAAGACATGCATGGTATATACTCACTGGATATTAGCCCAACATAGATGTCCTCTGAGAGACTCCACCCAGCGGGCGTGGGGTGGGGGGAAAGGATCGGGACAGATACTGGGACACACAGCTGGATTCTGAGCAAAGTGCTGAGAGTTGTATGGAAGATTTGGGGGGTGGAAGGACCTGGAGGGGTCAGGAGCTCCATAGGGAGACCATCAAGGCTGGCTGATCTGGACCCAGGGGGGCCTGTACAAACCGATGCACAAACCAAGGACACTGCAAGCAAAAACCTAGACCCCATCCCCCCAGCCCTATTCAGTTGTAGCCGATGGACAGCTCATTCTCCATGGTGGGTGTTGGGGGGGGTTGTAGGGCGGGGGTCAGGGGGAGAATGGGGATTACCTCATGGCTAGGCATTTTAGAAGCAGGGTAGGCCACATGCTGTGTGTAAGGAAACAGATGAGAGAAAGAGAGGGAAAGAGGGAGGGGTTGGCAAGGAGAGAGGGCAGAGGAGAGGAAGAGAATAAGAATAGAGAGGGGAGAAGAGGAAGAGGAGAGTGAGCAATGTTGCAGAAATAGAGACTGTGTAGCACTATGAGGGAGCTAATGCAGAGGAAAAGGAAACCCCAGCATGCCCTCCCCCCACCCTTCCTCCCACCCTCCCCCCACCTCACCCTTGTCTGCTCAATCCCCTTGGGGAAAATATGTCAAAGAAGTGACAGGGGTCCAGGGCTGAGGTCTCCTCATCTTATGTTTAAATACCCTTGATATGTGAGAAATGTGAGGGCAAGAGAGGAAATGCATCATTGGATTAGTGGCTTTTCCATAGTTATTTATCTTTGATGAAGCACCTGACTCATCCCCCTGGCAGGCATCTTGGGAATAAATTCTGGTGGCTCAGTGTATGTTTTAAAAAGGTTCCATCCAGGAAAGACGGACCAGATGTAGACAGTAAGGTGCCAACGTTCACGTCTGTAGTGACAGTGCAGGTGGGTTTCTGATGCTGGCAAGAAAAGTCCAGCTAGCTGACCTCCATATGACCACAGAAGACAGCAGGGAGGTACCTTGAGGCAGTGACAAGTCATCTCTTGGGGTGTTGCATCAGCCAACTCAGGCAGTTGGTGGTAGAGACTCAGCTCAGGTAGGAGACTCTGGGGCAGACAACCAATGTTTGGACGACTGAAAAGGAAAGAGCCAGGTGACCAAAGCTCCAGAGGTATATAGGGAAATGGGATTCTGCTCCTGGATGGCAGGGCTATGGCCACTGGAGCCGTCCAGCTTCTTCTGCCTTCTGATTTTTTGTCAGTTTGATCAAACCAGGGTCATATGAGAAGAGGGGACCTCAGCTGAGACAATGCATCTGTCAGATTGGCCTGTAGAGCATTTTCTTGAGTAGTGAGTGATGTAGCAGCGCCCAGCCGACTGTGGATGGAGCCATATCCCTGGGGAAGTGGTCAGAGGTCACATCAGAAAGCAGTCTGAGCAGGCCATGGAACAAGGCAGCAAGCAGGACTTCTCCAAGGCATCCACTTCATCAATTGTTCCCGGTTCCTGCCCTGCCCTCCTCTGTCCCTGGCTTCACTCGACGATGGACTCCAACCAGTAAGATATAACCATCCCTTTCTTCCCTACATCGCTTTTCATCATAGTGCTTATCAAGGCAATAGCAAGCAAATAAAGACAACAGGAATTGAATCATTTAAAGTTTTTTACCTTCTTCTGTGTGTATGTAGACGGAGGGCGGGGAGGTGGCGCGGCACATGTACCATGATGCACATTTTTACCTTCTTCTGTGTATATGTAGATGGGGGCGGGGTGGCGCGGCGCATGTACCATGATGCACATTTTTACCTTCTTCTGTGTTTATGTAGATGGAGGGCGGGGAGGTGGCGCGGCGCATGTACCATGATGCACAGGGGGAGGCCACGGGCCAGTTTGAGGGGGTTGGTTCTCTCCTTCCACCACGTGGGATTGAATTTAGACTCTCGGGCTTCACATCAAGGACCTCTGCCATTTAGCCACCTAAATGTCTGGGTGAGTCCAGACACTGCCATCTGATAGTCGCCTACTTAGCTCCGTAAAAATTGCCTCACATTCTGGAACCTGCCCTGCAGGGCATTTGCAGTATGTGCCACATTGGTTTGACCTAAGAAAATTAACATGATAGCACATGGAAAGGGTGGGACTCCACATCTAGCATATAAAAACCTTGAAACCAGCCGGGCGTGGTGGCGTTAATCAGCCGGGCGTGGTGGCGCATGCCGTTGGTTCAGGGAGACAGAGGCAGGCGGTGTGAGCTGGAAGCCAGCCCGGTCTACAAAGTGAGTCCAAGCCAGTCAAGGCTACATCAAGAAACCCTGTCCTAAAAAATAAAACCAAAATGAAACCAAACCAAACCAAACAAAAAAACCCAAAGCTCCCTGCCCCACTCCCTCCCCACCTGGGTGGTGGTGGGGGACACAAAAACCCCTTATAATTATGGCATCAATGGATACTTGGTAAGCATGTGATTGTGAAGTTGGAACAGGGTGGACAACAAAGGTAAATCTTCCTGCAGGCTCCTTTTATCCTGCCTAGGAGTTAGATTGGTTCCCGAGCAAGGGATGGCCTGTGTCTACAGTAGCACCAAATCATCCAACTGTCTGTTGTCCTGAGAATCAGTTCAGGTGTCTCAGTGTGTGTTAACAAGAGCTCAGATGGGGAAGGTAGGCTTGATATGTATGGTTATCTACAAAGTTGACCTTTGTAGTGACAGTGTAGGTGGGTTTCCAATGCTGGTACTAAAGTACAGCAAGCTGGCCTCCACAACATCCTTCACAGCATCCAGAGGAGATAACATGGAGCTTCCTGGGGACAGCAGTAGAATGTGTGGTAAGTTCTGAGAAAAGAGAGAGCTAGGGCGTGCAGCCGGAAGGTCACCACGGCTAGGGTGGGGGTGGGGTATGTCATCATGTTGTTGTTTGAGGGCTTGTGCTTCGGATGGTTAACTTAGGGTTGATTAGGGTATACCACACAGGAAGGGATTTGGGGTGTTCCTGTGGGGCTTAGATGTGTCATATGTAGCTTACTTTCCTTGGACTTTGCTTCCTGTTTGGGTAGGATGGGTATTAAATCTCTTTAGGACTGACATGCGTTAGCAGCATCTTGCAGACTCCAGCTTCACCACTGTGACTTTGCTCTGTGAGTCAGAGCGGCCCAGGAATCCAGCCATGCCCTGTAAGCATGTATCTGGGGAAGCCAATGGTGATGCTGTTTGTCTCCCACTATTTTCTCCTCTCCAATTACCTTTCAATCTCCAGTTTTCAACTTCCCTTTCCTCAATGACCCATTTTTCCCTTCTTGCACCTCTTTTCTTTCCATCCACCCCATCTTCTACTCATTTTTTTTTTTATTCAGTCTCTCCCTCAACTTGGAACCATAGTCTTCAGAGATAGGAGGCATCTCAGAGACCTTTTGTTCAGTTCTGTGCCCTGAACCTTGGCAAACCATAATTCACTTGGTACTTGGCATGGGTCAGGGACTGCTCTGGGCAGCTCATTCTTGGTGGGTCATTCCTTGGTGACTATGACAGTGTGGACCCAGTGACAGAAGCTATGTTTCCTCCAGCCCTCACATCCGGTGAAGCTGCCTCTGAGGATTGTCTATAGCTCTACTCATAGCGGTACAGGCCAGCAGTGAGGGGCAAAGTGTTTGATCTGGGCCAAAGGCTAAGATGTGATCTCAGTAAGATCTTGTTGAGGATTTCCTATGAGCCAGACCCTAAGAGAGGACACATTCTAAAATTCACACCTGGAAACATTCCCCAGGAAGATGCTTGAGTTTAGAAAATAAGAAATATTTCCAGTTACTCGGGTCAGGGAGACTGTGGGGCCTTTGAAGTGGACTACACTGGAGGAGGTGGTTTGCTGGGGGCGAAGCTTTCGTAACCCAGGCGGATTTTGTCTATTCTGTGTCTTTCTGGCTGCAACTGTAATGTGACTAACTGCTGCCGTGCCACCTCTGCCAGGATGGGCTGTATCTAAATGTAAGCCAAAACCGAGCAACCAACACAAAAACGGGGCCCTTCTTCCCTTAAGTTGCTTCCGGTTGAGTATTTGGTAACAGTAAGAAGAGCAAGCAATGCTGAGGGTGTGGGGGGGGGAACCTTGCCTTTGAAAGGCTCCCCCAGAGGGTGTGAGAATCAGCAGGGAAGAGAAGACACAAGTGTGGAGATGAAGTTAACGGGTGCAGTGGTGTCTGCCAGAAAGACCTGGATTCATCTCCAAGTTGTTCAACTGTTTCATGAGTTCTTCAACTTCCCTAAATTGTTTGCAAAGTGGGGGTAATAATGCTTCCCTGAGAAGCCTCCTTGAGAGTCAAATAAAATTGGGTGAGTGTTATTACTAGAACTATGCCTGGCATGTGGCCGGCAATAAGCGCATCATTCTTTCTGCTCTTCCTCTCAATCTATTCCAAAAGTTTTAGTTCATATTTGATCATGAAAACTACAGATGTTCAGGAGAAGTCGAGAGGGTGAAGATAATAGGATCATGAGCCACTCTGAGCTGCTTAAGCCCCTGGGGCTATCCTACCCTACCCTTGCTCCCTCCATGGTGTCTTGAGTGTACTAGATGCTGGACACACATGTGGGTAGACTTGGACAGAGACCAGCTCTGGTGTGTTTTCATTTACAGACATCTCTGATTTGGTGGAAATGCACCAGGAAGCAGGGCCATGTTTTCTCCTGGATTCTTATTCTCTGCCTGTGGGATTTTGGAATCTTGGAGGAAACCCTTTCGTGCCTCTGATTCTCAGTGTCCGTCTTTGTGAAATAAGGGTCAAGGCAAGAGGAAGGGCCTCGGCAGGCAGAGCCCACTTGCTGCAGTACTCTGACCTTGGACTTCTGGCCTTCTGAACTGGGAGCAAATGCATTTCTATTGCTCAGGTCACCAAATCTCTGTTATATCTAACACAGCAAGAGTGGGGCTGACTTTCAAATTAGGCTCCTGGGAGGGATCTTATTTATAAAATACTCAACTACTACAAGAGGCTCTAATTTCCCTATTCTGTGGTAAACGGCAAGTAAATCTGTGAGACAGACCGAGTAAGTGTGTGCTTAAAAAGTGACTTCTCATGAGAGTCCCCTACGTTTCAGAAGCTCTGGAAGCTGCATGCCCTACCCAGTATCTTCAAAATACTCAGAGGAAACAGTGGGTGACAAAAGCAACGACCTTGACATTTAAGTCAGCCTTTGGTGAGTCTGCTTTCCCACAAACCCACCATGACACGTGGGTTTTTGTAATGAAGAAGTTCAAACATCAGAAAGAGTCCAACGAAAAGGTCCCTCAAGATAGGCAAGTGGGGTGGCACAGAGATGCCATCCCAGCACTTGGGAGGTGGGTGATGAGGATCAGGAGTTCAGGGTTATCACTGGCTACATACATAGTGAGTTTGAGGCCAGCCTGGGGCATAGAAAGCACTGTCTCAAAAGGAGATGCCCACAAGACCCACATATTTCCAGTCTTAATAGATATTTGTGACGTGTGTCTCACACCCTGCCTCTCTGTAGACCTTACCACTCTGTAGGTCCCATGCTCTTTACCCTTAGGCACTTGGGAACATTGCTCATGAACTACCCTTAAATGTTCTCATGAAGGTCCTCACGTTAGACCCTCTCTAGGCTATGCTTTTGCCTCAGCTGTCAACGTGTGGTGTGACTGCAGCCTAGACACCTGGAGGTAAAGAAATTCAAATAAGTATAGAGTTCATACTTTATCCTAAGATCAACAGGAAGCCACTGACAGGCTACTTGAAAAAGTGCAGTGACAAAGTCACGTTCAACTTTACAAAAGTCTGAACATAAAAGAATCATATGACCCACCTTAGTGGAAGGAGGGGAGATGCAGTGTATTCTTGCTCCCACAGTAAGGCCACCAGCTGACACCTATCGTGTATCGTGCCCTTGGTACATGGAGCACATAGCATTCCTGGCTGAGGTGGCAGAAGAATCTCACTTCTTACCAAGAGGTCTTGTTCCTGACCTAGGACTCTCTTGACTTCACCCATTAGCCAGGATCTACTTAGGAATTCAGTGATGGCGACTTAAGTAGACCCAAAGCACAGCATACAATTGGTTGATACTCAGGACTGTCCCCATCCCTCTACCGCTCCCCCTCCAGGATGGCAGAGCCTAGAGATGACAATTATCCTTCCCATTCTCCGGTACAGGTAGGATCCTAAGTGGAGCTCCCTAGGAAGGGACAACTGAGTGAGGCTGAGAAGCAGCAGCTCTTGATAATAGTTCCTAGAAGGTGACCATGGCGGAAGCCGTCTGGTGTTTTCCTATAGTCTTGGGGGCCCCCTAACCACCACCAATCTTGATGCTGTTAGGAACTAGAATTTTTGTTGTAACAAGAGCTCTATCCTTGAAAGATTTTAAAAATTGGCCTTCATAACGAGAGAGAGAGAGAGAGAGAGAGAGAGAGAGAGAGAGAGAGACCAGCCTTTCATTCTATTAAGTCTTACATTGCTCCTCATACTTAGAGTAACATCCATTTTCCTGACCAGCCATGACTGAGATCCATAGGCTGTGGAAGCAACTAGTTCTGAGATCACAACGATACTGTTGCGTGTGGTATCAAGGGCTGAAGAACAATTTCTATACCCATTGCTACTGTCATGCAGCCTGTTGACAGCCCCCTTCAGTCTGGTGTGATAAGAAACGAGTTCCACTTGATAGCTTTCCCTCCTCCCATCAGAAAAGGGCATATCAAACCCTTTCTTTCGAAGACTAAGCCTATCAAATTTAAAGGACAGGCAAGTTCTAGACATTTATCTACTAAGTTGCAGTAGTAGGCAGTGTTCTTTGTCTAGTAAAATTTCCTGAGCCACTTGGACCACGAATAGTGGGAATAAAGAGGGGCCACAGACCATACAGTAACAGAAAAGAGTACATGTCATTGAGAAGTGATACACTTGGCATAAATGAATCCTGTTTCCATCACCAGGGTTATCTTGTTTCTCTGGCTCACCCATGAAGAAAACATGCTAATTTCTGTAGGACTCCTGCACATATTTTCAACAGATGCTCAGTATAGCACTTCCCTTAGGTTATTCCAATGACAGTTCCTAGTCTGCAGGATAGTTTTCAAATATGGCTGTTTTGTCTGCTGACATGTGGAAGATTACATATACACAAATAGTTACTGTATTTTATTTATTACTAATAATGTAAATTAACAAAACAGTTGTTAGTTAAAAAAAAAAAGGAACAGAGAGGAAGATGTTGTTTACCTTACTGTCAAAACATTCAAGACATCTGCAAAGTTGCTGGGCATGGTGATGAACATCTGTAATTCCAGAATTTAAGAACAGGAGGTAGGGGGATTTCTACACGTAGGAGGCCAGCCTGGGTGCATACCGAGTTGGAAATTGGCTTGGATCTATAGAGACACTCTGTTGTTATAAAGAAAAAAAAAACCCACATCTACAATGCCATGATATGCGGATTGCATAATTTTCTTCCCAGGATGGATGGACAGATTAAACAAAAGTAGGAGCTGTAAGCTGGCTCAGTCAGCAGTGGAAACTGTGGTAACTGCGCTGCTGTGATTCAGTAGATGAGAAGATGGATTGAGTTGAGGAAACTGGCTCAAACACCGTACAAGGTTTGCATGTTTAAAACTTTTATTTCATATTTTTACATATGTGTGTGCATGTGTGTCTCATATGTGGGCATGTGCTTGTGAGTACTGGCACCTGAGCCCATGGAGGCCAGAAGAGGGCACTGGATTCTGTGGAGCTGCAGGTAGTTGTGAGCTGCCTGACACGGCTGGGGCTGCACTTGGGTCCTCTGCAGATGCAGGACCTGCTGAGCCACACTGTCTGGTTCCTGGTTTAAAATTTCGATGTCTCCTTAGAGCTGATGTGCTGGAGGCTTGGTCTCCAATGCCAGCTGCCTCTAGGGGTCAGTAATTGTATCATTAGGGTTCTGATCTCATGAACTGACTAATCCACATGTGATTACTAGGTTTGTGAGGCGGAGCTTTGCTATGAAAAGCCAGCCCTGTGCTGACTGGCCCCGATGAGACGATCAGGTTTGCTCTGTGATGTTCACTCAGGCCACCAACCGTGCAGTGAATCCTGTGACTTCATGAGCCAAATCATTCTTTCTGTCTTGTATGTAGGTTTCTCTCAGGTTTTTTTTTTTTTTGTCACATACACATGGACAAAAATATAAAGAGAGGCTCCTGACTCATAAGCAAAAGTGAGGTCAGGATATATTAAAGCCCAACGTGAAATCTGCATTGATATGGGAGAAGATGTTTGCAATGTGTGAAAGCAGCCTTGGGTTCACATCTCAAATATACATAGAGTATAAGAGGATTCTGCAAGTCAGTATGGAGGAGATGAACAGCGTTTTGTTTGTTAGATTGTTTGGGTTTTTTGTTTGTTTGTTTGTTTCTGTTTTTTTTTTTTTTCTCGAGACAGCATTTCTCTGTGTAGCCTTGGCTGTCCTGGAACTTACTCTCTAGACCAGACTGGCCTGGAACTCAGAGAGATCAGCCTGCCTTTGCCTCCCAATTGCTGTGATTAAAGGTGTGCACTGTTGCCCTCACCACTGCCACCACTGCCACCACCACCACCACCAAGCAGCACCTGGCAATAAACAACTTTTAAGTGACAAGCAGAAAATACACGAAATAGGAAACTGGGTTGCCCAACAAATACAAGACTGACATTCGAACTCAAAAGAACCCAGAGAGAAAGCAGTTAGTGAGATTATCGTCATGGGCATCATGCCTGGCAAATATTAGAAAGGTGAATACTACAAAGCAGCAATAAAAGCAGAGGCAAGAATGGCCCTTCTGTAACTGCTGATGATGTGGAGGGACGGAGCTGCTAGAAGAGCTTCCTGGAAGTCCTTAGAGAAGCTGAACCAGTGGGCTTGTATTTGTAAGTAAACAGAGTTAAACTTGTGGTGTACTGTGTGGTCTCTGCTCACAGTAGAGAGCTTCCTGTCTGATCTACCTGTCTGCTTGGGAGATGCCTGGGCCCATGAGGATAAACAGCATCACCCTCTACAGCTGCTGAGTCACCGCTAGAGTCTCCTGTAGTCTCCTGAGGCAACTGCTGATTCCCTGGAATCCTAGAAACAGAAGGTGGAGAGAACTCAGCTTGAGGTTGCAGGATGTGGGGGGCCACCAGTCTGTTGGCTCGTGCGTTATTAGTTTTCCTTTCTGCAGCTACAGAGCTAAGTTATACTTTGACGATTTCTCTTCATTAGTAAGGTTTGGGTATCAATGCGATGGGTCCCTGTGACTGCTCATGGGGGTATTTATTCTTTCTTAATCTTTCCAGTAACAGTGCCATTACTGCTGGATGTCACTACCAAACTCCAACCCAGTTTCCAGAAGTTTCTCTCTTGTGTCTCTTTCAGCGAGGACTCTCTCCCTGTAATTGGTGGGCAGCAAGAGTTGGATATTCTGATTCCTCTATCAAAAAGTGAATCGAAAGAAAGGCAAAAGAGAGATGTGAAAAAAAAAACCAGAATGACAATTACTGAGGAATTCTGGGAGTCTGAGGTAGAAAAGCAATGAGATAGTAGTCATAGTAAATTGGGGGAAGCTAAGAAATGTGTTTTGGGGGAAGAACAGGCCCGGATGACCAGGGGCAAGGGAAAAGGGAAGCGTGAGAGTGCTAGCAGAGTGACCTCAGGAAGAGAAGTTAGCAGCTGGGGTGGGACAGGGTGACAGCAGCAGGAAATAACACTTTAGGTGTTGGTTTGGCATAGCGGGAGGGCATAGCAAGTAGGATGATCATTTGAGAAATCCCAAAGCATTTGGGAGGCTGAATTCTTAGTGGTTATTAGACCAAATGTTGTGTGTCTGACAAGAAGAGCGACGTCAACCCAGGCAGAGTGCCCAGTTTTAGAAAGGTGTAAAATATAGAGTTAAATTTGCTATAAATGTTGGGTAAAGTTTTAGTATGTTCTGTGTGACGGTTAAGGCACACTTGCTATAAAAAAAACTTTTATTTATTTATTTATTTTTATTGCTTATCCCAAACTCTTCTGATTTGGGCACCTCAGGTTTCATCTGGTGACCGTAACAGGGATTGCAAAGATAAGTGATTCCAGAGTAGGAAGGCAGCTTCTCAGGGAGACATGAGATGGGAGGCCCAGTGAGGGCAGGGCAGCTAGGAACACTTGCGACACATTCCTGGCGTTCAGAGATGACCAGGGGAATGTCTAATCTTCTGTTATCAAAGGGAATAGATGTATGTATTTTTAGTGCATGTGATCTCAATTTTGAAAGTGGGCAATTAGTGAAAGAAAAACCATTGTTGACAGGAAAGCAAACCTGTGGCCCCAGGAGGAGACACATGGGCCCGTGTGGTGGTTTGCAACCTCTGATCTAATCTGTAGGATGGGTGGGGCGGATTTTACCCTCTCAATTATGAAACGATGGTGATTTGCAAGGCTGTGGTATGTAGCAGTCAGGAGAGGGAGGCAACAGGGGGTCACATTCCCCAAGCCAAAGCTTAGACTTGGAGCTGCTTTCCTAGCCAAACCCCAGGGTCTTTTCCCAGTGCCTCCCACCAACAGGCCTTTACAGGACACATCCCACAGGGCACTCTTTGCAGGCTGTGATAGCTATTGTCCTCAAGGTGTATCCTGTGCTGACTTAGTGAGTGGGACCTCAGGCAGGCAAGCCTGGACTGCTAGCCTTCTCGGTTAGCACAGAAACGCCAATTGGAACTTCGAAGACTTTCGTCAGAAATTTGTGGGCGGAAACTTCCTGGGGGTTGCTGTGAGCTTTTTGAGACCTTCTCAGCTTCGGATGCAACGTGAGTGGGTGTTTCACAAAGAAGCAAAGAGAGAGGACACAGGAGAGAGGTGTTTCCCTTGACTGTGGAAACTTTATAAAGAAAGCTCACTCACCTTCTCTGGAGCAGTCAACGTCAAGAGTCCTCCTGTTCTCGACACTTCAGTCTCCACACGATTGAGAAAAAGGAGACCCCTTTCCTGGGGTTGGGTGCCATGCAGCAGCCCGTGAATTACCCATGTCCACAAGTCTACTGGGTGGACAACAGTGCCGCCTCTTGGGCTTCTCCAGAGTCAGTTTTCCCCTGTCCATCTTCTGCGCCTGGAAGGCCGGACCAAAGGAGACCACCACCACCTCTGCCACCACTACCACCTCCATCACAACCACCACCACCGCCACCACCACCCCCGTTGCCACCACTGCCCCCGCTAAAGAAGAGGGACTACAACATAGATCTGTGGCTACCGGTGATATTCTTAATGGTTCTGGTGGCTCTGGTTGGATTGGGTTTAGGAATGTACCAGCTCTTCCATCTGCAGAAGGAGCTGGCAGAACTCCGCGAGGTAAGCCTGGCATATGAATTACTAGCCCCCACCCCCACCCAGTCCCTGGGTGCAACATGACTCTGTTGCCCGGGAGTAGGGGATGCTGTGGTCGGTGGGGGCCACTGTGTTGCTTGCAATGATTTGGTTTTGGTTTATTGTTATTTTGCTTTGTTTTTAATGGCAAAGATTTTTTTTATTTCCCCCCATTATAGGAGAGTGTTGTTATAGTCTCTATCTTATAGTTGGAGAAACAGACTCATTTCCCTCAAAGGCAGTGGTTCTTAATCTATGGATCACGATTCTTTTTATAGGGGTTACATATCAGATATCCTATATATGAGTTATTTACATTATGATTAATAGCAGTAGCAAAATTACAGTTATGAAGTAGCAACAAAATAATTGTATTGATTGGAGGTCACCACATGAGGGACTGTACTAAAAGATCACAGCTTTAGGAAGGTTGAGAACCACTGCTCAAAGGGAATATTTTCCATCTTCTAGAAAATTCCAGGCAAATAATTATTCCCCTCTCAGTTGTCAAGAGTGTTTTCTGAGCTTCTTGCTGTTTCATATTTAGTGACTCAAGGAAGAAAATAAATTTTGAATCTTGTTTCGAAATGTAAGCTAAAGCTCTTTGAAAATACTTAGAAATGTTAGTACTACTCCAAAATATAATTGTGAGGGCAAAGTCCAAGTCAGACCCAGGTCTGATGTACTTGAGTCCTCTTCCCACAGACTGATGTGACTTTTGCCTCCTTGGCTTAAATAACTCACCATTCATTTTATGACTCTTTCTCTTTCATTAGTTCACCAACAAAAGCTTTGAAATATCACACTCTGAAAAGCAAACAGGTAAGTACCTTTCTGTGTGTCTTTTGAGTTCCCCAAAGTGGTCCTCAACACTGGACAAAGTTAGGAGAATGCCTGGGATTCTGTTCCAGTCTTGGGCTTGTGATTCCTAGGCAAGGAATCCTGGGGAACTTTGACTCTTGGTTCAGTCTGGTTCTGCGAATGATGTGAAATTATCTGATGTAGTTTATTGCTCAACAGCAGTGCATCTGAATGGACACTTCACATAACTCCAGTGAATTGGGGCCCAACTTTGGAAAAAAATACACATACAGTCCTTTTCCCTTGACTCCTTCCTTTGGCATCTTGGCCCTATCTTACGTTGCGGTGGCTGTGAGTCCCTAGGGGGAAAAGGGGAGCAGAGGCAGACACAAATATTTCTGAGGATGTCCTCTATTCTTAGACTAAAAGTGACTACTCAAGAATTGAGCTTTAGTTTTTAAATCTTTTGCAAGATACAATAACGATTTTAAGAAGTAAACCCATTGCTTATATTTAATGTTTTTCTTCTGAACTCATGAGAAGGTTGGGGAGGACTTGAGCCATTGTTCACAGGACTGTACAAGTTCCCACAGAGGGCTCATGATGCCTTTGATGTTTTTGATGATAAAGCACCTCCCCCCTCCCCCGCCCCCGACACACACATATTAAATCCAGGATAAGAGGAGGATGACCATGTTGAACATAAAATTTTGGGGCATGTTTTAGAAGACTGAACAGAGATTTCAGGGTATGCTTTGTCTTGGAGGCAGGTTTGGGAAGTTTTAGATTTGCTTTGAATTTAAAAGCTTATAGAGAAAGTGGTCCAGCCACTCCATTTTTTTTCAGAAGAGATACAAAATGCTAGACCAGTTAGGTTCAATGCCCAAACCTCCTGGTATGAAACAGGCTAGGAGAACAGTCCCTCAATGCCTTGTTCCCTATGGGGCTTTGCAATGCATAGAGAAACTCCCACCTCTTAATAGTGACCCTGAAGTGAGAAGTCAGTACAAAGCAGGTTGCCTTTGCAAAGGTAATAGGGCATCTTTATCCTAGTAATTTGAAGGAAGCAGAAAGGCAGCAGAGAACAGTGGATATCCACAAAAAGGAGAGCTGGCTCTATACCCGGAAAGGGACCAGTCAGCTCCTGCCTGGAGATACAAGCTCTCCAGGGGTCACCATGGTGAGCTCTGGTCATCAGCTCTGCATTCAAGTCTCTAAGTACCAGGAAGCCCAGGTTACACAGGCACTCTGCAAAAAACTTGTTAGAAACACGAAATCTCTTGGGATTTCTAAAGGGAAATAATTTTGAAAATCAGTGGAGTGTGGCTTGAGAAACAGATGTTAATCACTCTTCTTTATCCACTCCGTGGAGTCATGCTTGTGCATAGGAATCAAGTGAACAGATGAGTCAGACCTGCCTACTCAGTGGCTATTTTCTTTACATCAATGCAGATGGCCAGAAATTAATAAACTGTGACAACAAAGTCAACACTGTAACTTTACAATTAAGAAGAGCTGATTTAAAGAAAGGGGTATTTATTTCTTCTATCACATTCACACACACACCAAAAAACAAAACCAAAGATTATCAAATCTGTGAGGGGGGAAGGCCATATTGGACACAAGTTTCATGCAGCATGCATGGAAATTTCTATAAGCAACTTTGAAGTACACTGGCAAAGTTCATACCAAGGGCTTGAACTGTTAGTCTACCCTACAATCTCATCATGAAAAGAATATGTTAGGAAAATAGTTGGATATATATATGTGCATATATACATATATATACATACACACATATGTACACACACACACACACACACACACATATATATATATATATACACACACATGTCCTAGGTAGTAGAGAGGACATGATTATTTAAGTAATGTTCTCAGTAAACTGGGATATATATATATATATATATATATATATATATATATATATACACATATATATACATATATAAAATCACTTTTATAAAACATCAACAATTTGGAAGAATTGTTCCTCAGAACAATTCTAACCCTCAGAATAGGAGATGAGTTGAATACACTGTGACGCACATTAGTAGGAGAACATCATGAACAGCATCTAAAACCACCTACTAGGACTTTTAATGCCATGAATACTGTACACGTTATGTTGTTAGCTAGACAGATAAGTTATCAAAGTTAGTTTAATACTCATTATGAAGTACATGTGCATGTTTTTAACTTCTAAGAAAAGAACAAACCAATATAGTAAGTGATGGGGGAGCGGGGAGATACTGTAGCTATTATAGATTTTTTTCTTCCATTTACAATAATTTTCAGATATGTATTTATCTTATTGTGTGTTTACATACACACATACACATGTATGTGCCACAGCTTGTATGTCGAGGTCAGAGAACAACTTGTGGGAATTGGTTTTCTCCTTCTCCCTGTGGGTTCTAGGGACCAAACTCAGGTCTCAGGCTCAGCAGCAAGCACCTTTTTTCACTCAACCATTTATGTACCCAGCCCTATATCTTTTTATCCTGCTACCATCTCCATGGTTAGCTAATAGGATTCTTTATTTATATACAAGGTTTTTAGGGAATCTCCCATGACTGAGGCTGAGTCCTGGGGACCGAGAATGAAAGAGATAACGACAGATGCCTTTTGTCATGGAGCTTATAGCACAGTGGAGAAGATGAACAAAACCAAGCCAGCAGTACACCAAGCCAAACTGCACTAAGAATGGTACAAAGTAGCGTGGGCTGGGAAAGTCGTTTAGAAGGTGGTTTCTGCCGATGCACAAGGGACAGATCAGAAGCCTCTTGAAGGGAGCAGGGAGGTTCCCATTGCACATGCAAAGAGCCCCAGGCAGAAAACGTCTTTCCTTGTGTTTCTAGAACCTATCCAGCAGATATGTATAGGAGCATATTTTTATGAGAATAACATTCTACTAGACTGGATGGGAAATATAAAGTTATGCAGCGTGTAGTTCTCTGCTCCACTTCCTGTTAGTGTGTGGCAGAACGCCAGGTCAGCTGCTTGAGCGGTTTGTAGTGTACAAGAGGTTCAGTCTTGTTCCCTCACACTTCCTTCAAGGTGGGTTGTCCTAGGTGATAGAGAGGACATGATTGGTTGAGTAATGTTCTCAGTAAACTGGGATATTTTCATCACCAATGTATGCTATATTCCAGTCCGAAGCCTGAGGTGGGCAATTCCCTTCCGATAGATATTTTTTTAATGTATTAGTTAGATTTTTACCTTAAGTGGAATGTGTGAAGTTAGAGATATAGTGCTTAGTTTTTTGAATATTGTCAATTTTGATTACTTCCATCTAATTTACTGATGCTACGCTAAACTAGAAAAAATGCTCTTGTGACTTTACCATATAATAATAAAATGTCGTTAGGAAAGACTCAGCGGGCGGGCTCTCAAAACCCAGCACTGTAAAAACTAGTTTAGAGCATAAACTATTTATTCCAGGGAGGTGCTATTTTCCTGCACAAGAAAGAAGTAAGGACATTTCTTCACAGTTGCCCCAGCAAGGAGGAGCCAGAACTATCCAGAAAGGCAAAGATAGAGGGGTATTTTGGGTTCCAAAAGTCGAAGGGTCATATTTGACAAAAGGTGTGGAAGGGTTGCCCAAAGGAAGAGCAGTGTAAGAGGCTCATTAGAGAATTGATGGGGATTTAACACTGAGATTTTATCTGGAGGATGTTCCAGACAGAATGAGCAAAGGCCCAGGGGCATCATCAGGTCATGGGATCCATGCTGTGTGCAAGTGTTTAATGTGATGGAGAAGGGGAGGGATGCTGATGCCTTGTTTAGAGGAAATAAGGCTAAGGCCACAGGATGGAGTAGAGTTGTGGATAACCCCCTGATCTGTGAGGAGCTCTTAATAGTCAGTTTGGGAACAGACTGTAGAATGGTGGCCAGGAGATGAATCAGTTGATTTTTCTAGACTCTTATCAGTCAGCAGAATCATGGTGTACAGATCCCTGGATTAATAGTCAGCCTGGGGTGTACACTGCACCCATCATTATCGTCAGTCAGCTTCAAGCGTCTTCTGCCAATTGTAATTAGGGCACCAATCTCAACCTAAAGGGACCAAGGCACATTCTAAATGGGGTAACTGAAATGACAGCTTTGTGCAGCAATATTTGTATTCCTGGTGTTTTATTGTCACATAATCTATGTAAACATCCCCTATCTTGTCTTTTTCAACTGTTTTTGAAATACAGACTCCTATGAGTCCCTCGGTTTAGATTTTTCTTGGTGAGTGTATACTAGAATATTTCTTCTTATGTACTACAGATCTTGTATTTAGGTGATGGGATTTGGAGTCTCATTGAGATAGCAGTTGTTACCTATCATAATAATGTTCACATGTCTTCTATGCCTCTATTATGCAGGCCACCCAAGTCCACCCTCTGAAAAAAAAGAGCCGAGATGTGTGGCCCACTTAACAGGTTTGTGTCTGGAAGGACTGGGTGGGGACAGAAAACCTTTGGGAGACTATGGAGCAACTGCTCAATTTCCATTGCAGTTCTTAGAGAGGATTACTGACAACTGGATTTACCACGCAAGACCAGTCCTATCTCTTGGCTCTCATGACCCTAATCTGACAAAACTAATGCTATGGAGTTTTATATGATTTGATCTTGCCCATGGAAAGCACACTCTTTTCAAACATTTCAAAGTCCAAAAGGGGATTTGTGACATAGTTCCAAGAGGAGCACCAGAGGGTAAATAATGTGCTATTTTGAGTAAGAAGAGACAGTCCTGGCCTTTGTAGGCTTTCAGCCTATGATTACAAAATGAAGAAGTAGTTTAGCACAATATGTTAGGGGCACCTCCATTAGAAAAGATAAACATAAGAAATGTAGGTAACTATCAGAAGAAGAGGTATGCCATGGCTCCTGTAATTGCTTGGAAACTGTAGAAAAGTTCATCTAAGCCCACAGACACATATTGAGTTCCTGCTGTGTGTAGGTACATAATGCCGTGTGAATAAAAGGGATGGGAAATAGCCCAAATCAAACTAAATGAGGAAGTGGACCACATAATCATGAGACTTTGAGTTGTAGATCTCCAGAAATCCTTTTCTTTATGGAGGAATCCCCAGGCCCAGCAGTGTTGCTACTAGTTTAAATCATAAAGTGATTATTTCAGAGAGCTGAAATTATCCTACTAATCATCCCTGAGATCCACCAGAGGCCCAATCACATGGATAACTAAAATGAGGTGGGCGACTGACTTGTCAAAGCTGTTGATGGACCATCTTTTGATTCCTCAGCCACTTTGGCATCACTTCTCATTCTGGATAGAACTTTTGTTAAGGAAGCCCTCCCGCCCCCAACAGTTTTGCCTTGGAAGCTTCGCTTGTCAGATGTGTGAGCCTTTCGGACTGACTGCTCCCCTCTGGTTTATTACAGGCAACCCCAACTCCAAGTCCGTCTCTCTGGAATGGGATGACACATATGGAATGGCTCTGATCTCTGGAGTGAAGTATAAGAAAGGAGGCCTTCTGATCAAGGATGCTGGGTTGTATTTTGTGTATTCCAAAGTATACTTCCGGGGCCAGTCTTGCAGCAACCAGCCCCTAAACCACAAGGTCTACACGAGGAACTCTAAGCATCCTGGGGATCTGGTGCTAATGGAGGAGAAGAAGTTGAACTACTGCACTACTGGCCAGATGTGGGCCCACAGCAGCTACCTGGGGGCAGTATTCAATCTTACCAGCGCTGACCATTTGTATGTCAACATATCTCAACTCTCTATGATTAATTTTGAGGAATCGAAGACTTTCTTTGGCTTATATAAGCTTTAAAAGGAAAAGCACCTTAGAATGATCCATTGTTCCTTATATTGGGCACTGGGAATATTGTCTGGAATGAGAATCTTCTCAAGACCAATTGAGATTAGTTGAGACTATATGAGCCACAAAGACCCTGTGGTCACAAGGTCCAAGCAGTCAGTTATCCTTAATTTCCCTGAGGTCCGTGGAGTGGTCCTTAATGCCTCCATCATGAGCCATATGGGAGGAGGACTGAGACTGAGGAACATAAAGCTTTGGGCTGCCATGTGGCCATGCAGAGGCGCAGAGAAGGAACTGTCTGATGTTAAATGGCCAAGAGCATTTTAGCCATTGAAGAGGACACTTTTAAACTCACCTTTCAGGGTGGGTCTACTTGCTACCTCATAGGAAACTGGCTTTTAGGCACATAGTTGTGATATGAATATACAAGGATGCAAACAGAGGCTAGGTTTGACTGATAAGCTAGAGACTGAAAGAGGCCAGTGTCCCATTGGCAGCATCTTTACTTTTAACTGATGTTTTCTGAGCCAACTTTTGATGCTTGCAGAGAAATAAGAAGGATGTTTGAAGCACAAATCATTCTCTGCACAGCATGTGTACCTCCAGTGCAATGGTGTCTCTGTGTGTTTGTACGTATGAGAGAGCAGACAGACAGATTCTAAAGAGTCCTATAAATACAATGTGTGCATTGTGAAGTGCATATTAGAAACATACATGTTGCAGTTGATGGTAGATATTTGAATGTTTCTTGGCAATAAACTCTAATTGTCCTCAAAAGCTTTTATGATCAGCCACTGATGCTGTTTTCCTTTAATACTAGTATTTATGTTTTTGTGCATCTAAATGAAGAAAAGACAAATAAAAATTATATTATAAAATATAGAAACTCATTAAGGATATAGATTTTTGGAAGTCAGTGAGATATGCTTATGTTTATTTTCTCCATGTTTCTTCATCCATAATGACTTTGGAGCATTCTGAGAGGAATTTGCAAAGGTGAGTAGAGCTCTGTAACAAATTCTCCCATCTCTGTTGGCTTCTCTTCTCTTCTCTTCTCTTCTCTTCTCTTCTCTTCTCTTCTCTTCTCTTCTCTCCTCTCCTCTCCTCTCCTCTCCTCTCCTCTCTTCTCTTCTCTTCTCTTCTCTTCTCTTCTCTTCTCTTCCCTTCCCTCTACTTCCTTTCAGAACCTCACATTATTCCAAGTCCTCTTTACCAACATTATGGCCAGTGTTAACCTGACCCAACTTTCCATGTATTTGATGGCAGCTCATCTTTTTCTGGGCAGAGCCATGCAGAGTGGAAAAGAACACATGCTTCATAGTAAAAGGGCTGGAGTTGAGGCTTTGTTCTTGTCCTTAGCTCACTTTGCAGTCTTCGGTAGGTCACTTGATCTTTCATGTTCAGAAAAGAGTTGATACATGTGTAATATTAGTGCAGCCCCTTTAATGTGTGTTTTCAGTAGAACTTTGTATAGATTACCCAATCAGTGTTTGAAGCCATAAATGGGAAGAAAAGTTAAAAAGAAAACTAAAACATACCCCAGTCCATAACACTAGATATAAGAAAGATATCATTAGGTACCTGACATTCCCAGGAAGTAAACAGGGGAGGAAGAAGGGAACGTACCAAGACAACAGAGCCCAAGCTGTCATTCAAAAGAGTTAATCAATGTCTCCTAATGGATCAAAGGACAAAACCAAAGCCTCAGGTTGGAAATTATCAACTGTTCTTCCTCAGATGCTTCTGTCTATCATCTGCTTTGGCGGTTTGGTCCCTTCATGGAGAATGTCTGAGAGATATTTGGTCTTTGGGTTGTAGACTGGTCTTTCCCGCCACTGGGATGAAATCCTAACCCTTTTCCTTTTATTTTGGCCTCAGCCATCAAAGATGCTTATTCCAAGGGTTGTGGAAAGTTTCCTGGATATTTTTATTTTCTTGGTCAGTGGGCATTTCTAGATAATCCGAGCAAAGAGGCAGTGAGTATGGGGCAGAGGCATCTTGGAATTGGTGGGTGTTATAATCTAACAGCAGGCTACTTTCCTAGCCACCTCTTTAAGGTGCCTTTGGGGTGATTTCCATAGCTCACCATGCTTTAAGTATCTGATGCTTTGCCTTCGGGTGAAGAACAAATATAGCCTCAGTCCTGGTGAAGAGATGCTAACAATACCTTTTGAAACCTTGAGTTGTCTTTCTTTAATTTAAAACATAAGCAATATTGAAACCAAGACATCTTTGAATATGGTCATTGAAAAATGGGATCACGCATTGCTTCTTAGCGAAAGACAATAAAGCACCAACTCAAACCCAGACCTACACTGAAGTCACTAGAAATTCAGTGCTTCGAGGTTTTTCTTTTCTAACATCTAACAGCACGCAACACCCATTCTTTTCTTAGCCCCTCAGAGTGGTGGCTTTGTGTTCTCTGAAGTAGGTTTCGACTTACCACAGCTTCACAGGAAAGAGCTCTCTGTGGCCATCATCAGAAGAGTGTCTCATCAGAGACATTTTCAGAAGAGGGAAATGGAGGGGCAAGTCTAGCCCCTCACAACCAAAGTAGATGCTTTAGATGCTTATCTTTATGGGCTAAGACTTAGACATTCCCTGGTCCTTATCAAAAGAAGTGCAGGGGCTGTGTGTGTGTGTGTGTGTGTGTGTGTGTGTGTGTGTGTGTGTGTGTGTGATGATACACACAGTATAAGTGTTTTTTACATTTTTTGCTGACTAATTTTGTTATCTGATAGTATCATGCTTATTTATAATGTATGCTGGTTATTTTCTCCCTATACTTTCTTATTTCATTCTAATCTCTCTTGTCCCCTGCCAGGCCCTTTCTAAGACATGTGACTTTTAGTTTTTTTATGATTCATTGAGTTTAACCCCAGCCATGTATGTGAACATTTGGGTTTGATCTACTTGAGCATGATAGGATCACCAGTGAACACACAACTGAAGGCAATTACTACCCCTCTCCATAGTCTATCCGTAGCAAAGAGCTCAGCAGTGAAGGGCAGGGATCTATGAGGCACTCCTCTATCTGTGTTCGACTTTTGTTGACAGGTCTATTCTTGTGCAGCCGCAGTGCAAAACATCTGCAGCTACTGTGAGTCTATGACTGCGATGGTTATGTCTTACTACAGGATAGCATTTTGCAGATTTTCTCCCTATCTTCTGGCACTTACTTTCTTTCTAGTTTCTCTTTCATAATGTTCTCTGAGCCTTAAGGGTATGGTATAAATGTGTCTTCACAAATGTGACAGGGCTAAGCATTCACCTGTCACTTGTTCTCATCACTCTGTGTACATGAGTCTCTACACTCACCACCATTCATTTAAAAAAAAAAGCCTTCTCTGCTTAAGGAGAAGAGCAACATTTGTCTATGGGTATGATACAAATACTTACAAGACAGTTGCTGCTATGAAAATTTAGCTAAGCTGCAATATCCATGTTCCCCTGCTATGGTCTATGATTTCCCCCCATCAAGGGTTGATTTTGTTGTTTGGGTTTTTTTGGACCCAGTTTATAGTACCAGGCATGGCTTCCCTCCTATGGAGCAAGTCTCAAATTCTATTGAAGAGTTGTTTGTTACACCTATACCAGAAGTGCCACTACAACACAGGTGGGCACATCTTGCCTGGATGTTAGCAAGTGTCTTTTCTTAATTTATCTATCATATAAAAGAAAATTTCCTAGAGGATACAATAATAGAGTCTTCCATGGAGTTTATTTTAACAGCAAAGTGGAACACAAGCAATAAAAACAATATAAAAAATGTAGAAGTACATACCTGTCATTCCTGTACTTAGGAGACTAAGGTAGGATTGCAAGTTTGAGGTCAGTGTGGGCTAGATGAACTCTTCTTCTCCAGAGGAAAGCAAATAAATATTTAATGTTATGTGGTAGTAAGTGTCATGAAGAAAATTAGATAAAGTGGCAGAGAGTGATGGGAAAATGGATATTTAACAGAGGGAAAACAAGACAGATGGTTAAGGCAGAGCACCCTAAGCAGAAAAGTTGCAAGTTTAGAACGGTAAGATGGAAAGTTGTTAGGTTTTACTCTAGTGTAATACAGATTCATACTTTGGAAACTTGATCTTTGAAGCGATAGTTTGGGGATGTAAGATCTACTAAGAGGTGACTAGGTCGTGAAAGTAGAGCCCTCATGAATAGATTGGTTGTATTTATTTTTTGGAGGACTAGGCTAATAATCTGCTCTCTCTGGTGTTTTGCTTTTGTCTTTTTAAACATATGCTCTTGTCCTCTTGCTTTATGCCAAGTATAGAGACAATCAGCAAATGCTATCACTATGCCCTGCCCATAGTTATGGCTATCTTATGCCCACAGACCTCCCAGCCCTTTGAATCACATTTTTCACCTTATAAACTATTCAATCTGTGGAATTGTACTGTAGCAATAGAGATCAGAGCTAGAGAGAGTCACTCTTTAGAGATCATAGGCTCTCAGAGTTGTCTTTAGTTTTTCTCTAGCTTCTTTCCAGGAGCTATGTCTTCTCTGTGTCCATCTGGAACACACAACCACCACTCTGCTGTCAATAGTAACTCAGTTGCCTTGAGGTAAGAAAGGAAGAAGTTGAAGTCGGAGTGAGAAGGGTTGGGATGAATTCAGCCACTGCTACTTGGCTCACTGCATGTGTGACTTTAAGTAAGTCCCATGAAAAATTGTGAACTTCCCTTTCTTAGTCCTCTACAGAAATGCTGTGGATGCCATGAAAAGAAAACACATCATGACTTGGAGTGACTGATGGAGGGAAATCAGTGGAGCTTGTTGTATTTCTCAATAGCTTTCCTGACAGTCAGGAGTAGATACATTCTTGGGCAGGTGAGATGGTTTGGCAGGCAAAAACATTTGCCTTGTAAATCTAGTGACCTGGGGTCCCTCCCCAGAAAGTGTGTAAAGGTAGGAAGAGAAAACTGACTCTACAAAGTTGTCTCCTGACCTCTGCACATGTGCTGTGACATATATACCTGTATACACATCACATATACACACATATCATGTATTTATACATACATGAAGAGAAAATTAAAATTTCTTGTTCTTTAATATTTTTATAAGATCCATATAGAAAAATATTATCCACTGTAAACTTACCTGTTATAAGAAACATATAGGAAAATATCTTCTGAGGTGTGAAGGCAAAAAAGACTATATTAACCATAGTCTTTAAAATAATTTTATAGTTCTTGCCTTTATTTTTAAGTATGTCATCATACATATAAGAGCAACTGTCTTGTGACAGATTCTTTATCCATAGTTGGGATATTGCCTATATTCTGTGTTTATTATATACAAAGTCTAGTATGATTAGCAATATTTTAATTAGCATACAAAATAATGGGACTCATAACATAGCCATACATCCTTCACATGTTCATTTCCTTTCCTGCTGGTCTCCTTTTCTTCCTCTATTTTCTATTGTCCTAAATATATCCATATACTTAAATCTATGTTATCAATCTGAAATAAGACAATGAAGTTGTCTATTTGACTTTCTGAGTCTGGTTTATTTTGCTTACCATGATAAACTACAGTTGTATTGACTTTCCTGTAGATATCATTAGCCATCCTAATGTCTGTGTCTTTTCATTTTTTAAATACAATTATAAAGGATGACATTTAAAATTTACTTTTGGAAACATGGCATTTAAGCTTGGTGCTGTCTTTGATGGTAGCTGCCCTCGTCATTAAACCTGGGATCACTTCAGGAGACGAGAGCTGCCAAGGGAATCCCCCTCCTCCAGCACAGCTTGCCGTAGAGGGACTAGAACCTCTGCATTCTCATGCTGCAGCCCCACTTTCTGTGGGTGAACCACTTCAAAGGCTATGTGAAGTTTTGGTAAGAGACAACCTCGATGCTATCAACGCTTAAAGTATTGACAATATGTAAGGCATGCAAGACAAGAACTATCACAAATGAGACAACAGCCACTTGCTGGAATTTCCAAGGCTTCTATGGGCATGGATAGATCTTTTAGGTTCAATTCTCCCAGAGCTTATACTCCACTCTGCTCCAGTCCAGCCTTGCTCCACTTTCCTGTAGAGGAAAACGATTATCAGTTTTTGAAAGGGAAAATTCTAAAAGTTGTCCATCATTGAAAGAGAAGGTTCCTGGAAGTTTCATGGAGCTATGAAGAGACTATATCTGTCCTCATAAATTAATAAGAGTCTAGATATTCACCAAAGAAATTAAAGTCTAGATCGAAGAGACCGTAGATTGATTGAGAAGAGACAATACCCATTAGATGGTGAGAAAGAGACACAGAGGTGTTAAACAGAACTCTTAAGTGTGAGCTCTGATGGAGGAACTATCTCAACCTCAGCATCCTCTTTGCATCATTTAGGTGGCTGTATTCTGGTTTCTAAGAAATTCAGAGAGCTTCCACAGAGGTCCGGGAAGGGTGATGATGAGAAGAAAGCAGCAAGAACTGGTTCTGCTAAGGCTTCCTTTACAGTTGTGTTCTTGGGGTCCTGATGTTGCTGACGAGGCCGGCTGGCCAGCCAGCTTTTCCAACCTGCCCAATGAATTTGAAGCTTGCTTCTGTTTCTCGCAGGGAACATAGCCAGGAGTCAAGGTGAGCACATAGTGGGTCCACATCTGATTAGGAATGTTTTTCTGCTTTGCAATCAGATTTGTATTTATGGTTCACTGGATGGGTAAATACATCAACTTTTATTAAACTTAACCCTAAATAGGGTTCCAAAATGAGTGAAAAAAAAAAAAGCCTAAACAAGAAAATAAGCACATAAGCTTGGGTATTATTAGGCAATAATAAATTCTATCTTGAGAAAATAGACTAGATAATGACATTAGAAAGAGGATTCTCTGAGGAAGAAAGAGTAAAGAGCCTGTAAATTAACACGGTCAATGCATTATATGCGTGTATGGAAATGCCTCCATGAAATCCCTTTACATATTCAATATATGCTAGTGATTATAATAGAGCATCAGTTAAGATGAAAGTGTAGCTAAAGGATAAAATGCCTGCAGGAGCCCCTGGATTTTGTCCCTACCACTACCACAATAACAAAATTATAAGATACAATAAATAAAATAAAATAGCAATACAGTCACTAGGTAGGGAGAATTCAAGAGAGCATAAACAGATTTTTGTGGGGCTGCTTTGAGGATTTTGGATCAAACAATTCATTATGTTGGGGGACTGTCCAGCACATGGCAGTATGCTTTGGGGAGCTCTACCCTGTCATCGTGATGTCAGACATCTACCCTGATTTCCAGACTCCCCCCTGGAGGTGGCTTTCTCCTTGCTTCTCACTGAAAACCACTAGGTGGTGGACCTAAAACAGGAGTGTGTTTCTAGGATAAATAGAATGAGGAGCTATATGTCTGGACTCCTGGGGATGACAAGAGATGGATGCTGGGGGAGGAGCTTCTCCTTTATTGGTTGGACTAAGGGAGACTGCATGAAAGAGCCATTGACGCGGAAGCAAAGAGAAATGGAAAATGTTGGTACATATTTTGATAGCAGGGCTTTCATGTCTGATGATTGGGTGCTGGAAAGAGATGAATCAAGGATTACACCTACCTTTTCTCTGTTTCCTTTATAGCACTTACCATAATTATTTCCTAGACTTAGTTTTCTATTTGTATGTTTCTCCAACTAGATCCACAACTATTTTTACTCTGGTGCTAAGATTAATTGCCTCAATGAAAATAAGAATATCTCCTCTTCACACTAACAGCATTACTTCATCTTAACGACTGTACACAGTCCACCCCTCCATCCTCCATTCCTTCATCTTAATGACTGTACACAGTCCACCCCTCATCCTTCATTCCTTCATCTTAACGACTGTACACAGTCCACCCCTCCATCCTCCATTCCTTCATCTTAACGACTGTACACAGTCCACCCCTCCATCCTCCATTCCTTCATCTTAATGACTGTACACAGTCCACCCCTCCATCCTTCATCCTTCATCTTAACGACTGTACACAGTCCACCCCTCCATCCTTCATTCCTTCATCATAACGACTGTACACAGTCCACCCCTCCATCCTTCATCCTTCATCTTAACGACTGTACACAGTCCACCCCTCCATCCTTCATTCCTTCATCATAACGACTGTACACAGTCCACCCCTCCATCCTCCATTCCTTCATCTTAACGACTGTACACAGTCCACCCCTCCATCCTCCATTCCTTCATCTTAATGACTGTACACAGTCCACCCCTCCATCCTTCATCCTTCATCTTAACGACTGTACACAGTCCACCCCTCCATCCTTCATTCCTTCATCATAACGACTGTACACAGTCCACCCCTCATCCTCCATTCCTTCATCTTAATGACTGTACACAGTCCACCCCTCCATCCTTCATCCTTCATCTTAACGACTGTACACAGTCCACCCCTCATCCTCCATTCCTTCATCTTAATGACTGTACACAGTCCACCCCTCATCCTTCATTCCTTCATCTTAACGACTGTACACAGTCCACCCCTCCATCCTCCATTCCTTCATCTTAACGACTGTACACAGTCCACCCCTCCATCCTCCATTCCTTCATCTTAATGACTGTACACAGTCCACCCCTCATCCTCCATTCCTTCATCTTAACGACTGTACACAGTCCACCCCTCCATCCTTCATCCTTCATCTTAACGACTGTACACAGTCCACCCCTCATCCTCCATTCCTTCATCTTAACGACTGTACACAGTCCACCCCTCATCCTCCATTCCTTCATCTTAACGACTGTACACAGTCCACCCCTCCATCCTCCATTCCTTCATCTTAACGACTGTACACAGTCCACCCCTCATCCTTCATCCTTCATCTTAATGACTGTACACAGTCCACCCCTCATCCTCCATTCCTTCATCTTAATGACTGTACACAGTCCACCCCTCATCCTCCATTCCTTCATCTTAATGACTGTACACAGTCCACCCCTCCATCCTTCATTCCTTCATCTTAACGACTGTACACAGTCCACCCCTCATCCTTCATCCTTCATCTTAATGACTGTACACAGTCCACCCCTCATCCTCCATTCCTTCATCTTAATGACTGTACACAGTCCACCCCTCATCCTCCATTCCTTCATCATAACGACTGTACACAGTCCACCCCTCATCCTCCATTCCTTCATCTTAATGACTGTACACAGTCCACCCCTCATCCTCCATTCCTTCATCTTAACGACTGTACACAGTCCACCCCTCCATCCTTCATCCTTCATCTTAACGACTGTACACAGTCCACCCCTCATCCTTCATCCTTCATCTTAATGACTGTACACAGTCCACCCCTCATCCTTCATCCTTCATCTTAATGACTGTACACAGTCCACCCCTCCATCCTTCATCCTTCATCATAACGACTGTACACAGTCCACCCCTCATCCTTCATCCTTCATCTTAATGACTGTACACAGTCCACCCCTCATCCTTCATCCTTCATCTTAATGACTGTACACAGTCCACCCCTCATCCTTCATTCCTTCATCTTAATGACTGTACACAGTCCACCCCTCATCCTCCATTCCTTCATCTTAACGACTGTACACAGTCCACCCCTCCATCCTTCATCCTTCATCTTAACGACTGTACACAGTCCACCCCTCATCCTTCATTCCTTCATCTTAATGACTGTACACAGTCCACCCCTCATCCTCCATTCCTTCATCTTAACGACTGTACACAGTCCACCCCTCATCCTTCATCCTTCATCTTAACGACTGTACACAGTCCACCCCTCCATCCTTCATCCTTCATCTTAACGACTGTACACAGTCCACCCCTCCATCCTCCATTCCTTCATCTTAATGACTGTACACAGTCCACCCCTCATCCTACATTCCTTCATCTTAACGACTGTACACAGTCCACCCCTCCATCCTCCATTCCTTCATCTTAACGACTGTACACAGTCCACCCCTCCATCCTCCATTCCTTCATCTTAACGACTGTACACAGTCCACCCCTCCATCCTTCATTCCTTCATCTTAACGACTGTACACAGTCCACCCCTCCATCCTCCATTCCTTCATCTTAACGACTGTACACAGTCCACCCCTCATCCTTCATCCTTCATCATAACGACTGTACACAGTCCACCCCTCCATCCTTCATCCTTCATCATAACGACTGTACACAGTCCACCCCTCATCCTTCATCCTTCATCTTAACGACTGTACACAGTCCACCCCTCCATCCTTCATCCTTCATCTTAACGACTGTACACAGTCCACCCCTCATCCTTCATCCTTCATCATAACGACTGTACACAGTCCACCCCTCCATCCTTCATCCTTCATCTTAACGACTGTACACAGTCCACCCCTCATCCTTCATCCTTCATCTTAATGACTGTACACAGTCCACCCCTCATCCTCCATTCCTTCATCTTAATGACTGTACACAGTCCACCCCTCATCCTTTATTCCTTCATCTTAATGACTGTACACAGTCCACCCCTCATCCTTCATTCCTTCATCTTAATGACTGTACACAGTCCACCCCTCCATCCTTCATCCTTCATCTTAACGACTGTACACAGTCCACCCCTCATCCTTCATTCCTTCATCTTAATGACTGTACACAGTCCACCCCTCCATCCTCCATTCCTTCATCTTAATGACTGTACACAGTCCACCCCTCATCCTTCATTCCTTCATCTTAATGACTGTACACAGTCCACCCCTCCATCCTCCATTCCTTCATCTTAATGACTGTACACAGTCCACCCCTCATCCTTCATTCCTTCATCTTAACGACTGTACACAGTCCACCCCTCCATCCTCCATTCCTTCATCTTAACGACTGTACACAGTCCACCCCTCATCCTCCATTCCTTCATCTTAATGACTGTACACAGTCCACCCCTCATCCTTCATTCCTTCATCTTAACGACTGTACACAGTCCACCCCTCCATCCTCCATTCCTTCATCTTAACGACTGTACACAGTCCACCCCTCATCCTCCATTCCTTCATCTTAATGACTGTACACAGTCCACCCCTCCATCCTTCATCCTTCATCTTAACGACTGTACACAGTCCACCCCTCATCCTTCATCCTTCATCATAACGACTGTACACAGTCCATCCCTCCATCCTCCATTCCTTCATCTTAATGACTGTACACAGTCCACCCCTCATCCTTCATTCCTTCATCTTAACGACTGTACACAGTCCACCCCTCCATCCTACATTCCTTCATCTTAATGACTGTACACAGTCCACCCCTCATCCTTCATCCTTCATCTTAATGACTGTACACAGTCCACCCCTCATCCTTCATTCCTTCATCTTAATGACTGTACACAGTCCACCCCTCATCCTCCATTCCTTCATCTTAACGACTGTACACAGTCCACCCCTCCATCCTTCATCCTTCATCTTAACGACTGTACACAGTCCACCCCTCATCCTTCATTCCTTCATCTTAATGACTGTACACAGTCCACCCCTCATCCTCCATTCCTTCATCTTAACGACTGTACACAGTCCACCCCTCATCCTTCATCCTTCATCTTAACGACTGTACACAGTCCACCCCTCCATCCTTCATCCTTCATCTTAACGACTGTACACAGTCCACCCCTCCATCCTCCATTCCTTCATCTTAATGACTGTACACAGTCCACCCCTCATCCTACATTCCTTCATCTTAACGACTGTACACAGTCCACCCCTCCATCCTCCATTCCTTCATCTTAACGACTGTACACAGTCCACCCCTCCATCCTCCATTCCTTCATCTTAACGACTGTACACAGTCCACCCCTCCATCCTTCATTCCTTCATCTTAACGACTGTACACAGTCCACCCCTCCATCCTCCATTCCTTCATCTTAACGACTGTACACAGTCCACCCCTCATCCTTCATCCTTCATCATAACGACTGTACACAGTCCACCCCTCCATCCTTCATCCTTCATCATAACGACTGTACACAGTCCACCCCTCATCCTTCATCCTTCATCTTAACGACTGTACACAGTCCACCCCTCCATCCTTCATCCTTCATCTTAACGACTGTACACAGTCCACCCCTCATCCTTCATCCTTCATCATAACGACTGTACACAGTCCACCCCTCCATCCTTCATCCTTCATCTTAACGACTGTACACAGTCCACCCCTCATCCTTCATCCTTCATCTTAATGACTGTACACAGTCCACCCCTCATCCTCCATTCCTTCATCTTAATGACTGTACACAGTCCACCCCTCATCCTTTATTCCTTCATCTTAATGACTGTACACAGTCCACCCCTCATCCTTCATTCCTTCATCTTAATGACTGTACACAGTCCACCCCTCCATCCTTCATCCTTCATCTTAACGACTGTACACAGTCCACCCCTCATCCTTCATTCCTTCATCTTAATGACTGTACACAGTCCACCCCTCCATCCTCCATTCCTTCATCTTAATGACTGTACACAGTCCACCCCTCATCCTTCATTCCTTCATCTTAATGACTGTACACAGTCCACCCCTCCATCCTCCATTCCTTCATCTTAATGACTGTACACAGTCCACCCCTCATCCTTCATTCCTTCATCTTAACGACTGTACACAGTCCACCCCTCCATCCTCCATTCCTTCATCTTAACGACTGTACACAGTCCACCCCTCATCCTCCATTCCTTCATCTTAATGACTGTACACAGTCCACCCCTCATCCTTCATTCCTTCATCTTAACGACTGTACACAGTCCACCCCTCCATCCTCCATTCCTTCATCTTAACGACTGTACACAGTCCACCCCTCATCCTCCATTCCTTCATCTTAATGACTGTACACAGTCCACCCCTCCATCCTTCATCCTTCATCTTAACGACTGTACACAGTCCACCCCTCATCCTTCATCCTTCATCATAACGACTGTACACAGTCCATCCCTCCATCCTCCATTCCTTCATCTTAATGACTGTACACAGTCCACCCCTCATCCTTCATTCCTTCATCTTAACGACTGTACACAGTCCACCCCTCCATCCTACATTCCTTCATCTTAATGACTGTACACAGTCCACCCCTCATCCTTCATTCCTTCATCTTAATGACTGTACACAGTCCACCCCTCATCCTTCATTCCTTCATCTTAATGACTGTACACAGTCCACCCCTCCATCCTTCATCCTTCATCTTAACGACTGTACACAGTCCACCCCTCATCCTCCATTCCTTCATCTTAATGACTGTACACAGTCCACCCCTCCATCCTCCATTCCTTCATCTTAACGACTGTACACAGTCCACCCCTCCATCCTCCATTCCTTCATCTTAATGACTGTACACAGTCCACCCCTCATCCTTCATTCCTTCATCTTAACGACTGTACACAGTCCACCCCTCCATCCTACATTCCTTCATCTTAACGACTGTACACAGTCCACCCCTCATCCTCCATTCCTTCATCTTAATGACTGTACACAGTCCACCCCTCCATCCTTCATCCTTCATCTTAACGACTGTACACAGTCCACCCCTCATCCTTCATCCTTCATCATAACGACTGTACACAGTCCATCCCTCCATCCTCCATTCCTTCATCTTAATGACTGTACACAGTCCACCCCTCCATCCTTCATCCTTCATCTTAATGACTGTACACAGTCCACCCCTCATCCTTCATTCCTTCATCTTAATGACTGTACACAGTCCACCCCTCATCCTTCATCCTTCATCTTAATGACTGTACACAGTCCACCCCTCATCCTTCATTCCTTCATCTTAATGACTGTACACAGTCCACCCCTCCATCCTCCATTCCTTCATCTTAACGACTGTACACAGTCCACCCCTCATCCTCCATTCCTTCATCTTAATGACTGTACACAGTCCACCCCTCCATCCTTCATCCTTCATCTTAACGACTGTACACAGTCCACCCCTCATCCTCCATTCCTTCATCTTAACGACTGTACACAGTCCACCCCTCATCCTCCATTCCTTCATCTTAACGACTGTACACAGTCCACCCCTCATCCTCCATTCCTTCATCTTAATGACTGTACACAGTCCACCCCTCCATCCTTCATCCTTCATCTTAATGACTGTACACAGTCCACCCCTCATCCTTCATCCTTCATCATAACGACTGTACACAGTCCATCCCTCCATCCTCCATTCCTTCATCTTAATGACTGTACACAGTCCACCCCTCCATCCTTCATCCTTCATCTTAATGACTGTACACAGTCCACCCCTCATCCTTCATCCTTCATCATAACGACTGTACACAGTCCATCCCTCCATCCTCCATTCCTTCATCTTAATGACTGTACACAGTCCACCCCTCCATCCTTCATCCTTCATCATAACGACTGTACACAGTCCACCCCTCATCCTTCATCCTTCATCTTAATGACTGTACACAGTCCACCCCTCCATCCTTCATCCTTCATCTTAATGACTGTACACAGTCCACCCCTCATCCTTCATTCCTTCATCATAACGACTGTACACAGTCCACCCCTCATCCTCCATTCCTTCATCTTAATGACTGTACACAGTCCACCCCTCCATCCTCCATTCCTTCATCTTAATGACTGTACACAGTCCACCCCTCATCCTTCATTCCTTCATCTTAACGACTGTACACAGTCCACCCCTCCATCCTCCATTCCTTCATCTTAACGACTGTACACAGTCCACCCCTCATCCTCCATTCCTTCATCTTAATGACTGTACACAGTCCACCCCTCATCCTTCATTCCTTCATCTTAACGACTGTACACAGTCCACCCCTCCATCCTCCATTCCTTCATCTTAACGACTGTACACAGTCCACCCCTCATCCTCCATTCCTTCATCTTAATGACTGTACACAGTCCACCCCTCCATCCTTCATCCTTCATCTTAACGACTGTACACAGTCCACCCCTCATCCTTCATCCTTCATCATAACGACTGTACACAGTCCATCCCTCCATCCTCCATTCCTTCATCTTAACGACTGTACACAGTCCACCCCTCCATCCTTCATTCCTTCATCTTAATGACTGTACACAGTCCACCCCTCATCCTTCATTCCTTCATCTTAATGACTGTACACAGTCCACCCCTCATCCTTCATTCCTTCATCTTAATGACTGTACACAGTCCACCCCTCATCCTTCATTCCTTCATCTTAATGACTGTACACAGTCCACCCCTCCATCCTTCATCCTTCATCTTAACGACTGTACACAGTCCACCCCTCATCCTCCATTCCTTCATCTTAATGACTGTACACAGTCCACCCCTCCATCCTCCATTCCTTCATCTTAACGACTGTACACAGTCCACCCCTCCATCCTCCATTCCTTCATCTTAATGACTGTACACAGTCCACCCCTCATCCTTCATTCCTTCATCTTAACGACTGTACACAGTCCACCCCTCCATCCTACATTCCTTCATCTTAACGACTGTACACAGTCCACCCCTCATCCTCCATTCCTTCATCTTAATGACTGTACACAGTCCACCCCTCATCCTTCATTCCTTCATCTTAATGACTGTACACAGTCCACCCCTCCATCCTTCATCCTTCATCTTAACGACTGTACACAGTCCACCCCTCATCCTCCATTCCTTCATCTTAATGACTGTACACAGTCCACCCCTCCATCCTCCATTCCTTCATCTTAACGACTGTACACAGTCCACCCCTCCATCCTCCATTCCTTCATCTTAATGACTGTACACAGTCCACCCCTCATCCTTCATTCCTTCATCTTAACGACTGTACACAGTCCACCCCTCCATCCTACATTCCTTCATCTTAACGACTGTACACAGTCCACCCCTCATCCTCCATTCCTTCATCTTAATGACTGTACACAGTCCACCCCTCCATCCTTCATCCTTCATCTTAACGACTGTACACAGTCCACCCCTCATCCTTCATCCTTCATCATAACGACTGTACACAGTCCATCCCTCCATCCTCCATTCCTTCATCTTAATGACTGTACACAGTCCACCCCTCATCCTTCATCCTTCATCTTAATGACTGTACACAGTCCACCCCTCATCCTTCATCCTTCATCTTAATGACTGTACACAGTCCACCCCTCATCCTTCATTCCTTCATCTTAATGACTGTACACAGTCCACCCCTCCATCCTCCATTCCTTCATCTTAACGACTGTACACAGTCCACCCCTCATCCTCCATTCCTTCATCTTAATGACTGTACACAGTCCACCCCTCCATCCTTCATCCTTCATCTTAACGACTGTACACAGTCCACCCCTCATCCTCCATTCCTTCATCTTAACGACTGTACACAGTCCACCCCTCATCCTCCATTCCTTCATCTTAATGACTGTACACAGTCCACCCCTCCATCCTTCATCCTTCATCTTAATGACTGTACACAGTCCACCCCTCATCCTTCATCCTTCATCATAACGACTGTACACAGTCCATCCCTCCATCCTCCATTCCTTCATCTTAATGACTGTACACAGTCCACCCCTCCATCCTTCATCCTTCATCTTAATGACTGTACACAGTCCACCCCTCATCCTTCATCATAACGACTGTACACAGTCCATCCCTCCATCCTCCATTCCTTCATCTTAATGACTGTACACAGTCCACCCCTCCATCCTTCATCCTTCATCTTAACGACTGTACACAGTCCACCCCTCATCCTTCATCCTTCATCTTAACGACTGTACACAGTCCACCCCTCATCCTTCATCCTTCATCTTAACGACTGTACACAGTCCACCCCTCCATCCTTCATCCTTCATCTTAATGACTGTACACAGTCCACCCCTCATCCTTCATTCCTTCATCATAACGACTGTACACAGTCCACCCCTCCATCCTTCATCCTTCATCATAACGACTGTACACAGTCCACCCCTCCATCCTCCATTCCTTCATCTTAATGACTGTACACAGTCCACCCCTCATCCTTCATCATAACGACTGTACACAGTCCACCCCTCATCCTTCATCCTTCATCTTAATGACTGTACACAGTCCACCCCTCCATCCTTCATTCCTTCATCTTAACGACTGTACACAGTCCATCCCTCCATCCTCCATTCCTTCATCTTAATGACTGTACACAGTCCACCCCTCCATCCTTCATCCTTCATCTTAATGACTGTACACAGTCCACCCCTCCATCCTTCATCCTTCATCTTAATGACTGTACACAGTCCACCCCTCATCCTTCATTCCTTCATCATAACGACTGTACACAGTCCACCCCTCATCCTTCATCCTTCATCTTAATGACTGTACACAGTCCACCCCTCCATCCTTCATCCTTCATCTTAACGACTGTACACAGTCCACCCCTCATCCTTCATTCCTTCATCATAACGACTGTACACAGTCCACCCCTCATCCTTCATCCTTCATCTTAATGACTGTACACAGTCCACCCCTCCATCCTTCATCCTTCATCTTAATGACTGTACACAGTCCACCCCTCCATCCTTCATTCCTTCATCATAACGACTGTACACAGTCCACCCCTCCATCCTTCATCCTTCATCTTAATGACTGTACACAGTCCACCCCTCATCCTTCATTCCTTCATCTTAACGACTGTACACAGTCCACCCCTCCATCCTCCATTCCTTCATCTTAATGACTGTACACAGTCCACCCCTCATCCTTCATCCTTCATCTTAATGACTGTACACAGTCCACCCCTCCATCCTCCATTCCTTCATCTTAATGACTGTACACAGTCCACCCCTCCATCCTCCATTCCTTCATCTTAATGACTGTACACAGTCCACCCCTCCATCCTACATTCCTTCATCTTAACGACTGTACACAGTCCACCCCTCATCCTCCATTCCTTCATCTTAATGACTGTACACAGTCCACCCCTCATCTTTCATCCTTCATCTTAATGACTGTACACAGTCCACCCCTCATCCTTCATTCCTTCATCTTAATGACTGTACACAGTCCACCCCTCATCCTTCATTCCTTCATCTTAATGACTGTACACAGTCCACCCCTTATCCTTCATCCTTCATCTTAATGACTGTACACAGTCCACCCCTCCATCCTCCATTCCTTCATCTTAATGACTGTACACAGTCCACCCCTCCATCCTCCATTCCTTCATCTTAATGACTGTACACAGTCCACCCCTCCATCCTTCATCCTTCATCTTAATGACTGTACACAGTCCACCCCTCCATCCTTCATTTCCCTAAAGAGACATAGGATCCTCTCAATTTTTTGTTCTTTCAAAAAAATGTTACAGTGATTGTGTTTATGTGTCAACATTTCTGCTAGTCTTTCCCTAGGAAAGAAAGAATTAAAGGGGCTAAGTATATACTGTCTACTACAGCATCTGATGTGTTTGTCAGATTATTATTTAAAATGTTGTATCAGTTCACACTGTTACGCCTACCATCTGAGAGTGGGTTTTTTTTTCCACTCTTCTATTTTATCACTAGTAAAAAAGAAAAAAAGAAAAAATTGTAACTGCCAGGCAAAATTGGTCCTTTATTTTCATTTAAAAGGTATCTGGTTTGCCAGTTTTTTATCCAATATAATTTGATCTTTTAAAAATCAGGCCACTGTGTTTTCTTCAGTGGTGCATGACAACCTTTTGCATGTTTATATAGCATGTAACATCTGTGACATGTGTTACAGCTGTTTTCCCCCAACGTGTCATCGATCTGTTCATTTTTTTCCATGTAGAAATGTTTAAAATTTAAAAACACATCTCTTTTTTTCTGTCTTCTATAGTTTCTTGCCACTCACTCTTAGATTTACCCCATTTTATAATTATAAATTTTTTCCAATATAATTTTTTTTTGCTGTGTTTAGCTCCATAATACCTTTAGGATCTGTGTTGGTGTGGTGATGGTGGTGGGGGGAAGGTACTGGCTTTTCAGATCACAGAGCTGAACACAGTAGCACCATCATTGCTTTTTGCTGCTGCTTTGACACAACACCGCTGTGTTAGTCTCAGCTTTCCTTTATCCTGAGAGTGGTCCTTCTGTGCTCGTGGCCTCCTCATGACTGCAACACTGAAGCTAATACCTGTGTCTTTATGATGTTTTTCTTCAAAGTGTCTCTGGTAGTTTTTGTTTATGTACTCTCTCTGCACACTTTATAATCTGCTTGTCAAGTGTTTCTTCCTCACCTCCATTTCCCTAAATGTGGGCCCTTGTCTGCAGGGTAAGGCTGTTCAGTAAGGGGAAACCCTTGCCTCCAAAACATCCTTGCTCACCAGAGAGTTTTGCATCTGAAAAGGCAAGGAAATGAGCAAACCTTGACTCGCATGAATATAATGATAAAATTGGCATCACCCACTACTCTCCCCACTGCCCCACCACCACCATCCCTCCCTTCTCAAAATGAAGCACTTCCAGGGACCAGATGTAGCCTTTTATGCTACTGGTCACCTTACCTTTTGATGGACTGTAAAACCTCTACTGTGACAAGGAGACGTGTCTTCTGACATCAGTGGTGGAAACTTGGTGTTTTTAGGGGAAATTATTCACTTATATTTGCCTTATCTTTTAGAAAACGTGAAGGTTATTTCCCATCAATTCACACTGAAAATCATTCTAAGTATGTCCTGGAGGGTGGGGTGCAGGTGTTTGTGACTGACATTTCACCTGTGAAGTTTGAGCAACATTTCACGGTGCCTGCTAATGAGGACTTTGAAGATGTTCAGTTGTAGGAAGGTGTGAGATTGGAATTCTAGATTACTCGGCTTGCTAAATTACTTGTTTCCTTGTAAAGATCTTAGAGCTTTAGGTTTATTTTATTTAAGTATCTAGAGCTTTAGGTTTATTTTATTTAAGTATCTTTTACTTTAAATTTGCTTCAGTTTGTTTTCTTCTCATGGATTCACAGTTGTGAAAGCAGACGGTAAAGACCACAACATAAAACGCTTCGTTATCTGTTGGTTTTTCTTCACACTTAAAAAAAAAAAAAAGGATCAGAATTTACACGCCTGCCTTAAATATGAAACCAATGGCAGGATGCATATCTCGCTCCGGGTTGAATTTGCAGTTCAGAAGCTCTCTGCTAATGTAAAAAAGTCAAACGTAACTCAGAACCCATGGTGCCTGAATCTTTAAATTAGCTGATAGATTTCTCTTTAGGAAGGAAATAGCCCCCACAACCCCCAGGACTGAATTTAACCTGGTTTATATTAGCAAATAACTTATGCAGGTTAAACTGACAGATGGTGTGATCCAAGGGGCCTTCTAGGAGTTTTAGGATCTGGGAGTGAGAAAGAGCACACGTCTCTCACGTCCTCAGCTTTATTTTCATGAACGTACAACTGACGTTGTGTGCCTCTTGATGGCATTTTCCTAAAATCACTCCAATGCTTTCCTTTCTGCTTTTCTATTTGGATCAAATAAGTGTTAACCTAAGAAATACATTCATTTTGAAAACTATGAATAGCTACCAATATTCTCTGAGCAACTCCGGTGTGGTGAGTTTGGGGCCAGGTGTGAGGATATAGGAGCCAAGTAAACAAATCCTTCGCTCCATGAGTTCACAGGCTAACAGGTTGGTGATATCAAACACATTAGAAATTCCATGGGACAAAAGCTATGGATAGAGATAAACACAAAATACTATAGGAACACCAACAAGGGGCCCTTGAGTCAGCCTCGGCAAGCAAAGTGGAAGGCCTCTCAGGGGCAGCCAGTCAAGCTGAGTGCTAGCCTGGTGTGTGTATCATAGCAGAAGCAGAAGGCCTTTCCTCAAGGTGGAAGGCAAGAGGCAGCTCCTAATGGTTGTTCTCTGACCTCCAAAACTCTGTGCCATCCACCCTATCTCTCACACACATATCTTGATAAAAGACACAAGCAGCTGGACCATAGACTATTTGTGGAAGAGCTGCAAGCAGTGTAGGGATAGGGCACCTCATAAAGGGTTTTGCACAGGCTTCAAGGGTACATAACACTTACTTAAAACACATTCCTTTCCCACTTTCTACTCATTGGCAAATCTCTTTGCTCTGTCACTATGAGCGAGGATGGTTTCTGCCTTAGGGAAGACTTATTCCAGAAACATTCTCAAAAGTGTGATTCCATTAGACTCTAAACACCCAGGATGAAACCATTTCTTTTCAGGTCTGTTCCCTGAACTTCCAACAACTGGTCCTAGTGTGACACTCAATGCACATTTATTTCCTGGCTGAAGAAAAGACTCCTATCCCTAGTGACCATGCGTCAACATCTTATTTTGAATGAAAGAACTAGTGCTTTTTGGTCTGTCTGGGTTCTAAGTGTCAAAGTGTTCCAGTTACCAAGCTAAGCACGAGCATGATTAATCCAGAAGGGGGAAGGTTCGGATTTTCTTCTCTAAGATGAGAAAACCTCCAGCTCTGTAGAAGAAAGGCAATAAAGTTCCAGGAGTAAGAAATGTCAGTATCCCTAAGGCCGAGAATCTCTGCGATGGTGGTTCCAGCCACTGATGATCTTTGCTTGACTCAAACACTCTGCAAACTTTGTTGTTGGTTCTATGATTGTTACTTAGGGTCCCACGGAGAGCCTTGCATCATCGCCTAATCATACTTGATTACCCTAGGACTCTTATTCTGAGGTGACATAATGACTAGCAGTAGGCTGAGGCGGAAGGAAGAAAAGTCAGGAAACCTCAACTTTCTTCGCATCACTACAGTACAGGAAGCTGAGAATTTAGGAGTGAGGTTTGGTAAGATTTGGCAACAAGTGGTTGCTAAGGGTAGGCTCTAGTGTGAATTACCTTAGCCACACAGGTGATTGTGTCAATCATTAAATAAAAGAAAAAAAAAATGAAGAGAAAGAGATGGGGCGATACAGGAATTCAAGACGAATCTGTCACCCAGCAAGTATTTTCTTCCATGGTTATTCTTTGCTTGAGCCTCTGATGTGCTTGGATGACTGGGTTTGCCTGCTGGAAAGTAGCTGGAAATTTGCTTGAGCTTTCATAAGAGGCACTGCATTTCTTCTTTGGGAACTTCTCCCATAAGAACAATATATCCTGGCCAGGTGCTGGTGCACCACATCTTTAATCCCGGTGTCTGGGAGGCAGAGGCCAACCTGGTCTAAAGAGCGAGTTTCAGGACAGCCAGAGCTACACAAAGAAACCCTGCCTCAAAAGAAAAAAAAATATATACTTCTCCGCTCTGGCCTCAATAGCTTGTTCACACATAGATAACCCTAACCTACTAGAGGAGAGCTGCCCAAGAAAGCCCAGGCCAGGCTTAGGCTAGTACCTGATCTGCCCTCAACTGCACGTTCATGAGAACCGGTGCTTTCCACCACTGACTTTGGGGGAGTTTGTTAAATGTTAATAGGATGGCAACTTTTAAAACTGAAATCATACAGTAGGGAATTGTATATTCAGGTCTCAAAATCGGGTAATGATGACGAAGTGAAAATGAGTAGAATTAAGTAGGAGTGAAGGTAGAACCTCAGGGGACACTGACATACCAACCGTGTTTCTGTTGGGCACGCCTGCTTCTGGGCGGCGGTGCTGTAAGTCAGGATGTGCACTACTACTAGATTTCTCTGTCTGTGCTACTGAATTATTTAAGACTCATGGGCTGTGGGTTATCTAGACCCAATAAAAGACAAACTTATATTGTTCTGATTCAGAGTAAGGTTTGCTATTCTTATTTTGAAGGAAAGTAGCCCCCACTTCTCTTGACTTTCCAGCTGCGCTTTTGGGTGAGTTCTATCTCTAAACAAAAGCTCTCTAGACTCATAGGTCCCTCATTGTTAGAAACTATTTTATATCTCTCCTAGAGATGAACTCGTCCATTTTTATCTATCAATATTTAGCCAAATGAATGTATTATCATTTTATCCCACAAAGGTTGTTATGTAGCAAAGACTTTGTTGACAAAATTATGTCCACAGTTGCCTGCCTTCCTTTCTTCCTTCCTTCCTTCCTTCCTTCCTTCCTTCCTTCCTGCATGCCTTTGTGACTTCCTGCCTTTTTGCCTTTTTCTTTTTTTCCCCATCTTTCTCCGTACCATAATCATAAATGTTTACTTTCTCTTTTAATTGCCACAGTTCTTGTTAGGTGCTATAATTATAGCCATACCATGGACCACAAACGTACTTTATCTTGAGGTGGCCTGGAGCCTCTGCTCCCTGTCTAGATGGGGACAGACATATGGATTTAAATAAAAAATTAAGATGCTCTTCCTTCTAGCCAACTCTTTATAGAGACTTTCTTTTCTCTAGAGGAACAGACCAAAATGAATTGTTAGATGCATGAAGGGAAGACAGATGAAAATCAGTGTTGTTTCTTACGCTGAGACTGTGCCTTGGGTGAAACCTTTAACAAAATGGGCAAGTCCTAGTAGATAGCTAATCATGAGAAAAATGATACTTTTAACTTTAGAGATACCAAATCTCAGCTTGGGAATTGATGTAACTAGTCTGTCTTTGAACACTCTGGGGTTGAAGTCAAAGTATTCTCATGTGGTGTTCACTTGGCAGGACTGATAATGCATGAAAGATGTCAGGGCCAATAGTACATGGCTATGGTTTCCCTGGGTATTTGAAACTCCCCAAGAAGACGGGAGACATGGAGTGGAAAAGGCAGGGATTGAAGCTTGGATTACACCAGGTCTGTCAAGACGATGGATTAAAGCCAATGAAAGAGAAAGATCAGCTTATGCAGTTGGGGAGTTGTGACAATACAGCCACTTTCATGCAAAGGACAGACAGAATTCTGAGAAGGAAAGTGTGGCTATGAATGTCTGTGGGGTCAAGAGAGATCAGGAGTCTGAGCAGTGAGTAGAAGTCATGTGACAGGGTGACAAAAACCACTGGACCATATGAGAGAGTTTCAGTAAGATGATGTAGACGGAGCACTTATGATTAGGAACTGTTTCTATGGTAGGGAATGGGAGACGAGGACAGACAACATTTCCCAAAAAAAGTCAGGAAGTGAAGAGAACAAAGAAGTCTAGAATGCAGTCACTGCAGTGGGAAGAGAGCTTGGAGTTCCTCATTGCTCTGCATCTGAATTTCATAGTATTTGTGATATAATAAGCTTCTGTTTTTAAAGCATACTTTGTTATAATTCCTGTTCCAACCCTTTAAAATGTTTACTTTTGGTTACAATTTTCGTAGTACACTTTTGTATTCTTTTTTTTTTTTTTTCTTCTGGAAAATTGCTGCCTAGGTTGGCCTAGGACACAGGATCAGCTGACATACAATGGAAGAAGTGAAGCTGAACCCTGCAGGCTTTTGCAGAAGTAAGCACGGAAAGGTGCAGATGATGTCAGGGGTGGATGTGGCTGCCTCATAGATTCAGAGACATCACTGACTCACAGTGTGTGGCAGCTCTTCCTGGGTGCTAGTTTCCTCTCTCTAAGTAAGATAAAAAGAACTACAAAGAGCTATGGGAACACAAACTAAACAAAATCACCCCAAAAACACTGGCGCTGTATAAAAATCTTCCATGGTTTCTATGGTAATAAGCTTGGGCTAAGGTAAAACAGACAAACAAGCTAAAAAGCTATCAAGGAAGCAAACCCCCCAGGACACTTGGTTAGTAAAATTCTTCTTCCTTCCTTCCTTCCTTCCTTCCTTCCTTTGTTTCCTTTTCCTTCTTCCCTTCCTTCATTTTTCTGAGAATTTTCACTAAAAGAAATAATATCTTGAAGAAACATCAGAAGTAAGCCTCAGGGTCACCCACTGTGGAGTGGACATGGAATTAGGTGCACACTGTTTGCAGTAAGAAAAGAAATGGTGAGCAAATATTGGTTCTGCCACTCAAGATAACATCCCTGAGTGCATACCATGAATAAGCTGGTCTTTCGATAGTGCTTAGGTTGCAGAGCTGGAAAGGGTATAATTTAGCTACCAAAAAAAAAAAAAAAAAAAAAAAGACCAAGAGAGAAAGGTACACAGCTAGCAGTGAGTGCATAGGGTGGAGGCTGTCTGTGCAGAGGTTGGTAGTGGTGCTCTGTGACAGCTTCTAGCAAAGCTGAGTAAGGAGGCTCTTAGGCATAGATTGCAGGGTAGCAGGACATGGGGACTTGTTCTCCTCCATCAATATGCCTCAAGTCAGATTATTCAAATGACAGTTTTGATGGTGGATTCATCATTACTTAACTCAGGGACTTTCCCCAGACTTTTCCCCACTAGGAGCCCCAACAAACATGTCTGCTCAAGCCACTACCTTGTCTTACCTTGTCTAAAAGAATTCAGTGGCTTGCCCTTGATTACAAATGTATAAAATATTCACCAATTTATTGGCTAGGAAGACTTGCATGTTCCTTGCTCACCTTGAGCTTTTATTCACCCACTTAACCCTATCAATGATTCTGTGACTCCTACACTCCAGGCATCTGTGTATAGCTCTCTCGTCTGAGGATCTATACTGCTTATCTAGGTGGGTTCTTTCCATTTCATTAAAATGGTCTCTGTCATCTGTATCCTGTTGCTAAAATATTGTTTCAATATTAATTGGAATAGTAACATTTATTGGGTGCTTACTGTATGCTTGGTACTATGCTCACTTCTTAATAAGTATTGCCTTGTTTAGTCTTCATAAAAAGCTTATCACATAAGTTCTGTTGCTATCACTCCTATCATTCCTGTGGCATTGAAAAGGAAACTGAAACACAAGAGAAGCCAAGCAAACTGGCCCAGAAAACACAGCCAGCACCATAACCACAAGCTTAGAAGTCTGATCACAGAATCTATGCTGTTAAACACACTGTGATGGCTAGCTTTATGTCAACTTGACCCGAACTAGAGCCCTCTGAAAGAAGGGAACATTAACTGAGAAAGCACTTCCATAAGATCTAGCTGTAGGACATTTTCTTAATTGTTGATTGACAGGGCAGGACCCAGCCCATTGTGGGTGGTGCAATGCCTGGGTTGGTGGTCCTGGGTTCTACAAAGAAGCAGGCTAAGCAACCCATGAGGAGCAAGCCAGTAAGCAGCACCACTCCACAGCCCTCTTCATCAGCTCTTGCCTCTCCTTCTGCCTTGTTTGAGCTCCTGTCCTGATTTCCCCCTGTGATGGACTGCAATGCAGAAGTGTAAGTCAAGTAAACCCCTTCCTCTCCAAGTTGTTTTTGGCCATGTTGTTCCATGTGAACAGTACGTACACACTTAGCTAATTTTAAATGCTGCCCTTTGAATGTGTATAATTTTACCAAGTGTTAACAAGTGACTATGCATTCCTTTTGGGCCAGAGTTGTATTTCTGAATTTTTCAGTGGTCTGAATTATTAACCTAGTATTTTAAAATCACATTCCAGATGCTTGGTCTTTAGAAAAAGGGAGGCCTACAGGGCTCTCTGGCTTTTCTACTCATCACATTTTCCTTGTCCACAATCTACGTGACAGCAACGAGCTTTCCTTCAGGTGGCAGTTCCAAGGCAATGGACCTCAGACATTTCACCTGGGGATGTCACTGTAGAGAATCTTCAGACTCAGGAGACCATTGATGGCACCTGAGACTCTGCATTTCTAGTAATCACCTAGGTGAAGCTGATCCTGTTTGTTGATCCAACTTTGAATTGTAAGATCTAAGAGACAGTGTAATACAGTCCCCTTCAACTCTTCCAGAACGTTATTCTTCCCCACATTTATTCAGAATTGGTAGTCAACTACTGCTGTCTTTTAAAAACCCAGGATTCTAACTGGATTGAATAATTGCATCCTTTGTTTCTGTATTCTTGGACCATTGCTCTTTGAAACGGGTTACTAGACTAGAAAGTGAATCTATACACTGATTTGGGTTTCACTCAAGGGTAAGTTCTGATTAACACTGTGACCTTGGGCAAACCATATCTCGTTTAGAACTGAGGCAATCCTTGTTAAGTGCCACATAATCTTCCCAATCAACTCTGGGCTGGATTGTAGGAGGAGGATTCACTGTGGTACAAGTGGTCCTCTGCTTCTGGGATGGGGGTGTGGATGAAGACTTTGACTTAGGTCACTTGAAAGATGGACAAGATAGACTTGGCAAAGAGATTTTAATGAAGGAAATCAACAGTAGTGCTCTTGGATTGTGCAAGGACCAATAGACTGGCCCTTCCCTCTGTCTTCAGAGTTGAGTGAGTACTTGATAGACAGAGAAGCTTAGAAAACAAGTTGTAAGTGGACACATCACTTTAAAATCTCATTTTGGTCAGTGTTGTAGCTTTTCAACTCAAAGAACCTTTAATGTTGGGTCACTAAGAAAAGAAGAAAACAAACTGTTCACCATCTTAACACAGTACCCTCACACCTTTGATCCTATGAGTGGTTCTTACAAAGAAGACAGGCTTATCATGAGCAGAAAAAAAAGGAGTATGGTGAATGTTCAGGTAGATAGGCCAGAGGGTTGGCAGTTGCCTGTAACCTTAGGAGAGTGCTCCTCAGACATAAGCACTGTCCTCCTAGTTTAATGTGGATGCAGAAGAAAGAAATATTTTTTGTAGATGAGTCAAATGTATGAATGCTTCCACATGGTAAGATGCATACACCATCTTTCAACTTCTGTGGTCTTTAATCTTTGCATAAGGAGAAAGAAACAAGAGGAAATTGCATTTTCCAGTTCAAAACTATTCACAGGTTAGATGTGTGTGTGTGTCTGTGTATGTCTGTGTGTGTACATCCAAAGGAGAGAAAAGTAATGTGGTAACAGAGTGCAGAGCAAAAAAAAAAAAAAAAAAAAAAAAAAAAAAAAAAAAAAAAAAGACAAAGAGAGGTCCTGGGACAGCCACTGTCATCCCTAAGCGCTCTCTCTCCCTCTCTCTCTGTTTTTTTCGAGACAAGATTTCTCTGTGTAGCCTTGGCTGTCCTGGACTTACTTTGTAGACCAGGCTGGCCTCTAACTCACATCAATCTGCCTGCCTCTGCCTCCCCGTGCTGGGATTAAAGGTCTGAGCCACCATGCCCCAGCTTCCTAAGCACTCTCTTAGTGAGCACTTACTGGGCCCCCGCTCTTATCCTCCAGGAGTCAGTCTCCATGTACCCGAGCATCACTCGACCTGTACTTGCTGCTGCCATTCATGGCCTTGCTTAAGACTTTCTAACTACATTCGTTTGACTTAGCTTCACATTCATTTTGTGAAACAGCGTCACATGTAGCTGGCCTGGAATTCACTATGTAAGCCCTGGCCGGCCTCAGACTCTTGGCAAAGCACAGGCATTATACACATGAGCCATGACGCCTGGCGTTAGTGCCACATGCTTAATGTAGCTTATCTTCAAGTAGCTGCATTGTTCCCATTGCCCATGCAGCTTTACTTGGAGCCCCATCTCTCTTTGCTCAGTAGCACTGGTGATTGTCAGTTTCTGAGACAAGACTCCTGTTTCCTCTGGGCCTATCCGTTCACTTGCATCTCCCCATCCTCAGCCACACATGGAGATACTCTTTGCTAATTAACTTCCCTCCCCACTCTTTATTGGTTCCTTCATACATACCCATGGGCCCCAGTATTTGTCCATGTGGTACTTTGCCCAACATAAATGTCTCCATTGTGTACACTTGACTATTTAATGTCTGTCTTCCCCACTCAATGCCCAGGAGAGTTCCTCATCTGTCTCCAGTACCTAGTGTTGTGTCAGGCACAGAGATGCACTCCCGCAAATGCTTATTATGATCAGTGAGGATAGTTATGCCAACAAGGAGCAAGATTCTTATAGTCCATGTGATTCCTTTAAAGGGAGGCCCAGACTCACATCTGTACCCATGGCAGTAAGGAGAGTAGGCTTCAGGATTGCCCCAAACTTGTAAACCAAGAGGCCCTATAGAAGTAATCACATTGCTTCCTATGCTGGAGTCAGTTTCTGTGTGTGGTCTCCAGATACAGCCACAGTCTGTCTTGCTGCTCAGCAAACACAGGTAGGAAGTAACTATGGCCACACAGACCTTATTGGAAACCCAGACTGTGGGACTCTGGGACTCTCAAGGCCTGTGGATCAGTGGCCGCATTCCCTGTGTACAGATATGGCTGACTCACTCCCTAGCGCTGTAGTGGTCGCAAGGATTCCGTACAGGCCAACACTCAGATCACATGTTTTGTTTAAGGTCTCTTGAATAAGACAGTAACTGTAGTGTTCTCATTCCCTTTGAGGCCTGTCTAGTGAAATAACAGGACACTGTGGGGAAATGTGGAGAGAGATGGCTCAGTCTTTAGCTTGTCATGATTTCCCCTCGTGCTTCCCAGGGGTTCAAAGTCAGACCCCGTGAGCGATCTTTACTTTCCACGAGAGCTGAGCCTGGCTTACGCAGGGATATAGGCAGGCATCCTGAATCCTTGCTGTTTCCGTGGTACGCTGGTTAGGTGGCTTTCTCTTTGTTTGTTGGCTTGTTTCTGTTTTGTCAACTTGACACAAACTTGTCACCCAGGAAGAAGAAACTCCAGTTGAAGCACAGAGAGCTGCCTCTGTGAGATTGATTGCCCTGTGGTCATGTCTGTGCGGGCATTTTCTTGAGTAGTGGTTGATGTGGGAGGGACCAGGCCACTGTGTATGGTGCTGTTCCTGGGACAGCTGCTCTTAGGCTGTCTAAGAAAGCAAGCTGAGTAAGTGATGGGGAGCAAGCCAGCAGGCAGTGCTCCTCTGTGGTCTCTGTTTCAGCTCCCACCTCCTGGTTCTCATTTGAGTTCCTGCCCTGGCTTCCCGTAACCCCTGCACAACGATAAACCATTTCTTCCTCCAAGTTGCTTTTGCTCCAAGAGGCTTTAAAAAAAAATCTCATTTTAGCTGGGCTTGGCGGCTCACACTTTTAGCCTTAGCACTGAGGCAGGAGGATCATGGTAACTTTGAGGCAGACCTGAACAGTGAGTGGCAGGACAGCCTGTTTGGTCTCAGAAAAGCCAAAAATCAAAACAAAATAAAATTCCCATATTCCATTTTGAAACAATGCAATGTTTAGGGTTGATAATGTGCAGTCGGTGCCTAGCATTTATTTCCTGATGCCTTAATCTAGTCTACATCTGAATTTAAATACTCTATCAGCATCTTGTACCGTAGGAGACAACGTTTTCTTTTTCTATTTTCTGAATTCTGTGGGAATCCATAGTAAGGCTTCAGATTATTTTCTTTGACAAAATATTTAAATTAAAAAGCCTCTATGTCTATATGAGACAGAAGGAGGTGAAGAGAGACAGGGAGAGAGGAGAGAGAGAGAGAGAGAGAGAGAGAGAGAGAGAGAGAGAGAGAGAGAGAGAAAGACAACTTTAGCAGTGAAAACAATGGCTGATACTGTGGCCCAGGCTTTATCCAGCTGGATTGAGAGAGAATGTCTGGACAAGAAGAGACTCAAATAAGGAAGGCCCTGGCTTAGCAGACTCGTGAGAAAAGCACTTTCTTAGCAGAGACGAAGAACTCAGCCTCTGCTATGGCTCTGTTCAAGCTCCTCTCTGCCTGGTTCTTCCCCCCCTGCTTCATCAGACTTCATCGTTGTTGTTGTTTGTTAGTTTTCTTCATTCTTAGCCTTAAATTAAGTAATGCTGTAAAGACTGGTGGGAATCCTCTGTTTCTTAGCAAGTAAAACTCCCCGAGTGGGAGGTGGGCATCCCCTGGTTCAGCTCTGGTTTCTAAGTCAGAGGACACCTGCTGCAGCTCCCAGGCTGCATGCAGCAAACTGAACAGCTGCAGCCTTTACTTTTTTTTGATCTCTTCCCTTACGGGGTGCTTCCCCGCCTCACTTCTGCTGAGCACTGATTTCCACTGCAGATACAAGACGTCTGAGCCTGTCACCGATTCCTCCTGTTTGTCAACTTTTACTTTTTGTTTAATCAGGCAACCCCGCGGGGGTGGAATCCAGCCATCGTTCCTATGGCTCCACAAGGTGAGGTTTGCTGTCTTTGGTGCTGAAGGTGGTTTGGGTCTCTGGGCCCCTCAGTTGCAGCTGTGATGGGTGTTTTCCAGGTGAGCCCTATTGACTGAGCTGCCTCCCCTTTGTGAGGTGAGGCAAATGAGATGTGGGGGAGGATGCGTAAGAAAGGGCTTTTCTTCCTTTGCTTACCTCGGCGCTTTGTGCTTAAGGTCCTTGTGAAATGCCCACGCAAGGGTTCTGGCTGTGGGTCTGAACCTTGTCCTCTCGCCCTCTACCCCTGATTCTGGATGGAGCAGTGCAGATGCAGGCTGTGAGGATAACTTCTTTTTTTCCCCCCTGTATTTTGTTACTATCCAAGCTCCATTTTGTACTTGAGAGTAGCTGAGTAATTCTCTCTTCCTGTTAAAAAGTTAGATGGCTAGGAAAAGCCCCACCCATTTCCAGGAGCAGAGAACTACCCTTACTTTCCATTTCTCACTCAAGACTGTAAGAGTGACACAGTACAGCAAGACTGATGCACACCATTGGAAAATTACATCCAATCTTAAACAGGTTAATACATTTTAAGAGAGAAGTCACATCACAAAGTACTTGGGCCCCTTCAGTCCATTTCACCCCAGCATCAGGATGATCTCCTTAAGACATTACCTTCCTTTGCCCTAAGAATAAGAACATCCTTTGGATCCCATTGGCTAGCTGGCTCTGTGTCCTCCCATCTTGCCTGCCTCTCCAAACCTCAACATCACTCACCAGCTTCTCCTGCACTCACAGACCCTAGGAGACCATCTTGGGGCTGCACACACTGCTCCTGTTCCTTGGAGCCTCACTCCTTACTAGAAGGCTTCTTGTCTGGCTTGTTTCTCTCACCCTTTATCTCAGGCCATCGTCTACTAATGAGAGTCTCCCTTAGTCTCTCAGGTCCTTACTCTACCATTCCATGCACTTGTCAGTCTTTTCCTGTTGGCCAACAAAGCCTTTCTCTAGTATTTTTTCTTCTTTGTCTGTCTGTCTGTCTCTTCTGGTGTAATTTCCCTCCAGCAAGTCACCCCTGACTGACTTAGACCAGTGCACACACTTTGCCCTGGGCTAAGCCATCATTCACGTTGAGCTCCTGAAATCCACTCCTTCTCCTTCCACTGTATGAATACACCAAAATACTCCTCTATTCTATGCTTTTGACATTTGGGTTGTTTCTGGAGTATTATTATTGTGAGAAGGCTGTTATGAGTATTTGCATATAAGTTTTTATGAACTTTTGCACTCATTTTTTTCTTGGGCAAGTGTCTAAGAGTGGAACTTCTGAGTTACGTGTGAATGTATATTTAATCATATTTTTTAAAATGACTGAAAACGTGTTCAGGTTTGATATCGTCGCAAAGCATTCTCAGTTTCTAGTTCAGAGTTTGATACACAGCGTTTGACTGTCTTTCTGATGAATGAGCTAATGCTGCTGTTTTTAGTGTCGGGCTTTTTAAGAGGCACCTGACGATTTCTCTCTTCCTCCTCCTTTCACCATTCTGTGAGTAGAAAGCTTTCTTTGCTTTTTCTTTTGTGTGTGTGTGTGTATGTGTGTGTGTGTGTGTGTGTGTGTGTGTGTGTGTGTGTGTATATGCATATGTGTCTGAATGTATGTACATGTCTCTCTGTGTGTGTGTGTGTGTGTGTGTGTGTGTGTGTCTGACTGTATGTACATAAGTGGGGAGGCCAGAGTATGACCTCAGATGTCATGTCTCTAGAGATGTCTGTCTTGATTTTTTAGAGTAAGGATTTCTCACTGGCCATAAGCCCACCAAGTAGGCTAGGCACCTATCGAGCCCCAGAGATCTGCTTCTCTCTGCCTCTCCAGTGCTTGGATTCCACTCGACTCTCTCCTGTGCATTCTGGGGATCAAACTCAAGTTCTTATGCTTGCATGGCAAACACTTTACCAAATGAGCCATCTTCCCAGCCTCCATAAAGCCCTTTCTTTTTAAATATTTGTAAGTGTGTGTGTGTGTGTGTGTGTGTGTGTGTATGTGAGCGCACATGTGTGTGTATACACATGTGAGTCACATGTGAGTGCAGGTGCCCAAAGAGGCCAGAAGAGGGTGTCAGATTCACTGGAGCTGGAGTTACAGGCAGTTGTAAGCCTCCTATCATGAGTGCTGGGAGTGAAACTCGGGTCCCCTGTAACAGCAGTAAGTGCCATCTCTCCAGCTGCACCAGAAAGCCTTTTCTATCTACTTACCTTTTCTTCTCTAAGTTGAGCTTCATGTTGATTGTGGGTGCAGCTTTAATAACCCAAAAGGTCAGAGCACCCTTTAGGAAACTGCTAAGTAAAATATTCCACAGCTCTCCCAGAAGGTCATGGGCAGAGCTGAAGTTACCACATTCAGCTCTCCTCGTTCTCACTGGGAACTATGAAAACTCATTACTTCCTCTCAATACCACTGAGTCAGGCCCAAATCAAGTCTTGGTGTGTGGACACCACACTTGGTGTGTGTGTCGGGGGTGGGGGGCACTTTCTGAGGGGAAGATTCTAGCAGCCTCACTCCTGGCTTGATGCTGTCCATTGGGACTTCCGATTCCCTCTTGTACTCTTTCTTCAGTTCTTTGATTTTCTGTGAGAATCTCCAGGAAGTCCCTGGAGGCTCCATGAGATGAGTGAACATGGATAATGGAGAAATGGAAATAAGAATGTGGGAGGAAGAAGGTTGAGAGTGGTTAGCAATTACGTTTATTTTTAAATATCAGGTGCTAGTTTCATGAGTGACTCCTTAAAAGGCAAAGTCCTTCTGTCACTCAGGAATATTTGCATAACTGTTAATTAATGCTCGGGAGAACTGAATCATCGGAATGTTCTGGGGGCTGGCTATTTCGATTAAGCCTGATGGAATCTTGTGGTGGGCATGGCGCACAATAGGTGGGTACAAAAGCCCTTCTTTGGTTGCAGTTGGTCAGGACTATGGTGTTTATGAACACTAATGACTCAGGAGCTTCCAGCATGCATATGAGGAAGTGGAGACCCTTTCCTAGGATTGGGGAGAGCTTGAACAATATGGAGACAGAATGGCTTTGATACTGCCTAAAATGATTTTTAAATTCAGTTTCTTACCATTCCTATTTTTGAAAGTATGTAAAAACTATGATTTTTTTCAAGAGACAAAAATATAACTGAAACTGCAGGGCAGAAGAGTTTTATAGTCAAACTGAGACAGTGGTGTTAATATCACCAGGACCACAGTCCTGAAATAGCTGATTTTACTGGGCAGCTTTAGCCAAGCAACTGAAGGGACCAAAAAAAAAAAAAAAAAAAAAAAAAGTACAAAAGGTGACATCATTCTTATTATTTGGTAGAGGAGGTCTATAAATATGAAAGGGATATATATATATATATGTATGTATATACATATATATGTATGTATATTCATACATATATAATATATTAGATATATAGTATATTATACATATATAATATATATTCGAGTTGACTTTGTGAGAGAAAATAACTTAATTAATTTCCTTGTAAGAGAGGAATAAAAAAATGGACAATGTCTGAAAAGTTGCCCTATGACCCTATGGTAGATGCCTCTCACATTACGATGACTTTAAATCCAAGTGGTGGATCTTGTGCCTGCGTGGAACCTACATGCCTACATTCTAGTCTCTTTGGCTCCAGAACATACTCTCCAGGCTATAGAAAGAGAAACCTAGGCACGAATCCAGACACAAAACCCTCCCGCTGAAGAGAGGGAGGAAAGACTGTAGGAGTCAGGCAGGGTGGAGGACAGCAGGGGAACATGGCCCACTGAGTCAACTAAGTAGGGCTCCTTATCTACTCCCTGAGACTGAAGTGGCAAGCATGAGGCCTACAAGAGTCTGCACTAGGTCGTCTGCAGATATATTATAGCTGTTTGTTAGCTTGATGGTTTTGTGGGACTCCTTACAGTAAGAACAGGCATGTCTCTGACTCTTTTGCCTGCTCTTGGGAATCTTTTCCTCCTATTGGGTTGGCTTGCCCAGCCTCTCTATGATAGCTTTTGCCTTGACTTATTGCATCTTGTTTTGTCCCGTTTGGCTGGCTCTTAGAGGCCTGCTTTTTCTGAAGTGGAAACAGAGGGGGAGAAAATCTGTGGTAGAGGAGTAGAGGAGGGAGGTGGGGAGGGGAGCTAAGAGGAGCTGAAGAAGGGGAAATTGTGTTTAGGATATATGAGAGAAGAATCTATCTTAAAAATTAATAATAATAATAATAATAATAATAATAATAATAATAATAGAAATTTAAAAATAAATCCAAGAGATATAATACTAAGCTGTTCTCAGTAGAGAATTTTAACTAAAGTTAAGCTGGTAGATTTTTATTGAGATTATTTGATTTGATGCATTTGTAGATTTTTATAAATTAATTTTACTTGTTCTCAGGCTATGGTCCTTCCTTTAAAATAGTATTTCCACATTAAAATGAAGAAATGAAATATATTAGTTAGAATTAGTGGGAAAATATTCATTTTTTTCCTCCTTAAATTTAAGTTCTTGCACATACCAAGATAGGATAGATAAATACTTTCTCCAAGGTTGCCATATACATATGAGCTAGATATTGTGAATGTAATTCTTACCAGATAGTTCTCACAATTATTCTTACTGTATATAGTTTATTGATGTTAGAGAGAGAGCCTTTTGTTGGACAAAAAGGAGGAGATGTTGGAGTAATCTATTTGTGCACTGTGCAAAGGTTATCTTTGTATTATTCAAATGCTGATTTCTGTACCAACAGAGAGCTGAGTATAGGCCAGACTTTGGTAGTGTTATTTTTATGAAAAAACTGAATAAACCCTAGGATATGATGCTTAGAAAAATTGATGTGAAAAGGAGCCTAGTAAGGGTGAATGCATAATAAGAGCATGTCTTTGTACTACCTTCCTCTCCCTTTTGTCCCTGGAGGCCTTAAGGATACTTCTGAGCATGAGTGAGCTTGTCATTCTGCTTTGGGAAATCAACAATTTCTCATGGAAGAAAAATTTCATGTACTTTAAAAATTATAATAGATTTCTTTTTTGTTCAAAAAAATTAAATTCTTGGAACTGCTGGTACCTACCCATGAGCCCTTGGGATCTATGGGCAGCAGTCAAGAAGCAATGCCTTAGATGGGTAGAAGTGTGTAAGACAATCTGTCTTCATTTGTTTCTGTTAAGAGCTTGTGGGACTCAGTCCAATATAGCAGCAACATACACTATAGTGTATATTGTACAAAGTGGTGTGTCATGATCACATGGTTGTCTGGGAGCTGCAGTTCATTACATTGATGTTTACTCTGCATTTTAAGAAGATATTTGATCATATTGCTATGATCAAAGGATAAAAGAACAGCCCCAAAGCTTGAAGAATGATGTCCACTGAGTTTTGCTTTTGCATCATCTTTGAGTACAAAAGCCTTCAGTTGAACCTGTTTTTGGCCATGGCCATGTGTTGCCATGGGCCACTGATTGACCTTCTTGTGGATAGAGAGCGATCAGCCTTAGATAATAGGAAACAAGGTTGCTGTGATATGGGAATTCATGTTAGTCATCAGCTGCCTTTTAATCTCTTTTCTTGCTTTTTAATTGCAAGCAATTCTTTGTGTTTGTGTTGGTGCACATGTGTGTGTGTGTGTGTGTGTGTGTGTGTGTGTGTGTGTGTGTGCATCCTTAAGCATGAATGCCAGTGCCAGGGGAAAACATGGAACGTGCTTCTCTGTCATCCTCCATCTTACTCTCTTGAGTCGGATTCTCCACTGAACCCGTGATCCTCCTGTCTCTTCCATGCAAGGTGTTGAGGTTACAGGTACATCCATGGCCACATCTAGCTTTTGTGTGGATGTTGGGAATTTGAACTCAGACCCTCATGCTTATACAGCAAATGATCTTACAATTCTTTAATAGCAGCAACATCCATTTTATTTCATTTTCTCTCATGTCTTCACCAAAAGTATAGCGGTTAGTATTTGAATTGGTGAAAGGAGTGAATGGATTTGTCCTTCATGCTCAAGATTTCCAGCTTTACTTCTCCAATAAAGCTTTCCCTGAGCTGCTAACAAGGAATAAAACTTATTAGTTTGACTTTTCTTTCCTTGTACATCTCCAATCTACTTCATTATGGAGATTTCAATACTTTAGGCAATGATAAAGGAAAAAGGGGCATGCATCTGTACAATAGGGTTCTTGTACCAGATTCATGGGGGAATTTTTAAATGTGAAAAGAACACCATCAAATAGCCATCTGGTGCTAATGAAGCCAAGACAAGCCAGTCCATTTCTCCAGCTCTCATTTACCTTTTTTTGTGATCACAACTGGATATGCAAAGAGGGAGAGAAGGAGTGGGAAAGAGGGAGGCAGGAAGGGCAGTGAAGTGAGAGAAACAGACTTGAGAGACAAGGAGTGGAAGTGGGAAAAATGGCAAGGAACCCTCTTTTGTGTTGATGAGACACTGTTGCTCTTCATTCTTAGGGATTTTCTAGAACTGACTCACATGGTTGTAGGGAACTGTTTTGGTTTCTAAAATGGTATGTGTCAAAGCACAGACTGAGGGCAACCTACGGTAGTTGGAGATTCCCAGGCCTCTCTCCCAATGTCCATCAGACTCCCTGTGGGACTCAATATTGAGCATTTTATTAATTCATGGTAAACTGCTGACCCTTAAGAAAAGAAAAATTCCAGCAAAGACAGAGTGTATCTAATGTTCTCCCATGTACAAGAAAGAAAACAATCTCCTTGTACTGACTTTGGTTCCTTAACAATTAGCCTTTATTATGAATTTATTAAATAAAGGTATCTTCTTTGCAACCCAACTATGCTAAACAAGAGGGAAAGGATGTTCAGGAGAACAAGAATGAACCTTTTGGGTATCAGGTCTATGGGGCGAATCTCTTGGCATCTCCGGGCATGTTCTCAGATCCTCTACCCAACAGAAGCAATCAGTGCCGCTTATGGTCTGATCTTGCAGGCTTCTCCCTTGTCTCTCTGCTTGCTTTTTCACCCTCTTTTACCGACTATGTTTTTTGTTTTCCCATGCCTTCATTTTCTTTCCTCATTCTCTCTACCTATTCATTCAAATCTATAATCCTTTCCAAAATGATAGAATTTATTGACACTTCCAGTTTTCTATCTTATCAGCCTTTCTCCTAATCTTTTTAAGGATGAAATACAATAAAAGGACAAAGAAGAAACAGAAAATTCCCTCTAAGTATAAAACAGGAAAGAGTTTTGCAACTGCAGTTGCGATTTTGTTGATACACTGAAACAGCATTTCTATATCTTTGAAATTTGAATCTTTCCTCATACCATTAGAAATTACAGAACCCGCTGGGCCCCACATTGGGCGCCACCTGTTGTTATTAATACCACCTGTATGGCCTAATAATGCTTATTATCTGGCCTATACTTATTATTATGGCAGTATAATCATCTAGCAATCAATCAAGACACAGACACCTGTTATATTTTAAAATAGCCTTAGTTAACCTGGAGCAGGGCAGACATTAATCGTCTATATCCTTGACCTACATGTACCCAACTGTATAGGAATTGGGGGTTTTGGGAGCTTGCTAATGTTTATGTCAGCCCATTGTCAGTTAGCAGAAATGCTGGGCAGTGCACATGACTCCCAGGGTTTTGTGCTCTCTCCTCAGCATCTACAAAAAAAGAAGGGATAGGTCAGCTATAGTGGCATAGACCTATAATCCCAACACTTGGGAAACTGAGGCAGGAAGATCATGAGTTAGAGGTCAACCTCGACTACGTATAAAGTTCCGTGCAACTCTGAACTACAGAGTGAGATCGTATTGAATGAATAAATAAATAAAACAAAAGAAGCAAGCTCTTTTGCTGGCATTGAATCTGTGAGCATTCTTATATTTTGCCAGTCATTGTCAGACAAAAAGCTTCAGATGTAGGAATCTATATATTGAAATATATTTATATTATTCTAGAGGGGAAAACGGACTATAGTGACAGGTCTCTCAAATGACACACTGCATTTTAAAAGCATTACCTCTATCACATAACTTCTGTTTTGCTTTTAGCAGTGAGGACACTCTATGCCACTTGGGCTAAAGCAGCTTTGTCTCCTGTAGAAATTACCCAGGGCATGTTTCCTTGTAGTTTTTAGTCCTCATATTTCCTAACATCTCAGCGATCACCACACAACACTGAAAGGGCCCTTTCCTACCCAGTTATCTCTCTAGCCACATTTTCATTCCAGACCGCAACCAAATCTTCCTTAGCTATAAAATAGCGCAAAGTGAGATGGGAATTGTAGTCGCCAAATCGACACGAGACAGAGTCACCGGGGAAGAAGGATCCTTGTCTGAGGAATCGACTCCACCAGTCCGGCTGCAGGGAAATCTTTGAGGGTATTTTCTTGATCACTGACTGGTGTCGGAGGGCTCAGCCCACTGTGGGTCCTGGGTTGTATAAGAAAGCAAGCTGAGCAGGGCCAGGGAGAGCAAGCTTGGTTGCTCCATTGGTGTCTGCTTCGGTTCCTGTCTCCAGCTTCTTACCTAGAGTTACTGCCCTGGCTGCCCCTCTGCCATGGGCTGGGAAGTGTACCCTGAAATAAATGCTTTTCTATTTTGAGTAACTTTGGGTCATGGTGTTTTATTGCACTAACAGAGAATCAAAGTTAGGATAGGAATGACACCAGCTAGATGTGCAAAATTCGTAGAGAAGATCTAAATGATCAATTTCTTTCTAATGTGGAGGGAAAATATATTTTAAAAGATAGCCCTAGTCTTTGCTGCTCTTTTGAAGCAAAAAAAAAAAAGTGACTATTGTAGCATTTCTTTTGGGTCTTCTTTTCACCTACAAAGTGAGCTCTTGAAACGGCCCAGGGCTGGATTTCTCCACCTGCAGTCTGTCATCTTCCATGGGCCCTCCACATGAAAGTGTGTTCGCTGATAGAAGTTCAAAGACGGCTGGAGAGCCTGGGACTCAGGCACTCGTGGAACACAGGCGCCCAGCGCTCTCCTAGTTCTTTTGGGACCATTAGGATTTAAAGAAAGGAAAAAAAAAAAAAGGGCCTGATTCTGGGAAATATCCTGTTCAGAACTACGATGTCTTTGTAGCTATCACCCCGATGGCCCTTCATCCCTGCCTTTTAAGAAGAGGCTGTGTGTTAGGAATGATCGTCTCTGCTGCTGCTGCCCTTCTGCTCTGCCGTGGGCCTCACAGCACAGCATCACTTCCAACAGCAGGATATCTAATTTTTTAAATTTAATTTTATTAATTTATTCACATTACATCTCAATGGTTATCCCCTCCCTTGTATCCTCCCATTCCTCCCTCCCTCCCATTTTCCCCTTACTCCCCTCCCCTATGACTGTGACTGAGGGGGACCTCCTCCCCCTGTATATGCTCATAGGGTATCAAGTCTCTTCTTGGTAGCCCAGCAGGATATCTGAAAATGGCTTGCTGCACTCCTTGTCTTCAATAGCTTAAAGGAGACATCGAGAAGTCAACCGATATCCATCCTTCTACGGACCCATGGCCCAGACGGTCCTGCAAAGATTTGTATTTGTTTATTGTTTAGTTAACTCCCCAGGAGGTGGTTGCCTCTTTTCCTTTCTATGTCTAAAGTTTCATGGAAAAGTTGCTACATTTACCGACTGCCTGATACAAGTAGCTTTTGGGCCACACAGGCTTGATGTGCCTTACCAGTCTTCGACTGTCATCTTCTCCCTTTTTCTGCTATGTTGTATCTGTCAGCTGTGCCTGAATTTGGCTGGCATGGGAGTGTGCTGTTTCCAAGCACGACAGGATGCTTTCTCTGTGAGACTGGTTTTGTGTGTGAATTTTAACCTTCCTGTGGAGACAAGGCTGTGGAGAAAATTGAGAGAGAACAGTTAGTTACATGTGGCTGACCTGCAGGAGGCCTGATGGTTTCTGTGATTGGTGCCTCCTCTGTACTTGTTTGACTAGACATGGAGTTCTGTGTCGACTGTGGTGAGTTCCGTGCAAGAATACCCTGGAAAGACTAACATGCTACAGGAGGGCAGCGAGGATGCAAGAAGGTGTTTTTAGATCCACGGGCTGTACCTTGTGTGTGTTGGGAGGGCAGAGTACATGGCATATATGTGTGTGCACGTGGAGGCTAGGAAGGACAACGGCTATTCTCCATACTCTCAGCCATACTTTTAAAACAGGGTCTTTTACTGCACCTGAAGCTTGTCATTTTGGCTAGTCTGGGTCACTAGTGAGTGTCCACCATCTGCCTCTCTTCATGCTGTGATCAAAGGCATGTGTGGCCACACCCCACTTTTACATGGGTGCTTGGGGTTTGAACACAGGTCCTCTTGCTTTCACAGCAGGCACTCCTACCCACCAAACCATCTTCCTGGCCTCAGTTAGCTTGTTTAGGGAGCTAGGGTGGGTACCTTGCAGCAGATGAAGGTACCAGAAACTATAGCCATCTGACTTATGGGCCCTGACATAAGAAGATTTAGTTTTTGCGTCCACATGATCCCAGGAGCCAATCTAGGGCCCTTAGATGTAAGTTGCAGCCAGATTTCTCTTAAGCATAAGGGAGAAATATTTTTAAACTAAAAAAATTTTATCTTATGTATATGGGTGTTTTGCTTGCATTCATGTCTGTGCAGCATATATGTGCCTGGTGCCTGCCAAGAGAGGCCACCAGATGGCCTGGAGCTGCAGTCACAGATAGTTGTGACTCATGTGGATGTGGGCAATCAAAACTGGGTCCCCTGGAAGAGCAGCAAGAGCTCTTACCTGCTGAGCATCTCTCCAGCCCACAAAATAGTTTTGCCCAAGTACAGTTCTTTGTGTACAAGGCACCATGCATGGGAAGGCAGTGGGTTCGGTTGACAGCAGTGAAGATGTATGTTGTAGGAGCAATTCTATCAAGAGACATTTGCTTAGCTTACCTATAAATTCCTGTTCCAAACCTTGAGATTCTCCCTGAAGAAATTTAATCTTGTGTTTGTGGGACTCTTCCCAGGTTTGTTAAAGGAAGCAAGCTGTGGTAAGGAAACGGCTGCCATAAGTTCTGGTCCCTGGTTCCCCTGATGCCTGGGCCACAGTTCTCAAGTGTAACCAAGAACAACTTCAGCAGAGGAGGCCTCCCAACCGAAGCAAGACAAATCCAGGAGAGAGGGCCTCCTGGCAGACACAGGCTAGGCTGCTCTGATGTCTGTCACAAAAGCTATTGTTCCAATCGGCTGTCCTGCCCATAGTCCAAGAAATAAAGATCTTCTTATTGGTTAAGAACTTCATTCAGGCATGAAATGAGTTCTGATGAAGGCCACCCCTTTTCTTTCCTCTCTATCTCCCTCATTACACGTGGGCGTCACTTGTATGTTCCTGAGTTATCTACTGGAGCAGAGGTAGCATCGGAGGGGCCGCATCTTTCCCAGCAGTCGGTAGGACTCCTCGTAATAGCCACTGTGCAAAGAATGTCACTGGTCTGAGGATTAAACTGCTGATGAGACATTTGAACTTTGCCCTCAGAGCTAAAGTCCAGAGAGGGTTTTTTCGCTCTTCTTGGCGTGATAACTTGGGATGGTACCCCTCATCTTCCTCCACTGATGCTTCCATCCTGTCCCCGCCCCCTCCTCTGCATCTGAGATTTTTCTGTCACGTGATGGAAGAACGCAGCAGAGACTTCTCGTGTCTTGCCATTCTTCAGGGAGACCTAAAGAACAAACAGAGAATCACATAGAACAATTAAAAAAAAAAAACACCATAGTTGAAATTAGCTTGAAAAGCACTAAGTTAGTCAAGTAGCCCAGCCCACATCAAAAGCCCAGCTGTTGGGGTATACCTTACAAATTCCACTAGCTGCCGAGGCCACATGCGGGGAAGAGGCCCTTAGAGAGGAGGCGGTTTTGAAGAAAGAGAAAAGGTCAAGATGATAATGATAATGATTTTAAAAAGAAAAAAAAAAGCTTGACTAATAAGTTGGGGAGAGGGCGGGGAGCATACTGCAGAAGCTGAGACTCTGCAGCTCGGCGTCCCAGAAGATAGTTTTGCTTTGTGAGAAGACTTTTTTTTTTTTTTTTTTTTTTTGGTCTTTTTCGTGCTTCCAATTGGCAGATATTTTGATGACTCTTCCCCTCCCATCTCTGCTTCATTCTTCCTCCTCCTTTCCTGTCTTTCCTCCCTCCCCATCTCAATAAATCACACCAGCAGGGCCTAGTTGTTCTGTGGATGCGGCTAAGTGAGCATGCGCAAAGAGTGATTTGCATGTGGCGGCAGAATCTGTTAGGGTCTCTTCCGGGTGGATTTCGTAGCGGCTCTGAATGGGCACCATGTAGCCGTTTTGATGATGCTGTAGTCCCTGAGTGACATCTCACCCTCTTAGCAAGTGTGCTGTAAATAGTGTCTTTATAAGGCCGTTGCCACACTGTTTGCTTTGACTGCCTTGCTGGGCAATGTCAGTGACTAGACAACATTTTCAGTGACGTCACTAGAGTCCCAGGAATGAGTGCTACTAAGCACAGCAGACAAACACTGAAGTAACCTCACTGGATGCTGGGTTCTGAATTATCCTAGTAAGTCACATCTGAAAACCAACAGAGCAGCGTATTCTCATGAGGCTAAATCATTAATCGGGTACCGTTTTTCAGTCCCATGGATCAATGGAGAGGGATGCTTAGGGAGTTCCTATAGAAAGCACAAGGGGCAAAGGCTAAGCATCAGCCAGCTGAAACCAGAGGGAACCAGAAGCTCCTCTTCTGAAAGATATGAAAGTAATCATTTGTGGTTTATAGTTCAGGCTTGAATCTGGCCACAGTGGTGCATGCTTATATATCCCAGACCTTGGGAGGTGGAGGCCGGAGAGACCCTAGCTGAAAAACAAACAAACAAATGGTAGCAGCAGCAGCAACAACAACAACAACAGACATTTGGGGGCCAGATTGTTCTGGGATAAACCTTATTCTTACAATTGATCTGACTTAAGAAATTTTCTAAGTATTGATTTTTTTTTCTTGTGCTGGTATTTATTATATACAGCAGTCAAGATGCCTTTGGCACTACGTAATGGAAACTTTAACTCCAGCCATCTTAAAGAAAATGCTGGTGGAGTTCTGAACTACACAGAGTAAGCTTCAGGTCTTGTCTGACCCAAAAACTCGGGGCCTCTGCTTTTGTTTGTTTGTCTTGTTTTGCTTGTTTGTTCATTTGTTGGTTGTTGGTTTTCTGCAATTTCTCTGGCTATGGCACCCTTGTTTTGGCTCTGCTACTGGGCTGCCTGGCCCTGGAGCAGTAACAGTGGTTCTGGACTATCCTTATAGGTAGGGGGCTTTCTTTCATGGTAGGAGAGAGATCTGTCTTGTGATGGTTAATATTGTCACCTCAGCAGGATCTAGAATGACCCAGGACACAAACTTCTGGGCATGTCTATGAGAGGATATCTATCTAGCTTGGGTTAGTTGAGATGGGAGCTCCCTAAATGTTAGGCTGTCCTGCTTCCCCACACCCACCCCTGTGGACTGGGGTCTGGGACTGACTACAAAGGAGGAAATGACCATACACTCTTGTCTGCTTCTTGTGAGTAAGATCTGGCCCAGCTGCCTTATATTCCCGCTGCCTGGCTTCTCTTCCATGGACCCTCAAACTACGAGCTAAGCAAACCTTCCTTTCCACGGGCTGCCCTTGTGAGGTGTTGTGACACAGCAAGGCATAAAGCAATTAATACATGTGGTTCCCTCCAACTTATCTTTATGTCTTACGTCCTGTTCTTGCTGTGAATCCAACTCTGAGGGCTCATTCAGCTCCTAGATCTGACAGGGGGAGGCAGATTTACACACACCACTCCGTGAAGGATTTAGGAAGAGCAGTTCCTCAAATACAAAATCATTAGTCCAGGAAAAAGAGTGAGAATGATACCATCAGCCACTATCACCACCCACCCCTGTGTCCTGAGGCCACTGCTCTGCTACCACGGGACAATGCGTCATCACCTACCTTATCTTAACCTTTCACCTGTAATGCCTCTACCACGCCTGAAGAACTGGATTCCAGCCCTGGCCTCTTGCTGGGTTGCTGGGTGATTAAATCAAGTCTTTTTCTTCCTGCTCGTCAGAAAGGAAGTTCAGATGAAATGAGAGCAAGCGGAAGCATTTTCTTTTGAGATAATGTGGCTCCCTTCTTTTTAGTCTCCCCAGGAAGCTTCACATAAAATAGGTCATTTAATAGCAGAAGGTTTTAAAGTCAGGCAGACTTGGATTTCAATTTTGTATCTACTTGTGCTATGATTATGGGGAAGATATCTATGAGCTGAACCTGGGCACCTTTGCATTACAAGGAATTCAAAGGAAATACATGGTGCATAATATGAAATTTCCAGGGTGACTTAAATGGACACAACAGTGCTATAGTGAGGCACAAGCTGAGATGTGTAAGTGGCAGGAAAAAAATAGAATAGAAGCTTGCACTTAGACACGTAGATTGTTGATTTCATTTCCCATGTCCAATATCTTATAATTTGATGGCTTATTTTTCTTAGTTTAATATGGCATTTATGTGTGGATGCCTTAAGATGAGGAATCCCAGGGAGCAGTCTTGCCTCCCTACCAAGCTGGTGGTGCTCAATTCATAGATGGTTGTTAAGAATAAGTAAATAAATGAAACCAATGTTGCTTATATCCATCCATACCTCCTTCCATTTATCCATCCATCTAACCATCCATTCATTCATGTAACCATCCATCCATCCATCTAACCATCCATCCATCTATCCATTCATCTATCCTCCCATCCATCCATCTATCCATCCATCCGTCTAACCATCCATCCATCCATCCATCTAACCATCCATCCATCCATCTATCCATCCATCCATCTAACCATCATCCATCTATCCATCCATCTAACCATCATCCATCTATCCATCCATCTATCCATCCATCCATCCATCCATCCATCCATCCATCCATCTATCCTCCCATCCATCTATCCATCCATCCGTCTAACCATCCATCCATCCATCTAACCATCCATCCATCCATCTAACCATCCATCCATCTAACCATCCATCCATCTATCCATCCATCCATTCATGCATCCATCCATCCATCTATCCTCCCATCCATCCATCTATCCATCCATCTATCCTCCCATCCATCCATCTATCCATCCATCCGTCTAACCATCCATCCATCCATCTAACCATCCATCCATCCATCTATCCATCCATCCATCCATCTATCCATCCATCCATCTAACCATCCATCCATCCATCCAACCACCCATCCATCCAACCATCCATCCATCTATCCTCCCATCCATTCCTTTTCTTCTGTTTCCTTTTTCTCTCCATCACCACACGAGTTTCTAGCTCACTGATACTACCTAGTGGCAATTATAGGCATTACTTAGGTTCAATCTTGGTATCAGCCTTTAAAGGATGCTCCAACAGTTTCACAAGTTGAGCTCCTACATCAGGAATGGAGACTCAGAGCTGGAGGAATTCAAATCAAGCCAGTGCTTGATTTTTCCTGACATTATGATGCTCGGTGGGAAAACCAGATTTGATTCCTGGGTTTGGACATTTTGTAAAAATGTAACACACTGAGCTGACCAAAAATGGGTGTTTATAACCTGAAGGGAGAAGAGCTGCAGAGCAGAGATTACTGTGCAAGCAGATGTGATTGACAGGTAGCTGAGCTCCCGAGATCTGGAGTAGGCACCACTATGAAGCAGATCCTTAAAGGAAGCCACGTGTTTAGGAAGTAGGAGCTGTGTCAGTGTAAACCCTGACCAACGTATTAAACCTGCACCGACCTTATTCATGGCGTCCCCATCCCCTTAGGAACGGGGACAAACCTAAGTACTTCAGCAATATGAAGTATGGACAATGTCAGGAGGTAGAGCAGATCTGGCTTTGAAGATGACACTTCTTTGCCTTCTAAGTGGTGAACGTCAAGGGAGGCAGGAGTCCCACAGGACTTGTGTCTAGAATTAGTTGCTGTTTGGATGGCATGTACCTGATGCCTCATAATTAGGCCACTGAAACTAGAGATCTGGGCAATTTTAACCTTTTTCATAATAGGTAACAGTGAGGTTGCTGATTGGTGGGATTTGAAGTCAGGAAGGCCTTTGTAGGATTCTACTGGTCACAAAGCAGGCATATGCTGGGGGGTGGGGGGGGGGTGGCGACAAAAAAAACAAACCAAAACACAAAAAGCTTCAAGTTGAAACTTTACATTGGCTTTCTGGTTCCAAGTAGTTCCATGTACTTGTCACTGGAGAGAGTATGTCCAGCCTCGGCCCTTCCGGGGAAGACGCTAGGATTCAGTTCCCTAGGCCTCTGCATGCTACCCTTGGTGTCATGGGAAATCTAAGGCTGTATTGCTCACAGCCTGGTGGGGAATCCAGGAGGCAGAAATTAGACGGAGGACAGATTCACTCACAGCTGTCCTCAAGAAACAGAGGAGACATTTGTACCTCAAATATCCATCTTGGGGGATTCAGGAAGGCAAAGGACATTTATGAGACACGGAGTGGATTACAGAGAAATCACAAGCGGAAGATTCCCAAGCCGGGTGCTCACCACCTCCCAGGGCGTGGCCTCTGTTGCCCTCTTCTCCTCCTCTTTTGTAACCAGAACTGGGGCTTCCAAGTCTGTGGCCAGCACCTGCGTCTCCTTCCCAAACTTGTCCGAAAGTAATCTTATATGAGCTGAGAACACGGGGAGGCATGTTCTTTAGAATTTAGAATGACATATCAAGACAAGGTTATGGAAGTGTAGAGACAAAAGGGCTCCAAATAAAAGTAGGAATTCCCAATTTTTAAGAATCAGACCCTAACTTTGACACTGACCTGAAATGTCGTTTGATGTCTCGTACAAACAATACAGAGCTTCATTTCTAATGACCTACAGCCCTTACCTTCAATAGCCAATCTGAAGATGGCTGCTGTGGTAACATTTACTCTGTAAGAAGACAGTGAGATTCCCTCTCAGGGGGAAGATTTCCCTTCCTTCTTCCCTCCCTCCCTCTCTCCCTCCCTCCCTCCCTCCCTCCCTCTCCCTCCCCTCTCTCTGTCTCTCTCTCTCCTCCTCCTCTCCTCCCTCCTCCCCTCCTCTCTCTGTCTCACTATCTCTGTTTCTATTTCTTTCTGTCTGTCTGTCTTTGTCTCTGTCTCTTCAATTTTACCAGGTGCATCTCTTGTCTCTCTTTACATTGTGTTTTTTGTTTGTTTGTTGTTTGTTTTAATAAATCTTTTCCACATCTGCTCTGGTCCAGCAAATGCTTGTACCTCTCTGCACCTTTAACTTCTTGGCTTCCTTTCTGGGTAAAGAGAAAGTCCAGTGAATGTAACCTTTCCACCTGCCCTGCCACAGCGAGACATCCTTTGCCTCCGATGTTCATTCTTAATTAGGCAGACACTGCATCCCTTGTGGGAGCATTTGTCCTTTTGGTCCTGGGGTACTTAGCAATTCAACTATGCTTATTAGTAACATTTTTTCCTATTGTTAGAGAAAAAGCTTTTTAATTTTGTTGTTGTTGTTGTTGTTATTGTTGTTCATTTGTTTTTTGAGACAGGGTTTCTCTGTGTAGCCTTGGTTGTCCTGGACTCACTTTGTAGACCAGGCCTGCCTCGAACTCACAGTGATCCACCTGCCTCTGCCTCCTGAGTGCTGGGAATTAAAGTCGTGCACCCAGCTGAGAAAAAGCTTTCAATAAAAGGGAACTCCCCTCTCCCCTCACCTGAGGTAGGACATCCCCTGGGCCTTTAGTGCTCTCTTCTTTTCCTAGAACTCTTGGTTAGGAAGTTGAGAATGGGCTATGTGTCATAGAGAAATTGCTGAGTAAACTAAGATAATTAGGAATTCTAAAATAAATACAGACTTGTGGGTGCGCCTCAGTACTAGAATGCTTGTATAGCATGCACAGGTTATGGGTTTTGGTCACCAGAATTGGCAATTAATAAATAATAAAATTAATAAATTAAACTAAAAATAAAAATTAAGGAATACTGATCTGGAAGCAGGGCTACGAAATATTTTTTAAATGCAATTTCAGTCCCACCTATATAAAAAAACTCTTATTTTAAGTGGGAATATACAAGGTAAAATACATGGGTATATTTATGTGTAAGCATAAATGAAGTCTCTAGAGTATACAATAAAATGTCCACTGTGCTTCCTGGGGAAGAGACTGAGATGAAGAGGGCTCAGGGTGATGAAGGTGCTAGGAGTCGGGAGGTTGCAGAGAGGACTGAGTTACTTTTGTACTAATGCTTCTGGGGTAAAATGGTGAGTGGCTTTTATATCATTGTGTATTTTATTTTATTTTATTTTTTAGCTAAGAAAGCCTACAAACCTGCCCTTTGTGTTTTGTTCTATAGATTTCAAGTAAGGCACCTTTGTGATCTTGTTGTGGTGGCAGAGATTTAGGGGTAAATCGTTTGCTGTTAACCCTATTTTCTTTTTTTAATTTTAATTTTATTAATTTATTCAGATTACAACTCAGCTGTTATCCCATCACTTGTATCTTCCCATTCCTCCCTCCCTTCCTCCTGCTTTCACCTTATTCCCCTCCCCTAGGTCTAAGACCGAGGGTAGCCTCCTCCCGCACTATATGGTCATAGGCTATCAAGTTTCATCTTGGTAGCCTGCTTATTCTTTCTTTGAGTGCCATCAGGCCTCCCCACCAAGGGGAGGTGGTCAAATACGAAACACCAGAGTTCATGTCAGAGTCAGTCCCTGCTCTCCACATAACTGTGGGGAATGTCCTGTCCATTGGGTAGATCAGAGTAGGGGTTCGATGTTTACTACTTATATTGTTCTTGGTTAGTACAATAGTTTGAGCAGACAGCCCCTCCCCCCTGAGCCCCGAGCCACCCATCACAATGTTCTTGTAGGTTTCTAGAGCCCTCTGGGTCCTTCTATTTCCCCAGCTCCTATATTTCTCTTACCTAGAGACTCAGAAGGATGTCCTCACATCTATCTCAATCTCCTCGTAAGTGAAGACTTTCATGGAACATGCCTTTTGGGCTAGTGCCCAATTATAAGTGAGTATATACCATGTGAGTCTTTCTGCTTCTTGGTTAACTCACTCTTATTTTCATTAGACGCCTCCTCTCAAAGAATCTGGTATGCCGTGTGAGACCTGATGCCTGTCAGGAGACAGTGTTCTGTCAGCCCAAAGTCGTGCCAGTGGTCCAGGGTCAGGCATGTGCACTCTGTGCCTTTGAGCAACTTCCTTGTCTTTGTGGTCACTTGGTAGAGCCTCTCGATTCACCCTGCTGGGCTGGCTTTCAGGATGAGTACAACGGAGGCTACAACCATGACCTTAGAATACAGAAATTATCACGGAAGGTGGATGAAGCATTTCAAAGAAAGTGAAGAGATTGCTCCAGTCACCAGAGAAATAAATGGTGTCGGGAGCCAGGTCCACCTGGCCCTAGCTCATGCTGTCCCCTGGCATCATGCCTCATGTACAGTTGTCTTATGCTTTATCACAACTGAGGTCTTGTTTCTTAGTAGTGAAAGTTGGTCACCAGCGAACAAGCTCAAGTGGTGAGGAGAGAAGACTTAGAACTGCTGGTGGTGATGGGTTGCCATGGCAATTGGGAAGCACCTGGATCCCTGGGACATGAATGAAAAAACAAAACAAAACAAAAAAACCAACAAAACAAAACAAGAACTAGAAGGCTATAAGAAGACTGAGGACTTGACACTTAAGCTACTTGCATTCACAACTAATTCTTTTTGTCTACCATTGGAGTTTTTAACAATGCTGAGGAGTGTTCACTGATTTTTTTCCATAAAAAACTTGATAGGTTTATTTTTCAAGTATATTTGAATTATTTTAAAAAAGTGTTAAACATCCTTTTGGAAAAAAAGGTGGGTTTTTTTGTTGTTTTTGTTTGTTTGTTTGTTTGTTTGTTTTGTTTTTTCCCCTCACTTATATGTATGTGAGTCCCTTATGGTACTTACATGGAAATCTGTAATCTCTCACCAGCCTTATTTTGGATTTAGACCCAGACATGTCTGCTGGCATAACATGGACAAGGTGATAGGTGTGTGTGTCTCCCAAGTGTCAAGTACAGATCAGGCACTCCTCCCTCCCCACACTGTCCTAGATGTGTGAGCAACAAGCTGAAATGGAATATCTTCCTTTTAGGCAACCCGTTCTTTCCAGTTCTGAGAGCTTTTTGTCTGATTTATATTTATGACACAGAGTAAAATGGTTAAATATTACTGTTGATTGGACTTAAGACATTAAGGCTCAGCATCTTCTAAATGTCTTGCCTAACTTTCTTGAGGCCGTCCCAGAATTTCCTTTTGAGCCCTTCATGTTTCAACTGCTTCTCGGTTGACTTGAGTGCTAAAGTTCCAGTTCCTCCAAAGTCAAGCCAGATCTTTTCCTTCTTGGGGCTTCGGGTTTCAGACCTGTATGTTCATACACTTGACCTGATGACCAGTGCAGTCTGCTGCAGCGGATTCCCCGACTTCTCTCACATGCACAGCTCATTTGCATAGTGTAATCTATTTCTGAGAATTCCTCTGCAGGTCTGTTGACCTATAATTTCAAAACTGAATAAATATGCTATTCTTATCTTTGCATGTGGGTGGTATGTACGAATGCTTTATTTACTGAGGGAGAGTCTCTTGCTGAACCCAGAGCTGGCCACATCCTGTGGGTCTAAGCAGCCTCTTGCCCTGGGGAAACCTCTGCCTCTGCCTCTCAAATGCTGGCTTTGGACTTCCAAACCTATTTGGTTTTTACATGGATTCTGGGAAGGGATCTCAGCTCTGGCCCTCACACCTGTGCAGCAAATGCTCCATACACAGAGCTACTTCTAGCCCTTGAATAAATACAGTAATGATGATTTATGATTGAAAGTATATCCAATGCACATTTATATTTCATACTAGATTCTAGTGGAAGTTTGTTAAGAACTATATAAAAGGTACACATGCGTTGTGATTTATCGTATCTCAAAATCCTCCAAATATGTAGTAATTTGGGGTGGGGTGGGGTCACATGATGCTTTGTCAGAAGGACACATTGATATCCTCTGCAGATTTTGTTCAGCTGAAAGAAGGGATTCCTCAAATAACCTCTGGAAACGCTCTACAGCAGTAACTAAGGACGCGGGAGCCTCTCCCTGGTTTCTTTGGCTTGTAGCTATACAGGTTCTGCTCTGCATGATGAACACGTAGCTCTGTTAGCGACATTGCTGTGTTTACTCTGCCCAAAGAGGTGGTGAATCTTCTCTATCACTGTTATCAGTAAAGTTGAAATAAGCCCTTGGTGAGTTTGATATGGGGCCCTTATAGCAAGTAAATTACAAGACAATGTCAGAGCTGAAATGGGCTGTAGAGGCCGTGCATTCAACCCAGGTTGTTTCCTTTGATAATGCCCAAGTCCCTCCACATAGTTTCTGATAACTGAAAATCTCAGTAAACATAATCCTGTTCATTCACATTTTCCACTCCTGTTTATCTTTACACACATTAAAATCTCTTCAGGTATATGTTGTCCTGAATGTTGGTAAACTCATAGTTATGTAATTATCATCACAATCAAGTTATAGAATTATCCTAGGCTGCCCCAAATCCTTGTTTTATTCATTTATAAGTCAATTTCTTCCACGCTATCCAACACCACTCTGTTGCTTTTGTATGTCTGCTACTAAAATATGCTGAGCTTTATTACTTGAGTGAAAGGATGAATGAATAATAAAAGAAAATAATAAAAAATAAAGGCTTGAAAAATAGGAAGGAATTAAAAATATGAAAAAGTTTAGAATGAGCTCTGGGTGTAATTCTAATTTCTGTCAGTAGATGGCAGTAGAAGCCAGTGTCCATTTAGAAATCCCTAGAAACTAAGGTCCACATTTTTGGACAACCTACTTTAGGCAAGGGTCTATCGAAGTGGGAGTGAGGAGGGAGGGCTACAGAATCTAAAGATATGTGAGAGGCAACTTCTGAGTTTCAACAGTTCCCCCCCCCAAAAAAAACTACCCATAATAAAAGTCAGAGTGTAGCAATGCTGTTGTAGGCTATCCACTAAGGACAAAGCTCTTGGGAATTCAGAAAGGAAGACTACGTGATTGCTATGGGTGAGCATCTTTCTAGGTGTGGCCTCTCTGGAGGGCCTGGATGAGCTCCGTGTGTTATCAGCTGGGGACGCAGGCCCAGCATGACTCTATGTCCCCATTTTTTCAAGAGAAGCCAGAAGTACAAACTTTAGTAAAGTTTACAAAACTATTTTTATAAGTCAGCTTTTTGTAAAGAACTTGCAAGCAAAAGAACCAAAATTGCAAAGTTAGATTAGCATAGCCACTCAAACAAGCACTTTCCGGTGTCAGCCTGTACATCTCTGAACTTCCCATACAGTCTGAAGAGCGATTCAGAAGCCCTAAGCTATTTTTTTTTGCACTTTACATTTACCTGTTTTTTGTTGTTGTTGTTGTTTTTTATTTTTAACTTTGCTCTGTAGTAACTACCTGGTCTAAGGAGAGACAGGGAGGAGAAGAGAGGTAAGGATCATCCTGTAATGTTGCCACCAGGCTTCCTCTGGGAGTCCTGAGTGCTTATAGAGTGTTCATGGACCATCTGTCTACCTTCGAGTGATTCCCCATGTGTTGGCATGAGAGTGAGAGAAATTCATTCGGTTGAAACGAGCGCAGCACTTCTCAACCTATAATTTATGACCCCTTGGGGGGGGCGTTGCATGTCAGATATACTACATATTAGATATTTACAGTATGATTCACAGCAGTAGCATAATTACAGCTATGAGATAGCAACTAAATAATTTTATGATGGGGGGGGGCTGTCACCACAGTGTTGAGAACTGTATTAAAAGGTCGCAGCATTAGGAAGTTTGAGAGCCACTGTTTAGTGTCGTGTTTGGTTGTAAATCGCCACCAGGTGGCAGCAGAGAACTGTAAAAATCACAAGATTTTATAATTAGCCCCCAGAGTCGTGGATGGGAGGCGGCTCGCGCAGATGACTAGACTACATCAACCGTCTTTCTTGTAACTATAAACGGTTCCTGCTACTTCACCAATGAAAGCACCAGCCCAGGTTATTCTTCACACATTTTAGAATAAAATTATTAAAACATCTTATTGGAATCCTGAAAGGACCTAATCCAGAGCAAAGCCCCAGCCTTAACCGCTTCGCGTACTACCTAGCACAACCTACGAGAGAGCAACACACGGCTCGATATAGGATGAATACTTGGGGGAGGAAAATGATGAGAAAAGGGAAGAGACAATAGAGACGAAACTGTGCTGCTTTCTAAAGGGGCCCTGGGAGACCCTGTGTTTCATGTCGTCAGTCACCAAAAGCCAGGAGTTCTGCCTACTTTCGGCATCTGTTCTTTACTCCAAGTCTCTGCTAGCAGAGACGCGTCTGAGCGCTCCTGCTGGCTGGGTGTCAGAGTCGGGATGGGCTTGTTCAGCCCACTGCCTCTTTCCCTCCCTGAGCAGCTGGAGAAGTCTGATGTGGTTTTGTGGTTTTACAGTAAGTATCCTGCTTATGTGGACACAGTATGCTTTCAGTTTCTGCAAGTGAGTCAGATCCACTTTCCTCCCAGGAGTAAGGGTGACCCTTGCTCAAAAGGACACTATGACTAGAAAGAAGAAACGCCCGAGGCCACCAGAACATTTACCATTATAGCAGTCACTGGTTTCTGGGTGTCATGTGAAATTTTTTTTTAAAAAGGTGAACTGTTGGAATCTTTTCACTCATCGTTGGGAGTGATGCTGTTGACGAGGAGTCTACAAATGGCCCTACGTCTCATTAGATTGGCTAGTTGTGACAAAGACATCCCAAGAGGATGGTTTGCTGTTATGATGTCTTTGGGTCTCTTGTCTATTAGTGAGTTCGTGATGCTGAGCCATTTGACCAGGATAGGAGAAATCTTAGAGGCTTATTGAGTGTAAAAATTGAGCTGGCCAATGAACAGTTGTATCTAGGTGTCTGGCTTCCTTTCACAGGCCCCTTTCACTGATTTTTTTTTCCACGAAAATATCTATGATCCATTCCTTTGGGTTGCTGCTCTGCTTTCTTCCTTTCCTCGGGCACATCAGTGGGATATTGTGACATCCGCCATCACCTTCTCGGCCTCGATGAGCCCTGTCAGTTAACTACCCTATGTCTTCATGCTGAGACCCTCCTTATCCTGCACTGTGGCCAGCAGCGACTGGGCGGGCAGAGGTGACAGGCACTCAAGAGGGAGCCTATTTGCATGTCTGTTCTCGAATTTCAATTTAGCTTCGCCCCTTGGAGTCTGAGTCATGGCAGGACCACAGTGGGCAGACTGCCATTCTCTCTTTAACAGTTAACCTGACCTGACTCTGAAAAGGAGCGACTGTTAAGGACTGTCTGGCTCTACAGCCATTACGCATCCTTGATGGCTTGGGAAGTCACGGCTGCAGGGGAGAGGCTAAGAACGGCCCAGCGGTGCGGGAAGATACAGTAAATAGCCTCTCAGCCATTCCAGACTTTCCCATTTTATAAGGGTATAAAAATTGCTCCCACCCCCCCAGAGGAGAAGTTTCCGCTACTTTTAGGCACTAGGCCTGCTGTTGTCAGTACCTATGAATGACACAGTAGCGCATTAGAGCACACGGGATGCAGCAGAGAGCTATGGAACTGCTGTGACGTATGAGGCTCAGCATGTGCTGGTCTCTTAAGCCTTTTTCTATGAAGTGCTAAACTCGTGTTATATAAGCACTTGGTATATACTGGTACATACTGGTACATACTGGTACATAGTAGTACATATTGATTTAGCTGGGAGGCTTGGCTTCCATGAATGGCATGAGGGACTTTACTGGTGGTGGTGGTAGAGGGATCTAGAGTAGCTGTGAGAAGTAGCCAAATGGCCAGAAACCTCTAGAAAAATATAGTCACCCAAACCATGTCAAGCTGGCCAGGAGCCATGTTCTTGTTCCAACTTCTTTTCACTATAAGGTTTTGTGTTTTGTTTTGTTTGTTTGTTTATTTGTTTGTTTTTTGCTTTTGAGACAGGGGTTCTCTATGTACCCTTGGCTGTCTTGGACTTGCTTTATAGACCAGGCTGGCCTCGAACTCACAGAGATCCGCCTGCCTCTGCCTCCCCTCTGGAGTGCTGGGATTACAGGTGTGTGCCACGGCACCTGGCTCACAATAAGGTTCTCAATTCTCCTGGTGTGAGAACCATTGGCAGTGGGATCAAGTCCACAAGTGTTTCCTCAGAATGACGCCAATTAGAGAGCAAAGTATGGGATTACAAAGGAACTAGTTGTGTTGAAATATCCATGATTATAGATAAGTTTTTCATTAGAGCATTCGGCTATAAGCTGGTCAGCCTGAGCGTTCTCCTGAGGTGGACATTACAGAATTCTCAAACATGGTTGTCTGGTTCTAAAAGTTAATTATTCGTTCACAATATCAGATAAATATACTTGTGTATATATGCATAAAACACACATATACCCGTCCATATGTGTATCTGTTACTGTGATCCTATTATCTTTTTTCACCTCTCCCTTTCCCACATAACCAACAAGTCTTTTTTCACTTTCATGTCTTTTTTTTTTAAGTTGGTTTTTTTTTTTTGTATCCTTCTACATTTAATTAGCAATGCCTGCATGAGCATAGGTGGGCAGTTACTTACTCAACTAAAGGCACTGCTAGGTAGGACCCTTTCTTTCCTAGCAACCTTTAGCTGCTCAGAACTCCACAGGGAAAGGTGGGGTCTGGTGAGTCACTCCCCTGTCCAGGATTGGATGCTGACGATCCCAGTCTTGGGCAAAGGTACTGCGCCTCCTGCACTGTGTAGTTTGGTTCTTTCCAGTGACTCTGAGCACACTGTCATTGAATTCTTGTCTTTTGGAAATAACTGAACTTTTTTTTTTAAAGCCTTTTGCGTCCTTCTTTTCACCTCTCATCACGTCCTGTACTTCCAATATTTATTTCATTTTCCTAAGAACACGGACCTTGGACCTAGCCAAGGAAAAGATATCTGATGTGAATAAAGGATGTGCTTCGCACGAAAGGATGTAGTTTATAGTGTCGTCTGTTGTCACAGTCATGAGGAGCTCCCTAGAATTCCGTGTCAGTGCAAAAGCAAGAAGGCCTAAGTGCTATGGTTTAAGGGACGCTTGCTAAGTGGCTAAAATCAGGACTGGTCTTGGAGAATCCTTTGTAGGAGTTTGACAGGTGGCTTGCTCATTTATGCCTGTAAATTAAAGTTTCCGTGTTCCCAAGAAATGAGTAACAGATGCCGTGTAGGTGAGCCTGTCGATGGTTAGCTTAACCAGACGGGGAGAAAGAAAACTTGAGCACAAAGAACAAGACAGTGCTGGAGAAACCTGGCCCCAGCACGGCCCCTCTGAAAATGACCGCGCCGTTTCCTCTTCGGGGATCTGAAGGCGCTGGTGGGAGTTCTTGAGACCCAGTCTCCATCAAAGAAGCATCACGTTTCTTGTTCTCAGTGGGGGCAACAGCTCAGATCTGAAATTGTTAGTTAAACCACAGCTTCGGCTACTCAGCCCCCGACCCCCCAAGACTCTTAACACTCTCGTTAACTCCTTTCACTCCCACACGGACTCTGCCCTTTCTGTGGGGCGCGATGCCAGTAAACTCACCTCTGACAGGACCAGGTGGTACCGCAGACTCAAAGCCCCATGGGATTTTCAGAATGTTTAACAGAGTGTTAAACGGTGTGTGGGGCATGGCCCCCGTTGACGCTTTGCCAGCGGGACCTATAGCACTCCGGCTTCTCACAAACCCATGTGGTAGTTTTCTTCCTCTCAAATTCACTCGCTATAGATGCCGATTCATTAGCATACAATTGAGCAGACCCACTGATTAAGTTTTGGGGAGATTACACTTTTGGGGAAAAGTCAAATGATACAGTAACACTTTTAGGGAATCAATGCTGATTCAGTGCTGTCTCTCCAGCTATCTATTCCTGTATGACTGGTCTTTATATGTGATTATGAAGGCTCTGAGAGATAATCTGAAAAAAGTTCCCATTGAGTTGTTTTATAGTCCCAAGTGCTAGAGATATCAGAGGAAAAAAAATTAAAGTAGAAAGTGGACTACTGTAGTTAACCATAAAGTGTGTCTGGATTACTTCGTTTCTTACTATAGCAATGTATGTGTTCCCAAGGATTTTATTTACTTAACTGAAATGAAAGTTTTAATTTTTTATTATGCGTGCATGTGTAAGTACGTGCACGTATGTGTGTATTCATGTGTATGTGTGAGTGTGTGTGTATATGCATGTGTGTATTCATGTGTATGTGTGTGTTGTATGCACATCAGATGGGTAGATGATAATTTGAGGGAATTATCTCTTCCTTTCACTTTGTGAGTCCCAGGCCTCAAACTCAGGTGTTCAGGTGTGACAGCAAATGCCTTTCCCCACTGAACCATCTTGTCAGCCCAAAAACTGAAGGTTTTAAAAGCGCCATGTATTCTTATAAAAATGGGTATAAGCTAAGTTTTAGTTTAAATCTGTTTTCTTGCTAGTTTTTTTAAAACTCTGTATGTGTGTGTGTGTGTGTGTGTGTGTGTGTGTGTGTGTGTGTGTGTGAAGCAAGTGTCATGGCATCCTTGTGGAAGTCACTGTACAACTTGAGTGAGTTGGTTACCTCCTTCCAGCATTTTATTCCTTCACACTCAGTTACTCCAAAAAGAACACGAAGACGTCAAGGTCAGTGCCTAACAAGACATGGCCATCCGGTACACTCCGGTCCAGCAGTGCTATGCTGAAGAGAGCTCCCTAGGGGAGAGGGAGAGGCTGGGCTCACGAGGCTCACAGGAGCTGTGGCAAGGGTAGGTGTCCACAGTCTGTTCTGGGTCTCAGGAACAAAGCAGAAGGTAAGCGTTCTGAGGATGAGACTGTCTGCTTTTGCCTTTTATCCAATTTCCTTCCGTCCTTATTTCCTTCCTTCCCTCCCTCTCCCTCCCAATCTCTCTTCTGCTTTCCCTGTCTTTCTCTCTTTTCTCCCCCTATTCCTCCCTCTCCTCTTCCCCCACCCCCACCCCCCTCCACTGCCTCTTTCGTTCTAGGCCCCCATTATGTAGTTTGCTGGCCTGAAGCTCCCTGTACACCAGACTGGCTTTGACCTTGCAGCCACCCGAGTGCTGGAGTAACAGGCGTGAGCCACCACGCCTAGCTCAAGAGATGAGTCTCTTAATATCCTGCCTGGTCATTCTCTTGCCTCTGAACATGAACTGATGTCTCTGAAGCCTCCTGAAACGGGTGACAATGGTTAGAGGGTGATGGTCCCCAGTCAGATGATCACGATTCGCCTCTCATTGGGACGTCGCGTTGCAGTTTCTGTCTTCAGCACCTTTACATAGGACAAAACTCACACCACCAGCCAGGGGGCACAGGCTAACTGTCCACCTATCCACGCCCACAGAAGCCAATCGGAATGCGCTACCATCTGGTGTCATGTCACTTGTTTGCTTTTCAGACGTGGAGGAAATTCCCCAGTGTCCCGCTCGTCACACTGGTCCCCTCGGCACGCTCTGTGTAGCTTTCCAGGGCTTCTATTGCTTCCCCTTCTTCCTTTCCTGTTTCTGCAAACACCGTAACACAATGACTGTCCTCTGCTTTCACAAAACCACATAAAGTCATAATGAGCAAACGGCGATACTCCAGCATGGATGTTACAAATATTTTGTGTGTGTGTGTGTGTGTGTGTGAGAGAGAGAGAGAGAGAGAGAGAGAGAGAGAGAGAGAGAGAGAGAGAGAGAGAGAGAGAGAGAGAGAGATGTGGGATGGTCCAATAGGCATTTAACTCAAATGAATTGCATTTTTGGTTAGAGCTATGCAATCACTATACATTTAGGGATTTGGGGGGGGGGCTGTATATATGCTGGGACTACTTTTTGGACCCCAATGAGAGATTTTCTGGGTGAGGGTGAAAGGAAATGGGTATTTTCAAAAATTCCATTTCATAATGTCTTTAGAAAGAACACCCTTTGTTCTCAAGATTATGTCCTTAAAAATCTCATGCCACCAAAGTTAAATTTACTCTAACTTGGAATTGCAAAGTTATTGGGAAGATACGTAAATATGAAAAAGATGCATTTGTAACAAGCAGAACATTTAAATGATGCAGCTATAGTGCTGATCTTAAGAGTAAAGGCTGGCCTTGGGAAAAAGAGAAATTAAACCTGGCTAAAGCTCATCAAAACTTTCACTAAGCATCCATGTTTACTGAAGCCAGCCCTGGACAGATGAGGCAGGTTGTAACGACATAGCTGTGCATTTATGCATATTAGTAACAGCAACAGTCATAGAAGAATACAGGCTGAGAAGTTGAGAGGGATTTACCCAGGAACTCCAAGCTGTCTTGCAAGATGTCTGTCTTTTTATTTCCTTCGTTTTTTACAAGCTAAAAATAAAATTCGCTGCTGTTTCACATGTTCACCACTTTGATGCTATCTATCCCCTGGCCTTTTCCTATGTAAATCATGTGCAGTAGCGGCTCGTTATTAACTTGCACTTTTCTAATGGCATGATATCCACATCTTCTCGTGTATTGTTCATTTGTTTATCTTCTTTAGTAGAGCATCTGTTCAGATTTTTGGCCCATTTAAATTTTTGATTTCTTTTTATTGTTGAAGGTTTTGTTGTTGTTGTTTTGTTTTGTTTTTTTTTTGTGGCGGGCAGTGGTGTATTTTCAGTGTGATTTCTTTATCATATTATTGTTTTTGCAAATATTTTCTTCCTGTCTATGGCTTGTCTTTTCATTCCTCCAATGGGTCATCCCTTTAAAATGAGATGTATTTTATTCCTTCTTGAGAATGTCCCATTATAATACAGTACAAGAAAAAAAAAAACAAGGAAACTTAAAAATCACTCTTTCAGGCTTGTAAGCTTGCATAGCTAGTCCCAGCACTGAAGGCGCCGAGGCAGGCAACTCTCTTGAGTTTGAGGCCAGCCTGCTTTTCCAGGCCAGCCAGAGTTACACACCGAGACCCTGCATCAAACACATACACAAAAGTTCTTTTAATTATGAGAATTCAAAGTGAATTATTTCTCAGACTAGGGAAAAATCATCTGTATGTAAGAATGGTGTGGAGGAACACGGCTGCTCTGGGAGTGCCTAGTGTCCTACCCCTCTTCCTGACAGCCCCATGCAGCTCTGCTGCTCCCAGTCTTTCAACGTGATAATTTGTCAGTCTTGTCTCTTTCTTCTTTAACTGTCCTTCTATCATGAGGCATTTCTTCCTTGCTGTTCATGTAACTATCTGGACCCTTTATATGTATTCATGAACTTGAAGCTTCCTGGCTAAGGTAGACCAGGCCTCAGTTCTCAGTTCTAGAGTTGATAGACAGCTGGACCTCAGGGCATCCTGTAGCTTCTTGAACTAAGATATATAAAGCATTGAGCATATTGTTGTGGAACGGTGAGCAATAGGATGCTATTTTCTTTTTTTCTTTTCTGCCCCTTGAATATCTATAGCCAATGGCCTTTGCTGTTCTTCTTGGAGTCCCAGTTCTCCTTGCTTAAGGCTAACTCTCTCCTGCTGGGAGCACTCTTCCCCCACCCCTCACCATTGGCTTCTGCCCCTTCAGTGTTCTGTGCTCAGCCCCACGTGCCTTTTGTGGTCTCATAGTGAGACTTCCCTACAAACACAGTGAGGTTATCCTAGACCCAGAGCTTCCCTTCTTCCTCTAATCTTTGCTAATTTAGATACTTCTGTTGAATTGATGCAGAAGCACTAAAACCAGGAATTTATAGTATTAGGAAGCACTCGGCGATGCCTTAAAGGTCTCCATCATTGTGACATTCATGAGAAACCCAAAATAAATCAGTAACAATCCTCTAAGACTGACTCTCTACACAGGGCGACAAGGGCCATACTTAACACAAGTTCAGTGCCACGTGTAGTATGCAGGCAGGTGACACACAGTCAGAACACAAGCTGCTGTCCTAGGGAGTTTACTAAGCACCCACATGCTCAGACTTGGGCTCCAAACTCTTGACATAGAGGGACAGATCTCAGCTAAAGGAATTCAGGGAAGTGGGCACAGAACTAATGGTGTGACAGTGAAGACAGAATTATTCAGTGTGGGAGTGGGTTTGGGTGAGAGGGCTGGTGACTGCTGGAGGCTTATTCATGTGGAGAGCCTGACCATGAGGCACAGGCTTCTAGAAAAGGAAGCCTCTTCCTTCCCCTCCCTCTTTCTCCCTGTCAGCTACTACCAGTTTTATCATCATGGGCACATGGCCAGATAAGAACTGTGTTTGCCATAGAATTTAACTATTTAATTTGTATTTTAAAATTTGAAAATATTCAATATTCATTCAAAAAGGATGTAAGCAAGTTACCAAAGCTTAATTCATAAAGTAAATGAATAGAAACAACAAGAAAATGAACAATAAGGGTCGGCTCCTGAAGCAGCCCCAGGAGTGAAGGCAAAGCACAAAATTCACCCTATGAAGGTAATTGAAGTTAGGTGTGTGTGTGTGTGTGTGTGTGTGTGTGTGTGTGTGTGTGTGAGCACACACACACGCACATGCATGCATGCATTGTACCACACATGTACGGGTGCCCATGAAGGCCAGAAGAGGGTGTCAGATCCCTTGCAGCTAGTGTTATAGGAATTTGCGGGAAGCCATTCATGGCTGCTGGGAACTGAATTTGGGTCCTCTGGAAGAGAAGTAAATGCTGTTCCCAGAAGGATCTCTCTAGTTCCCTCATAAACTTTTATTGGAATTCGTGTAGGTGCAACAGCTTAATGTTTGTGCTATTTTAGGGGACCTGGAGAAAGGTTGTTATTAGTGTGGGAATGGCAGTATTGGAAGGGAATCCCAGGCTCCAAACCTCAGTCAAGGAGTCACAGAGCGTGAGAGTACTGATGGATGGAAGGGAGGTAACATTGTCTCCACCTGTGGAGAGCAAAGTAACTCAATTTGGCCTTTTGGGTTGAGTCTTTGTATCTTTTTATTTCAGTGTTTAAAATATTCACTTCAGGTAGCAAGGTGTAATATGGTGAGCTTGTGTGTGTGTGTGTGTGTGTGTGTGTGTGTGTGTGTGTGTGTGTGTGTTAGAGAGCACACATGACTATATACATATATGAATGTACATATTTATATGTATATGTACATACACACATATGTATTTTTGCATGTTCAATCACGTGAAAGCCTTCTTGTGCATTTCCAGCGTAGATAATTATCGGCAGATAACTGTATCTATAGCTGCATTCATTTCTTGAGCTTTCTTTAGTAGATTTCTAAGTATAGAATGACATTCTTAGGAGAAGTTTCTGGGCTATCAGTCATGGTTGTTTCAGCATTTCAAGGATAGCAGCATCTTGGGTGAGTTATGGTGATAAATGTACAGGCATCAACTCTCTGGAATTTCAGTCTTAATCTATAAAAACAAACAAAAACAAAAACAAAAACCTCCCCAAACCCAAGAATTGTAAATCATCGGACGGCATTTAAAGTCAGATTTTTTTTCTTTTTCTTTTTTTCAGTTGTTAAAATTTCTGCATTTTTTAAATTTAAAAGGTCACTGGAAACTAAGAGTTGAGAAAAAGTCGTGTTGAAACTGGAAAAAAAAAAGCTTTAATCAATTTCTATTCAAACCAAGATTCCTCCTTGCATTTGTTTCCCCTTTGAGGAGGCTGCATGGTAGAGAGTTGTGGGGAACAAGGAGGCTATTGCTTTTGTGAAACTTCTTGGTTTTAACTCTGACCTTTATCTTACACAGAAGCTAGGTTGTTCTGCATTAAGTGGAAGAAATTTGTGGTGAAGAGGTAGAAGAATTGTAGCTTAGGGAAGCTCAGCTGTGAAGGAAGCGTGGACCTACACTGGCTGGCCAGCTCCATGAGCCTTAAAGTAAAGCTCTTGAGTGGGACAGGAGAGTGACTCAGTGGTTGCCAAGACTGTCATTCCAAAGGCATTTGTCTAGTTAGCTTTCCTCAGTACCGCCCTCTTCTCCTCCCTGCCACAACTCCTCTTGTGCCCTTTGCCAGCAGTTCAGGAAATGACGGCATCTTTGGCCACTTGCATTAAAAACAAACAAATAAAACAACAATAACAACAAAAATGAAAAACAAGTGGGATTAATCCCTCAATTCGTCAAACCTCCTAAATATTCCCTTTTCACAAAATCTGAATTGGAAGAAGCGTAGGGAGATAAATGAAAGGTTTTAAGGTCATGTTCTCCCTGTTATTTATCAAGTTTATAATTTGCATAGATAATAAAGAAATCTGTCTCTCTTCTAGGTTCTGATCTCAGGAAATTTCTGAAGCACTTAGAGGCATTTTTATATATAATGAAGAATCCTTTGCATTGAGGGAACTAAGTTACTTTGAAACTTTACTGTAAAATGACCCTAATCCGTCATTGTTCCTTCCAACATTATATTTCATCGTAGTTTATTATTCTGGGTACTTTAGTTGTATGCTGGATAAATCGGCTATTTCAACTGCCCCCTGCCCCTGGAAAATTTTACTTTGCAGTCAGATTTGTTGCTGTCTAAGGAACTACACAGAAAGCACAGACTACAGCAGAGCAGCAGTTTATTCCTGAAAGTGATGATTCTGGCACCTTGTCAGAAGGGAAAACCAAATAACCAAGTGAAACATGTTTTTCCCTTTTCTTCAAGCTCAGACTGTCCCTGTGCTTCACTGAATCCACTGCAGGCTTCGCAAGGTGCTGCCCCTGATCCTGATCCCAGCTGGGGGAATTCCTGGGTTCTTTCCAACTATTATGGTTTACTAAGAACTGTCAGCACCCAGTGCAGGACTGTGGAGCATCCCAATGCTGTGGTGCTCAGTGCTTTGCTGGCCTGACAAAGACTGCTGCAGCGTTTTCTCCATCTCCTCATTCCCAGGCTGGCACAGAGCACTCAAAGCTAGTCACAGTGTCTGGGAGGTTAACTAGAAAATCTGCTATACTAGGAGGGACCAGGGGTGCTGCTTGCATTAGGGTCACTGGGGCTCATTGGAGACAGACATCCTAGTATTAGTACTCCTGAGTTCAGACAAAGGAAAACGATAGGAAAAAGGTAGCAAGAGCGATGTCTTTGGGGGTCTGCAAGGAGCATCACTGAGCAAGAATTATGATGATTAGGATGCCTGCTCATAATCATCGGGAGAGTCTGTTTTGGATTGATCCAATTACAGCATCACTCTACTGAGTCATAGCTTAGTTTGGGCGGATATATGCCTGATCCTGTAAGATTTCCTGCATCCTAAGAAGTCAGAAGGGTAAAAGAAGATACATTACATGAAAGGTTTTTAAGATTGTTTGCCTTTTATTTACCCCAGGCTTAAATTGCATATAAATAATAGAAATTTAATTGAGTTGTCTTTTTGGTTTTGTAGTTGAATATAAGAAATTCCCAATGAACTTTGAATTTTCTCCTAAAACAAAAACAAAAAATACTGTGAATGAAAATACAACAACAACAAATCTGTAACACCAGGTCTAGAAGAGCAGCTGTCATTATTGTTGAAGGTCTTGTAGTTGCCATGGGAACAACTTGTGTGGTGAGAGCAGGGCCTTTCAGCTGGGTGGTTCTCTTAATACCTGTCTTGAGCAAGCAACAACTCTGAAGATAGAGCTCATGGTTAAATAGGTTTCTGTGCATTCAATAGAGCTGCAGACCCTGGAATACCAGAGAAAGAGTTAGTCTTAGGGACTTCAGAACCATGTTTGGAGCTTAATTCAGGGGCTGAGGAGATCAAAGATACCATGGTTACCATTCATCTTGGACCAAAGAGCCAGAGTTATAGCTGGAACCCTGTAATGACGACAGAGTCCTTGGGTCACTTGATTTGATAGACAGATAAAATAGCAGTTGAATGTCTTAACAAATCCATGATGCTTCTCTATTAGTAAAAACAAAACAAAACAAAACAAAACATAACCTCAGCATTCCAATGGGAAAATCATGCCTTGGGCTTACAGAAGCCATCTTCTCTCACAGAAGGTGTGTTTGAGCTGGTGTGCTCTCTGGGTAAAAAGGCTTTTCAGATTAGATCAGAGATGGCTTGGGGTTTGCGTGGGGGCAACCCACAGGTGAGAAGCACCTCACTTGCTTTTGTGTTTGAGTGGGCTGAGCAAGTAGGGAAGGTTGTAAGGAGCCCAACGGGCCTTGGAACATCAGTTTCAGTCCCGTGTGACTGTTTGGCTGGGTGCCCGCCTTCTGCTCTGTCTCTAACCGAGTTCCACATTTGACCTCTGAAAGCGTTCTCACATATAGATCCTGTTTATGTGAGAACTTTGATCAGACACCCACAGTTACCCAAGAACTCTAGTTACATCCTGGAAGGGTATCCTCTGGACCACTCTCCTTTCTTAATATTTTGAACAGAAGAAATCTTGCTCTGTTCTCTAGACCCTGAAGTTCTAAAATGGATTTGGCTTACACTAGACTTTCCACTGTCCAATGTGCCCCGCTGTGACCAGTCAAACTGTATTGTGTTGCTGCAGGATGGGGTGTTAGTGATTAAAAAGAAAATTTAGTCAAAAAGTAAAAGTATACTACTGACTTTTCTACTTCAAATTTCTTGCATTCTCTCCTTCTCCTTAGACTTTCCTATATTCCTCTTTAAAAACCAGAATGAAATGCTCAGCACCATTCATTCCTCAAAAAACGAGCCATGGGGGTGGGGTGGGGGGGAAACCAAAAAACAAAAACAAAAACAAAAACAAAAACTCAAAAAACCGAGCCATGGTTTTCTCCTTAATTTTTTTCCTTTTTCTTTCTTTCTTTCTTTCTTTCTTTCTTTCTTTCTTTCTTTCTTTCTTTCTTTCTTTTATCTCTTACTTTCTTTCTCTCTTTTCTTTCTTTTTGCTGGAGCAGCTGCATGTTTTCTTTTGAAGCCCTCCGCTGAAATTCCCCAAGAATTCCAAAGCCTATGTAGCACAGAGAAGGACACAACCCTTCCCCGATGCTAAATATAGAAACCACTGGTGTCTGCTTCCTCACACCGCCGCTGGCATGCACTCCCGGAGAGCACGCCTGAAAATCTTCCCAGCAGGCTTAGTTCCCTATAGCAGCAGTGCCCTCGGTGGTCAGGTGGGCATGAGCCCCTGTTTTCTGCAGCAGATGTTTGCCTGGGTTTGGTTCTGCCGTTTCTAACAGAAATCTCTGTGGGTTTGCCTGCACAGGCACATCCTGTGGCAATTGCTTACCAAGGCCAAGATCAGGTTGCATTCTAACAACTCGTGTCTTCCTCAAAGAATGGAGTTGCTGTTCCCATTTGTTCTGGTGACCACTGTCACCTAAGTGGTGGCACTATGTTCTTCAAGCCCTGTCTTTTATATCTTTTTTTTATATAAAAAAAATTGCTGGGGTAGACAAAATAAGATAGCTTGTGAAACCATTTTTTCTTTCCTTCTGGTTATAGGAATACTTTCTCTAGCCTTGCTTGCCTCTGGGAGTGACAGTGCAGAGCCACCTACTGAGAGCACAGGGCCACATGCCTTACCTTTACCTGATGACACCACCACAGGTCCTTTCCTGTGAGGTCTCCCATGTGTTCTTCATGAGGCTGAAAGTGCAGGATTCAAACATGGGGGCATCAGAAGCTAAGGCCGCCCCGAGCCCTGGGCCATTGTATAGAAGTGAGCTGCTATCATCTCATGGTAGCATCAAAAGCTAAGGCCCTCCTGAGTCCTGAACCATGGAATAATCCTCTCAAATGGAGGGATATCACAGAAAGAAGATCCAAAATATTTTAAAGACTAGTTATGCCACCCATCACAACCCTCTGAAGACACCACAGTAACTTCTCTGGCTACTTCTTAAAGATGGCGGCAGAACTTTCTACCGAATGTACCTCTCGCAGTTAAAGATGGTAGACCAGATATTTTTTTGCTTGTTGGCTGCTATTCTGGATATAATTGCTGATGAACAAAATAGATTCAATCAACCTAACTTGATCAAATTCTTCGGACCGGCACCTTACACAGAAGTGCCTTTTAAACAGACAGTTTCATTTGGTTCAGGGAAATGTCCATTTCAAGATACTGTAAAGCTTTCCCTAGTCTACCATGTAGCACCAATCTTCCTGAAAAAATGAAGTGAAGATGCTTGCCTGTTGCTCTAACAAGCATGAAAGTGTGATGGTTTCTGAAATTGATAATGGAAAATTCATGTGGATTCTGATGGGAAATCTTGCTTCTCTCTCATTCACATGAAAGGGAAGTCCCATCTATCCTTCTGTCTTTTCTGGGGAGCACCCAAGGGACATTTTGTTTCTTCCCACTTCACACATATTTCTTACTAAGGGAGAAATAGTTAACCTGTGCTTAAGAGTCTCTTGTTCTTTGGGATGGGACCTCTTCCTAGAAGGAGAAATGAGGTGGGATTATTGTTTAGTAGAAAGGTGCTTGCCTCATATGTAAGAGGGTATTGGTTTGATTCAGAGCACTGCAAAGAAACCTTAGAGTTTTTCTCATGTGCTGACTGAAATGGATAAGGAGTGCGTACTCTATTTTTTTTTTTTTTTTGTACAATGGTTGCTGATGGCTAAAGAGTCTGATTTGTGGAGGTCCCAGTCTTCCTTGGCCTCTCTGGTCTTCTTTTGGTGAACCTATGGGGCAGCCTTCTGGGCAGCAATTCTTGTCATCTTGGCAGACCTAATGCCCCTGCTTTTGACTTAGGAAAACCCCATCTGGCTTCAGGCCCATGATGATATTTCAGTTAGTATCTCAGTAATTCTGTAGTGCTGCTAATACAGATGACAAAAGTGGAGGAAACTTCAAATAGGGAAATTGGCAATGACAATGTACTGCTAATTCATTAAAGAAGCAGTGAAGAAAAATTAATTTTATGCTTTTGACGCTGTCCTTAGATAATATAATTCAATTCCGTGGCTTTAAGTGCCATCTACAGATGAGGACTCTCAGGTTTTTATCTCTGGTTCGGATGCTTCCTTAGGGGATTAGGTTCACATACGCATCCCCTACTGACATCCTTTCTAGAATGGCAAATAGTTTTTTAAAAAGACAATTCCATGTTCTTTGGGGTGGGACCTCTTTTCTAGAAGGTAGGGTAGACATCAAAAGGAGAAATGAGGTTGGGTTAGAGTTTAATGGAAGGATGCTTACCTCATATGTAAGAGGGCGTTGGTTTGACTTAGAACACTGCAGAGAAACAAATAAACAAGGCCAGCCCTTAGAGCTTTTCTCCTGTAGATGATACTCCTACATCCCCAACGCCCCCAGACCTGTGCCTTCCCATGAGCATCCACCCAGATGTTTAAAACACTAAAGGATACCTGTCACTCTCCCTCCCTTGCCCTCACACACCACAGGCTTTTGTTTGTTTGTTTGTTTGTTTGTTTGTTTGTTTTTGAGCCTAGCACCTATATTTCTTGAATCTATCCTCTTTTCTCCTTCTGGCAACTTGCCTAAAGCTCTCCACTTCTCTCTTCATTCTCCCCTGACCCAATTGGCTCTTGTTATATTTGTTCAGAGAACATGATTGGAACCAGTTGGCTGCCTGGTTACTGTCTCAATGGTTCCCTGCTCCCTCTGTGGCCCTGGTTCCCAAGCAGAAGCCGTTCTGTGTCCGGGTGACATTTGGAAGCAACAGGCGTTGTTGCAGTGAGGTAGCACAGAGGAGCGAGGCCTCTCGGTGTCTTCTGGGTAGAGTTCATGGAGGCTGCTGATGGCCTGCAATACACAGGACAGCCCTTAATAACCAAGACTTACTGGATAAAAAGAGTTGATGGTGCTGAGGTTGAGACCCTGACAGAAAGTCCAACTGTCTGTCTGTAGTTAAGAAGCCTTTTGGAATCTGGTGTCTCCCACTTCTTAACTTCCTATTCTGCCCCCTTTCCCTCCTAGCATTCTTCCCATACATAAAGGTCATGCACAGACCATGGTGGGCTGCGCCTTTCCCTGCTTATCACATGTTCATAATTCTCTTTTTTCTTTTTTTTAATTTTGAAAATTTAGTTAGTTATTCATTTTACATCCCAGTCATAGTTGCTACCCTCTTATCCTCCCACTTTCAACCTCCCTCCCTCTTCCTCCCCCACCCCCACCCCCCTACCCCTCAGAGAAAAGGGCTCAGCCATTAAAGGCTAGGCTCATCTTTTTTTTCTTATCACTTTCACCTTCTATAATTTTCTTTTCTTTAAAACATAGAAAATATTTTACTTGTTTTCCAAGGATGACACAACACAGTACTATAGGTAAGATAAATAAGAAGTTAATTCTCATGCTTTGGGAGTTAAAAGTGTGATACTACTGTGTTGGCAGGGTCTCTCCCTGAAGTGTGGGCAGGTTTTCCCTGTATCTTCTTACTGTCTTCCCTCTGTAGTTGAGTCTACATTTTTTTCTTCTTATAAAAACACCAGCAATATTGGATTAGGGTCCACCATCAGGGCTTTATCATATCTTTGTTAAAACCCTATCTTCAAACACAGGTTTTTTTTTTTAAATCACTTTACAGCCTGATACCAGCCCCCTCTCCCACTCTCCACCCAGTCTGGCCCTCAAACCTCCACCTTCCCCTCTACTTTTTTTCAAAGAAAGGGGTATGAACCCACCCTCATACCCCTCAACTTACAGCAAGACTAAGGGTATCCTCTCCCACCGAGGCCAGACAAGGCATCCCAGCTAGGGAAAAGGGATCCAAAGGCAGGCAACAGAGTCAGAGACCGCCCCTAGTCCCTTTATTACAGGACCCACATGATAACAGTGCTGCACATCTGCTACATATGCAAACATGGTTATTTTTATGAAGGTCTGAGGGTTAGGATTTCAACATATATAGAAGACCACAATTCAATCCTGAGAACACGTTACGTTCTCAGTACAAAATGGAAGCATCATGGGCATGGAGCTTTGTCTGTTTTGTCTGATGCTGCATCCAAGGCACTCAGATTGATACCAGGCACATAGGTAATAATACATACTCTGTAAGTTAGTCAAACCAGACAGTAATATGTCTATAAGGATTTGGTGGCAAAAGAATGTTTCTGAGGGATTTGATGGTTCCCTTTAGTAGTAGAAGCCCCTAAAATGGAGTTCTTTTGGTGTCATGGAGGTAATGAAAGAGAAACTGAGCAAAGAGCCTCAACAGCACACACTCACTTGAACGCCAAAGGATGAAGAAGTAGGCGCGTTCTTGGCAAATCAGGTTGTCAGCTCCCAGAAGCTGAGGACTCTCAGGAAGCGTGTGAGAATAATGAGGGAGGGACCAATGCTAAGGGGGAGGGAGTAGGGGGGGCTGCTGGGGGGGTAGGGGGCAGGGAGAGCTTGGCATACCTTTGCTTGGAGTAAAATGAGATCCTCTAGGAACTCAAGTGTTGTCTTTTCACCCCTTTTATGGCCAGTGGTGCTTCCTGCCCTTTTGTTTGTTTGGGTTTTTGTTTGTTTGTTTGTTTTTGTTTGGTTTGGTTTTAGGCTTCATTGGGAGGAAAGGAAACCAGTTGAGTCCTAAGTCAGTTTGAGGTTATCACGGCTCCAGAAAAACATTTCTCTCAAATTATCAACATGACCACATAAAGAACTGTGTAATAATCTGATCCAAAGGTTCAGACTGTCAAGGAGACACACAGTATGAAAACAGAGATGCTAAACAGTTTTTAATCTCATTCCAGGTACCCACTGGACATGTGCATGCTAAATCAAGAGTCGGTGTTTTCAATAAAATGTGTCTTTGAATCCCTGAAAAGTAACCTCAATAACAGATATCATGGTAACCTATATACCAGATAATTCACACACACACACACAGACACAGACCACACACACACACACACACACACACACACACACACACACATACACACACACACACACACACACACACACACACACACACACACACCAGCTTTTAAAATCGAGTCTCACTATGTAGCACTGTCTGGCTTAGAATTTACTATGTAGACCACGTTGGCCTCAAACTTGTGGTCATTCGCCTTTGAGTCCAAATTGTCTTAGGATATCCCCAGGAGTGGAGACAGCCAGGGGACCCACTTTGCTGTTGGTTCTTCTGCTTAGGTTTTTAAAATAGGGAAGCTCTTGACTCTTGGGCTAAAGCAGCCTACTCCAAAGTCGCACTGCCTTCCAGGAGAAAAGTCTATCGAGGAAATGGCCCACGTGTGGGGCTGCTGAACTGCTTGTGGTTATAGACTCCTCAAGCATCAAAAGGCCAGGGAGCCCTTTACCACAGAGGCCAATGGGGATTCTGGACCACAAGCAAACAATTTGATATGGTCTCATCCGCTGGGATGAAGAAGGTTGCCCAGGAAAGGTAGGCTGTGCTTTTAATACTTTAGAATGCCACAAAAGGAAGGGGGTGACAGCAAAGGGGATTAATTGGGAAAAAGAAGAGCGGTCCCTGGGGCAGGCCATGGCAGGTTAAGGTGAAGACTAGGTGGAGTGGGAAATAACTGTGTGAGAGCTGCAGAGGCATGAAAGTCTAGAGCGAAGAATGAAATGGCTGAGTTGAATGTGAACTTGGGGATATTCTAAGGGACACATGCCTAGGAGGTGACTGAGAGTGAGGAGAGGCCCTGTGGCACATATTGTCAGAGGGAGGGGAAGAAAGGAGGGACACACAGAGCAATGACAGTGAGGTGGATTCAGGAGAGAAATCACCCTTTCTCTTGCTTCTTGCATAACAGGAGGCAGGCGGGGATTCCAGAACTGGGAGGCAGGGCTGAGAAGACAGCTGGTCCCATCTGTTCTTGGGAGACAGCCACATGTGGAGGTCCTTGGTTTCTTCTAGACTCGGTCTTAGTCTGGATGGTTTCATTTCAGGGTAATGTCAACTGCTGAGGATGTAGGACTCAACTCTCTGTGTGTCTGCACTGCTCTGGCTCTGGAGTCAAAGTTACTGATAGTCAATTTTATACTCAAGCAGCTAGTACTGGCCCTTATTATACAAGGTCTCAACTCCTGACATCGTAAACAGAGGAATTCCAACTGCCCCCCCCCCCAATATTATCAGCTAGCCTCAACTCCCTTTAACTGTGCTCTCCTCAAGGATTTGCTTGGAGGATTACACTCAGTTTGTTTCTAGGTGCCCTGTGGAGTGAATGGAGACAGGAAATTGAAAACAAGAGAATAGGAGCTACTGAAAGATCACATGCTGACATGAAGGAGTGAGCAAGGAACCAATGAGCACTAGAAAAAAGGTCAGGAATGCATCACTTCTGAGTCACTAAGCTGAGAAGCTAAAGCGAGAGGGTTAACAGGTCATGTGCACAGAAAATAAAGACTGGTCAGACCCAGGCTAGGTCAGGAAATGAAGTCCAGTTGTTAGGGATAAAATAAAAGAAAATCTGGTAGCTGGGCTTCTGGCTGCTCTGGTAACTACAGTTTTGTTTTGTTTTGTTTTGTTGCAGAAGCTATGTCATTCACAAAAACAAAAACAATGACAGCAACAAAGAACAGAGGCAAACAACCAAACCACCCAAAACAGGCTGTTTTGAATAATTAACGCTAGGCGACCTCCAACTAATGAGGTGAGCCTGAGTAACCTTAGCCTGTAGAATGCTCTCTTCTTTTGTACAAAGTAAACAGCTAGGTCAAATGGTCTCTGACACATAACAGTTGTCTGGCTCTAAAGCATTTGTTGTTTTCTAATCCAAAGCCCAGCTAGTCTCTCCTAATGCTACAGATCCTGTTTAGAGCCCCAGATCGTACTAGATAGGTCTTCTATTTAGATCAGGCTCGCCCAGTGCGCTTGTTTTCTTTCAAACATTCTAACAGTCTCTGAATAATATGTATCTTTCTGGAAATCACAAGTGACCTAATTTCTCTAGTATGAAATGTGACCACATTGTTTCTATTTTGTTTGTTTGTTACCAGGCAATCAAGATGAAGACTCCTAGGATGCTGTGTCAGACACAGCCTTTGTGCCTTTAGGGCATCGGCAGAGGGAAGAGGGTAAAAGCTACTTTGGGGAGCAGAGGAGGCTGGAAGGAAGGTGAACACTAAAGATACAGAAACAAGATGGCAACGGTGGAAAGGTAAAAAAGGAGGCCTTGGTGGTGCAGAGGAGGACCAGAGAGCCTTTTCTGTCTGGGAAGAGCTGATGACAATAGTACCATGCAGCTGATGATGTCCAGGCTTGGCAACAGCAGACCACATGGCACCTGACCCTTTCCAAACGGTAAGCTTTGCCAATGTGTGTTTCTATGATCTGGACATTGCATACCCAGCAGCTATGCACCATAAGCATTTCTTGGCAGGAAGTGCCTTCATGTAAGACCCAGCAGACCTCAGGAGGCGTGCTCCACACACCTGAGGGTTAGGCGTCTTCATCTAGAAGCTGAGCTGGGAAGACTTAGTTAAGGCACTGAAGGGTACATTCTTTGTTTTCCCCTCGAAGTGAGAGTTGACTTGGACTGAGCAAACTACTTTTTTCTTATTTCCTTATTACCAGACATTTAATTTCTATCACAAGATTCCTCTGCACTGGATGACTCACTCTCCTGAATGGACAGAGAGAGCAAAGCGAGTATAAACCTCAGCATTATTGAAACTATGATGTCCCTCAGGGGCCGTCTTATAGTGGTGATTTCTCATTTCTCTGCAGCACACACACACACACACACACACACACACTGTGTGCAAGAGGGAGAGAGAGAGGAGGCGAGGGAGAGAGAGAGAGGAAAGGAAGAAGAAGAGGACAGAGAGAGAGAGAGAGGAGATGGGGGGGGCGCTGACATACATATAGAAGGTTATTACAGATGTGTTATATTTTCCCCTTTGCATCTTCCACTTCCTTCTAGTGAGATGGAAAAAGATGGATCAGGGAAAAGTCAACTCTCCATTCTTGAGGGACATGTCCACATACCAGCTTTCAACATGCAACAGAAAACGCTTCCCTGTTACATATATGCACTTCAGTAAAGTGTGATCTTCTCAGAGAGCCCTCCTGCTGGGAAATTCTCAGGCTGTGATTGGTTTGTCAGTGTGTTTTGCAGAAGGGACTGATAAGTGACTTGATCTGTGAGTAGAGAAATCAGAGATGTGAGACCAGCGCAGCCTCTGGGAGATAGAAATCCTGCACTAGACAGAGCATAGCTTAGAGGTTTTAAACTTTACTTCAAGTCAGGGTTATCAATATTGTGTACAAATCATTGTAATTTTGTGATTTTTTCTATTGATTTATTACCACATCTAATAACTCATTAAGATCCAGTGATTCATCTATCATTAGCAATGGCCAGGAAAAAAAAAAGGTTTTTCATCTGTGAATAATTCTTAAAAATGGAATATTTGGAGGAAATCCCCCTCAGGAACAGTCATAGGGGAGGGGAATAAGGGGAAAATGGGAGGGAGGGAAGAATGGGAGGATACAAGGGATGGGATAATCACTGAGATGTAACAAGAATAAATTAATAAAAGAATACTCAAGTGAAAAAAATATTTGAGGAATAGTTCATAGTCAGTGCTGGCTCCTTGACAGCCACTACAAAGGCCAAGGGTGCCGACAGGACAGAAATAATTAATATCAGCTACATTTGATTCAGTTGCAGGCTCACATGTTTGTACAAGGTTCATGTTGAGTAAGAATTTTCTTTTATTTAAGAATTGATGCAGGTACCTCAAAGATTGATATATAGGGACTACCATTAAAGATTCAGAAGTGAAGTCTGGCATGGTGGCGCACGCCTTTAATCCCAGCACTCAGGAGGCAGAGGCAGGTGAATCGCTGTGAGTTCGAGGCCAGCCTGGTCTACAAAGTGAGTCCAGAACAGCCAAGACTATACAGAGAGACCCTGTCTTGAAAAAAAAAATTCAGAAGTGACTGTTTATCATATTTATTTTAACCTAGTAAAGATTATGATTCCTAAAGCTAAAAAACCATTTCTGTTATTTTTCTTCCTCTCTTATCCTTTTCATGTGTCAGTATCTTAAAAGGTCCAGTGACAACTTGAACTTAATCTGCATAAATCTCCCTTGATCTAACAAGCCTAGTGAAAAGGGAACAAAATTATGTTGGGTTTCCAAACTCCAAAGGAAGTCTTTGAGGAGTTCAGTTCCTGAGTGGAGGCCTCCATGTTATTTTTCAGGCATGGCCATAGGCAATTCGTGTGACTTTACCTGGAAGGCCTCCTGGGGAAAGCTGCTCCCCACCCCCCACCTGACTTGGGCGTACCTCATACATTATAGTTTCTGAAGGGGGTTCCTGCCAAGGCCTCAGCCCCTCCCTTCGCATGACACATTCACATCCTTATCTGGGAACTTTATTGTTCCATAAATTAAAGCTCGGGTTGTGGTTTAGGGTGAGATCTTATCTCTATGCATAACCTCTTTACAGGGTCTGGGAAGGGAGGCTTAAAGGTAGGGTTCTTCTCTGACGTGGAACCCAGGATGTGTTTCTTCCCAGCTCTGTCTTCTCTTACGCTTTTAGGCTCCTTTTTCATCAGTAGAGAAATGAAGCCCACGCTTATGAGGACCCATCTGTCCCTCAGAGGCGTGTCCCTCCACGAACATAAAAAGAACAGGGAAGTTATCACTTTCTGTTCAGCCTCCTCCTTGTATGTCCCAGTAGGAGTTTGGACTTGATTGGCAGAGACCACTGTGACACCTGCTGGGGTCCTTTTGACAGCTGACCTCCGTCTGGCTCTCGCTCGGTTGTTTGGTTGAGTGATCTTGGGTGAATCCTGTAACTTTTCTGAGCTTCCGCTTAACTGAAAATTGGGACTATAATGCTGTTACAGGGTCTACTTAAATCCAACATAACTCAAACACCGGGTCAATGCAGATGACAAAAATGTGTTGTAATCAAGCCACTACTGATTGATCAGGGCCACAGAGCAGACTCGGGAGCGGAACTGCAACCCGGAGCCAAAATATCACAGAGTATTTAAACTTGTACAACACAAACATCTGTGCCAAGCCACTGTTACATTTTCCACCAATCAGGATAGGAGTTGGTTCTTGGGCTGAGCGAGGAACATGAACCTCCCAGCAAGATGGAGAAGTAAGTTTTGAGATGGCTGGGCTCAGACAACTGTCTCCTTACAGCAGAAACTGCTCAGCTATTGGGAAGTGCCCACCTCTCCTAGTGCCTGGGATTTTGAACTCAGTTTCTCTCTGTGACTAAGTGGAGTCTGAAAACAAAATGGCAGCACTTAGAACAACTTTCTTTTGCTTTTTCCCAGCAGCACTTGTCCCATGAAGCTATTGTGAAGAAAACACACAATGCTGGTGAAAACTTTCCCACCCAGCAGACTGTAACTCTGTTCCTCTTGCAATTCAGCTATTAATCAGATAGTGAAGCTGAAACACTTGGCCACTTTTCTTGTGCTGTCTAAGTAAAAGTCAGGAATGTTTTATGGCAAAGTACTTTAACTCAGGGGGTGGTGGCCTACGCCTGTAATCCCAGCACTTGGGAGGCAGAGGCAGCTGGATCTCTGTGAGTTCAAGGCCAGCCTGGTCTACAAAGCAAGTCTAGGACAGCCAAGGCTGCAGAGAGAAAACCTGTCTTGAAAAACAAAATAAAACAAAACAAACAGAAAAAGAAAGAAAGAAAGAAAAAAAGAAGGAAAGAAAGAAAGAAAGAAAAAATATATGTCACTTGAGGCTGTTAATGACTTATAAATGCCTGAGTATTTTCTTTTTTTTTTTTTTTTTTTTTTTTTTTTTTTTTATTAATTTATTCTTGTTACATCTCAATGGTTATCCCTTCCCTTGTATCCTCCCGTTCTTCCCTCCCTCCCATTTTCCCCTTACTCCCCACCCCTATGACTGTTCCTGAGGGGGATTACCTCCCCCTCTATATGTTCATAGGGTATCAAGTCTCTTCTTGGTAACCTGCTGTCCTTCCTCTGAGTGCCATCAGGTCTCCCCGTCCAGGGGACATGGTCAAAGGTGAGGCACCAGAGTATGTGAGAAAGTAATATCCCACTCTCCACTCTACTGTGGAGAGTGTTCCGTCCATTGGCTAGATCTGGGTAGGGGTTTAAGGTTTACCGCCTGTATTGTCCTTGGCTGGTGCCTTAGTTTGAGCGGGACCCCTATGCCCAAATCTGCCTATCATAATGTTCTACTTGTAGGCTTCTAGGACCCTCTGGGTCCTTCTCCTTTGCCTTTCCCCCATGATTCTCTCATCTAGAATCCCACTAGAATGTCCTCTCCTCTGTCGCCTGAGTATTTTCTTTGCTACCATTTTCTGATTAACTATGAAAGGGAAATGTTGTCTTTTGACCTCAGTGTTTCTCAACCATCCTAACCCTGTGACCCTTTAACCCTTTAACCCACAACCTCCTGTTGTGGTGACCCCTAGCCATAAAATTATTTCATTTCTACTTTATAACTGCAACTTTGCTACTGTTACAAATTATAATGTAACTATCTGATATGTAGGATATCCGATATGTGACCCCAAAGAGGTCACAACCTAGAAGTTGAGACCACTGGTCTACCTGGTAGAATTTTTCTTTTCTGTTGACATTTATTGCTGGTTACCTTTTCCTGTGAAAGCTGACATTTATTTTTTATTGTGGGCACACTGGTGTCCTAGTGTTCCTGCAATGTTTCAGTGACATTGGCCTTATTCTTCATTACTTTGATGAGCTTGATCATCAAAGCAAGCAGGAGCTATCAGAAATGTGTTTACAAGAGAATAAGCCTTAAACCATGTTCCACAAAGGCTCGCAGAGGCTCTGGGGGGAGTTTGGTTCCAGTTGCTCACACCCAGTCACATATTTGTTGATCCATCCCTTCTTGACCTTTCTTGTTTTGTTCTCCAAATTTTCTCATACGTCTAAGGCAGCTTCACAAACATATTGCCTTCACTTGAGAACTTGACTTGGTGTCTGATTTTGAGTAACTTTAAAAATACATATAACCTTTACAATTTCTTTTTTAACTTTTAAATTTGTTTTAAAAACTATAACATTTTATGGACTGAGCAGGTTGTATTTATGTGTTTAGGGACACACACATATATAATATATGTGTAACAACAATTAAAGAAAAAAATCATTAAAATATCCCGGAGGGATAGAAATCAAGACAACAATGTAACAATACCACTTGAAAGCAAAATCAATGCACTTTTTTTGGTGACAGGAAAAAAATCATAAATAACCCAAAAGTCAAATGAATCCTAAGTGGTTAAATAACACAACCTTGGCCCCATTCCGATTGGTCTAATCAAGTAGAAGATAATGAGTAAAACACTTACTGAAATGCAAGGCAAGAAAAAATAACATTTTCATATTATAGGATGGAAATGGTAAACTAGGCCTTATTGTGAACTGTAGCCATGCGTTTGACTGAAAGCTGAGCAGTGTGTCTCATGCCTGTGATTCTGGGATTTGGGAAGCTGTGACAGGAAGGTGGCCGTGAGCTTGAGGCCAGCCTTGGATGTAGAGTGAGAACATATCCATATTTTTAAAAGAATATGACTAATGAAAGAAAAAAAACAATATTGATTTAAACCTAGGGAGAGTCAGTGCAGTAAACTAACACAATTAGAGTTTAGTGTTTGTGTTTTGGAGACTGTAAGTGAAAATTCACACTCAGGGCATCACTGTCTTCCGGTTGACTGAGGAATGGCTGCCAGTGAGGAATGTATTGCCTTAGAAACAATCTGGGCTTTATTTTTGATAATTGAAAGATGGCTTAAGTTGGGTGCAGTGGGGCATGCCTGCAATCCCAGCACTCAGGGAGTCAAGATAGACAGATCTCTGTGACTCTGAAGCCAGCACTTTGTAGAACTGGTCTACAAAGAGAGTCCAGGACAACCAAGGCCACACAGAGAAACCCTGTCTTGAACTCCCCCCCCCCCACCACCACCAAAAGAAAGAAAGATGAATTAGCTTTTGAGTGTTGTTTATTAATTTTGATAACATTGGTTTCTGAGACTCCTGTTGCAATCCATTCTGATTTAATAGTGGGTGTGAAAAGGCCTGGGTGTGCAGAACTCTGTACCAGCGTAATAGTTTGTTCTGTTTAGCGGTGGTGGACGTGACCTACCTTCAGCTATACCAGGTTCCAAGACTGTGAGCTGCATCTCCAAGGAAGCGTGCTGTTCACCCAGTGCTAACCAACCGAGATTTCCTCCCCAGTTGTGACTACACCTTAATTTATACTTACACTTATTATTCTTGTGCAAATAAATGTCTCAGTTGATGAACTTGACCTCCAAGTCCCTTTTTCTACAGCCATCTCCAAACACAAATGCTGTTTTGTGTCCGAGTGGCTGAACGAACCAAAAGCTTGTGAGGACCAACTCAGGCTCTCCAGGGAGGGCATATTGCTCTTGTCACAGTCTGTTTTTAAGTCGATTTTTCCTAGGCGATCCTTGATGGCAGATTCATATAATATGATCAGAATTATGAAATCATTAATTATACAGCAGAGTAGAAGGAGTTCCTTCTTTAAAGAGGTAACAGTCTAGGGGGAAGTTGGGGGTTAAAATGCTGTAAGAGATTAACACTGTATGAGTTTGTACTGCTTTAGATACCTGTTGACATCACAAATACTGCCCCCTTTTCATTTCTTCCTTTTATTCTATGCCACAGCAAGGAAAGCCCCATCTCTAAACTTCACAGAAAGGCCTATGGACTAGTCCTGTAGAGTATCTGAGATTAATGACCCTACCCTGTGTTTCAGTGGTATGTTTCTAGACCACACATGAAAGTCATTTCTACATCTAGGCAAGTGTGTGGTTTCCTAGCCCAAGGCTGCCTTGGTGGAGAGAGAGAGAGAGAGAGAGAGAGAGAGAGAGAGAGAGAGAGAGAGAGAGAGAGCATGACCCAAGGAAGGTACCCACTGAGGGATGCATTGTGTAGGGGTGATAGACGGAGAAAGCATAGGAAAGCAGGAAGGCCATCTTGTTCATCCGGAAGTCCTCGCACTGGCCCCTGGCTCTCTCAAGTATGGCTCTTGTTGAGTGAATGGCTTTTTTTCTGGATGAACATGTGAGTTCTGAGGAAGGACAGTGAGTCACGGCGGTGTAAAAGAGGAGCCTTGGGGCACCCTGTGTGGAACAGATGCTGTTTGTTCGGCATTTCATAGTCATAGGAGGCTCAGGAGGATGACAGCTAAGAGACCCCTGTGGACTGAGTGACGAGGAAAGATTTTACAATATCTTTTCATGGGGTGGCAAGGGAATTTTCCAGGGTCATGTGGAAGATAGGCAATGATGACTAGAATGGGGAGATTTGCTAATTATCAGTTTTCAAGTGGTGCATCTTGAGTGGTGACATAGGGACAGTCTGATTTCAGAATATGATATTCCTTAGTCAATTTAGTGCAAGGGCTATTTTTTAAAGAAAGAACCTGGTAGTTTTTCCATATTTCTTTATGCTCAGAAGGGATCCTAGGTTATATTCTACTAGGTAAATTTCTCTGCACTGAGGGAGTGTACAGTGGTGATTATGCCTGAGATCCAGATGATCAAGGAAGGATGGTTTAAAACCTGGTTTTTACCACTGACCGCAGTGTGACTTGGGGTGTTTCCTTGTCATTATGGTAGAAATGTTAGAGGCATCTGTCTTAAAGTATCAGAAAGATTAAATTAGTGAAAAGATGAAGAGAGCAGCAGTCTGTGCATTCAGACGGAGAGCTTAGCAATGTGAACACCGGACCTTGCTGTTAAGTTGGACATGAACTCTATCTAGCTGTGTTTGTTGCTTGGTGTGTGATCTGGGACAAGCTATTTAACTGTTGTATTTTAAATTGTCATCATAATGGCATTTACTTCATAATTTGTTCTGAGAAAAAGTGTATAATCTTTATGCAGTATCCAGCATGGAATACGTTCTCCTTTTCTCTCCTTACATCTTACATAACTGATCCTGTCTCCCTTTTTTTTTTAAAAAAAAAATGTGTTCAAAAGAAGTATAAGCGACCAGTAAATGCATGAAAAAATTTCAGCGTTTTTAGATATCAAAGAAATGCAAGTGACAACTACATTGAGTTTCCATCTTATCCCTCTCAGAATGGCCATCATCAGAGCAAATGCTGGTGAGGATGTGGAGTGAGGAATCCTTGTACACTGTTGCTAGGAACTGGTGCAGCCACACTGAGATCTGTATGGAAGTTCTTCTTCTTCTTCTTTTTTTTTTTTTTAAAGTAGAATTACTGTATTATCTACATATACCAATCTTGATTATTATTACTCAAAGTAATCGATCAAAGGCTGCAAAGCAGCGAGTTGCCTGCACACCCATGTTTATCATGGAACTACTCACAACCAAGTCACAGTGTCCTCCAGTGTATGAGGAGGTAAAGAAATGTGGCATTTATAAAGAGAAGCTGAAACCCTTTTATTTTTCAAAACCGTGATCACAAGCTAGTTTATTTATATGCTTGGGGCCATACCCTCCTTGGCTTCCCTCAGCTTCTTGTTAGTCTCAAACCAGAGAAAATGTGCTGCAAAACCCAGGAGCTTGGAAGGGAGAAGGGCAAAGCACACGTAAATATGCACCCTTGTCTCTCTCTGTGTGTGTATGTGTGTGTGTGTGTGTGTGTGTGTGTTGTACATGTGCGTCTATGTCTGTGTGTCTTTCTGTGTGTCTGTGGTGTATACAGAGACCGAGGGTTGACATCAGGCATCTTACTCTTTGAGACAGAGACTCTGACTGCACCTGGAGCTTCCTGACTGACACTGACCGGATTGGCCGGCCAGTGAGCTCCAGTGATCTGTCTCTGCATCTTTACAGCTGGGATTACAAGTGCACATGACCAATCGTGCACGGCTTTTCTTTTTGTGTGAGTGTTTTTGGGTATGGAAACAAGTCCTCGTGCTCACCTGGCTCACACTTTACTGACTCTGAACCTCCGCAGTGCTTGTGTGATACTCTGTCTTGTTCTGGATACCAGCTGACTATTTTAGCCATTGGGTGCAGGACAAAATGAAAATGAAGGCTACCCAGTTTAGGACGGCGAGAGGGGAGCACAGTGTCATTCCGCGCCCACAGCCTCTGTGAGTGGCACAGACTACATGCTTATGAAGATGGTCCCACTGCCCGGACAGCAGAAGGTTACAAGATTGCTTCTGTTGCTGGTTTTGGAATCAGCTTGGTTATTCTGTGTGTGTTAAAGCCAAGATGGACAGGAGGTGAGTCATGTTCATTTACTGCTGGCCATAAGCAACACTGTTCCTGGAAGCCTGGAGCCTGGAGCCTGGAGCCTGGAGCCTGGAGCCTGGAGCCTGGAGCCTGGAGCCTGGAGCTTGGAAATATGATGTGTAAGAAGCAGCTCCATACCCACTCCTGGGGGGCATTATAAAGGAGCTGGCTTGGAACTATTCAAATAGAGTCAAACTGTTGGGTTCTTAGGAAACTTTCATAATTGTAGGACAGAAGGTCACTCACTAGAAAAGCTTACAGTAGGAGTCATGTGTGTCCATGTCTGAGTCTGTCTGGTAGGTTGATGCTGCATATTCCTAGGCCAGTCTCTTAATGCTTAATAATGACTGTCAGAATCTACTCATGCTGCTTATGGGCATTAGCGAGAGCTGACAGGGACGGGAAAGATGCTGTTGTTTCTATCTGTTGTGTATCCTTCGGGGGAAATAGAGATTAGCTTTGTTCCCATCACATGGCCTGAGCTGCCCACACAGTCTTGCTCAGAGGCTCAGTCTGGAATGTGGGAGCATGAAACCTGGGGAGGGGTGCATTGGCAGAGGTGTGAGGAGAGGCTAGGGAGGGAAGCTGCTGCCTTCTAGCAGCTAGAGTCAAAGAAAGGAGAAAGGTAGGTAGGGTAAGGTGTAGAAAAAAGATTGCGAGATCCTAAGGAAGGGGGTGGCCAGGGAGCCAAGAAGACAGATCCTGGGAAGAAGGAAGTGGGTGCTGACAGATCTAGGGGGCTGGATTCTGGTTCAGGGCACTCGGAGAAAAGGTAATCTGAGGCCCTATGCAAATCCTTCTCCATCGCAGGTGAAGTTCCCAGGCCTCTGCTTCTTGTTGCTCCTTAATGCTGGCCCTCCTTGGGCCACCTCCCCTTCATGGCTCACGAGTCTTCTGTGTCAAGCAAGTGGCGCTGCATGGTACTCAGAGCTCCATCATCAGGAGGTTACAAACTCCGGGGGGAGTCAGAAGGCGTGAGATGAAGGACAAGGAAAGCAGCCCAAAGTGTAAGGGGGAAGGGACTAAAGCCTGGGGCTCCGGAAGGGCACAGAGAGAGCGAGGGGGACTCATGACGGGAGGCACACGTGGTCACTTATTTTCTCTAATACGTTTTTAAATCTGTAGCTCAATAATAGTTTTAACGAGCTACTTATATACCATGATACTTATACCTTTTACAATGTATAGTTTAGGAAGTTTTAGTATATTGACCAAGTGTTACCTTTGTCACGACCTTGTTATTATACAATCTTTTCCGACCCCATCAGGAACTGCCCCCTGCTCCCCACCCCCATAGACAGTCACTTCTCTCACCGCATTTAGAGACCACACGCCGGCTCTTCACCCCGATGGCTTTGCCTGTTCTGGTCATTTTTGTATAAGTGCTTTCGTGAATGGCTCCTTTTACTTAGCAGGGTTTTCAAGGGTTTCTAAGTGTGCACCAGGACCTCACTCCCTGAAAGTCACTTTTACTTACTGTACAAGTTCTGAACAAGTTAAGTCACCAACCTCGGGCCTTTCCTACAAATCTGCTAGACAAGCCAAGTGGTGATGAGTCTTTACAGATGGAGATTTGGGGGATGCTCCAAAGTTATTCCCCTCCTTTCCGTGGATGCTAGGCTGCTGATCTCACAGCATCCCTGGGTTCAAAACTGTAGAAATTTGAGGATATTGTGGGGATTAAAAGAGGAGCATGAGACCAGGACAAATCCAAACGCCACAAAGCTAGGTGTCCTTACTCGTAGAAGCTACAAAACCCTAAAGTCACCTAAAGACTTCAGTTAAGGTCGATTTCGTTGATTTTTTTTTCCTTTATTTTTTTTTTTAGAGGCAAAAATGTGGTAGTTCCAATACTATTGTACTGGGATGTTCTTTTTCTTAAATATTTCAAAGCTTATTTCCTCCTGATTATAAAAGAAAACTTAGAAAGAGCTTAAATGTTCACACCAGTGAAATAAAATCTGCTATGTAGGAGTTTATCACCACTTGGAATACCATGCATTTGGCGTTTTAGTTTTTTGCTTTTCCATAGCATTTTCTGATGTCTTTCTGACTATAGTAGCCATGTAGTGTGAGGACTATAAGCAAGCTAGTGGAGGAGTAGCGTGCTCAATGTCTAGTAAGAAGGTTGATTCAGGGCAAAAAAATATGTTCAAGTTAGAAAATGTAGAATAATGTAAAAATAAAAGTTAAGGCAACTTACAATTTCATGCTCTAGAAAAAAATACTTGTGGCACAACACCAGGGCATTTTCTGTTTTACTATCCTAAGAGTTCTTCTGTATATTACATAGCCTATTTTCAGTCACATATATAAGTATATGTGTATATATGTTTACATATATATTTTGTTTTTGAAATAGGGTTTCTCTGTGTAGCCTTGGCTGTCCTGGACTTGCTTTGTAGACTAGGCTGTCCTTGAACTGACAGCAATCCACCTGCCTATCCCTTCCGAGTGCTAGGATTAAAGGCATGCACCACCACACCCAGTGTGCTTTTATATATATTTTGTATGTATGTATGTATGAATATCTTTATGCTTATATTTGGAAGTGTAATATTGAATTATATATATATATAATATAATTTTATAAATTTTATTTTTTACAAAAGATATAATTTAACAAGGCACAGCCTCCTGATCAAGGGCAGCTATGCTACTTCCAACATAATACTAAAAATAATATTGCCTCAAATATCCCTGTAAAGACTTTGCATCTCTGATTGGTTAATTGAGATCATTGCTGAAAGTCTTTTAAGTTTTAAAGTTTATAATAAGTACATGCAACTACATATAAGGATAATTAACAAGTTGAAAACAGAAGTAGCTAAACACATTTTCTCTATTTTCATTATAGGAAGAAAATTTGTAGAGCTACAAGCTAGATACAATAAAGTACACAAATCACAAGATTGGTGAATTTCCAAAAACTGAGTACAGTGATGTGGGCATCATGCCCTTCAAGGTCAGGACAATGTAGAAGAAAGTGATGATGGAGCAGTGCTGTGCTATGCTTTGGACCCCAAGTGGAGCTCAAACTCATAACACCCCATCTCGGCCTCATGGGCCAGGCCTACAGTCAGATACCACCATGCCTATCCTACTAGCTGAGGTAAGCCGTGTGTTCTCTATGAGTAACTGTTAGATGCCTAATTTTGGAGCTGTTTCCATGAAGAAAGGAAAATTAGGTTACTGAAGTCAGATTCTCCTGAGATTTTCAGTTCTCTCATTCTCTGTTCTGGGGATATGATCTAAAGTGCAATATTTAAATTTTTGGGAGCTCAATCTATCTGGTGCTATCTCAGAAAAATGGGAATAGGGCTTCCTCAAGACCCAGCTATTCCACTCCTTGGAATATACCCAGAAGATGCTCCAGCACACAGCAAGAAAATTTGCTCAACCATGTTCATAGCAGCCTTATTCATAATAGCCAGAACATGGAAATAGCCTAAGTGTCCCTCAATAGAAGAATGGATAAAGAAACTGTGGTACATATACACTATGGAATACTACTCAGCTATTAAAAACAAGGAATTCCCGAAATTTGTGGATAAATGGATTGAGCTAGAAATGATCATAATGAGTGAGTTAAGCCAGAAGCAGAAAGACTCAAATGGTATATACTCACTTAGATCTGCATATTAGCCCAATGGGCATGTCCCACGAAAGCCTTCACTTACCAGGAAACTGAGACAGAGGGGAGGACATCCTAATGGGACTCTAGATGAGAGAATCATGGGAGAAAGGCAAAGTAGAAGGACCCAGAGGGTCCTAGAAGCCTACAAGTAGAACATTATGATAGGCAGATTTGGGCCCAGGGGTCCCGCTCAAACTAAGGCACCAGCCAAGGACAATACAGGCGGTAAACCTTAAGCCCCTACCCAGATCTAGCCAATGGACAGAACACTCTCCACAGTAGAGTGGAGAGTGGGATATGACTTTCTCACATACTCTGGTGCCTCACCTTTGACCATGTCCTCTGGACGGGGAGACCTGGTGGCAATCAGAGGAAGGACAGCAGGTTACCAAGAAGAGACTTGATACCCTATGATCATATAGAGGAGGAGGTAATCCCCCTCAGGAACAGTCATAGGGGAGGGGAATAAGGGGAAATTGGGAGGGAGGGAAGAATGGGAGGATACAAGGGATGGGATAACCATTGAGATGTAACAAGAATAAATTAATAAAGGAGGGAAAAAAAAGAAAAACAAAAAACAAAAAACAAAAAATAAATAAATAAATTTTTGGGATCTCAAGTTCCTCATTCCTAAAATTAAAAAACAGCAGTATGTACTTCCCAGGATGATGGCCAGTGTGAAATGAGTTGAGCAGATAGAAGGATGCCCACAGCACAGTGGGCATACCTAACACATTTCAGTTCCTGGTTTTCTTCCTACATGATACAGACTCTTTCCTCACGATTTAGTCAAAGGTACGAGAACAAGCTTCAGTAAGTAGAGACACACATGCTTAAGTACAGAGTGAAAAGAAGAAAAACACAGCTTAGCTTTCATGTGCTGTGCCTTCACTTCTTATGAACAAGCATTCATGTGACCATCATACGTTGCAATATGTGGTATATCAAAACTAATACTAGATGCCAAGGTCCATGAAGCTGAGCTCAAATCTATATATTAGCTCACTGTTCTCAAGACACAAATATTATTTTCTATTTGATTTGGAATAACCATAGAAATTATCTTGTTCTGTATTGTATTCCTCTGTTTCTGTGACTATAGCATGATACTTGGAGAAGGGTGCTTGTCAATGAAAGGGTCTATTTAGCACATGGGTTTGGAGGTTGAAAGTTCAATATTAGGCAGAGCATCGGTTTGGGCTTTGACAAGGGTCCCCTTGGCAGTGGAGTGGAAGGGAGCAGCTGCATGTGGAAGAGTGTAAGTGCACAGAGTAGCCTTGCTCACTCTCTTGAATCTTTATAAAACTACATTTATCCCTTCTGAAGGGCACACTCAGTGATCTAACTGCTGTCAGTAGGCTATCAGACTGACAATCAAGTCTCTACCCCATGAACCCTGACTCAGACAGTATCCAGGTCAAAGCATGATTTGTTTTCCAAAGTACTGTGTCTTTCCTGGATAGCTTCCTCCAGGGTCAGCACAGAAGAGTCAGTGTTCTGCTAACTTTCAGCACCCTTTATTGAGCAACTATTAGACAGAAGTAATAGTCTTGAGACCATTATCGATCTCGGTTTTCTATTCTTCTCCTTAGTTTTTAAGGCATTGGGACCAGTAAATACAGAAATGTTTGTAAGATTTTCTGCATGTCAAAATGTAGTCATTATTTATAGCAGTCATTAAATCTTAGAATGAGAGTGGTATAAAATGAACATTTTCCCAAAGAGATGCCCTCTGAGACAGGCTGAGCATTTTGTGAGCACTGTCCCTTTAAGAGACTACAGTATACACTTCTTCCACCCCTGGAATAAAGAGAGTTTGCAGGTGGAGGGAAGAGGAAATGTTACATATAAAAAAAATCTGTAACATAGCCTGAGAATGTGAACAATGGCTATTTAAGAATTATCATATTTTCTTCCTGTGTAAGAATTTAGAAGTTAAACCCAGTGTAATTCAAGAAGGTAAAAAAAGACAACACAATTTAGAAGAATAAAAGAATGGGGATCTAGAAGGGAGGAAGGGTTAGGAAGGGGTAAGAGGTGGGAAAAGGATGTCAAGAAGGCATTAGACATACGGGTAATTCTACAAAGAGACCAACACACACACAAATTGAGTGAGTGAAAACAAAGAATGAGCGTACAGAATTAAGATCAGACAGCAAGTGCACTGAGCAGGAGCAATGGAAGACAAGAGGGGAGGCAACAGTCCTGGGCTTTGAAGGGGGTGGTTTAGGGTGAGAGAGGTTAAATTCGGTGACTGAATGAAAACTATGAGACAAAGAGCTACGGCGAATGACAAAGTGGGCCTTCGACTCTTGGACAGCTTAGGGGAAGTTATAAATGCCCTGGTTCAGTAATTAAAGCATGACAAAGAGCTATCAAAGCCTGAGGACACACGGTCTCGAGGCCTGTTACAATCCCTTTGGAATCTCTGTCTTGCCTAAGGATATGAGTGTTTTCTTCCTGTGTTCTGTAATATGGATCTGTTAGCTTTATTCTACCTGTCCTGTGCAGCTGGGTACTTGTTGGAGAGAATATCCTGTGAGAAAATGGAATATAATATATAGATTGACACATAGTACCTGATGATAATTCACACACACATAGACACATACACACACACATACATACACACACACACACACACAGAGAGAGAGAGAGAGAGAGAGAGAGAGAGAGAGAGAGAGAGAGAGAGAGAGAGAGAGAAAGGGAACAATAGGAACAATATGAAGAGTCAGGAAATTACTTCTTTTTTGGTTGGTTGGTTGGTTTTGGGTTTTGGGTTTTGGGGACAAGGTTTTTCTATATATTCCTGGCTGTCCTGGAAGTTGTTCTGTAGACCATGGTGGCCTCAAACTCTTGAGATCCACCTGCCTCCACCTCCCCAGTGCTGGGACTAAAGGCATGCACCACCACCTTTAAGAAATGACTTCTTATCCAGTCACATTGGTGCACGCCTGTAATCCCAGTACTGGGGAGGCAGAGGCAGGCAGATCTCTGTGTGTTTGAGGCCAGCCTGGTCTACAAACTGAGTCCAGAACATCCAGGGCTACATGGCAAAACCCTGTCTCAAAAACTAAAAAAACAAAAACAGCGACAACAAAACTTAAATCCATTCTTCAGTTTTGTCTCTTCTCACATTTTCAAAAAAAAAGAAAGAAAGAAAGAAAAACTTAATCAAGTTTTTAAAAGAGTTGTTGCCCACCTTACCTATCCCAGGAAGACTGTGTGTTACTAATACAATTTAATACATTGATTAGCACTTATGTACTCCTGGCAATAGAATAATACAGAAATAGATTCATTTTCCCTTCCTGAAATTTCCTTCTCTTTCTTTGTGCAATGAAGGAATTTGGGGCCTGGGAAGAAGCCATGGTGGTAAAGGGGGAAGGTATCTATTTTCCCAATATTATGATACAGTCTGGGTTAAACTGTCTCTGATCTGGCAAAATTGTAAATAATGGCTTCTACTCTGCAACCCGTAGGGCCTTGTGTTTAGATGACGTGTCCACCCTGAGAACTCAATATGACCGGATCTATGCAGTGACTCCAACCAAGAGTGGATGTGGAAATACCGAAGTGATAGCAGCTGTGACCACTCTTTGTCGGGCTGTACTCAGGTAAGGCATGCGTCCTTGAATGGAATATCTACTCCAAAGTTCTCTAATTAGCACCAGTTAATTAGGAGAGAGCGGAGTCCATATGTGTTCACGTAGCTACAGCGTTTGTCACCTCTATTTATTTTGCTCTTGTTGGTTTCCTGTGCTCGCACTGTTAACTAGGGTGGTTGTGGCTGCCACGGGTGTTCATTTAAATGAGGTTAAGTATTTTGCAAAGACGCTTAGCTTAGGACTTGGCACACAGGGGCACTCAGTTGGGTGCCCATGCAGGGCCCCTGAAGGAGCAGACGTGGCATGTGACTCTTGTGTTCTCAGGTGGCCTCCTCCCTCCCAAGCTTCAGCGGAGCAGTGACTCAACTGTGACAGATTTGTTTTCGGGTGTCGTTTGTTACTTGTTGCTGGCTCACCATTTCTCTGGAGGAAGTTGTCATGCTACAGTCTGTAGGGATAGCAGGCTGTGGCCCTCTTTGACATTATTACTCATTTCTTGAGTGGAGAATGTCAGTGAGTGTCACTTCCCCCATTTTTCAATGTATTGGAGCTGGCTATGTCTTTGCTGTCACTCGAGCAGAAAATATAGACTTCACGAACCCCAGGCCTGAGTGGCGGGAACGGGGGGGGGGGGTGGTGGTGCTGGGTTTCCTCTTTCCCTTTCTTTTCAGTATTTGTGTCTTGGTGTGAGCCCCCACACCCCACCCCACCCCACCCGCACCTCCCACCACCTGCTGGAAACCTTAAACAGCCAATCAGACTGGTTTTGCCCCAGCTTCATGGCAAGAAACCTCGTGTTTTAAATGTTTGAGACTCTTGCAAGGACCTTCGGGCCCCAGAGGAATGAATGCGTCCACACAGAGATGTGCTGGTTTCCATTTCTGACTGTTACCCTGTGACATCAAGGCACAGGGTAAAACTTCTCGGTTTTGTTTTTAAGTGTCCCAAGGTCTCCGTGTCTTTCTCCCGGCATTTTCATCTGCTTTTTACTTGATCTTATATGTTGGCTCAGTGTTTTGGTTACATTGGGAACCACCTCGGATGAACCACGTATTCATACCCCTTTGTTTGTGGTGGCATGGCGCATCACAGACTTCGGTTCTCTGCAGTCCGTGATGTCAGGTGGCAAGTGGTCCCTTGGCCTGTAACTGTGAGGCTACAGTTAGCTGGAACAAGGACGCTTGTAGGTTTTTTTCCCCCTTCATGCTACTCACTTAATACACATATGCACTGTTGAGTATTTCCATGTGTCAGCACTATGTGTGGAGTGCTGCAGGCTTAGCCTTCTCACGGGTCTGCAAACACCAGCTTTCCTTTCACTGTATGGCATATCTTGGACCTAGAGTGCCGAAGGACACTTTGGGATAGGCTATGTAGGATAAAGACAACTTAATCTATGATTTGAAAGAAAAAAATCTAAATAGAAACTCAGCTCCGATTCTCTGTATTGTGCTCACACAGGCACCACATCTCACTGAGACGCTATCTGGGATGGGTCTGCTCAGCAAGGTATGGTCAGTGCCCATGAAGGTCCTTAGAGTCTATGCCTGTTTCCACCCTGTGACCCATTGCATACATTTTCCTGGTGTCTGAGAGCAGGTCTGGAAGGCAGAGTTGCGTGGTGCCCAAGACAGTCAGAGTCAGTCACTTCGCCCAGTGTCATGTCCTCCTACGGTCCTTCAAGCCTTGCTCAACTGTTTTGTTCTCAGTGGATGCTTAGTCCACTGGCGCTATCTAAAACTGAAAACTGCATCCTCCAACCTCTCAACAGCCCAGGCCCTGCTCTTTTGTTTCATATACACTTACTGTTTATAGGTGTGTTTGTTTTGTTTATTTCCTCCATCGTTCTGGATTGTAAAGTCCACAAAGGCAAAGACTTAAAAAAAAATTATAATTGTTCCATCCCACATGCCAATAAATAATGCCTGATAAGTGAGCGTCATTGGTTAAACAAATATGTGTGTCCATAGTGATGCTTACTTTATAACTAAGGGCAGTGCACTCTGGGGTGCTGAAATAGCTTATGGTGACAACCGATAGGTTTGTCGGCCTGAGCCCGGCTCTTGGTGATTTACCGTCCCCACCCTCATCACCTAATTCTGCTTGGGGCTTTTCAAGGGATGTTTCCTATGTACTTACCATAAAATCCCCATCCTCATCGTGAAGCAGAATGGGTGCCTGGTGAGGCCTTAGACGGCAGAACTGCACTGGTGTGACGTGGAGACCTCTGTCTTCCTCATGATAATGCAGATCTGGATGGGCCCAGGCAGGTGTCACTCACATCTTTCTCCTTCTCAGAGTGTCACCTGTCATTGGTACTGCTCCACATACTGGAGGGATGGTGATGCCTTGGTTGTCTTCAGCACTTGGTTTTGTCACTCATCTCCCACGTGTGAATGCCTAAAGCAGTGTGCGTCTTGGCCTTTGGGCTCTGAGTGATGGGTGTAGGTGTTGCCGTGTGTAGAAAGCGCAACCTTGTCCCTGTTACCAGATTCTAACTGGAAATGTTAAGCCTGACGACTGTCTCCAGGCTACAGTCTAGATTTATTTTTTTCTAAGAGTTTATGATTTCCCTGAGAGAAGTCTGTGGGCAAGAGGGAGATGAGAGAAACTTGAGTCACCATAGTTGGGGTCCCTAGCAGGGCTCCCCTGTGGACCAGGGTGTGAGCAACTGGCCAACGAGATTGAATGAGCAACTGCTTTGATTTTTTTTTTCCAATTCCTATATCATCTCCCTGTAGCCTTTGGAGTCAGGTAAAGAGAGAGTCTTTGGTCTGAGGTCTAAGCTGAAGAGATGGAGGGGACCACATACTGGCATTGCTCTGCTGAATGGCAGAATAAGCCAAGGACAGGTAAGGGCTGAGCCGGGCTCAGCAACATAATCCACTCTCAAGTTCAAAGACTGCCTCAGAGCTGGTCACGGCGGTTCATGTCCGAAATCCTAACTGACGCAGGAGGCTCACAATGAGTTTGAGGACAGTCTGGACTGCATAATGAATTCCAGGTCAGCCTGCGCTCAAGGTCACACCCGTCGCAAAAGAACAAAGCAGGCCGGCTCAGTTGTGTCAAGGGCCTTAGATAAATCATCTCTAAACCTATCTCTGACATCCCAGTGCTTCCTGTTAGCCTGCGTGGTTAGCTTCTCACTTCCTGCCTGGGGAGTTAACAGTCTATCTGCGCGTGTAGTCGTGGAAGCAGAGTGGGGAACACGGCAACGTTCTGAAACCTTCGGCATTCACTAAGCACTGTCCTCCCTCTCCACTGGGTCAGTTTGCGGTGCCCAGAGTTGTACCTGCTGTTCCTTAAGATGCAGAGTCCTTTGTGCTATCCTTTTCAGAGAATAAGCTGCTCACTAGACCCTTATTTCAGACAGCCCCTCACCCTTAACTCCAGAGACACTGGCACCTCGGGGTCCTGAGAATGTTCTAAGAATATTCCACGGTCTCGAGTCAATTCTGTTCTTGTTTGTCCACTGTCCAAAGGAGATTTGCTTCTCTCAAATATCCAGTTACTTATGAGGTGTCTGTCCGGTTCTGGCTTCTGTATTAACTGATTTGGCTTTTGTCTTCTGTTCTACCGTTCTTAGGAATTTTTTTTTAATGCATCCTTGCTGTAGATGATATTTTTCCAGGAGACTCATCTGTTAATTCGGGGCAGGGGTGGGGAGGGAGCAGGGACCACATCTTCAATCTGCTTTAAATTGGTTATATCTGATAATTTAATCTGTCACTTTAAGTGATGCTTTGTTTCTCTGAGGAATAAAACTGGATAGATCTTCTCTGACTATTTGTCTTTGCTTCTGTGTCTCTACTTTATATAGTATACGTACACCTTAATAAAGAGGTTCGAGTGAAGGACTTTGGGTCCATGTACTCTAGAATCATGTGACACTAGTGTTTTCCTGGCTGGCAAAGCAGCTTTAAGGGTAGCTGGTACCTTGATCTGAGTTGTTAGTACCCTGTAGCTAGCTGGCCTGGCTTCATTTTGGCTTTCGCTGGGGTCTCCACCATTTCTTCCAGTTAATCTGCTGGTCCACAGCTCTACCTCAGCCTCTGAGGTAATAATGTCATTGCTAATGTGAAGTCAGTGAGCGGTCTGCTGGATGTTGATGCCTGCTTGATGCTCCAAGGGAAGTTAAGGTTGTTTTGGAAGCTGAGTTGGAGATATTCTCTCCACACTGCGTTTCCTAACTGTGTGGCCACACACCTCCCCATATGAGTATTCTACAGATAGCTCAGTAGTGAACAGGCAACAGGCAGGCTCTGCTGTCCCCAGTGTTAGCTGATGATATACCTCCTTTACTATGGAAGAAAGCCTGGAATACAGGTACCTGGGACCCACATGGTAAACAGTCTTGCCCTCCCGCTGCTCCAACTTTTTCTCCTTTTTAAAAAACGAAAGAATGGACATTTCCTTTAACTTCTGGCATTATAACTTCTGGTCATCTTGGAGCAGAAAGCCTCCCAGGCTATTTGCCCTTATGGGCTCAGGCTCTATGTTCCTGTATCTAGGAGTCAGAACCTTGATGCAGGTATTATACAGTTTGGAAAGATTTCCAGACAGTACAATAATCCTTTCCAATGTATCCGCTTGTATTTCAAGGTTGGATATTAGATAATTTTTTTCTCTTTGCTTTCTAGTTTTTAAAAATAAAATATCTTAGTCACCCCTGCAAAAATATGGACCCATGAGTCTACTGGGGTTTTTTTGTTTTGTTTTGTTTTGTTTTGTTGTTTAGTTTTGGAGTTTTTCGGCACAAGAGAGAGGTAAGTAAAAAATTTCAAAGTGCTATCCGACTTACTCCTGATGGAATGATGTGGATATAGTTAGAAAAGAATTAGAGAGCTTATATCCCAGGAAGCATTTGGCACTTGGACCCTGTGTGGGAGCAGGGATTCTAGCTATAGTTGCTGAGACAGCTCCAGGGTTCCGGGTAGAAGCTAACCGGCTGATTAGCCCTAGAAGGAGGGTCAGCATTTGGCACTCTCCATCTACATAATGAGCTCTAGTCATTTTCATCCCTCACCCCCTTCTCCTATCTCCCCTCTCGATGAAACCTTTCCCTTTCAGCAAACCTGTAAACCTGAGCTTGTCTGTGACCCACTGAGTTTAACTAGGGCTTCTCTCCCCTGTGGGGATGGGGGATTGTTTCCTGGAGCACAGGCAACGTGTCAGTGGCTACCCTACTGAGAAAAAGGCATTCCCTAACCCCCAGCAGCCATTAACTGCCAAGATTAACACATCTGTAGTGAGTTCATAAGTGCAATGGCTTTGTCATGCTCAGGAGACATTTGGAATGCTTAGCTAATCACATACATACATACATTACTAAAAGATTTATAATAATTGAGAGAACCAAAATACTAAGACACATCCATGTTGGCTTGTGGAATTTTGAGTGATTCCATCCCTTCCCCCTCCACAAGAAATCTACACATTTTCTTCGATTACATCTGTTACTTTGAAGAAGAAGAAGAAGAAGAAGAAGAAGAAGAAGAAGAAGAAGAAGAAGAAGAAGAAGAAGAAGAAGAAACAGAACAAGAACAGCAAAAACAATAAAAGGAGAAAAGCAAAATGGTAAAAGTATTAAAGGGTTGCTCTATTAAAATAATAGCAATCATTTAATTTTCACCCAAACAATGTGTCGAACAGCCAAGGTTACCCACATTACTGGCAGGCTCAGCTGTGGTCCGTTTGGTTGCTGCTGTATTTGAGGTCTCGCAGCAACCAATGGGCACATTCTAATGATCTCATCAGTCAGATGGTCCGTTTCTGTTTCACCATCCCATTTGAACTTTCACGAATGTAGAACTGTCACTCTGTAACAGCTCAGATGAAATTGAGAACAAAGCATGGCCTCTTACTGCATTGTGCTAACACAGCTGAACTTAAGACAGAGGTAGATGCCACCTCTGGCTTTCAATGAAAGCAGCAAATTCTCAACTGTCACACACATGGCCCTGACAAAACTGAATAGATCACACGGTGGTGTGTTATAAGGGGCAAGGGTTACTAGAGTTTGCTGGGAGATAAGGGGCAATACAGGAATAATCAGAGTGTACTCTACATATGCATGAAATCGTCAAAGGACAAACTTAATAAAATGTAAAACTATAAGGTTTTATAAGTGTTTTCATTTTATGTGCAATCACTTATAGGTGCATAAAATAAAAAGAAATAAATAAAAAAATAAAAAGAAACGTGCAAAACTAAGCAAGCCTCCTCTGTTCTCACTGCAAAATAGAGACTATCTGAAATCTCAGGTACAGAATTCTGTAGTTCAATCCAAAAGCCAATTTCTAGGGCAGTGGTTCTCAACCTGTGGGTCGTAAATTGATGGGAAGGGGGGAATTGGATGACATTTTCAGAGCAGTTGCCTAAGACCCTCAGAAAACTGAGATATTTACATTACGATTCATAACAGTAGCAAAATTATAGTTATGAAGTAGCAATGAGAATGATTTTATGGTTGGGGTGGGGGTGGGGGGTGGTGGTAGTGATCACCATAACACAAGGAACTGTATTAGAAAGTCTCAGCTTTAGGAATGTTGAGAACCGTTCTAGGGGAAAATTGGGGGAAAAATTGCTACAAAGGGGCGCCCACTTGGTGGCGCAGTGACACCTCGCAAAAGTGATTCTTAGATTCTAGGAGCAGAAAGACTGGATCCTTAAAGCGAGGTCTTCACCGACACTAGGGGAATCCCGGAAAGAGAGGAATCGATCCCGTGTGCTTCTGGCTTCCGAGAACAGACGCAAACAGTCGTTCTAATATTCTGTTGCAAATCCGGCTGGACTCCTCCCAGAGGCAACGCAGTAGGCTTTCTCTTTCTCGTAGGTCTTTTGTGTTGACACGCCGCAGCTTTGTATTTTTGTAGTTACGTGGGTTTGTTCTGACCACAAGGTTGGATTTCATTAAGACTCCACTAGCTTCCTGGGTGCTTGTCCACTCTTCATTCCTTTGGCTTGAGTGGGATTCCCCGTGAGTCTGCCTCTCCGCAGCCCGATCTTTTCAGCTACATTATGCATCACGATTGTAATCCACTTATTACTCAGCTCACTGCAGATTGGGGTTCGGTATCACTTTCTAAAGGTCATCGGTGAACTTCACAACCCTGGTTGAAGGTGACTTTCCCAGTGTTTACCTGTGTCTCCGCTTTGCTGACTGTAATCTCTCCTGGCACCCTTAACATTTTTTTGGGGGGACATTTACTGTTTTTTTTTTTTAATGTGCATGTTTGTTTAGTGCGAGGAGGAAGGACATTTGCCACAGCGTCCATGTGGAAATCAGAGAACAACTTTCAGGAGCTGCTCTTTCTGTTTTTGTTTTATTTTCGAGATTATAATTTAATTTTCATTTTTCTCTTCCTTTTCCTCCTTCTAAGCCCTCCCATATAATCCTCCCTGCTCTTCTTCAAATTCATGATCTCCTTCTCATGAACTGTTATTGCCTGCATGCATGGATGTGTATGTAACTATATATATGTTCCTCCAAATAACCAGTTCAATTCATATAACATGATTTGTATGTGTGTCTTTGGGGTTGGCCATTTGGAAGTGAGCGATGAATTGAAATGCTCGTTCCCAAGGGAGACCACTCTCCTGCCTTATTCCATCATGTGAGTCCCAGGGAGCAAACTCAGGATGTCAGGCTTGGCTGCAAGGGTCCTCACCCACTGAGCCATCTTGCTGGCCCCCTCTTATGTCTTTGGCCATTCATGTCCAACTTTTATGTTTTTTCCCCCTATTTTCTCTATCCATTAGCTAGTGGTATACCCCAGGGTTCTTCCATCATTGCCCCAAAGTCTTTGTTCCTGTGTGCAGAGCCCACACACAGAATCTTGTCACCTCTATTGTTTGGAGAATGATAGGGCACACAGGACACAATGAGCAGAGAATAACTAAGAAGAAAGTTTCGATCTATGTTGAATTTGAGATCTCTGTGGAATATATGAAACTAAAGATTACATCTGAGGTCCAGGATAAAGTGTGGGCATTGATCGCCATTGCTAGCATCCACATCTAGTTGCTCAAACCAGAGGCAGAAGAATCATGCAAAACAACTCTGTCTGAACCTTCTGCCTCAGGACAGTCAGTAAGGCTCATTGGTTTGGGCCCCTGAGGATTTTTGAATCTGTATTTGGAGCCTTCCCCATCACCAGTGCCCTTCCCTTCCCTTGGTGGCTTGGGACGTATGTTATCATAGCCTCCTTGGCTCTGACTTGAGGCCCTTAAGTATGTTTTCTACACTGTAGAGAAACTGCTTCCTCTAAAGCAAAACTGAATCATTTAATGTCTTTACTCAAACACGTTTAGTCATTCTAGATCAGGGTATGTAATTTTTCCCAAATCATTTCCCAAATCCCACTGGCTTGTCACTTCTTCTCATCACTTCTTGCTTCACTTCTTACCAACTCTTCTTGTCAACATTGTCTAATGATACTCAGATGTCTCTTCTCAGTTTTTCTTCAGTTTCTAATTGGCCTAATTGCTCTCTTTTATCACATTCACAGAACTGTGCTTATTATATCCGTCTTATGGGGTTTCCTGCTGGTTAGTAGACCAAGGTGCCTATGTATGTCTTTTCTAATAGGCAAGCCTTCTTTCAAAGGAGAGGTTATTTTCTATTACACAGTCCTGTTCCTGGCTTAGTGCATAATGGATGTTTAACAAGGTTGTGTTACATAGATTTTGACATGTTGGAAGTTCATAGTCCTTGTGCTATGTGAGGTCTGCTCTGGTTCTGGGGAAACTAAAATTTTAGCCAAAAGTGGCTTCTGAAAAAAGAAAGGAGATATTCACTGGGCTTGGACTAATATAGAAAGAAATGAGATATTGTTAGAAAGAATTGGATGAGTGTAGAAGACAGTGAGGAAACACAGCTAATCAAATTTCAACAAATTTCCAAGCAAAGTAGTAGAGAGTCAGGCTGGAGCTCAGCTTATCAGAAACTTATCAGAAACTGTGGTGAGGGGCTGGTGGACATGGGCTTGTTTCTAGACAGTGGAATGTTGCAGAGGCCCTGGAATAGACAGATGGCCTTTCCATAGTGGACGAAGAGTGATGCAACACAGGGAAAAGGAAAGGTGAAGTAGGAAATAAATGGAATCCGCACGGCCGGCAGGAAGGGATGGCAGGTGGACAGCGTTCTAATATATAAAGAATTGCATGTCATACAACAGATCTGATACAAGGAGATTTATTTAAGGAAAGGGGAGGAGTTAGGGCCTGAGTAAACCATGAGGGCAAACAGAGAGAGAGAGACAGAGACAGAGATAGTCAGAGAGAGACAGAGAGAGAGAGAGAGACAGAGAGTCAGAGAGAGACAGAGACACAGACAGAGAGAAAAAGAGAGAGACAGGCAGGGAGAGAGAGAAAGAGACAGAGACAGACAGACACAGAGACAGACAGAGAGACAGACACAGACAGACAGACACAGACAGACAGTGAGAGAGCATAGGAGGGGAGAGAAAGGAGGAGGCATAAGAAGGAGAAAAAGGCTGGCAATAAAACCATAGTACTAGCTTACAGAGTAGACTGAGTCATGATGATTCAGAAATTGTTAGCTCATCATTGTGAACACTGGGAGAACATGGACATCTCAAGCAAGAGAGAGGCGCAGGTCTCAGTTGGTAGACATAGTCGAGCTTATTAAATACTCAGGCTCTGTTCTGTTTCTATAAGGTCTCATGAGACCTCTCTTTCTTACTAAGCTTATTTTCTCTCCCTAGAACAATGCTGTGAACCCCAGCTGGCTGCATAAAATATACCTGTTACCTCTAAGAATAAACATCCTGATTGGAGAGTCAGAGGCCGAGCTTACTAGTGAAGAGCGCATAAGGAAAACAGGGCCTCTGGCTTCTCTTCTCTGGTCTAAGGAGTGTGTTTCCCTTCCCATCCTTAGGCTCTGCTTTGAAAGAGAACCGGCCCTGGGGGGTGAGGGGAGCGTGTTATACACTTCACTCGTGTCTTGTCCCCCAACTCGCTGTTTGGTCTGATTCAGCACAGAGGGCCACAGATCTCAGCCACAGGAACAGAACCGCGTCTGTGTTCTGTCTGCTGCCTCTCTCTGTTACTAGCCCAGGGTTTCCCTGAGTACCTCACTGGTCTCGGGATGTTTGTGAATACTGGGTATTTGCCCCGTGAGGAGTTCCACAAACTAAGCAGCCTGCGTTGCATCATTAACTTCTTAATGAATGCATTCTGCTGCTCCCTGGCTGTGTAGATCGTCCTATGTGAAACAGTGACTATCCAAACCAGTAACTGTAATCCAAAGCATTTGTGCCTGTCTTTTGATATTGGCTCCCTTGTTAAGTTGCCTACATTTCCTGTCTGGCTGGCACTTCCAGACACTTCTCTAGCTTTTCCAGGAGGCAACTCCCTGTGGCTTTGAGCAAACTGCCAAAGTGTAATTTTGTATGTCACAACCTCTGTTCTATGCCAAATTAGCTTGAGCGTATCCTTCATACTCAATGGAGAAAAAAAATTTGTTTACTATTTTCACTTGGTGAGATAATAAATAGGCAGATTATAGTTGCATTATTTATAGTGGTTAATTTTAGATGCCATTGAATCTTAATCACCACAATGATTACTATTTTATGGACATGTGTGTATGTATATGTGCAGGTGTGTAAAGGCTGGGAGACAACCTCAGCAGTCAGCCTTAGCATCACTGTCTACCTGCTTTGAGACAGAGTCTCACTGGCCTGCAGGTCACCAGTAAGTTAGACTTGCTGAACAGGGAGTACCAAGGAGTGTCCACCCCACTGCTGGCACTACCTGCCACAAGTGTGTGTCACTTGTCATTTTTACATAGGTTCAGGGGACCAAACTCATCCCAGCTTTATAAACTGAGACTTAGGTACAATTGAGATTTGATTTCATAAGATGAAAAAAAAATCTTTGATGACCAATATTAGACTCTTTGTAAATGACACATATTTGCTTTGTTCAACAACTGAAACTTTTGGGGGTGATACTCTGTTACTGTAACTTAATTGGACCTCACTTTGGGGGTACTTTTTAGTGCTTAGAGGGTGGAATATATGTAAAGCATGCAGCGCTTATGGTACAAACTTGGTGCTCAAAACCTAGTAATTACCACAAGCATTGCATGCTTTACATATATTCCGTCTTCTAATCATTAAAAAATACCCCAAAAAGTGAGGGACCAATGCCATTAAAAATAAAAGTTTTCCCTTTAGTGAGAGGAGTGACTCACCACAAGGACCAACCATGTGGTACCTAAGCCAGTCATCAGGCAGAATTAGAAGGGACAGAAAAACATAGGCCAGAAGAGTCATTGTATTTTTCGAGGAATCAGTACAGTAGGTCAGCATCAACAGATGGGTACTGACTAGCTCAGGCAAGGGTTGGTCTTGGGACTGGTGGTCTCTAGCTGCTTGTTTCATGGCCCTGGTGACTTAAAGAAAAGGGAATACTGACTCTGTATGTGAGAGTTAGACATGGGAGGTGACCGGGAATCTGGACTTGCGATTAGTACTTTGGAACATGTTTTCTATGCTGCACTTTTCAAAGTTGATTTGCCAAAGAGATACAAACAACTTCCCATTGTTAATTTGCTGCTGTGACTAATAGATGCTCTATGGGCAAATACAGAATCTAAGGAAACACAAAACACATTTCACCACTTGGCCTCTGAGTTTAGCATGGCTGGGTGGAAGGAGAGAGAGAGCTGCGCTCCTTGTGAGGAGTTTCTAGATGTTCAATCTGTCTGTCCATCACCAAGTTCTCATAGATAGGGTGGCAACAAGACCTAAGGGAATCTACTTCTGATGTTTGCTAAATGGACATGCCACCCACATAATTATGTTTATGGCCGTAGACTAGTGCTGCTCTCATCCTTGCCAGAGAAGCTTTATATGGTGATCTGAGGTAAATGCAGAGACTCTGTACAATACGCCAAAGTTCTGAGAGAACAAGTGTCTGTTAAGTGCTTAGCTCTAAATGTGACATCTCTGTCACCCCGCCCAAGGCTTAAGGAAGGAAACACCACAGAAGAGCGTGTGGAAAGGTTGTAAGATTTGGAAGGTAGGAGGAGTGTTGTGAAGCACCGCCTTCTGGATGTGTCATGGCCGTCATGATGATGAACACACTGTGACTGTGGGTACTACACAGAAGGTGTCAGAAAAATAATACATAAAAATAGGATGTGGACTAATTGGCATAAAAAGAGGACTCATCAGGAGTGGGAGAGAGATAAGGGGTTAAGGGGGTAGGAAATATGACTAAAATACATACATACATACCAACACACACACACACATATAATTATACTAATGTTAGACATTTAGGACTGAGCACTCCATAATGACGTGTGGTTCCCGCATTAACCACTGTCTATTGCAGGAGGAGCACTGATCTAGGAGTATAAAGATAAGAACTAAGAGGCCATTTTGATACGATGTCCGCTTAGCAAGATAATACTAGTAGGGTCTTCCTTGAGGCTTACAGCCTATCTAGCCTCAGGTTCTTGGCTCTCATAATGGTGTAAGGTTTTAAAACTGAAGGTGGTGCTGGCTTCACAATACTGTGAGTATGGTATACTAAAACTCACCAGATTGCATAAATATGTTTATTGTATGCTATGACTATTTTCTATCAATAAATATTTTTTATTTTTATATTTTATTTAATTTTAACTTCTGTCTGTTGGTGTGGGAGTGTCAGATCTTGGAGTCACAGACAGTTGTGAGCTGCCATGTGGGTTCTGGGAATTGAACCCAGGTCCTTTGGAAGAGCAGGCAGTGCTCTTAACCACTGAGCCATCTCTCCAGCCCGAAGGACACAGTTAAGCTAAAAGCTTAGGAATCAAGTGGGTTCTGAAGTTTGGAAATTAGGGTTAGGGTTCTTGGCTTTACAGTTGTGTTGTCAGATCCTAAGCGCAACAGCCTCGATACTCATACAACCTGGAAGATAACTCCACAAAGGTTTTGAGTTTCACTCTGAAAGAAGAGATATAGAGATCATGCTTTGTTACCAGCAGGTACTTTTTTGGTGAGTCGGTTCAGTGAAAGCCTCGTTTGGCCTTCCCAGGGTCACCATACCACATTCCTGCCAATGCTAGCTACCTCAGTAATATGTTTGGCGAACCATCTTCAAGACAGTAGATGATGACAACAGGGTTGGTGCAGCCCAACACTGTGGTGCAGAAAGTCCCCACTGAGCACCACGGTGAGTTCCTGGAAACTGTGTCATACAGCCAACCAGTGTGAGGTACCTCACATTGTGACAGACAAGCAATATTATACACCAAGGATGCGGCATACAACTATCGAGTACAACTTAAGTCAACATATGGCCAGATTACTTTTGAAAACAAAGATATGTACACCATGAATCCCATTACAATTTCAGAACAAAAATGCGACCAAGTTCTAGATTTTTCTATTGGAAATGCAAACATGGAGTTTACTTTGAGTCTGAATGGCATCTTAAAGTAGTATGAAGCACAGCTCACAACCTCTTCATAATCAGGACTTCAAACACAGTGTGCCCACGGTAATGATTAATGATTTTTATCTGAAACTATAGAACGTATGGTTTCACTATTACCCAGATTCTTCAGGTCTCTTGGAGGACTGTCTGAGGAAGTCTTAACAGGTGTGTGCATGGCATGTTTGTGTGTGTGTGTGTGTGTGTGTGTGTGTGTGTGTGTGTGTCTGTGTCTGTATGTATTGTGTTTTACAGTCTTTTAAGCATTAAACATATATTTTCAGAAACATTCCATGGATTCGTTGTATGCAAGAAGTATATGAGAAAACAGTACATGTGTGTATCAAAGGGACAAATATACCTGTGGAGAGCAGGGGCAGCGCTCTCCAGCAAGGGCTGTCTGTAATGGGTAAATGATAAGATTGTGCCTGGCTTAGCCAGTTCAAGAAAGATGAGCACGTTCTTCCCTTAGGCTTGGCAGTGATGTCTGATAGACTGGGTTCAGTTGCTGTGTCCCAGCTGTTTTACTTTGTGACAAATTTTGTACAAACTCCAATATTTACATATGAAATTCCATTTGTTAATGACCTAGCAGCTAAATTTATAGATATGTAATCAGGAGAAATGATTCTTTTCACACACACAAAAAAAAACATGTTCATGAATGTCCATATTAGCATTACTGATAAGAGCCAAATTGAATTCAAACACTCCTAAACTGATTAAGTGTGTGAATAAAATATGATATAATATATATTCTGTTATAATTTGCCATAAAGGAGAATTAAGTACTAGCATATGTAATAGCATACATGAATCTTTTTTTAAAATATTAACATTTATGCCGGGTGCATTGAGTGGCACACACCTGTCATCCCGCCACTCAGGGAGGCAGGGGCAGGTGGATCTCTGTGAGTTTCAGGTCAGTCTGGCCTACAAAGCACTTGTTCAGGCTACACAGAGAAACCCCATCTTGAAAACACCCCCTCCTCCCAAAAAAAATAAAAATTAAAAAATTAAAAGTTAACTTTACTTAGGTTGAATGTGTGTGTGTGTGTTATTATACACATGTACCAATCGTGCAAGGGGAAGTCAAGGACAGCTCATAGGAGTCTAGTCTCTCTTCCACCATGTGTGTCCTGGTGCTCACACCCAGGTGGTCAGGCTTGGCAGCAATCTCTTCACTCGTTGAGCCGTCTCAGTGGCCAGCACGAATGAGTCCTGAAAAGCACCGTTCTCAGTGTTGCTAGCACAGCGGAGCTGGACATAAAGAACTAAACACTGTGTGGAAAATCCCCGTCTATGGAGACAAAACAGATGAGTGACGGCCAGAGGTTGGTGAACTGGATGGAGCAGAAGTGGAGACAGTGTTGAAAGGGTGTGCGGTTTCTTGGAGTATGGAGATATTCTAAGATGCATTGGAAAAATGGTGAGCCGCTAAATTATGCACTTCGAATGACTCAGTTATATTGTATATGAATTATATCTTGTGGAGTGTATTTCTTTTTTTTAATTAATTTATTCAGATTACATCTCAATTGTTATCCCATCCCTTGTATCCTTCCTTTCCTCCCTCCCTCCCACTTTCACCCTATTTCCCTCCCCTATGTCTGTGACTGAGGGGCACCTCCTCCCCCTCTGTATGATCATAGGCTATCAAGTCTCATCTTGGTAGCCTGCTATCCTTCCTCTGAGTGCCGCACGGAGTTTAAATATAATTGCAATTACATTTCCACATCTGACCACCCAAGAGGCAATACAAAAGGAATTTTCATATTAGATGTCCTGACTTCAGACACAAACATAGCCTATGTTAACAGCACTCCTGGCACTCTGGTGTCAGGGAGGGAAACATAATTAATAATCTCAGTACATGTGAGGCAAGAGCCACAAAGAGATTAGTTTATCACTTGGTACTATTCTTATGAATTTTGTTTGCCTGGGTTTTATTTACTTATTGTTAAATAATATTTTTGTTCAGTGTAAATCCTTTTTACTTATTGATATCACACACCTCACTGAGTAGAGGATATATTCCAAACACCATGCATACAAGGATCAATGCTTTTCCACCTTCAGTTTTGTCCATCATGGTCCAGAGGAATAGAGATCAGATGTTCTGCGGCCATCACAGTCAGGGGCATGATGGGTGCTGAAAAGGGCTCTTTGGTTTGGCTAAGGAACTATTGATTGGTTTGTGAATGGCTATTATTAGATTGGGCCACTCGTTTATCTTTGAACCATGGCTTGATCTTCTGTTAAAAGAGGAGCAAGCTGAGGATGTAGTTAGGGTGATAAAGTTCCTGTCTAGCATGCACGGAGCCTTAGGTTTGGTCCCCAGTATCACAAAGCTGGGGTTAGAGTGGGGGCCGCCTCATACCTGTAACCCTAGTGCTCGAGAGATTGAGACGGAAGGATAAGAAGTTCAAAGTCATCCTCACGAACACAGCAAATTCCAGGCCAGCTTGGGTTACATGAGACCGAGGCTTTAAAACTAACTTAATAGTGAACAAAATGTAAAAGAGAGCCTAGATTCTTGCCCACCCATCCAGGGCTGTATCCTAGCTGTGTTCTAAAAAACTTCAACACCTTCCATTTGGGTAATGTTTTCTTCTTTCTGTTGTCGAAGGAACAGGAGTCGGTGCATCCTAAAAGAGAACCCTCCTTTCATATTTTCCTAGGTAAATAGCCTTCCTTTGTGCTGTTTTTAATTATCTGTAGGACCTAATAATGTTTATTATTACAAGGCTATATTATTATTATTATTATTATTATTATTATTATTATTATTATTATTATTTCAGTAAAAACCCACTAGCAATCAATCAAGACACTGATTTTTTTTTAATATTTTAAAATAGCCATAGTTAACCTGGGTCAGGGCAGACATTAATCCTCTAAACTACTTCCCATAGTGGGGCAGATATAGGATACCTGCCCCAATCCCATGCCATCTGTTTCTACTACTGTCTATCAAGATACCTCCCATCCATAATCCCAAATACTTGCTAATGTTCTTCATCTAGGCCATCCCACTCCGTCTACTCTGGTCACGTGATTCTCTTCCATCTACCATGGCAGTCTTCTTCTCCTCTCTTCTCCTCGGGTCCCTCTTATTCCTCCTCTTCCACCTTCTCTTCCCAAGATCCTTTCTGTCTCTATAAGCCCAGGAACCTTAGCCACACCTATCTCAATTGCCCTGCCCAGATGTGCAGCCTTTTATTAATTAGCATCAAAATACATTAGACCAGCCCCACCACCTTTGCCACAGTGAGCTGATGCCCAAGGTTTTGTGGTAACCAGCATTTCCTTACTGCCAACATGCCATGTGTGTAAGTAAATCAATGGTGTCATTGACAAATGCTACTGGGAAAGAAATGTCCACTTACTCCCAGGAATTCTCAGGACTGCATCCTTTACCCACTGTGCTAAAATTTACTTATAGTTTTATGAAGAAGGAAATTAATAATGAAACTTGAATTATCACCCATAATGTTACTGGTTTCCATATGCCCCAAGACTCATTTATCTCTTACCATCTCTTGGCATTTCACCAAAACCCAAAGGATGCAAAAATGAGTCATGGCTTTGTGAGTCTTACTCTGTCTGTTCCCTTTACCTTCACGGCTGTGAGCAAGAGAGAGGAGGTGTGTCATACCAAACCCACTCTTAGCCAGTAACAGAGGAAGTGAAGGGAGCTCTTCCAACCCCAGGGCAAGGAAATGCATTTGTTGTGGTGACTAGCTTAGAAAATGAAAGTCTGATGCTGTTTGCCTGGGAGGGTTAGTTTGGTTCTCCCAAGCTGGCGTCTAAGAGGCAAAGCAAGAATCTGTGTGGTGTGTACAGAATCATTCTCTGAGATGATGAGAACAATTCTCAAGAACATTTATTTTTGGTGCCCCTGGACAACAGCAGTGTGTGTGTGTGTGTGTGTGTGTGTGTGTGTTTGTACATAAGCATTTTTATGTGAGTGTGTGCATTCATATGTGAATGTGTGCATATTTATACAAGAGTATGTATGAGTGCATGTGTTTGTATGTGCGTGTGTGTGAGTGCATTGTGTATATACGTATTTTTATTTGTGTGTGTGTATGTGCATGTGTTTGTATGTGAGTGTAAGTGTGTGTGTAATGTGCATGCATTTATGTGTGTTTGTATGTGAGTGTGTATTTGTATGTGTGTGTGTGTGTGTGTGTGTGTGTGTGTGTGTGTGTGTGTGTGCGCTATGGACCCAGAAGACTCTTCTTTTGATAAGGGTGACTGTGTTCTAACCTGGAGCAGGGTAATAAGACTGCTCTGTGGAGCTAGAAGCAGGAGAATCCATCTCACAGAAAATATGAATGATAACACAAAAGCATCCTTAAGAATCTGAACCACAGATACACAGATAAGGAAGGAATTGTTTATTACTTAGTATAATCCTTATTTTGCAGTTAAAGAATTTCAGTAAGGCACTATGATTTCTCTAAGGTCCCACAAGAGGATCTTGGTCTATTGAAACTAAATTTCATGTTATCCACAGGGATTACTTAGAATAAATCAGGTAATAGTTATGTGTGTGTGTGTGTGTGTGTGTGTGTGTGTGTGTGTGTAGTACATAACTATTACTCAATATTTATATGCTGTTTTACTATAAAACATAGTTAAAAAAGAAGGATCCACCCTTTTGAGCAGAGTGGAAATAATGAAAGCATAGACTCATACAACTATATTTTCTTAGTCTTCAATGGCTTTATCTGAAAACTGGAAATGAGGTCAGTGAGATGTCTCAGGGGTGTTAACTAAGGATAACACCAAGGCTGACAATCTGAGATCGCTTCCTGGGACCCAGCAAGTTGTCCTCTAACCTCCACACATACACGGTGGCATGCACAGACCCTCCCACATCCGTGTACATGTATACACACATACACACACTGATAAGTATAAAGTACATACTCCCACATACATGTATATGCATGTACCTGTATACACACTAATAAGTATTAAAAAAATCTTAAAACCTGAAGATGACAGCATCTATTGTCACAGGGCTAATTATTATGGCAGATTGAAAATAGCCATATATCCTTTGCCACTTTTCCAATCAAGAGCTGCTTCCTATCTCTTCTAGTTTGGAATCTCAGGCACAACTGCTTTGACCGACAGCATGACATGGAAGCCGTGGCCCACCAGCTTTACACTTAGCTCCAAGGCAACTATGAAGATTCCTCCTTGGGGTGGAGCTCTGAGCTTTGCGTAGGAGAATTCCAGCTCCCTTCTGCAGAGAGAGTCTGCATGGATAGGGCAAGGAGCAACAGCTCAGAAGGCACCTTCCGGCCATCGCTGCCAGAGACCATCCTGACCTCTCCAACCTGCTGAATTGTCTGTTGGAAACTAAATATGCTCCGTGAAGAACAGGCAGATATCCCAGGCCAGGTGCCCAGGTTCCTGTAACTGTGAGGCACAAGCTTTGGGTTTTACAGGTTTGAGGATAGCTAATCATGCTGCAATGGATACTGTGGATGCTCGCAATAGTCAGCAAGTGAGTATGTACACAAAGTGCGTTGAAGCAGGGTCTGGTTATTAGCTGGTAGCATTTCCTTCTATGCCACCTCTCCCCTTCATCTCCCTCCCCTTTCTATTATTCCTTCTCCTACCTTCTCAAATGTGTCACTGACTTGGTAAATCCTGACGCTCTCGGCAGCCGATGTTCATCGCCTCTGCCCGGTGACGGCAACAGTGAAGTCTCGACGGCATCATTTCCTGAAATACTCCTTAGATTTCCGCTTTTCCCCAACAAACTAAGCCCAAGGCAGCTGATAAGCCACTCTGACACGTAAGACCTCAGCTTGACATGTTACATATGAAATCGCCGCCCACCCCCCACCCCGACCCCGTTTATTAATACGTTGCAGCGCTAACCCTAAACTAGAAACTGTTAGATTCTTGGAGGGCAGGCGTGGATGACATCAGTCCTGTTGTCAGAGAAATTAGGTAGAGCAAGGGTAATGTGAGAGAGAAAGAACAAATAAAAGCTCCCCCAGAGGGAAGCGTCTCCGAGGTAGGGGTCTGATGCTGTGAAAACAGAGAACAGAGTGATCCGCTTTAGGTGGCAAAGTCAGGGAAGGCCTACTGAGACGTGACACCGGCACTAAGGTTTACTAGACACGATGAAAATGCCGTGAAATAAATCTAGAGAGTGTCCTTCGAAGTGGTGAGGGCGGGGGTGGGGGTAGGGGGACAGGATAGCGTGGAGTCTTGTGGGAAAGAACCTTTTCCCTGACGCTCGGTGGAGCCTGGCATAAGATGGAGGAGCTCATTTCATCCACTATCCGGTGGTGACGCCTCCCGCTGAATGCAACTCGGAACTCCCGCAGCTCTGTAGCTTTAAGTTAGATTTTGATTGCGTCCAAGGATAAAACAGGCCCTGCATTCTCGAAAACTGATCCCGAAATCTCCATGCAGAGGTTATTTTTGTTTTCTGTGGAGAATATTAGAACTAAAAGATTTGTTGTTGTTGTTGTTGTTGTTGTTGTTGTTGTTGTTGTTGTTGTTTTTGAGACCCGGTCTCACTATGTAGTTCTTGATGTCCTGGAACACACTAGCCCAGGCTGGCCTTGAACTCAGAGCTGCACCTGTCCCCACCCCTACGCCCAAGTGCTGGGGTTAAAGGCTTGTGTCCTTGAAAACATTTTTACACGTGGCATCATTTGACTTCTTGTCTAGCCCTATAGTTAATGATTTTGAAGACCTTTTGGGGGCTTTGAACTGTGTCTGATTCACAAGGTCTAGGACGTAGGTGTACAAGTGGACAGCAATGGAAAGCACTAATGGAAACTGCTAGAATTCTGAGAACTCCCAAAGCTATACTTCTTCCCCGCAGACTGCTTGCCGAGAGGCTGCTGAAACACTTACCAGGGTGAACCACTAACACAAGTGGAAGGGCAGTTTATTCCTGAGAATGTCTTGAAAGAGTTGAGAATTCTATGCAATAATAATTAACACCTGTGGGATCAGATTAGGAATGGTTGCATGTACCACAATAATTTCAAAATTATAGGTATATAGACATTTTAAGTGATAGTAACATTAAATACTTAAAAATACTTGGAAATGATAGACAACAATATCAAATAAAAGTAGGTAAAAAGCAATGTAACTACAATTATATGAAATACGTATATAAAATAATGAGTTAGAAAACAAAACATAGATAGCAATTTTTTTTTTTTGGTTAAAGCTTGTAAATTTTTTTTAACTTAAAAGAGCATCTTGGTGTGCCCTTAAGTGGCTTCTGTACAATGCTGCCATTCTGGATGCTTCTAGGATGCAGAATTTGTTTATCAGTCCTTGAAGTTCTTTCAATCCCATCTGGGAAATACACAGAACTCAGAATCCCATGGAAAGCATTCTCACTCTGTCTCTGTCTCTGTTCTCTGTCTGTCTCTGTCTCTCTCTCTGTTTTCCTAATAATAATTGAATTCAGAAGCCATTTGAAAACACTGAACACATATTAAAAAGTACTATCTTCAAGAGAGCCTAGGAAAGCAGATCCCAGACATGCCCTGTATGCCCTGTGCAGATCTGGGTGACTCTCACCAAGCGCTGCTTATGTTGAAGCTGGGTAAGGAGCCCCTGACTGTGCATTTCCTTTGTATCTATTCAATTATTTAAATGGAGTTTGATTTTTATAACTGATAACATTTCAAGAGATCTTTCTGTAGGCACTTTTCTCTTCCAAGAGTTCTTGTAAAATAGAGCCAGAAAAACAGTCTTCCCCAAGGAAGAGCACACCAGCTAATTATCTCACACCAGATGGTCAGTCCTGAAAACATGTGCATGCAAGTAACATTGTACAGTGTAAGCAGATTGTAGCTATGAATTTAGGAGTGTGTGTGTGTGTGTGTGTGTGTGTGTGTGTGTGTGTGTACATATACATGTATAAAACAACAGTCAATGAAAAAAGAGGCTATGAATTTCAAAGAGAGCAAGGATAGGTATTCTGGAGGGTTAGGAGGAAGGAGAGGGAAGAGGTAAACGATGTGATTAAATTATAATCTCAAATGATAAAAAAAAGTTAATAAAATGATATAGACCTCAGGTGGGGCATGTGAAAGATTTTCATTTAAATGAATCGATCTCTGATGAGCTCATTTTGAAAAAAGAAACATCTGGCTGCCCTATGTTCACTGCCTTAGAAAAGCAATTCCATAACTTAGTGCATTAAAATTTCCTAATAAGGAAATGTGTACTCTGTTTGAATGATGGATGGGAAGAGGTAAAAGTGAAGACTCAGCATTGGCCAGGAGTCCTAGGGAATGCTGACAAGTGACGTCAGTCATGTTAATATGTTGTGGGAATTGCTGGTTCTCTCTGCTTTTACAAACAGCGCTATTTCTTATCTTTCTCTATTTGTTTGTTTGTTTACATTGAGAGGCACAGCTAAGGGAGAGGCGTGAACGTCGCTATGGCTATGATCTCGCCTCAGGTGTTTCTCTGACGTGGTTGAACTAATTTGTTGTTTTACAGGTAACTATGTCAGGTGAATATTTTAAACTAATTCAATAAATGTGCAATAGTGATTCACATTGTCTTAAACTATCTCTTTAATCATTAGAGACGGGGGAGCCTTTTTAATTTAAGTTTTGTCACAATATTTACTAACCTATAAACTACTTGTGCTAAGTTCTTGTTAAGCTCGGCTGTTTCATGGGGAGTTGTCTAGCACACTCAGGAAGTGGACATCAAAGTGGAAAACGAAGAGCTGAGCTGCTTCTTGCTTTAAAAAAAGGAAAGGACCGTATTGAGCCCACTGAACTTGACCACAGCGGCTTAGCCCTCCCCTGGTGCCCTATTTCTCTCTTGCTTTTGACCCTGAACTTCCCTGAAAATATAAATTACGTCATTTATGTTCATTTAATATGCTCTTACCATACAGCTAGTATTTAGTAAGGAACAATGGAGGAAGGAAGGAAGGGAGGGAGGAAGGGGAGGATGGATCGGGAGGGGGAAGAGAAATAGAGAGGAGGCGGAGGGAGGCTTTGTAGTTTTACAGAAAGGTTCTAATAATAAACATTATCTTTACCATGATCATAGCTTCAAAGCAGAAAGTGATGTGCTGTGGTTCATGTTTTCATATTACCTTCATCAATTCACATACATTCACTGATTTTATGGGGAACTGGAGGTTTTGTAGGATTCCATCTAGTGGTTTTTTTTTCCCTTATATGTGTGTGGGGGCGGCATGTGTAATTGTACAAGTTCAGATGTATTGCACGTGTATATACACATGCATGAGGAGACCAGAGTTTAATATCAGGTGACTTCTTCAACTCATTTTTCTCTTAACTTTTAAGACACGATCTCTCTCATTGAACCTGGGCTCACTTTCAGGGATCATCCTGTGTCTACCTCTACAACCATAGGATTACAGGTGTGAACTGTCTCACACAGGATTTTCTATGGGTGTTGAGGGTACAAACTTAGATGCTCATGATGCCATGGCAAGTACTTTACTGACTGGACCGTCTCCCTGGTCCCCTTCATCTACCTAACCCTGAAATAATGCAGCGTCCTGTGAGAAATATGTCTTCAATCCTGTCTCCTCTTGTTTCTTTGCCCAAATCTGAATAACAGGGCCGTGCAGCAGGCTCGGTGGCTAAGGAGATCTTCTATACACCCATAAGTAACTGGTCCTGGATCCCCTGAGCACTCATGTTTTTGTTGGTGGTGATGGTGGTTGTTCCGGTTTGTTGTTACTTCTGCTTGTTTGATTGTTCTTGTTTTGTTTTTTAAAGCTAGGCATACCGTTTGTAACTTCACTGTACTGCTTCTAGTCGACGGTGACAGGAAAGTCACCCTCTGGCCGGCTACTTGAGCACAAAAGGCAAGCTCCAGGTTCAGCCAGAGACTCTACCTCAAAGGAATAAGGCTGGGAGCCACAGAGCCGCCTATCCCACACCGTTCCATCCCCACACATACATACAACATGTGAGCACACACATATGTAAAAATGAAAAACAAAGCACAATCAAAGTCTAATCTAAAGACCTCTGGCAATCCTCTCTACCCCTTGTGCGCGGGTGTGCGTGTGCGTGCTCATGCACGTTCACTTGCATGCTAATTCCTGCCTCAGAGTCTTTGCTCAGGGTGTCTCTCCTAAAACACCCTCTTCCTTCTCTTCTGCATCTTCCCCTCCCTTCAAACTGAAGTCATATTTGGAGCGATGAGAATCGTGAAGCTGCCCCTTATACACCGTCTCTGCTTCCTGTTTATTCTCTTACAAGTTCCTTCAACATTCTAGTGAGCCACGCTAGACAGCTACCTTTATTCCAGCTTGCTACCCCGCCTACCCCCAACCTTTGCCCCTGACCACCTGCGATAAAACTTTCAAAGCCTGGACAGGTCCCTGCCCTCACCCCTGGGATTCCCCTGGACTATGGGGTGTGGTCGGGACTCCCACACAGTGATCTTCTGCCCTACTTCTGGATTTGACAGTAAATGGCTTAGCAGCGAGGGGGGGCAGAAAGGCCCGTGGGTTTGCTTTTGATGATGTTCCTATTGTCTCAAAGCCGGTGAACGTTTCCTGTTCTTGTTAAAGAAGCTCTTTCAGTTCACATCTTTGATTTTTTTTTTGTCTGTCCTTCCTGGATTCCAGCTTCTTCCTGCTTCCTACCCCTTTGGGGCTTCCTCGGTTCAAATCGTTGTTTCTCTTAGCCCATGTATGCTTCTTCCCCCCGTTAACTCACATCTCTCGTGGCAGTTTCATCTCTTATTTCTCTTAGTCAAATAATAGCTTCTCAGGGAATACAGTTTCATTTAGTGGAGTTTTTCTTTTTCATATCGACTTCATTTCTAATATGAGTGCCTGCTCTAGAATCAGCCCAGCTGACATAGTTTGTCCATGCCACCTCATGCTGTTGAACACTGCTTTCTCTCTCAGTGAGCATATAGAATCCTGTTGCCTGTGCTCCCTCCTGCGTCTTTCCTCTCCTCACCTCCTTCACAGAGGCTGAAGTCAATGCACTGACCTTCGGTAAATTACCTTAACCATTTCAGTTCTATCTTCTCTTAGAGAAATATGACAATTTCATAGTTTTTGAGAGAAAATATGATATCATTATAAATATCACTCTCTTGCTTCTATTTCTGACATTTTTTTTTTCTTGAGGAAGCCATTCTATTTCAGTCTTGTTAGCTTTATCCTTGTTCTTTTATTCAGTAAGTATTTGAGCTCATGTTGTGTGGCAGGCGCTGAGCAATATTGGAAAGTCAGAAATGAAATGTGTTAGATAATGTTACTGTTCTCGCTGAATTTATGGTCTGATGGGAGAGTCAGATAAGCAAGCCTCCATCTCTCCATTTGTGTCTGCCTCACTGAAAAACGCTCTCTGCGAATACGCTCCTCCACGCAGGTGCTGTGGGAAAGATGCCCGAGCCGTCAAGGAGCTACAGCCTCTGTGCGGTGTGTGTGGTAGACAGATCAGACAATGGGGAGCTGGCCATTTCTGGAGGGAGAGGCTAATGAAGAGAAAGGGCTTCCCTGAAGAGAGGGGGCCTGAGGAGAATACCAATTGTGCTAAAGGGACCTGGGGAGTATTTCAGAATGAGCAGCATATCTGACAAATTACCATTTGATATTGCAGTTGCCCTGGGCAACTATAGATCTGCAAAGCAGCTAGTGCTGCTCCTGTGGAATCTCTGAGGGGAGGGGTGGTAGGGAGAGTCCTGCGCTGTGAGGAGAGGCATGGATGAGAGGGTTTATTACAAGGTGGCATTTAAATAGAGATCTGAATACAGTGATGGAATAATCATGCGAGCACTTGGAATAAGAACATTCAAATCATGTTAGATAGGACTTGGTGGTTTACTTAGATGATGTTAGGGAGCCTAATATTTGCACAGGGTCACCATATGCAATGCAAAGGAAGACAGAAGCTATAACAACAATCAGGATGAGCCATAAAGTCACAGCAGGGCATTAGAAGCAGTTTGGCTCTATGAATTGTCTGAATCTTGATGAGTGCAACAGATGGAACTGGTGGTTCAATGGACATAGAGTGTGAGAGGGACAAAGATGTTAAAGGTGACCACAAGACTTTTGGCCCAGGGGATTCGAACCACATAGTTGCCATATCTGAGAGGACGGCAAGAAGAGCAGGTGGAGCATATGCGCATGCATGGGTGAGTGCGTGTGTGTGTGTGTGTGTGTGTGTGTGTGTATGTGTGTACACCAGGTGTTCAGATTTGCTCAGATTAGTTTGAGGAACATAATGAACATCCAAACGTGTGTAGCAGCTCAGCAGCTGGATGGAGCTAGATCTGCAGTTTGTCTGCAGAAGGAGGTCATGGAGTGAAGTCTCCCAGAGAAATGATTTCAAAGACGTTCATGTCACCTTACAAGATGCTGCACACATCTCTCTTTTTTTTTAAAATACATTTTTATTAATTTATTCATATTACATCTCAGTTGTTAGCCCATCCCATGTATCCTCCCATTCCTCCCTTCCTCCCACTTCCCCCCTACTCCCCTCCCCTCCCCTAAGTCTGTGTCTGAGGGGGACCTCCTCCCCCTGAATATGCTCATACGGTATCAAGTCTCTCCTTGGTGACCTATTATCTTTCCTCTGAGTGCCACCAGGCATCTCCATCCAAGGGACATGTTCAAATATGGAGCACCAGAGTTTGTGTGAAAGTTAGTTCTCCTTCTCCACTCAACAGTGGAGAATGTCCATTGGCTAGTCCGGGCACACATCTCTTGATTAAACACTTTCAAGAACAAATCTGAGTGCACAAATGTTATGTACTGACATTTTCAACTTTATTTCATTTTTAAGATACTGTTTGTTTGTTTGTTTGTTTGTAAACTGGCATCAGAGCACACTAATGTCTGCAAGCCACATTTTGAAAAACCTAGTGTAGGAAATCAGTAGAGGGCTAAGACCTGAGTCCTGGTGTCAAACTAGTGTGTGGGTTTCTAACACTAATTATAAAAAACCGAAGCTAAGAAATGTTACTACTATAGTAAAAACTATTACATATAATATATATTTATTATATTGTATATACTGTATATTTTATGTACTATAATGCACATAATTTCCTACATCTTATATAATATGTACATTTATATTGTATTATGTAATATATCATATATAATAGTTTTTAATATAATATACAAATAGTTTTAAATATAATATGTAATAGCTTTACTATTTTAAAATTTTTATTTATTTTATTATTTTTACTATTTATGTATTTTATTATATATATAATTAAAATTTAAAAATAAGTTTTACTTCTCTGAAGAAAATTAACCCGTGAAAGTATTTTAAATAAATCTATAAGACTTTGTAGGGTTTCCTAAAATTGAAATGACTATGTCCAAGTTTGGTTTCAGTTGCTGTGATAAAACACTAACCAAAAGCAACTTGAAGGAGGAAAGGTTTTGTTTCTGTTTTGTTTTGTTTTGTTTTGTTTGGGGCTTGCGTTTTACACAACACTCCGCCATGGAGGGAAGCCAGGATAAGTTCAAGGCAGGAACCCAAAGTACAGGTCATAGAGGAATGCAGCTCAGTGGCTTACTTCCAGGCTAATGTTCATCTGCCTTTGTTATGTATCTTAACACACAGCCTAGCTGTGGTACCTCCCACATCAATTAGCAATCAAGGAAATACAGAGCAAAGGCATGGTAATGTTTGTCTTTAATCCCAGCACTGAGGCAGAGTAGGTGGATCTCTTTGAGTACAAGGCCAGTGTGGTCTACATTATGAGTTCTAGGAAAGCCAGGGCTACATAGAAAGACCTTGCCTCAATAAACAAACAAACAAATAGGTAAATAAACAAAACCCCCAAAGTTATAATTAAGGTATGCTTTTGTTGTAAATGTAACATTTACATTAATATATGTGGAAAATATACTGAAAATGGTCAGCATTCCACATTATGTTTATTTTTAAAGGACTTACTGTTTTGGATAAATCAGTTAACACCTAAATTCTGGGTACTCACCAGATAAAACTGGTCATCTCTAGACATCAATGCAAATATATGTCGCAGCTCGAACGACCGGCAAGAAAGACGCGACCACCGGTTCTTCTCCTAAGCAGCTTTACTCAGGCCTTCTTTTTCTTCTTTGGATAAATCCCCCAAGCCACGCCCCTCACGCTCATTTATATCACCCAAACAGCCAATCACACTAAGCCACGTCTCACACGCTGATAGGCTCACGAGCAGCGGACCTCTTTCAAATAAGGGGTTGTTTGTTTAAATCGAGGCGGCTCCGGCTGCATGCCAGGTGCCATGTGGAAGTGGAGGTCCACAAAGGGCTCTGTGGCTCCCACAAATACACACACACAAACACACACACACAACTGTGTTGTGAAAGGCCACACCTTCAAGTATGGTTAAATCAAAAGAAAATGCCCCCAGGAATTTCCATATTCCCATGGTTGATCTGAAGTGATATGGGCATGATGCCCACTGCATAAGCATAAAATTTAGAGATACTCTCAATACCTCAGGGTACTCCCTGATTTCATTATGAGAAGAACACACACACATGCGCACACACACACACACACACACACACACACACACACACACACACACGTATATCCAACCAACTCCTCACCACAAAACATCTGCGAAAATACAAATTCACATTAGTACCTATTCTAATCCTCCCTGATATTTCAGCTAGTGCCACATTGATGCTAATTCCTGTGGAGCTGGGAACAAACATCTACTCATACCAGGTCGGGAATCAATGACAGACCAAAGTTCAACTTAGCGAACCAATGAGTTTTATTAGGGTTACTTACAGGAATATGGGTGAAGGCTTACTTACAGGAAGAGAAGTGACTCAAAGACAGCTGTATCACTAAAGTCCAGTCCAGCATGAGTGGACAGCTCACAAAACCTGGAAACCTGGATTGTACTGCAGGCAGCTGGATTTCTGGAGGCAGCTGAGGTGCTCTGAGCCCCATTAGGCAGTTTGGCGAGACTATGCCTCTTCCAGGCAGCCCAGCTACTATAACAGTCTTCTAGGCCGTTTACATTGTCTGAGAGCATCTCTCAGCAGTATTTACTGTTTATATATGCTTGGTAAGAGAGGTGGCTAGTTTATCTGGTCAGTTTTAGGGACTTCCTGAAGCTTTTGGGTTCGAAGTATAGAACCTTTCCCCTCTCCTCAGAACATCGAATATTTTATCAAACTTCTGTGCAAGATGGAAGTGTATACCTCAGAGGAGGAACTTGCTATATAACCCTTACAGTAAAAATGTCTAGTTTGTAGTATGTGTTGAATTTTGTCAGTTAGTTCCCCCCTGTCTTTAGCTTTCCTTGACTTTCCTGACTTTGGTACTCTTCAGGATTTGCTTTTCTAAGGAACTGAAGTGAACCTGTATATCATCTAGGCTAACCTTACTATTTACTATTTCCCCCTTTTTAATTCATATTTAAGTAATAAGGAAATTCTTTCACCCTGTGTAAATAGACCATCCTTGAGTAAAGTTTATATTTTCTACTTATTTTGACATTTATTTATAACAACGTAAGTTTGGAGTTAATTCAATAACTCATAACGCCGCACTATCATTATTCTTTTGTTTTTATTTTCATCTTTTCTGTACTTTTTATTTATTCCCCCTGTGTGTGTGTGTGTGATTGCATACACACACATGCCACAGTGTGTATGTGACAGTCAGAGGACAACTTGCAGACATCAGTTCTCTCCACCGTGTGGACACTTGGGGTCAAGCTCTCCGGATTGTAGGGGAGGTGTCTGTATCTGCTGAGGAATCTTATGTAGGGGGCTCTAGTCTGAAAATTAGGTGTTGAGAATCTTTCAGTCTGGCTTCTGTGTCTTTTCCAATGTCATCTTTTTTTTTTTTTTTAAGCATTTCCTCATTTTCTGGTGTAAAACATGCTAAGCATAATTTGTGATGTTTATAGTCTAGCTGTAGAATCAGCTGTTTCTAAGTGAGACCTAGATATATTTACTATTCCTGTGATGTCATTTGTCCCAGACCCTCTCAATGGAGCACATGAGGAACATATATATTTTTACGTACTCATTATGGGTACACACACACTTGTACATGCTTCTATCATAGAAATTCTTTTCTTTACATATTATCATCCACGTTTTCATACCAATACTCCCAACTGCAGCCTAACATCACCTAGTTGTTGTAATTTTTATCTTTAGCAAATGTCTTTAACGTGCTTTTTGTTTGATTTACCTTCCGGTTCATAACCAATATCCTGTTGCCTCACCTTAGACCCTTAAAGAATGGCTGCAACATCCCTATAAGCTAATGTCCTGTGCTTGGCTGCATCCTAGATCTCAAACCCTCATTTGCCTTAAAGGTTCCCAAGTTCCCTAGTTCCATTTCTCATATGTAACCCCACATTGCCCTGGTGCATCATATCGAGACCATCCTGTATAGAAATTCCCATCTATGTGGGAGTCCTCATCAACACACGTGGATTCTGCCACACACCTGGCCCTTCCTTCCATGCAGAGCCCCTCCTCATCCATCACTGGCTCTCTGACATCCACTACCCTCTATGCTGATGGTCTCAGTGTCTTTCCTGGGCTCTGACACATCACGACTAACCTCCACCTGGCTCCCTGTGAAGATGTCTAGTTCACATTCTTTCAAGGGCAGTCTCTCTGCTGGACCACCCTCAGTTTACATCCCTTGCAGATGTGGTTCCTGGCTCCAGCACCCATATCAAGCCCACTCCTGCATGCATAGTCTCTGAACCTTTCTTGGGCTGTGTTGAAGCTTCTACCTTCATCATTCATTGGCCCCACCAATTTGCATCAAGATGGTCCCCTGAGACCAGATGTCTACCTTGGGAGTACATTTCTCAGGAAGAGAAAGAAGAATATTCTATTTAAATCTTGAGCTTTTATTTTTATTGTTATACTGATTAAAAATCCATTGCCTCGGGGTAGATGGGGTGGGGTGGGGGCGGGTCAGGAGGCCACATAGCATAAATTTAAAGTAAATTCATTGTTAAGGTTTTTAATTAATGGAGACACAAAGTACAATAATGGAGAAGGAAAGTACAATTGAGTTAAAATTTACAGTTAGAAGTGACCCCTGAAACAGTTCTTCAGAGATTTAGGCTTCCCAGCATGTTACACAAATGACATTTTAGTTTAGTTCTCTAAGATCCTGGTAGGTTGATTCTGTAATTTTTTTTATCAAAATAATTCATTTTTCCAAAGTATGTTTAGTCTGAAGATTCTCTAGAATCTTCAAACTGTCTTAAGCATTTTGGCTAATAGATCTCTTCCTTGTGGTTACTCAAAGCATGAATTCTGAATCACTTGATTATAACTGACCTTTGTCAACCAAATATCCTGTTAGTTTTTAACTGATTTTCTGTGTAATAAATGGGCCACTCCAGAAGTTTGTGAAATTTAGTTTATAACTTTTCCCACAGTCTAACAGAAATCCAAGCTCACAAACAGCACTCATTAATCTTTTTTATTAATTTTTCTTATTTTTTACATATACATTTATATTATTACACATATACACAATAAACTACCTATAGCAAGAACAACCATGACACAATCAGGAATTATAATACAAATGTTACATTTTCAGTGTTTGGGCTATTTGTATTTGGCAGCCTTGAAGAAAACATCTTTCCTATCTTGGTGCATCTAAAATTCTGAATGTAAATCAGTAGCTATCATATTTCATCATTATCAACTTAAAACATCTATCTAGACCTAAAAACATGTCAACACTAATCTTAGTTGATGCAAACTGATACTGCAATGAGAGAGAGAGAGAGAGAGAGAGAGAGAGAGAGAGAGAGAGAAGCCTTATCCTTACCCAGGCCCAGGGAAGGGGGAGGGGATTTCCCTGCACCTCATTTCTCTCCTCCCTGTACCACTGGACTTCATCCCTACCCACACCTTTCACCTTCACCTACATTCACTTGCATCATTATAGTCTGAGGCCAAAGCCCTTTATTTACTCTGGGGATTGCATGCTGAGTAATTCTTGGAGAGGTACTTGGGTTTCTGACACAGTCGGAGGGAACCACCCAGTCTTAGCACCTTCACTGTGCTCATGTGGTCAGTGGTAATAAGAGAGCCTTGGAATTCCCCAACAGGAATGGAAGGATACAGGCCAGGCTGAGAGAAGCACCCTCTCATACAGCTTTAAAATAACCAGGCATATCAGCTTTATTCTCTCTTTTGAGTACTGTATCATTCCATTGGCTCTGAGTTCACAAACAGGAGATTTGCCATGACCACTATATACCTATATACCTGCCATGGCGTGATGAGCAGTCCTGAAGCATTGGGAGAGAAATCTTTGTAGCGATGAATAGCTTAGTCTCCAGGGAGATGCTATATTGGGAAGTAGTGGCACTTTGATGTTGGGGAAGGCACTGGGAGGTCCTTCAGTCATAGGCGGTGTGCCCTTGAGAGAAATTTTGGGATCCTAACCTCTCAGACTTCCTGCTCCTGAAATTTGTGATTTGCTCTATTCTACACTCCCACCCTCATGTGCAACCTTCACTAAAAGCCCCAAATGAAGAAGCCACCAGAGCAGCGATTCTCAACCGGCGGGTGGAAGAGCCCTGTCAAAGGGTTTGCCCAAGACCATCAGAAAGCACAAATGTTTACATTACGATTCATACCAGTAGCAAAATCACAGTTATGAAGTAGCAAAGAGAATAATTTTATGGTTGGGGTCACCACAACATGAAGAGCAGTAGTAAAGGCTCACAGCGTTAGGAAGGCTGAGGACCACTGCTCTGGGTTTGCATCAGAACTGCAGCAGTGGTTCATGTGGAAGTGCCCAGAGCCCCCCCCCCCCGTTATTGATCTTTTTTTTTTTTCTGAAGAAAGGTACTTCCTCAGGTTCTGGTTGACTAAGTGCAGGAAAGCAACATCTATTGTGTGGTTTTTGCTAGAGAAGAGGAAGGAAATGTATTTGTGTATAATGAAGCCTCCCAAGCCCAGGGATTTCCCACGCGTTGTCTCATGTCACACATGTGTCCCATAAAGGCCCTCTGTACCCCGGGACCTTCCTGAAGATGGAGATTTGAGACAGAAAAGGCTCCATCATCCTCTTCAGGGTCAGCCTTGGATATCTTTCTTTCTTCCCATCAATAACTCTCATCCAACTTTTGATGAAGTGGTACGCAGTACAAACCTCCCAAGATAACCATTTCCTTCTTTAAGGAAGTTTTCCCTTACTTGTGTATATCACATTTTCATTACCCAGTAACCCATCAGTGGTCATGTGAGTGTCTCCAATGTCTAGGCTATTGTGAATAAAGGTATAGGAATAAAGGAGCTATCTAAGACCCTGACTGCAATTCCTTTAGCTATATACCAAGAAGTAGGGTTCCTGAATCAGATGGAAATTTTATTTTTAATTTTTGAGGTACATTTGTGTTGTCTTCAACCTTCCATAGGAACTGCACTGATTTACCTGCTATCAGTTGTACATAGGGCTGCCTTTTCTCCACGTCTTCTGGTATAGAGTAATAGTTATTCTATTATGAGGTGATTTTTCATCATGATTTTCAGTTGCAGACTTTATTTCTATGATAGTAGTGATGCTGAGCCTTTCCCTAGCACCACTGGCCATTTGCATATCTTCTTTGGTGTCTATTTAATACCTTTTGTTAAGTTTTTGTTGTTGTTAATTCTGTTTTATTTGTTTGTTTGTTTGTTTTGCTTGTTTTTGAGACAAGGTTTCTCTGTGTAGCCTTGGCTGTCCTAGACTCGCTTTGTAGACCAGACTGGCCTTGAACTCACAGAGATCTGCCTGCCACTGCCTCCCAGAGTGCTGGAATTATAGGCGTGCACCACCATGCCTGGTTTAGTAAATTTTTTAATTAAAATTTTTATATATTCAATTGTAAAGAACATCCCATCATTTAGAACGGATTATGATATTTTGGAATCTTGATTGATGAGTTCAGATTTTGTTATGGTTTACATCTTAGGTGTCTTCCAAAGGCCTAATTGTAAAGGCTCAGTTGTCATTAGGAATATGTTTTAGAAGGAAATGTTGGAAGACTAGCCTTTACCCTACCCCAACTCCTAATGCTTCTTTGTCACCACGAAGTGAACACCCTCATCAGCCAGGCTCTCCCACCATGATGGACTGTGCTGCCAAAGGCTTAAAACAAGAAGACCGAGGTGGTGCACTAAAACGTTGGATGAAACCTTTTCTTACTAAGTTGATTTTATCTGATACTTTGTTATAATGATGAAAATCCAACACATATTATATTTTAGTAGTAGCATGTAGGAAATTTGTAAGAAAGTGGATGACATGAGCTGATTATCAGTTTTGGAGCTGTGTGGTAGAGTGGGTAGTTTGGGTGTCATTAGGTAATATTTCATTAGAGTCTGACCATTTATTTATTCCACAAATATTTGTTGAGCATCCAGTAGTTGGTAATATTCAGTCTAAAAAGATATGGCACCTATCACTAAAAACTTTCTGACCAGGTTGGTGACATAGTACCATTGAAAGTGCTAGTAGTATAAAGAAAATTTAAGTCCGACTGGTAAAGATGAAGCAATGCTATATGGGCAAATGGCACTGTATTTGAGTTTTGAAGGATGGTTGCACATCAGCTAGACATAACAGGTGTGTGTATGTGGACACATATGATGGTGGTGATATGTATGGCAAACAGATGTTTCAAATCCAGAGATTAATGCAGGAGTACATAAAGATGCAAATTACTCCACAAAGGCAGGGGCAACATTATGCAGCAAGAAAATAAACCTAGAAAAATGAACAGAAACCAAATCATGGAGGGCCTTCGGTGATCACTAAAGAATTCTTATTTGTGTACTGGAAGCTATCTGCTTCAGTGACAGAAGCTTAACAAAGGATATTTCCTGATCAAATTGGGGATTTAGAAACATAGCTTAGGTACCTGCCAATGGAAGGTAGCCAAATAGAAGCCATAGTGAAGGTGTGGTTGCCCCGTGTGAGAACTAATGAGGACCCAAATTACAGTAACAATGAGTAAACTGGATCAAAGAGAACCATGGAGGTGGCCCATAGAGATTCAAAAGATGGCTTGGATACAGGACAATGTAAAAGGAAATGTTCTAGTAGGATGATTAATGCTTGGCTTAAGATAAATAGAATATCAAGATGACATTAATTATGATAAGGAATTACAGAGAAAGGAGAGTGTTTGGGGAGAAAATACTCATGAGTTTAGGATGCTGAGCTTGGAGCTGCTAGGGATCTTTGCTTTGTGAAAATAAATAGAATTCTGAGGAACCCTGGCATTTAAGAGATGAGTGGAGGGATCTCTGAGGGGCAGGAAGTCAAAGAGCACAGTGTCACAGGAGTGGTCCCAGTGAGATTAAATGGTAACTTATATGAGTAATAAAAAAACCATCAGACCATTGCTTGGGAGCCAAAGAGGAAGGACACATATTCGTGCTTGTGAATGAGCAATACAATGAGACATTGTGAAGACAAAGAAGGACTCAAGTGCACATGCAGCTTGGCAAATGCTGAAGAGAAGCCCAGTAAGCACAGAAGCCACATATCTGTAAATCAATAAGTTACTAGATGTGGAAATAAAGGCATTTCTATTATTTAAAAAAAAGCACATATATGTTCCTAGAACTTTCTGGTTGTTATGTCCACAAAAGCTGCCCTGTATTGAAATTTGATCTTTCCTCATGGTAGCGGTGCAGGTGAAGATGTCTGGAAGGGAGTTTGATCTTAAAGAGACCAGAGTGCAGCAAGGGTTAAGGCCAGGAAAGGACTGACACAGAGAAAAAGAAAGAACATGAAGTGGGCGAATGGACATGGTTTGCATCAAAGATCAGCACGTCTGAAGAATATGGAGATAGTGGGACCCACCAGCTCATATCTAAGTAATATAAAACCATCAGGCTGTTGCTTGAGGACCACAGGTATCATCCTTATCTAGGAATTATGGGAAAATCCCGAGAAGTTATTTCTCTTATACTACCCACACACATTCAAGTAACACTAGAGATGTTTGGTTCCCACATATTCTGGAAAATATTGGCTTCTGGATGCCAGAAAAGCCTAGGCTTAGTTTTTTATCCCATAAAAAGCATCTTCATATTTTTGTAATAGGAGGCGCAGTCTTAGTAGGAAATAAAATGTTTACCAAAATGGGTAGAAAGTAAAAGTTTCCTATAATCAGCCACCCTCATAACCACTGTTAACCAGTAACTCTGTACAATTCATTGTGTTTTTAACCAGGATGGAATATACTGCTTATACTTTGTAACTTTGGATCTTTGATGTCAGCACAAGGAGATGATCTTCAGTCCTCATTTTTTTCCTTAACGATCAAAACTCAGCTTATATATCATAATGTGCAGATTAATGAAATTATTTTTTAATTCCCCCTGACAGATATTTGAGCTGTTTGGATCTTTTACAGTTTTAGACAGTGTGCTAATGAATATTTTGTATACAATTGTGAGGTGTTTGTGTGTGTGTGTGTACAGGCATTTCTATATGGGGTTAAATTATATCTACTTCTGAAACACACACACACACACACACACACACACACACACACACACACACACACACGTATATTAATACATCTTTTAGAAAATACCCTGGATAGCAGTAAAAGTGGCTAAACACAGCTCTGTAGAATAAGCTATTAACTTGGGTTTAGGGATTGTACTTGAACCTCCATAGGGGAAAAACTTTCATTTAGCCCAAATTCTAACAAAAAATTAAGTTTCCTATTAATCAGTGACATCAAACCACCACAGTGTTTAAGTGGCTGAGAGCATGCTGCTGATGGAGTTCACTGAGGTTTCCATAGTAGTGGTGTTGGAACAGACCATGTCTAGCCACCTCCTCTGGATATCCCATGGATCCTTGAAGGTACTGGGCAGACTTCACTGAAAGCCCTCCTTTTGACCTCCTGACCCCCACACCTCAGATCACTTTTTGATTACTGTTTGGAGTTCTGGACATAAGAAGTGGAGTAGGTAGAGGCATTGTAGCTCGGAATTAGAAGTGAATCTTAGTGTACAAGTATCAGCACAGCTAGAAGAGGAATGATACCAGATTAACTGACTAATATCAGTGGATTGAATAGGGGGCCAGGCTGGAGGAAGAAGGCAGAGGGAACTGAAGGACCCTCATAGTTACATTCACCTTCTAACCAGAGCGCACCAAGGTCCAGCTTCAGAATTGTGTCTGTGTTAAGCCTCTTCCAACTGGAAAGAAAGGTGCTATTGTTGTTGTTGTTTGGCTTTTTTTTGTTTTTGTTTTTGTTTTTTAAAGACAGGGTTTTTCTGTATAGCCTTAGCTGTTCTGGACTTGCTTTATAGACCTGGCTGGTCTTGAACTCACAGAGATCCTCGGGCCTTTGCCTCCCAGAAATCTGGGATTACAAGCACGTGCCACCGCACCCGGCTGATGCTAATGTTTTTACATGAAGCTAACTCTCCCTACTCTACCTCAGGAATGTAATGCTTATGCACATAAGTCAAGTCCCCAACCTGGAACCCATGATACTGAGCTTGCTGCTCCCACCTGTGAACGAAGGAAAAGAACAGTTTTGGTGGAGACATTGAGACAATCAAAAACATCCTCAGGGTTTTGAGTCAAGAACTCAGTGGCACACCTCTCCCTCGTGTGTACCAATGTTTGGTTGTGTTTTGCACCAGGTTCATTTATTTTGGTAATATACATATCATATTACTGTTGAACAACAACAACAACAAAAAGACACTCATCTTAGGGCCTGTGAAGGTGGCTCAGTGGGCAAGAACATTTCCTGGGCAAGCATTAGAACCTGAGGTAGAATACCCATCACCCTATCACAGCCAAGCGTGGTTGTGCATGTCAGTTTTGTCTGTGCTTGGGGCAGGAGACAAGTAGATCCTAGGAGCTTCCTGGTCAGCCAGCCAAGTTAAAATAGCAAGTTCCGGGGGTTCAGAGAGAAACCTCCTGTGTTGAGGGTATATGTAAGGCAGAGAATGATAAAGTGGGATGCCTGGTGGTCTCTTCTGTGCACGTACCACGAATACACATGTGCATACACATGAATAGAACATGAGAGAGAGAGAGAGAGAGAGAGAGACAGAGAGAGACAGAGAGAGAGAGAGAGACAGAGACAGAGAGAGAGAGACAGAGACAGAGAGAGAGAGAGAGAGAGACAGAGAGAGAGAGAGAGAGAGAGAGAGAGGGAGGGAGGGATGGAGGGAGAGAGAGAGAGATGATAACAAAGATACGTAGATAGATGATAGATAAAATCAACTCTAAGGTTTAAATCAAACTAAGCAAATAACTAATTAAAGTCAGGATGCTAGAAACATTTCAACAGAGAGGTCAGTACATTTCCACTGGTTAAAAAAAAATCACTATACTGATTTCAGTCCAATTCTTCCACCTACAACTCAGGAAACAAAAACTCAGCAAGGTCAGTCGATAACTTCCCACTGCCCTAGAGAATAGTTACCTCACCGGGGCGTCATCGAGTGTGACATTTCTTCATTAGAGTAAGATCTCATCCCAGCAGTGCGAACTAACTCATCCAGGACATAGCCCATCAATTATTTTTAGACCCACTCAAGTAAATACATCCTTTGAAAAAGGCCGTGAAAAATATCAAAGTTCAAGTGGTCACTGATGGAACTGAAGATAAAGACAGAAAGGGAAGTTTCAAAACTTCACCAGTGCTTCCTACACACAAGAAAAAAGAGTGTTCAAGCTTGTGAGGAAGTGCTGTTTGAACAGTACAGGTTGGTTAGAAATGGACAAGGCAATAAAAACACCAGTCAGATAGCAGAGTTAACACGGAGAGGTTTAGGGTCACAGGTCTGAGGCTGTCTGGGAAGCTTAAAGCATGAAGGAAATGCAGAGGTTGAGCAGGTTTAGCCAGCATTTTGAAAACGTGGGAGAAAGTAGAAAATTAAATAAGATGGGTGAGGCATCAGTGGAGTGAGGCTCAGAGGAACTGAGCCTGCATTGCTCGCAAGTTAAGTAACCATTTCAACCACTCAAGTCAAACTGCAGCTCTGAACATGGCTTCTGATCAATGGCCGTACTTCTCTATCCCTATAGTCACGATTCCAGGTGCGGAGACTGTAACAGGGTAACAATTTCCCAGAACTTCCTCGATGCTCACCAGCTCCTGGTTTTTTTTTGTTTGTTTGTTTCATGTCCAGATAATAAAACATCTAAAACCGCGAACTCAGTATTAACAGAGATACTTTTGAAAAATAGAAATGGCATACAAAATACAAAATGCTTGGCTGTTGGTTTTAGACAACTCATAGATGGAAATATTTAATGAAGGAGAAAGTTTCATGGTGTTGAATCATGTGACTTGAAGTTTTGTCATAAAACAAATTATAAGCATTTTTTTAGGCATGATTTTTTTTGTCTGTTTTGTTTTGTTGTGTTTTCCGAGACAGTGCTTCTCTGGGTAGCCTTGGCTGTCCTGGAACTTGTTCTGTACATCAGGCTGGCCTTGAACTCAGAGATCCACCTGCCTCTGCCTCCCAAGTCCTGGGACTAAAGGTGTGTGCTTTAAATCTAGGTTTTTAACAGTGCTTCATGTGTTTATCTACCTTTGTTATCTATTATTAATATATTAATATTATTAATATATAATATATTATAAATAATATTATATATAATATAATAGTATTAATATATATGCACATATATTAGACTGCAGGTAGCATATATGTGTGAATGCAGTATATATTTCATAAATTTATCTCAATTAATTCTTCAAACATCTGATCAGTAACTAATAAATTTAAGATTTTTAGAACCTCAGTTCAGTCTTTTGGATATCAGGTATGATAGTAAAAATGCACAGAATTCCATTTAAATGCCTTAACTGTTCATCATTTTCAGAAAATATTACCTACAATCAAATCAATGATTTATGTTTTGTTATCTTTTGTCATCTTTATTAAAAATATAATTTGCATATCAAAAGATTTGCTTATGAAAACCACCACTCAATAGTATTTATTAAAGTCACAGAATTGTGCAGTTGCCTCCACAGTCTAAATTTAGCACCCTTTCTCCACTCCAACAGCAAACCCTAGCCCTGCTGGCTAAGGTGGCCCCTCCTGACACAGTGATATAATTAGAGTATAATCTCAAAAATTATTGAAGAAGTTATGTATATATGTGTATGTACGGGCACGTGAGTGCAGTTGTTTACATAGGCCAGAAGAAGGTATCAGATTCCCAGGAGCCAGAGTTACAGGTGGTTGTGAACCACTCAAAGTGGGTGCTGGGAGTTGAAAATTAGTCCTCTGAGAGAGCAGTGTTTTCTGCTGTGTCATCTCTTCAGTGCCTTTCCTCTCATTCTTTAGAAATGATTTCTTTTAGTTTTTGGACACAGTTATATATTTGTTACTTATTTTTATTTCTACTATACTTGGTTATCAAACCCATGGCTTTAGCAAGGAACAACATTTTATCCTTCCTCTCTCTCTCTCTCTCTCTCTCTCTCCCCTATCTTAAAAACCATGATCTTAAAAAGAGAAGAGAGAAAAAAGAGAGATAATCCAACCTTGATGAATGATGTACAAAATCATCTCATTTCTTTCATTCAGACTAAGAAATTTTATTTAGTTGTCACTGTTGATCTAATCAAACAAATGCTAGAAACAATGTAGGGAAATCTGAAGAAACATCCTCCATGATAAGAACCTGTGATCAAATACCTAGAAAAGTTACACTTATGTCGTCTGTAAAGAAAATCATTCATTACTGATTTGGAGGCGTCAACAATTGATGCTGCTTGGAAGTTGCTCTCTAGGCTGCTGGTTCATGCCTTTCAAGTTTCTACTCAAGAGACACACTATCCAGTGAACATTGAGGAGGTCTACAAGGATGACTACCACACATGCCATTCTGTTTTAAATGAATATCAAAGGGTGCTGTGGCCAGGTTTGTGTCAAACAGAAACGCCAGACTGTTCATAGCCCCCGAACAACCCTGACACAAGAGCTTGAGGAAACTGGTGTAGAAAGTTCTTAGCTGCTTGCTCGACACGCAATAAGTCTTCTCTCAGGAAAGTCTCCTAGACCCTTTCCCAGACTTTGTCCGCAGTTACTCTGGTCTGTTCTGTGACAGCACGTCCTTCCTTGGCTGCTTTCCCTTCCCCGACTCACTTCTCTACTCCCTTGTTAACCTTCCCAATAAATCATTGTTATATGGACCCACATCGCAGGCTCTGCTATTGGAGAATCCCACAGTAAGATGGAACAGAATCGTGCATGGTAGAACCAGGACCTAGATCACTGGAAAGGAAAAGACAATTGTTGATAAAGGAAATTAATCCACAAGGTAGAAAAAGGCATCCTTAATGTTTGGAACTGGTAACAAGGCTAGCTTTGCTCTTGGTGTTTGAATTTTCATTCTTTTTTTTATTATTATTTTAGTACTTTATTCAGATTACATTTCAATTGTTATCCCCTCACTTTTATCTTACCATTCCTCCCTCCCTCCCTCTTTCACCCTTTTCCCCTCCCCTAGGTCTGTGACAGAAGGGGACCTCCTTCCCCACCATATGGTCACAACCTATCAAGTCTCATCTTGGTAACCTGCTTATCCTTTCTCTGAGTGCCACCAGGGAAATAGCCAAATATGAGGCACCAGAGTTCATGTCAGAGTCAGTTTCCACTCTCACGCAACTGTGGAGAATGTCCTGTCCATTGGCTAGATCTGAATAGGGGTTCAATGTTTACTGCATGTATTGTCCTTGGTTGGTGCAGTAGTTTGAGCAGACCCCCTGGGTTCAGATTCACCCATCATGATGTTTTTCTTGTGGGTTCCTAGGACCCTCTGAGTCCTTCTATTTCCCCATTCTCCCATATTTCCCTCACCTAGAGTCCCAATAGGAAGTCCCCTCATCTATTCCAGTCTCTTGGTAAGTGAAGACTTTCATTGGACATCCCTTTTGGGCTAGTGTCCAACAAAAATTCAAGTGATAGTACATGTTGGTGAGGATGTGGAGAAAGGGGAACACTCCTTCATTGCTGGTAGGAGTGCAAACTTGTACAACCACTTTGGAAATCAATCTGGAGCTTTCTCAGAAAACTGGGAATAGGGCTTCCTCAAGATTCACTCCTTGAAATATACCCAGAGATGTTCTACCACACAACAAGGTCATATGCTCAACCATGTTCATAGCAGCCTTATTCATAATAGCCAGAACCTGGAAACAACCTAAATGTCCCTCAGTCAAAGAATAGATAAAGAAAATGTGGTACCTTTACACTGTGGAATACTACTCAGCTATTAAAAACAAGAAAATCCTGAAATTTATGGGCAAATGGATGGAACCAGAAATGAATTTCCATTCTTAATCAACATAATTCCAGAGGCTCAGTCCATTGGGAAGATTTTGTCTGGCAATGCTGCTGGGCTGACCTTTTCTTCTCAAGACTGATAACCTACTGGGCATCTTGATAGTAGATCAAAGAAAAGAAGACCGCCAATGCTAGCATGCACCATGATTCCAGGAACAAGGGTATTCCCAAACCACAAGAGGACATCAATAAATGTCATTTTCAGAATTACTATAGTGCTGTGGGTGATGAGCACAACATCTATATATAGAGGAGAAAGGGTTCTGGGACCATGGAGGTGGGCCTGGGCCAAGGGTATTGGTCCTTCTGTGACTGCATAAGTTTCACCAACACAAATACAGATCTCCTGTAGTTCAGAGTAGCCCTTGCATTGAAGAGAACCAGGATGGTGTTTAGCTCTTTCTCTTGTTTCTTGTGTGCATCTTCAAATTACAGTTTTGTGTGACAAAGGCAGAAATGCACATAGGAAAATAGTTACACGGTGCTTAGTAACTAAAGAAATCTCTAGTAGACTCCCATTGGAGAAAAATGTTTTAAAAGTCTGAAGATCTGGGAGAAGGAAACTGGTCTTAAAGCATGGCTTTCTACATTGTAGGCCATGATGCTATGTAGGTCATAACTGAACATGGAGGGCAATAAAAAGTTTGTCAGATATTAACCTTAAATGAATGTATAATGAATCACTTGCCTGTGTTGTATCACATAACTTCACTGCTGCTATGTTCCTCATCACACAGTATGCGTACTCTGCCCAGGGTGTACCCTCATGTTACACAATGCCAACAGATGCTTTCTGGAGCTCAGACTTGTATGGTATGGATTGAAGTGATTCACTGTACATACATCATTTGCTCTTAGATAACCATTGTCATGTAATTATGGGACACTAGGACTGTTGTGCTTTTCTACAGACATGTTATTATTAAATTAATGTATCTTTGGATTACATTGTCTTAGAATGTTTCATCTTAACAGTTACTGTTTGAAAATTTGTTAAATGAATGTTGGCTTCAGATTAACGCAGATTTTCCCAACAAGCTCTGAAATGGCAAACTTCTGATGTTTTGCACTACATATTTGCTTGGCATGATGTCTTCACCACTGAGGACTGTAAAATCAAAATATTGATCAACTCTGAAAAACACTGGGACACTGAAGATGCTCTGCATCCTGTGGCTCTAAATATTCAGCCAAGACTCTGTGCTTTCTGGGTAAATCAACAAGAAATCTACTTTAAGTGGGGCACATTTGCTTTAGTCTTTACTGAATAGTAAGGTTACACATATACCAAAGAATTATTTTAAAATACATTTGTCTATGAGTTATTATTAGTCAGTGTTTACTTTGTATGCCTATTTTATGTACTTTCTACCATGAGAGAATTTTCAGGTGAAGGAAGTCACAAGTGGAAGAAGCCTGGATCTAAATAAATCAGCATCTACAGAAAAAGAAACATGCAAGCCTCCATGATGGCTATAGTGAGCCTTTCTGATGATTTGCCATTAGCACCAGTTCCATTAACAAATTACAATGACGCCCTTTCATCTTATCAATAGTGAGACCATGCTGACAGAGAAAACCTTCTAAACATTCCAAGTAGAGAAAGCCACATGTGACTTACAATGTTCAAATGACATACAGATTGAAGGCAGGTAATTTTCTAAAAATAAACTGGTTAAAAACAGTTACTGAAATCAAAATGAACAATCCAGAGTCTGTAGTTGTATAACAAAAAAAATCAAATTAATGAAAGAGAGTTAGGAAGTACATAAAAATATTTTTTTACTCAATATAGCACCTTATATTATGATAATTTTTAAAAAGATACTTGACAAGGGGGAAACCCTTAGTCATTCATGAGTTCCTTTTGAAGATTTGACTTCTGCTTATTAGGAATGTTTTGGTGTAATTCTTTTTTATAAACACATCAAGAAAACATAGTTAAGTATCACAGAGAATAAACAAAAATAGTTTTAAAATATGTATTTTAAAGTTAAATTTAAAATAGAATGTGGCCAAGTGGCTAGACAGTTCAAGCAGATTTTTCCCAACTTTTTTAGAATTTAGACAGAGAAAAAAATTGTAACTTCTAAAAGCATCCTCATTAATTGAAAACGACTTCTGAGTAGTTTGTAAACCCAGTTGATTTGGGTGGAGAATTGGGAGGAGTTGGGAAAAGGGACTCCAGAATCAGAACATATTGTATGAGGAAAATCTGCTTTCTGTTAAAAAGTTAATTAGTTAAATAAAGTGAATTGTTATTTGAACAAATAAAAATGCTTTAAAATCTACCAAGTACAAAAGAAATATAATTTAAAAAATCCCAAAGCCAAATACTTTCTGAAGAAAAGATCTTAAATGAATTCTAACATTAAATCAATGAAATAAATTCACAGTATCCCAAAATTATATATATTAAAGTCTTACTATTCATATTCTGTGAAAAGATTTTTGTTTTCATCATCTTGAGATTGGAGGAAATTTTCTTTAAGTGAGTCTCTTGTCTTGAGAAAGTTGGTGAGTCAGTCATTTGTTTTCTAGGATGATGCTATAAGACCAAGTGACTTTTGTGCACATGATTTCCAAAATGCTCTAGAGAGATCTAGAATTACAAAGCTTGGAGTTAATGTCTGGTAGACGGATGCTTTTGCTCTCTTACCTGAGGAAGTTGCCTTTGGCTGTCCCTGTGGCTTGGGACATCCTAACAGCTATCTTAGTTAGGGTTTCTATTGCTGTGATAAAACACCACGATCAAAGCACCTTAGCGAAGAAGGGGTTTATTTGGGCTTACCCCTCCACAGCACTGTTCATTATCAAAGGAACACAGGACAGGAACTTAAACAGGGCAGGGGCCTGGAGGCAGGAGCTGATGCAGAAGCCATGGAGGGGTGCTGCTTACTGCCTTGCTCTCTCTATCTTGCTCGCCCTGCTTTCTTAGGGAACCCAGGACCATCAGCCCAGGGATGGCCCCACTTACGATGACCTGCTCTCTTCCTTTCAATCACTAATTAAGAAAATGCCCTAAGTCATATCTTTAGAGGGTATTTTATCAGTTGAAGTTCCCTCCTTTCCAGTGACTCTAGCTTGTGTCAAGCCAACATAAAACTAACCAGGACAATACTAATATGTGACTGTCAGGCTGTTGAGCAGAGAAGGCTGAGCAGGGCAAAGATATGATGGGAAAATGATTGTCGAAGGCAAGGCCTTTAAGACAGTTCCTGAAGAAAATCCTATCAAGCCTGGATTCACAATGCAAGGAGGGCAAAGACTTGGATACTGCAGTCTATGTGTTGTAATGGATAATTAAAAAGTAAGTCACAATGAAGCACTCCAGTGAAAAAGTAGTGTCTACGCAATACCAGTGTGGATCTGGTAAATGTGCATATGTTAATTTGATGTGTGTTCCAAATTACTTTGGTTGAGTGAGAGATTAAGGATATTAACATTTCCAGAGAGAAAGAGAGGCAGAGAAATAACAAGGATTACTACAGTATGGGTTTTTTTTTGGGGGGGATCTTTTGTTTTGGTTTTTTTTTTTTTGGAGGGGGGCTTTTTTAGTATGACACCAGCTCCTCCCTAAAGTAGGAACGGACACCTGATCAAAATTTCATAAATACTGACTCATAAAAGAGTGTGGCTTGTACTGTACATCTCATATTACTAAACTACAGTTCCTAGGACAGTTGATATGACTGGTTCTTGATGCAAAGGTCAGAGAATGTCTTTGCATCCATCATTGCTAACTGAAGTGGTGACTATTTTTTATAACCAAAGGTAACAGACCAAGCCATGCTTGTTTCCTGAAGGTGGCTTTGACATTTGAAAATGAAACAGCATAAGAAGCCTATTTGTATCTGGTGAAAAACAACCTGTGAGCTGTGAAACTGCAAGACAATTTTGTGAATAGCTCAGTGAAGTCATTTCTCCATTGAATTTCCTTCCCCAATGGAGCTATGATGTTGGTACATAGACTTAGACACTTTCTTTCCATTAGCTGTTCTTCTCTATGCTAAGCCATTAGGGTATTGTTGTAACTTTTTGATGATAAAAGTATAACTACCATAGGTGTTACATTCATCAAACTTTTCTGGTGAGAATAATTTATTAGGTTAATACACTCTTGCTGTGCATCCGCTGAATACAACTGAATAAAACATTATCTCTTTTGTTAATCTTCTCCATGAGAGAACAATGTCAGTTCATAATAGAATATTCCTTGCCTTTATTTATATCTGTAAGTGTAATTGTATTAGTTTGAAAACTGACAAAGCAGCTGCTGGGTGCGGTGGCACACACTTTTAATCCTATCACTGGGCAATCTCCATAAGTTTGAAGCCAGCTTGATATCTACATAGTGAGTTCTAGGACAGCCAGGGCTATATAGATACCATGTCTCAAACAAGAAAAGCAAGCAAGTGAGCAAACAAGCAAGGGAGGACAAGCATTCTTCTCCCCAGAGGCTTCTCTTTATTCAGTGTTACTATACTGCTCCCCCTGCCAAGGAGTAGAGTCACCTGTTGAATCTGAGACTGATAGGAATGAAGTCATTGGACCATAGGTGAATCAAAAAATATGATAAACATGACACTGAGACATCAAACACAATGAGCAGAATTTGCCAGTGAAGCCTGATCCTTGTGTGTATTCTGTCATAATCATAGTAATAAATACATGTCCCTGGCCCAACTTAGAAAACAAAAGTAGTTTATAAAATAAGACTTTGTACCTCTCCAAAGAACTAGGGCCCTGCAGCTATTTGCAACCTTACACTTTATATATAAGGAAAGCACCGAAGTCTCCAGCAGTATCTTCATGAATGCATGCTTTATTTTAGAAGAAGACGGACACTATGAGTCAGACCTTTGAGAATGCAGGATCCCAACCCCCCAAAGCTTTAACTATCATGGAAAAGATGGCATATCACAGTTGTATGGTTCATCCTTTGTACTCCATTCTCCCCTCATTCAGCTCTGCTCCCACAAATCCCAATGTTTCTGTGTCCCCATGGCTTGCTTGATCTTCTTATATTATAAGGACTGGGTAGAAGAGTGGCCTGACCCAAGTTTCAGGCCAGAAGTATCTGACTGTAGGAAGTTTACATGTGACTTCCCTACTTTAGCCAGCCCATCCCTAAATAATTAACTTTTCATAGAAATTACCACTTATGTTAGTCAGCCTCTCAGTCAAATATTTCATCAGCTCAACCTTCCATTTCTGTTCATGATGACTTCGGTCTACTCTCCTTAGGCTGCCTGTCTCAGCCAGTTACGTCTTTCATCTTCCAGTTAGCTAAAACAAGACAAAAGTCAACAAAATAATTCCAGCTGACCTCAGTTGCCTAAGACTTATGAGACTCTTTGGTAAATTTTTACTTTTAAGACAGTAAATCCAGGTCTAGAGAAATGGCTCAGCAGTTAAAAGCGATGGCTGTTCTTCCAGCGGACACAGGTTAGAGTCCCAGCAGCCATGTCACATGGCTCACTTCCCTTGTAACTCCAGCCCTGAGTGGACCTGCAGTCGTGTGCAACTGCATACACATAAACACACTACTAAAATGTAAGTGAAGGAAGAAAATAATTCCAAATCCTTGCTGAGCTTTTCAACATTTTCTATGTCCTTAAAAATGACAAGGCCAGAGGAGATAGGTCAGTTGGTCAAGTGCCTGCTTTGCAAGCACAAAGATTCAATTCCCAGAACCCACAGAAAAGCAACAGGGTATGGTTACATACGCTTATAATTCCGTCATGGGGCAAGCAGAAACAGGGGAATCCATGGGAGCTGACTGGACACTCGGCCTAACCTAGTTGGTGAGCCCCACGTTAGGGAAGGACCCTGTCTCAATTAAACCACTTGGATAGCTCCAGAAAGATACTGAACTTGACCTCTGGCCTTCTCATCCACATACATGCACATACTACATGCACCTCCCTCTGACACACACACCCCTGAACTTACACATAAATGCACAGACTCGCATAGATAGCAAGCAAAGTTATGTCAAAGTTGTACATGGTGAATGATGTCTGAACACTCATGCGTTTTATTCTGGGTGTACTGCTTCTGTTGGTTTCCACCTATATTACCTTGTCTCCACATGTATCTGATCAATTCCTAGTATCTACTGGACTCTGTACTTGAGAGTTTTCAATATTTTAGATCTGAGATAATTTTATCATTCTCTTAAGAGGGTTGCTTCTGTGGGTACCCTGGAACCACTGAGACAGGTTGCACACTCTATATAAAGACACTCCTGTCTCTATTTCACCCCTACATCTAGAGCACGTAGGAATTTTTATAAAGGATGCTAAGAAGTAAACCTTAATGCAGAAACTCCACATTTAAAAATAGATGAAAGCAACAGAGCTCTAAAATCAGCAGATGTGGACGGAAGCATCAATTGTACCTCTTCAGCCTTCTCCTGGCATCTGGAGATCATTTTTTCTAGAACATCCTTTTTAGAGTTGAAATTTTAGAAATCGACATTTGTTCTATCTTTATTAAACCAACATGGACCATTGGTGGACGTACAAATTTGCTGTATCTCATTGGCTTCTATCAATAAACCCAGGAGCAAAATAATAGAACCAAAGCCTGGTGTTAGCTCAAATATTTCAACAATTTATTCACAAGATACTTTTATATTATATATAAATACTCTGAAGACTTTGAAAATCTCATAACTTTAAAAGGCATTTTTCAAATCTTCTAGTCATCTGCTTAATATTATTTCCAAGCACCAACCTTTCAACACATCTCTCTTTTTCTCTCTCCTACATTTTCTACATTTTTTTTTGGTGGATTTTACCTCTTTTGTGAGTGACTCCAAAGCCTTTGAAGCCTTTTCAAGTCAAAAACACTATGCTTGCATAACGTCTTCTTTTGAGCCTGGGAAAGCAGGGGTGGGGATGGAGGGCAGGGGTGGGGATGGAGGGTTGGCGGGGGTGGGGGGGGGTGGTCTACATTCTTCACCCAGCTGCAGGTCCTTCCTTATAAGTAGCAAACACAGTTACTCTACAGTTGTGACCGACAACCATGGCCTCTGTAGCTCCCAGAGGTCTATTCCGTCAGTCTTGCCATCTACACCAGCTTTTCACTCCCTCTGTGAGACACAACACATAATGATTAGTGGCAATAGGAGATTCCTCTTTCCCTCCTCCTTTTCATTGTCATTTTCTCCAAAGATCATTCTCCCCCTGAAATGCAGTAGATATACCATCCTGCGCTTCATTCTGCTGGGTTATTTGAAGCCATCACAGCCATGCCTCTTTCCTCTACAGATGTCTCTCCTGTTCACTTTAGCAACACACATCCTTTATCGTGGACTTGAACAGCACTCAAAAGAATATAGTTTTTAAGTTTTCAACTCTAAAATTTACTTATTATTATTATTCTATCTTTTTTCTTTCCTTCACATCTACTGAACGTTATTGTTGGAATGGTTTTGGCTTTTCGCTCTCTTGGTATAGTTTTTACTTCTCCAGGTATCTGAATATCTCTCACTCTCTCCGACTTCCGGCTATGCCATTGCATCTCCTCATTACTCCGCTAAATTAAAGCACATAATGTAATCAGATTGTTACAGCTCTGAATTAGGTCCTATAACGTTTTGGAAGAAACTATATGTCCTCAAAAGTGATTGGTTATCCTAATAAAATTCATACCACTGTTGCATCAGTATGGACACAACTTAGCTGGCAGGCTGGAGTTAGAGTGTGCAGGGCCCACCCCTGGGTAAGAGAATAGATATATTTCTTACCCAGTGACCTGCATAACACCCCTGGCACTATAAGAGCTAGCAAGCAGGAAATAAGTTTTCAGGTCAGTTGCAGCTTGATTTCTCTATGTTCTGCGACCAAAGTGTCGCAGGTATTTTCAGAACGGAGTCTTACTGCCTAGCCCTAGCCCTAGCCCTGGCAAACAAGAGCAATAGCAATAACTTATATTATTTTGGATATTTATGGGTCCTCCATGACCAACATCTCATCAAGAGGTATCCTATGGTATAGCTGGGACTTGGATTTCTGGTTAGTAACCTATAGCTTGTGGGAGCAGCATTATCTGCCCATGTGGGGTACCGTGATTCAAACTCTTCCAATACATACATACATACATACATACATACATACATACATACATATCATACAAAGTATACTGGGTTTCCATAAGGTTTTCAGTATGCCCTTAGTTTTGGCTAAGCAACCACCATCTCTCCTCTTCTCTTTTCCTCCTCCTCCTCCTCCTCCTCCTCTTCCTCCTCCTTCTCCTTCTCCTCTTCCTCTTCTTCTTCTTTTTCTTCTTCTTCTTCTTCTTCTTCTTCTTCTTCTTCTTCCTCTCTCTCTCTCTCTCCCTCTCTCTCTCTCCCTCTCTCCCTCTCTCCCTCCCTCCCCCCCCTCTCTAGCCACGTCATGTGAACTTTTCCATCTTCACTATTCCCCGCTCTACTTTCAGATCACACACATTCTGCTGCCCCTTTAAATCCTTTCCCCCTCCTTCATCTCCTGAGCCCTTTTCTAGCTTCCTAACCTCTACAGACACTCCAAATTAAATACACACACACACACACACACACACACACACACACACACACACACACACACACCCCTAACATGTGAGAGCTAGGCTCTGCGTGTTAGAGAGAACATGCTGCATTTATCTTTCTGGGCCTTGTCGCCTCACCCCTTCATTCCTGGAGCTCTTTCTTCCTTCGACTGCAAGGTCGAGCCCGTCTCCTATGCCCTTCCTGTCTCTTTCACCCTCCTTCAGTGTCCTTTCCTTTTTCTCAATTGTTATTTCTCAGAATTTCGCACTTTTAAAAATCTTGCCCTGTCTTTTTGGCCTGAGTCGTTTTATCAACTATTTTTTTCAATTCTCATCTAAGTGTCCTAAGATCTGTCCTCTTACCCTAGACTTCCCTTGAGATATAGATTCACATTTTTAAATTGAAAATAGACTCTTCTCTCATGCAATACATCTCAGCTACAGTTTCGTCTCCCTACAGTCCTCCCACCCCACCCCTATCTTCCCTCTCCCCTAGATCCACCGTCCCTCCGCGTCCTTCCGAAAAAGAGCAGGCCTCCAAGACAAGCAGTGAAAAAGGATAAAACGAGACATAAAACCAGGCAAAGCCTTCATATTGAGCCTGTACAAGGCAATCTGGATGATGAGAGAAAAAGAATCCCGAGAGGAGGCAAAACAGTCAGAGACACACCCGCTCCAAGTTAGGAGTTCCCCAGAACACCAAGCTAACAGCCACAGTACACAGGCAGAGGACCTACTGCAGATTCCCACAGGCCCCCGGCTGCCACGTCAGTCCGTGTGAGCCCGTATGAGCCCTGCTTAGTTGAGTCAGTGGGATGGCCTGGTGTCCTCCTCCTGCCTCCCCTCCCTGACTCCTAGTCTTCCTCCTCCTTTTCCACTCAGAGCTCCAAAGGGAGGGACGCAATGGAGACCTTCAATTTAGACTTCCTCTTCATAATGTCTGGCTGGCTCACATTCTTAGCTACCTCCTAGACATTTCCTCTTGCCTTTCTCCTACAGAGATACCTCAGCATCTAGTTTAAAATGTGATTTAATATCTCTTCCTCCAACAACTCAGTCTCCAACAAAACCTAAAAAGCCTCGGTTTGTTTATTTTTTTAATTCTTTTTTCATTACTGCTCCCTCATTTCTCCATCATCCGAGTCAGTAGCTCTGGAATCTCCCTGACTTCTTCCTCTAGAACCCTAGTAAATCAGGTTGCCAGATAATCCCAGCTCTAGCAAGCATCTAAGAAGAATCAAAGCATCATCCCAGATGGCTCCTGCATCACCCACCATTGTCTAAAGCCTTTGCTTGCCACATGAGACTCTCAGAGTCTTAGAGTGTGACCCTCGGGGATCCTTATTCTAGACATCTCGAAGGTTTGGGCAGTGTTCTGAAAGCTTATAATGTAGATCACTAATATCATCCCTAACCCACATGTTCGATATGCTTCGATATAGAGGCAGTCATATTTTGACATTTCACAAATGACTAGCAGTACCTTGGCCTTGAAGTCATGTCATTTAGTTTCTCTGGTCTTAAGATTAAATGTCATTGACCTTATAGAAGCCTTGAGAATACTGCCTCTGTGGTCAACTTAAGCAACCCTCCGCTGTTTCGCTGGGTTTCAGAATGTATGCTAGCTGGCTTTAGAAAGTAATGACTAACACTGACATTAGTTTATGTCTAGTAGACACTTTGTATAGGTATTGAAGAGCCACATAGAGCACCTGTACAAGTTTTATAAAGTCACATGTACCGACGCGATACAAGTATGCAGCACAACATGCTTTCGTGGGTTAACATTTTGCATGACTCTCCAAGTCATTCAGCAGACTGAATGTTACTAAGAGCCAAGAGTTAGGGTCAGGTCATTGGGTCTATCACCTTTAAGGAGATGCATCCTCACACCACTAAGTGAATGCATCATTCTTTGCATGGAGTCATAGAGGAGCACACGTTCACCTTATAGATTTCACTTAACAATAAAACTAAAACACGTAAGAGTCGTTGTCCTTTATCCTTCAGTCCTTCAAGTCTGAATAGTCAAATATCCAGTTAGGGAAAATTTTTTTAAGTCAAAACTGAAAGTGGGAGCAAGAAACCTAGGCACAATAAATGGATCTTGGTAGGCAAAAATCGAGAGGGAAATTTGCCATTAACTTTTAGGCAACTCAACTCATAACCCTCATACCCCATGGGAATTCCATTCTTGCTCTTTGGACATTTTTACCCAATAACACATCTGCATTCAGACTCATTAGTCTTTTTTCCCAAACAAAACTCCAATTGCACTATTTGCCAAATGAACCACGGCTATATTTCCTATGAACTACTTCTAAACCAGGGCTCTCAGTCTGTGGCTCACGACTCCAAAATGTCACATATCAGATATCCTGAATATCAGAAATTTACATTACAAATCATAACAGTAGCAAGATTACATTTATGAAATAGCAACTAAATAACTTTAGGGCTGGGAGTCACCACAACGTCAAGAACTGTACTAAACGGTAGCAGCATTAGGAAAGTTGAGAACCACAGTAAAATAACAGTAAAAAGTAACCAATGAAAAAAACCAGGGCCGGGCATGGTGGCACACGCCTTTAATCCCAGCACTCGGGAGGCAGAGGCAGGTGGATCGCTGTGAGTTCGAGGCCAGCCTGGTCTACAAAGTGAGTCCAGGACAGTCAAGGCTACATAGAGAAACCCTGTCTTGAAAAAAAAAAAACAAAAAAAAAACAAAAAAAAAAAAAAAAAGAAAAAAGAAAAGAAAAGAAAAGAAAAAACCATTGTAATATTAAAGTCACCTATCATGGGATATACTTACAGACTCCAGAACTGGTGTTTAGGAGGTATCTTCATTAAGGTCACTATTGCTGTGGTGAAACACCGTGACCAAAGGCAAGCCGGGGAGGAAAGGCTTTATTTGTCTTTTACTTCCATATCACCATTCATCACTGAAGGAAGTCAGGACAGGAACTCAAACAGGGCAGGAATCTGAAGGCAGGAACAACTGATGCACTGGCCATGGAGGGGTGCTGCGTACTGACTTGCTTCCCCTGGTTTGCTCAGCCTGCTTTCTTACAGACCCCAGGGCCACAAGCTCAAAGGTGCCCCCACCCACAAAGGGCTGGGCCCTGCCTCATCAGTCACTAATTAAGAAATTACTCCACAGCCTTGCCTATATCAGACTTTATGGAGACTTTTTTTTTTCAGTTGAGGTTTCTTCCACCTTCCACTCAGATGACCATATCTTGTGTCAAGCTGATGTAAAACTAGCCAGGGCAGGAAAAATCTGTAGTTGTGGACTGTAGGAATCCTAGAATTCTGTACATGGCTTTTAATGGACAATTCTCATGAGAGTCTAGAAGCCCTGAGTTCTGATAGAAATGCAGATAGTAAAGGTTGTAGTCATATATTTTAGACGGAAACACAACTTTATTGGAAATCAGACTAGAGGGAATTTATGTTCCATTCTAAAAGCATCTAGATGTGTCTTGTCCGTGTCCTGATAACTTGAGTGAGGCCAAATTCAAAAATAATGGGCTAATTAATTTGTCAGATGAAACTTCAAGGCAACATAGATTTTAGGCTGTTTCATAACTATGTACTACATTTAGCCAGATTTCTAGCAAAATTTAAGAGGAGGAGAAAAAACATTCGGTTTGGAAAGGAGAGGAATGTGACCTGAATAAAAGTTATATTCAAGATAAGTGCTACAAAATGACTGTTAATGAGATCAGTAGCATTAAAAAAGAAACCTTTCACTTTTTACTCTGACAATATAAAAAGCATCTTCGGGTAAGTACTCCCTGAGCAAAGGGTTCAGGCTGTGTAAGTGCCGTATTCGAAAAGCTTTCATATAAAAGGGAGTACCTAACAGAGAGTGCCGCTGCAGGAATGCCCCGCTCAAAAGGGACACCAGGGAAAATACCTTTCCAGGTTTTGCTAAACAGTCACTCAGTGTGACCTATCAGCGGGTGATAGGGGAGAATCTGGAGCTAGCAACAGAAACTGGTATTGTTCAGGTGGGGCTGATTCTGTAGGCACGGAGAGTGCAAGAGTCTTGCCATCATGGAAGGTTACATGGAGGTTCCAGAAAAATGCTAGTGAGGAAAGGAAACCGGAACAATGGTTATAGTCTCTGAACACCACCGTGCAAGGGATGCTGTAGATGTCAGGGATGTGGGATATCTGCCAGGCACTGAATGGAGCCGGGCCATGAGAGAGCCTATAGTTACTTTTCTATCTCTGATTAAAGCACCATGACCTACGCAACTTGTAGAAGGGAGGGCTGATTTGGGGCATTACGGTTCCAGAGGCATAGCAGTCTATCCACATGGGTACACTTTCAAGTAAAATCCCCTAGAGACTGCCTTCAGTCTAATGTCAAGGGGCAGTCAATCACGTAAGGGGAATTCACATTTCTACCCTCAGTCACTGTCTAATGGGGGTGGGAGGATGAGATTTTTTTTTTTTTTTTGGCCTTTTTATTCCTTCAGGAAAACCAAGCTTCAAGAGTCAAAGGAGTGTGTAAAAGAAGAGAGGCTGGCATGGGCATTAGAAAGATGAGCAGAGCAGGAGAAGAGGTTGGAGGGATCTGGGGAAAGCATCTCCTATAAAGGCTTGATTTGAAATGGTCACTACCACGAAGAAAAAGACTATTCATTGAGTCACTATGAACCCAGTCATCATCTATTCAGAAACACAAGCAAAGCTACCACATTTTCTCATTAATTACTGATTTCAAAACACTTTTCAAATATAAGATGGAAAGCTGAACCTGCCACTACCCATAGTGAAAAAAAAATATAGAACCAAAAAGAAAAATCAGAAGATCCAGTGTCAAAACCAATAAACTAAATTTAAGAGTACTGCTCTATGACTGAGCCTCTTACTTACACCCATGTAGGTTGTAAGATTCCTGTAGCACCAAGCAATTTGTCTACCCTCTGAAGAAAGGTTTGTTTTGAGTGGGATTACTTGGGTCTTGGGAGGAACGTGATAAGAAATTAAGGATAATTCATTGCTATATACCTGACTAAATGAATAAGGTCATTTGTATTTTATATTCTATAATGGAGAAAAATCATAGTTAATAGGTAAGGAATTTAAAAACTAAAGCAGAGCAAAAACAAGAAAATAAAGACCTTAGTAGACCTTTTCAGGAAAATGTCAAATGCCGGGATGCAGGATGGAACTTAACTAGAAAAAAATCTAAGTTCAGAAAGTGTTGTAAGCAGATGGAGCAGATGCAAACAAAGAAATCTGAAATGATATCCACTGTGGCTTGCCTAATCCCAATTGCCACCAAATAAAATTGTATGCTTCTAATCTACATTGACTGAGATATGTAAATTAGAATGGAAGGGTATTCCAAAACCACAGTATTCTGTTTTGGTGATTTCTTTTTCAAGGTATTATTTTCAAGAGATTTCAAGACAAGTTGGGGCATACCAGTGTACAGACAGCAGTGGAGCACAGCACATCCTCTATGGATGGGATCGTCACACACATGCTCTACCTACCATACTCACTTACCCAGGCTATGGTGAGCAGGCTGGCTCCCTCCCATTGTCTAAAAGACACAAGGGAAACAGGAGGACAGCATGCCTGTTGACAGTGATGAGTTCCTTGGCACTTTACTCTTAAGACTCCCACACGCCCTGCCCATGTAAGATGGCTTAAAACCTGCAAGGTTCATTTAGTTGTTGCCAGAATTCAGAAACCTGCAAGCCCTAGTAGCCCACTCTTCAAACCGTTGCTTCCTTTGTGTCTTCACCACACTTCCTGCTCTCAGCTGTGAGGTCTGAGGGCATGCTGAGGACTGCCTCCAATTAAAGAACCCTCCGGGACCCTGGGATGGAAGCACAAGAAGCTAGGTGAACGACCTACCTTTAACAAGGTCTCAGATTTCCTTTAATGTACTTGTGTTCTTCTGAAGGAAAATTACCCTCGTGAGTCTAACATGTCTCCTTCTGTTGTTGACTATACACAGAGGAACACACATTATGTAATAACTTTCTGACTGAAAAATAAATAAATAAACACAAAGGAAGGAAAGGACATGGCTGTTCCTAGTATGGTGAAGGAGGTTTGTTGTACATATACGGAAGAGCATAGGCAGAGGTAGGGATCTCTGGGAGAGTCTACAGTGGACATGACCTTGAGCTGGGCCTGCTATGAGAGGGGGAGGGGAAGGGGAAGGGAGAGAGGAGAGAGGAGAGAGGAGAGAGGAGAGAGGGGAGCCAGGTACAACATCCAGGAGACCAAAGGTTCAAAAAGGGGTTGGTAACCAAAATGTCTGGATTATATAGGGAAGAGCTTCTGGGGGAAGGGCAGCTCAGCCCCTGGACTATAGAGTTCAGGGTATGGGATGGGGAATGCCAGTCCTATTCATAACAGGTAGGGACTGAGGGGTGTTGGGAGAACCTGGAGGCCAGGCCACTTTGATATGATATGTTAAATTTTCTCCTCAGCTCTTTGTCCCTAACTTATACTTGGCAGAAGGTCTCTGGTTTGGCACATATAGGATTTCCTTCTATAGGTTCTGTTCTGGCTTTCAGTTGATGGGGACTGACCGATATGTGTTGAGGTCAGGAAAATAGTGCAGAAGGAGAGCTGTGGAAAATTGCAAGAATCGTTACTCACAATTCACCTAAGTGTGAATGTAATCTAGTGGTTTGAATTACTAACAGTATAGGAAATTGGAGTCTTGATTGTTAATTTGTAAAGCTGTAATTCTGAGGATTAGAATAACTGTTCATTTGAATCAGTTATGCCTAATAAAAGTGCTATGGTGTTAGAAGGACCAGCATTCAGGTGTACAGACCACTGTTTAAAGACAGAATAGGTCCAAATTCTATACCTATTCCACTTCAAAAGGGAAAATGTGGTTCAACGATGGGCATATGCCCCTCTAGCCCAATGGGATTAAAGGAAGTACATAACCATCACACTGAGCCCTAGGAGTCCAAAGAGACTGGCAAAAATGCACAGCGAACTACAGTGGCCACAAGCAATTTCTATGACTTCAAGCCCAGCATCTCCCTTCCTGACCTTGCATGGAAATTCCCTCTCATCAGCTCACAAAGATGCACTTACTTCTACTTCATTGCTGAGGTTAAAGCCAGCACCACCTGGCTGAGCCAACTGTGCTTCTTAAGCTCCTTTGTATTTTTTAAAATATATTTTATTAATTTATCCATATTACATCTCAGTTGTTATCCTATCCCTTGTATCCTCCAATTCCTCTCTCCCTCACATTTTCCCCCTACTCCCCTCCCCTATGACTGTGACTGAGGGGGACCTCCTCCCCCTGCATATGCTCATAGGGTATCAAGTCAGGCCTCCCCATCAAGAGGACGTGGTCAAATATGGGGCACCAGAGTTTGTGTGAAAGTCATACCTCACTCTCCACTCAACTGTGGAGAATGTCCTGTCCATTGGCTAGATCTGGGTAGGGGTTCGAAGTTTACTGCATGTATTGTCCTTGACTGGTGCCATAGTTTGAGCAGGACTCCTGGGCCCAGATCTGCCCATCATAATGTTCTACTTGTAGGTTTCTAGGACCCTCTGGATCCTTCTATTTCCCCATTCTCCCATGAAAGTCTTCACTTACCAGGAAAGTGGGACAGAGGGGAGGACATCCTATTGGGACTCTAGGTGAGAGAAACTCCTTCGTATTTTATGAAAATGTAGTAAATTCTTATTTACTATGGCCTTTTAAAAATATGTTCTTGGATATTATTTATGAATAGCTTAGCTTGACTTTTTCTTTTACAGTCCTAAGAGCTTTATGTGTGTTAAGAAAATGCTCTATCCTGAGCTATATTTCCAGCTCTTAACTTGAGTTTGTGTGTCAATGTTCACTCCCGTATTATTGCATGAAAGTTAATCAGAAAGGCTTTCTTCTCTGTGTAGTTTGGCATCCGTGTTACTATGGCTTTCCACAAGGTAGTGGAAAGTCTGCCTTCTGTTTTGAAGTTTCTAAGCAGCATTAGACTTTTTCCTCCTGCTCTCATGAATTGAAATTATCCTAAGCTTAGATTTAAGAAAATAGAAATTTCAGACAAGTCACATTTTCAAACGTATTTTTCAATAGAAGTTAACATGACTCTGACAAGCAGAGTATATAATAATGCTTTTTTCAATACATTCAATACATTTTTCAAATGAAGTATTAAATGTTAAGGAACCCAGACTCATCTTGTGTAATGTAACAGAGTTTTAGAATCATTTCTTTGACGTACTGGGCAACTGCAGACAAGTCTTAAGTTTTACTCTGACTATCCAATCCTGAAAGCTTAGGGTGGGGGGTCGAATAGGCATGGCACCCATAAATTTCTGTGTTTGAATGCTTGGCCCATAAGGAGTTTCACTATTAGGACATGTGGCCTTGTTGGAGGAAGTGTGTCACTGTAGGGGTAGGGTTCAAAGTCCCCTATGCTTAAGTCCCATCCAACGTGGCACACAGTCTACTTCTACTGCCTACGGATCAAGAGGTAGAACTTTTAGCTCCTTCTCCAGTGCCATATCTACCTAGACACTCCCTTGCATCCTGACATGGTGACAATGGACTAAACCCCTGAAACTTTAAGCCATCCCCAATTAAATGTTTTCTTCTATAAGAGTTGTCGTGCTCATGGTGTCTCTTCACACCAACGGAAACAGGGGATCACGGACTGTATTTTCACACGCAACACAAATATCCGACCACATCTAAGTCCTCACCCAATTGAAACCTGAAACCCGTGTCTTATTTTAATGATCATACCTTCCCTTCCTGTCACAATGCTATTTTAAGTGACATCACTAGAGGTAATTTAGGGAGGTGATTCCCATGATTTCTATTTTATATTTTAGAAAAGTTAATCAGGGATGTTGGCCACAGAGTCAGGTGTTTCTCCTCCTGTCCTTTGGCTTTCTTGGTCATCAGCATTTGGAAAAGGGAAGTGTGCCAAACAATCAGAGAGTAGACCAAAAGAAAGAAAGGGACTACTTGGCCATTTAAAGTAACAGTACAATCAAAACTCAAAAGTCACAGCAACAAAGCTGCTGCTTCACAAGCAATGTCCCGTTAGAGAGACCTCTGTCCAGGTTAAGTCTGCGCTTTCCTGAAGCTGAGACTTCATTGCTGGGCACAGGTATTTCAAATGTGTTTATATGCCTTGACCGTCGTTAAAATTTAACATGGTCTAAATGACTATTTAGTCAGAGTGGAATTGGACCAGCTACATCTGACCATTGTAGAAGTGACTAGTAGATAGTTATCATCTGATTTCCCCAAACCTTGGAAATTTTGTAAAAATGTTTCTGGTTATGCATAGAGCAGCAATAAACATGGTTGATCAAGATTAAGTATCTCTGTGGTGGGATGAAGTGTCCTTTGGGCATTTGCTCAAGTGTGTTTGGTCTTGAAGTAGACCAGTTCCCAGTGTGCTGAGGAACTGCCACACTGATTTCCTTTTCTTTTCTTTTCTTTTCTTTCTTTCTTTCTTTCTTTCTTTTTTTTTTTTTTTTTTTTTTTTTTTTTTTTTTTTTTGAGACAAGGTTTCTTTGTGTAACAGTCCTGGCTGTCCTGGACTCACTTTTGTAGACCAGGCTGGCCTTGAACTCAGCGATCTGCCTGCCTTTGCCTCCTGAGTGCTGGCATTAAAGGCATGTGCCACCACATCCGGCCACTGATTTTCACAGTGGCTGTACAAGTTTGAATTCCCACCAGCAATGAATGAGTGATCCCCTAAATCTACATCCTCACCGACATGAGCTGTCACTTGTGTAATCGACCTTAGCCATTCTGGCAGGTGTAAGATGGAATCTCATAGGAGTTTTGATTTGCATTTCACTTGATTGTTAAGGATGTTCAACATTTAAGTGTTTCCCCACTATCTGAGTTTCCTTTTTTGAAAATTGTCTGTTTAGATTTGTACCCCATTTTTAATTGGGTTATTTGTTTTCTTGATTTCTAGTTGTGGAGTTTTGTGGGGGGGTTGTTTTTGTTTTTGTTTTTTGTTTGTTTTTGTGAGTAATTTATATATTTTGGATAGTATCCCTCTATCAGATGTGGGGTTGGTAAAAAATCCTTTTCCATTCCATAGCCTGCTGCTTCGTCTAATCAACAGTGTCCTTTGCTCCCATTTTCTCCTCAATCAGGTTCAATGTATGTGGTTTTATGTTGATGTCTTGGATCCATTTGGAGTTTTGTGCAGGATGATTAGTATGGAGCTATTTGGATTCTTCTACATACATGCATCCAGCTTGATGAGCACCATTTTCTGAAGATACTATTTTTCTAGTGTGCATTTCTGGCTTCACAAATCAGGTGTCCATATTGTGTGTGTTTATGACTGGGTCTTCAACTCGATTCCATTGATCAGCATGCCTGTTCTGGGCCAGTACCATTCTGTTTTTATTACAAAAGCTCATAGAACTTAGGGACTAGGCCTACATGGATCTGCACCATGTCCTCTGTGTATATATTATGGCTTCCAGCTTAGTGTTATGGAATTACTGAATGTGCTTCTGATTCTTCTGCCTTCTCTTGGCCTTTTTTCCTTCAGCTTGTTTGTTTTTTCCTATTATCATGCATTGTTATTGTTATATGTTGCATTATATCATATTATATATTCTATTAATATTCCCTTACATGTCTGTTTGTTTTCTAATGAGAGGGAGAAATGAGATGGCTCTATATGAGAGGGGACATGGGGCGGATCTGGGAAGGAGTAGAGGGATAGGAAACCACAGTCAGAATATATTATACGAGAAAAAAACTATTTTCTATATAAGGAAGGAAAAATAAAGAAAAATGTTCCCTTTTCCTCAAAGGCAGTAACAGAAGACATCTAAGCAGGACATCATAGACCTGCTCCCTAAACCCTTCTTTAGACAACTCTTTCCATCCCCCCTAAGTGACCCATTGTTATTGAGAAAAGTCAGTCCTACTCCTCTCCAGCCCTTTCCCTTGCACATCCTCAGAGCCACATGGTCCCCACTGGACTCTTCCTGGCTTGCTCGTTGCCCTCTTCCAACCACCTGTTCCCCTGGGTGAGAAATTTCCTTCCATCTTTGGGAAGGCCTGATTCTTTCATAAGGAGTCATTGCTACCACAGTTCTAGCAAATAAAGCCTTTATCACTTTATACTTCCTCCATCATAGCCACGCCTCTCACAGGTCAGCAACAATGCTGAGATGGATTTCCACTTCATGGGAGTGAATTAACTGAAGAGATAATTTCTGTGAGCTGTCTGATGGGAGGAGAAATCTCACCCAATACTCATTAATATCCCTTCCCTCTTGGGAATACATAGAGTATTTCTGGAGGTGGTTTATAAGGGTTAAGTATATTGAAATTATTCTGATCACATAAAGACATTGTTTCTGTAGGCTTCCCTCACTAAGATGACCTATAGCCTTAAAATGCACACATCTACTCACTGATTTTTAAAAACTAATTGATAAATCTCTTCATATCAAGATTACTTTTTACAAATAAAACTTTTTGCCCTAACATACACTGTCTATTCGGAATTTTCTAGTAGTGACTTCTGAATTCTAAATCACAGGTGTAGTTTGTGAGAACACTTGGGAAATACGTACTTAACGATCTTTTATTTTTCTTTCAAAATTTATGGTAAAATTACAGAACATAGTCAAGCATTTTGGGAGGGATGGGAAGGTGGATCATGTCATATCCTGATAGGAATAAGGAAGAGACAATATTTTTCTTCTAGTATTCTTCAGATGAGAGTGTTGATTGCAGAACAGAAAATATAACTAACATGGAAAAACCAGCCTTGATTAGGAGCTGGTCTCAGGAAGATGAAATCAGTAGGGTATTGGAGCTCAAGTCTCAAATGGTCATTCCAGAGAAGCTGTTTTGTTCTCCTGAGTCTGACTCTCAAAGGAAATGGCTTTCCTGTATTGTAGTTCACTCTGGCTTCCATGGGGAAGCCAGAGTGAGTGACTACAGGAAGGCCTTTATCAGAACAGTAACAAGAAATAGCCTTAACTGCCAAATGAAAATGGAGCTGCAGAGAGACTCTCCAGCTGTGGCTGCCTTCTTACGTGTTTGATATGCAAAGTAGGAAGCATCTATTTCTGTGACCTTATCAAGGAAGTAAGAATCAGTGTTTATTCTAAATATTGTGTTCTTAGGCCAGCTAACATTCAAAAATAGACTCATAGGATTTGAGAGGACCTTCAAGTTTTCTTTTTATGGAACTTCTCCTTTTTTTTTTTTTTTTTTTTTTTTTGATTGCTCAAGTATATCCTGAGGAAGATACCCAACCATCTATTTTAGAACCCAGGGTTGTCTGAGTCAGAAAAATGCATCACAATCCCACGGAAGTAGATTTAGTCCAAGTCGGTGATCTTTCCTCCCTTACTGGCACAATGTGTGTTACGAGACTAATTTTCAGTCATAGGAGTTTTTTGTGGTCAGATTGGCAGAATAATAGGTCCCTAGCATTGAGCTTCAGCATTTGGAGTAGAAAGGTTTTGCGCTATATGGAAAAATATGACAAAATACTCCTTTTGTACACAGGTCAGAGATAGATACCCTGAAACCAGTGGTGCACGTAGCAGTAGAGCCTCTATGCCTGGACAGCTCAGCAGCACATCATACTTCCTGACAGTTTGTTTACAGCAGGATTGCTAGGTTCCTTCCGATCTTAAGTACTTCTTACTCATAAAATGCTCTCTGGTTCTAAAATTGTCTCCATCCCAGCATCCGTACCCTGGCCCATGCAAGGACTTCCTGAACATCTGCCCAGCCTTTGTTTACATACTCCTTCTTGATGACCAGAGGGGGAGGGGAAGAGAGAATTCATAGTTTCCATTGTGTAATGAAGCTACCAGTCTCCTTCACACCATCTTAATTATTCTAGAATGCATTGTTCTAATCCACCATTATTTCATCATTTTGTCCCTTAGCTTAGTTCTGTGTTGTAGAATAAAGAGGTAGTTTTTTAAAAAGTGTTTCCCCATCCTATAGCTTTTCCTTTCTAGAAGAAATAACTGTAAGTGAATAAAGCAAATAGGAACATGATTCTCTGAAGTCCTGGATAAGCGCTTGGAAGAGCTCTACCCCGCCCCAATTAAATAGCTTGGTTTGCATTAATATTTACTGTGAATTACATTGCAAATGGGTTTGTCGACCTACCCTTTGTAAGTAATAAAGGCTTCTTCTAGGAAGACCCAGTGTGTCCCATCCTGCTCTTTTCTGTGGTTTGCTACCTATCTTGTCCATATTATAAAAAAAAGAAAGAAAGAAAGAAAGAAAGAAAGAAAGAAATCAAGGGAGAACTTCCTCTGAGTGGTTTTAGGCCTGGTAACCATGGAAACCTAACATCCCTCCTACCTCTCCAGTAATAAGCCCAGGAGCAGCCTAAGGCAGAGCAAGATTATTCTGCTGTCTTCTCGGGGTGAAAACTGGGCAAGAGGAGGGCCCCCTATTGTCCTTCGGGAAGACTTTGTGGTCCACCGTCTGCCCATGGCACGTGCTCTTCAGTTCACCCATCACCTTCACAAGTATCTGCCCCGCAGTCAGATGCTCCTAAGAGATTACACATCCCTAAACCAGAACCTACGAAATAAACAACCCTGGCTAAATTCACGTGCATCTGAGCACTGCTGTGCTACAGGGGACACCTTTGGCAGCTGTGTGCTCGTTTTCAGAAGGTTCCATGTCGTAGAGCATCTTAAAGGTCTTGTCCTTTTATTTTCCATTGCTTTTTTAATGACCTTCATCTCCAGCTCATATGGGAATGTGAATCTTGTCATGTCACAACTTGAGCTCCCATTTGTTCTTAAAGAGACTTTCAGACTGGTTGCCACCTAGTTACTAGTTTGGGCTTCAAAGGGCTTGCTCCTTTGAACAATCACCACCATAGATTTGCCACTTTAGGAGACACTCAAGTGCTTTTGCAAATTTGCCCCAACTCTCTACTTTGGGTCTCCCCAGCCTCCTCCTCCTCCTCGCCTCATCTTGCTCAACTTTCTGCTCAGCTCTACGCTACCCCCAGGCCCTGCCTTGGCTGGTGGTGTTTGCTCTACTTGGAATTCCTCCCTTCTCATGTTCACCTAATGCTATCACTCTTGTAAGTAAATGTCTTTTTTTTTTCCCACAAAATGAAAGATCGGGCATTATCAACTGGGGTTTGGCTCCAGGTTTCATGGATTTATTTTTATTTCAGGTTGTCATCTGTACACATGTTCAGCACATATGTTCATGAATGGCGAAGCTTACTGTTTTTCTGTCTCAGTAGACATTACAAGCTTGTCACTGGCGGTCAGGGAGTGGGCCAGGTTCTTGGTATCTTATTCAAGAATGAAGTGAAGGCACATAGACCATGCAACAAGCAAAGTAACATTATTCAAAGCAATACACAGGCCTAATTTGCTATCACGCTTGACAGTGGGCCATATGAGTCAAAGAATTTTCAAGGGCTGCAGTGACTAATAGGGACTTCCTTTGAGGGATTTAAGACAACGTAGGGTTCCTTTGCTAAGGACATAGCAGGTGGTTCTCTGTTTTGATTGAGAGGCTTGGACTACGTAAATCTTTGCTCAAGGTCCCTTCCCCTGAAATATCTCATTTTAGTCATAGGTACACTCAAATATGCAGAGATATAAAATGATAAATAGGCTTTTTTTTTAAAGTGTTCACTTAGAGGATAGTTTTCCTTATTGAACATTTATACAAAAAAAATGATCATGGCCAGACTGTTTGTTCTTCTTGTTCCCAGGTACATTGAAAACACATGTGAATAGAAAGTGTCCAAATTTGATGGTTGGAAATTGGAAGAAAAGCATACTCCACCATTCAGAACAGGGGAAATATGCAGATGGATATCAGTGGAGGCTATTAACGGATTCATTGTGCAGAGAGGATTGTGTATGTTTAGTGTGTGCAGGTAGGTATGTCGACTTGAGTATGTGCAGGTGAGGGTCGCAAGCTTCCAAGTGGAGTAAAGCCCAGCAAGGGTGACTCTTATCTAGAAATGAACATTTTCTTCATGTGCATGTGTGTACATATCTACATTTGTGTATTTATACCCACATTGTGTGCATACAGGTGCATGTTCATGTTTGTGTGTGTGTGTGTGTGTGTGTGTGTGTGTGTGTGTGTGTGTGTGTATGTATATATATATAGGCCAGATATTGATGTTGGGTGTCTTTCTCAATTACTCTCCATCTTATATTTTGAAACATGGTCTCTCCTTAAACATGGAGCTAGCCTGTGTGACCAGCAAGTCCTTGGGGTTTTCCTGCCTCTGCCTCCCTAGTTCTGGTATTAGACTCATATGCTGACATATTCAATTTTTTTACTGTGTTTAGGTTCATCAAACACAGGTCCCCATGTTTGCACAGCAAACACTTTTCTAGCAGCTGTCTCTCTGGCCACATCCTCTCTCACATACTGTCCCCACACCAGCATGTATATGTCCTTAAAGACATCTACCACTACTCATTACTCCATCATGAATTCCCTTAGCCCCCTAGCCAATGTGATTATAGAGCAGATTATTGTAAAACTGCAGTTATTTCTTTGAAAAGAAGAACTCTGTCTTGTTGAATCATAAACCTCAAGTAGAAACTTAGCAATGATTTCTGTTAACATTTGCTAAATGAATAAATTAATGGATGAGTGGATGGATGGGTGAATAGATGGATGAATGGATGGATGGGTGGGTGGATAGAAGGATGGTTGGGTGGGTGGATGGACAGATGAGTGGGTGAGTGGGTGGGTATGTGTGGATAGTTAATGAGTTGATAAATAGACAGGTTGATGGATGCATGCATGAGTGAATGGGCAGATATGAAGAGAAGTGTGAAGGTTTTTGGATTAACAGAATGCCTTGCTCTTGATATTTTGGGTTGTTTCTTACATTTTTTCCCTCAAAATGGCTACATTATAGACCTGTCATCTTAATCTTATTCTAAGAATGGCAGCAATTGATTTTAATTTTACATAAATTTATTTTGAATGTAGTAAGATTGTATGTATTTATCATACATAGCATGCCATTTTAAAATATTTTGGATATGAATTGTGGAATGATTAAATGTAGCTAATTACCAAGTGTACAACCTCACTCCAGTCTCATTTTGTGCTAAGATTTGCTCTCCAGTATCTGTGTCTTTTCAGGCCTGTAGCAGCACTGGATGCGGGCTCTATAGATCTTTGGAATCTCCATCCTTCCTAGCTCCAGATACATACCCCTTGACCACCATCACCACATTCTCTTGGGCTCTCTGCTTTGGTCTTCATAGATATAATTAAGAGCCCAGGAAACAGCAGGCTTCCTATAGGGCTCTCTGAGACTGCCACTGAGCCACAAGCCCAGTAGCTGTGAATCTCATAGGCATAGTGTCAAAAGTCCCTTTGCTGAGGGGGTGTTTCATTTCTTACCCTGGAAACTGAAAGTTGTCCTAGTTTTCAGTTGGTAGGTAGATTGGGAAAATGTTAACACTTATCCAGACCTCACTCTTGCCAATGCTGCCCTTAAAGAAATGCTACAAGGTCTCCCATCTTTGGGGGAAGGGTGATTTCCTGAAAGCAGCCTATCACACTCCAGCGACAGGAGATGGCAATGCCACATCCTATCCACACCTGTCCTGCTTTCTCTTGAACTTCATTTATACGCCTGGTGTTTTCTCATTGGCAAGCATTCGCCTGCCAGCCATGGTCTTCCTAGCTAATCACATTTTTCTTCTGTGAGTACAGCATTCTTTCAAACATCTTTTATTTGTGAGTCACGGGAACCCACCACAGGGAAGGAGAAAAGTCCGTCTCTAGAACTGAGCATGTGATGACTCAGGGACCGAGGGCACATTCCAGCAAAAGGCATTTCTGTATTTTATCATGGGCAACTTTCCACCACCTCTACCCAGAAAACGGAGATGCACTTAGGGGATTTTCCCATGTATTCATACTTGCTATCTCTCTTCCAAAGTGATAGCCGTGCCACATTTTCTCACACTTCAATGGTGGCGCATAGTATAGACTTAAAAGAAGGTTACATGCAAGCAAGAAATGGCATGTAAGCAGACAGTACATGTATAAGGTAATGAACAGTTTCTTTGGTGGCTTTGGGAATCAATTTCATTAATCTGTTACCTCCATTAGTCTTTTCAGTTAATTTAGGATGCGATCAAGTCTTAATTATGTCTCTACTTTTACTTCTTAGCACTCCTAAGCATGAAGTCCTCAAAAACAAAACAAAACAAAACAACAAAAAACAACCCACACACTGCTGAAGAACCATAAAGTACTTCCTAGCAAGATCTGATAGCACTCTCTCTCTCTTGTCTTTACAGCAGTTCACACCCTCAGTTACTGCTGCTTTTATTTATTTACTTTCAATGGCTGTCTCCCACTAAACTGTGAAATCCTAGACAAAGGAAGCCATGTCTGCTTACACGGTCTTGAACGGTGCCTTGTACATCACAGAGTTTCCATAAGTAACCGATCAATGAGCAATGCCAATTACCAGTTGGCATTTGCTTACCTGGAAACGAGCCCAGCGTGCTTTTTTTCAACCCCTGCACCTATTTCCTGCATACCAGGACCCGAAGGGAAGCCCGCTGAATTCCTTGAGTTTCTGGGGCAAGTTTGCCTAGTTTCTTAGGCTCGAATTTGTACTTCTTTCCCCTGCACTCCAGGCTGGACTGTGGTCTGCTCCACCCTTGGACACCCTGCTCCTCCTCCCCACACTGCTCCGTGTTGCCTACTTTAGCTCATGTCTCATGGCTTCTTAATCAGAATTCTTAAACCCTTTCTTTCCAATCTGTGTGCTTATAGTTGCGTGTCAGCAAAATCTTCTACAAGTAGAGCTTTTCTTTTCCCTCCATAACTCCAGAAGGAATAAAATTGGACTGTAGAAACAGTAGAGACCCCAGTGTTAAACTTTAATCTTCTGGGGGAAATTTTTTTCAAACAAAACTAGACTTTCTCTAGATTTTCAGCGATGGGCTGTAACAGGCCCATCCAGGACCTAGGAAGTACAGCAGAGAAAAAGGATTTTGTGACATGGCATCAGACCCCAAATACATGTAGTGGCGTTTCTTCTAGAAAATTTGGCAACTGTAAATCCTGACCTCTCACTGGTCTCAGTGCAATACATGTTGGTCCTAGAACGATCAGTAACAATCAAAGGGCAGGATGCTAACATGCACCGGTCTGCAAATACTTTATATGCATAGTCCCTGAAAAGTCTAAAGCTGTGTACTACATCTCACGTCTTTAAGCCCAATTTTTTTTTTACCTAAGTTTAGATATTTAAAGGATATAATTTTAGCATATTATACCTATTATTATCAAAATGGTAATTCATTTAAATTATACCCAGTGGTATAGAATTATCATGATGATTTGACTCTCATATTAAAATAAGTGAATATACTTATTTGAAATTTTTATTACTTATTTTTGAATTAATATTCATAGTGATACATAATTTTATCCTAAAATAGCCACTTTGCCTTAAATTTCTTACATTAATTACCTTATAATAGTCTATGTAACAAATATATATCTATATATGTTTAATGTCAACATTTGAAACTCTCCCCAAATTGAATTACTATACTAATTAGTAAGCTATTGATTAAATATGGACATACAATGTGTGAATGTCATGTAAATGGATAAAACTTTAAGCAGAACTTTTTAAAACATTTTAGTCAGTTCACGCACCTGTGAATGAGTCTTATTGCTAAAATATATCAAGGTTGAACATCAATTTACTTCCATTTTTACTGGGTTTTGATATAACAATTTTGCTAGAAAACTTGTACTCACGTAACTAAGAAGTTAGGAGTGGGAAGAGAATACCACTCACTCCCACAACTGTCTTCCTTTGTATGAAACGCCAACACTTACCTCAGAAGATTGAGTAAGAGGAAAAGTTCGCTCAGGATCTGCCAACTGAAAAGCTGATTAAGTCTCTTCCCTCTCTTCCAAAACCAAGGATCTCGAAACTGCCTCACTTGTAATGCACCCCCAGAAGACTTCTTAAGATCTCTTTGTCTTCTGGGTACCAACGCCAAGAGGTTTAACTGCTCCCTTGATCCTTACTTGTCACGTTTTTACACTCTAAAGCATCTTTAGGGCAGGGAGGGAGCTCTTTTTTGTAAAACGAGACAAAAAGATGTCATACGTCATTGGAAGCATCATCTTGGGCACTTCACAGAAGCTCAATACATGTTAACATAGGGCCCTGAACTTGTCTATCAGCCCAGCACAGTGGTGTGCATCTCTAATGCCAGCATTAGGAGGGATGATACCAGAAAGGTAGCAAGTGCAAGGCCTGCGTAGGCTACACATCCATTTGGAGGGCAGCCTGGCTACATAGTGTGACTGTCTCAAGAAAATGAATCTGTGTCTGGATATGCCCCAGAAGTTCTTTTTTTTAAATATATTTTATTAATTTATTCATATTACATCTAAATTGTTATCCCATCCCTTATATCCTCCCATTCCTCCCTCCCTCCCATTTTCCCCTTCCTCCCCTCCCCTAGGACTGTGACTGTGGAGGATCTTGTATATGCTCATAGGGTATCAAGTCTCTTCTTGAAGTTCTTACACACCGTTAGCATGTGAAAAACATGTAGAGGACCACTAGATTAGTGTGCTGGCTTTAGTTACCTCAGATGTCCTCTTTTTAGGTAATGCTAAGTGTCTCATTAATAGCACCTAAAAAGCACCCTCAAAATGTTTTCTGAATTCTTAATTTCTACTAAAGCAGTCATTCATGGATTTCTTTTTACCATCAGTCATCTGAATAACACATTTAAAGTGCTTTATCGGTAATAATGATGAAAAATAATAATTGACCTAGTATGTATATTTTGTCCCAGTTATTTTCAGTAGAATTTCCATGAATACTATACTACTAACAATACTATAAAGTACATATTATCCCTATTCTACCAATCACGAAATAGGGTCACAGATTAAATGATTTGCCTAGGCATTCATAGGTAAGTGGTAAAACCAGGCTTCACACCCAGGGAACTTGCGTGCAACAGCTGGCACTTAACCCCTACTTAACATCGCCTAACAGGCTATCACTGTTATTCTTAACATCACTGAACTTCTTTTCCTGGGTTTTCCAAATATATTTTGGGGCTCCGAGGAGCAGCAGCATGAAATACCTGGGTTTTTGTTGGAGGAAACGATGATGATGCAAGTCTGAGAAGAATGCTGCAACCGTGACTGTGGACAGTGGAAAAGCACAGTGTGGGCAGCGCATTCCAGTCCCAGTAAACTAAAGACTCAGAAATGAGCGTGGAAAATGGGTACGACTTCATTATTGTGGCTCTCTGCTGGGTTCCTTCCGGAAGCTGGTGAGTAAAGTGGAGAATGAAGCATGTATTCCCAGCGTAGCTGAGTGGCCAGTACTCGTAGGCATGTGTGGGAGATCCAGAGAGTCTAGCACGCATGCGTGGGAGATCCAGAGAGTCTATCACATCCGTCTCGATGGTGTTGTGAAAGTATACACTGATTGCATCCCATGCAGTCGCGATCAAAGCTAATGGCTGAGACTGGAAAGGCTGATACTCTTGCGCTCCTGCTCAGGAAGTTTCAGTTTCAAACCTGTTTTCCATTTCACTTGCCAGAGGCAAGTGTAAAGTCAAGCAAAAAGGTCTTAGATTCATTGCATCACTCATGGTTTGGGATGAACAGTGATAAACACAAACCTTACTGAATGCCTTGAAGGTCAGAGAGTCAGTGCCTGTCAGAACAAGAGAAGGAAATCCCCAAAGTTTTGATAAAGTTCTATCTGGCGTGTATGTTGTTTAGATGAAAGGGTGAACAGTAAGTAGGAAAAAAAATGGCGCCTAAACAAGGGAATTGTGAGTTCAAACCTGGAAAGAAACAAGCTGTGGAAGCTGTTCTTGGGTTGTCAGTATTGGTCTCTGGGTACCTCTTTCTGAGAACCAGAATATTTTAAGAAGATTTGCTGATAAAGAACTGGAGAGTGGAAAGGCCAAAGACCTAAAGTAATGCTTAATTTTGAATTCAACCCACTGGCAAAATCCTAAAACAAACTAGATTAATCCCCCCCCCCCCCATTGTAAAGTATATCCCCACAGAAAATCTGCCAGAGGACTTGGGATAGCACCAATGTGAAAGTACCTTGGTACCTGACCTTTACTTCTAAACACTAAAGCTGTGAAAACACTAATCACTCTGGGTACTGTACCAACATCTAAAAACTAGCAGCCTCATGGTACTGTGGGTAACTGAGTAGTCTGTAGACACATGGCAAAAGTTTGGAGAAGCAGATTTAAATCCATTATTGGAAAGAATCAGCTAATAATTCCCTTACCTACAAATGCTACTCAAATGTAAATGGGACATTGACTGTGTAAGGTTTAGCTAATGTAGGATAGGTTTTCATGTTTTCTAGGAAATACAGTATCTGACTTGAGCCACGAAGGGCCAAAGTGGGACCAGGATGTGGAAAGTAAAGGACAATTCCTCTGAGTAGAGTGTGTGGCTCTGCAGGATGAAAAGCAGCAGACCCTGCTGTGTATAACCTAGTGAACACAAATAAAGGAGAATGCAGAGTTGAGAAGGTCAGAACAGACAGAAGGGATACTTATGAGGTTCTTCTATATTATAGAGTAAATTTGAATTTTATTTCAAGTACAATTTTATCATTGGAAATATGTATAAAAGAAAGAAGTGAAAAGGAATTTCCTTGTTTTGAAAAATATATATATATATTAGCTTCATTTAGAAAGCCCATTAGGAGGAGGGAAATGAAGTTTAGAATATTGGTTAATAGACTATTGTTGAAAACACAAACATTTTTAAAAAATTAAAAATCAAAATGCTTGGGGCTGGAGAGATGGCTCAGTGGTTAAGAGTGCCTCCTGCTCTTCCAAAGGTCCTGAGTTCAATTCCCAGCAACCACATGGTGGTTCACAACCATCTGTAATGTGATCTGATGCCCTCTTCTGGCGTACAGGAGTACACACAGGCAGAATATTGTGTCTATAATAATAAATAAATAATTTTTTTTTAAATCAAAATGCTCTATTGTATATGCTGGGCCAACTGTTAGTGAGAGCCATCATACTGATGGGCTCTAAAATGAAAAGCATCTTTGGCTGAAGTCAAATTCTTGCTCTTTCTCCAAACTGTGCTTTTTATTGGCTTCCAGACTTAAAAAACAAAAACAAAACAAAAAACCACAGGTACCATGTTATGTTCCAGTTTTGCAACTCATAAGAGTTGATGTCCCAGGTGGGTGCAGTGGCACATGCCTGTAATCCCAGCACTCACAGGGGCAGAGGCAAGGGATATCTATGTGAGTTTGAGGCCAGCCTGATCTACAAAGTGAGTCGAGGATAGCCAAGGCTACACAGAGAGACCCTATCTCAAAAAAAAAAGTTGATGTCTACAGAGAAGACAATGTTCACATTGATGTGCACAAATCCCCAGTGGGAGCCATCACTCAAAGGAAATGTGAGGACACAGAGCATACAGAAAAGGATAGTAGAAATACAACAGACATTCACAATTTATGGTCTCTTTAGTAAGCTCATAATGACTTTTTATGCTGCCTGTTTCCATTAAAGGTGGCCTCTGTGTTCTACCCTACAGTAGCACTGGACACCCTTCCTCTTTATAGAGGTTCTATAGTACCTGGTTATCCCTAAGCTCCCTAGTACATGGTATATATTGCTATCTCACAAAGACTCAATGCAAGAGGTTCTCTCTCCAGCTGTATGCAGCATGTCCCACTTTGGTTTCAGACTCAGTAGATGGAGCCTAAGGATCTGCAGTCCTATATATTCACAAGTGGTGATGGTGGCACAGTCCAGGGAAACATGCTTTGAAAATTGATGACTTACAGAAAGAAAGAAAGAAAGAAAGAAAGAAAGAAAGAAAGAAAGAGAAAAAGAATGGGTGACAGATGAGAAGCAGAGATGAGGTAGCAACAATGGAAGCACAGCTATGCTTGCTACAGTTGTGCAATAGCTGTATAAAGATTAAATCAAGTTGAGTTGACCTTCAAAAGTATCCTAGATGGGGAAAATGTTTAAATAGTGAATTCCAGCTAGAAAAATGCAATCCCACAGAGGGCTGGGCGATGGGGGCAGGGCTAAGAGCTTAGGATTCTGGAAAGTGACATGAAATCCTAGCTCCTGTGATGTTTGACTTTTAGATGTTGACAATATTTTTCTTTACTATGGTTCAATAGTTCTCACACTGGACTCTTTCTTAACAAACCACTCAGGACTTTTTACAAATGGCTGACCCATGTGGCCCGTGCCAAGGTCAAGAATGTGGACTAGGCACTGGGATGACTCAGTGTTTTCCAGGTCAGTGTATGTGTGTAGCTGTTACTGTGGCCTCAACTAACTTTGTTTCCGAACACTGACTTTCTCTAGGCTGAAACCAATTCCAAGTTTCAAATGCAGACTGGTGAGCTGAGTAGAAGGGACAAAAGTTGATTTCTCAGGGTGCCTACTTGTATAAATAAGAAAAAGGGAAAATAGAAAAGAGGGGAAAAAGGAAAGAAACAAAAATGGAAAGCTTGTGTAGAAAACTCAGTCAGAATGGCTCTTGGACAGCAGTTCCACAAAGTAAAGTTATTTTTGAATATTTGGAGATTTCTATCATCTAAAAATATTGGAATTATTTTCAAAGTCATTAGGTCCCATTCAGGTCACTTAAACACATGCATAACAACAACAACAATAACAACAACAACAACAACAACAACAAGCAAATCTCTGTGTATTCAGAAGCCTGTTTCTGAGATTGGCTCCTGAAATAAAGACAAACAGGTTTGGCCTATGCATTTGACTCTTGTTTCACTGTGACATCACTTTTTCCAGGCACTTACTTGGAACATCTATATTTTGTTAGCCCATGCTTGCCAGATCTCAGGCTGCCTGGGTAAGGACAGAAAGGGAATTGTAACCACTTGGCAGCCTTCGGCAGCTCAGGCTCTAAGTACATACTAGAAACAGGGTAGAGGATGGAGGTGAGTCATAGCCATGCTAAGACATGTTGGCCAGATGACTGTCAGAAGAATTTCCTGCTCAGTTCTAGAGGAAGCCGATGAGAATTTTATTTTTCTGTATGTCCTACCTGTTTGTGTGGCGAGCCATTCGCTAGACGATCTATTTGTAAGGACTCTCTTGGTCTGTTCTTCCAAGTACAGAAGGTGGAATACAGGTTCTTGAATGGACCTGTAAGAAACTTTATCCCAGAGTGAAAAAAAAAAAAAACTACAAGCCTTTCACATGGAGAACCTGGAATAGAAAAGACTGCTTGAGGCATCTCTTCTGTGTGTACTAGAGCACTGGCAAGTTTTCTGGAGAGAAAAACCATACCTACCAAGAAGACAAGGTCAATGGTAGCTTCCCCGGATGATCAAGAAAACTGGACCGTAGTCATTGTCACTTAATGACTCCACACTCAGTCTCTAGAAACAGGGTTCTAGCTCCGAAGTGCCTCTGGACCTCCTGGGTGCTTGCTGTCAAGACCAATCCACTGTTCTAGTGCACAACACCAAAACCTTCGTTTTCAAGACTTTCCCCCTCCGTAACTTCTTGTCATTGTAGTTTACACTAACTGTACCAAACAAAGGGTTTTGTCGTGAAATTCTCAAACAAGTAATGTACTGTGATCATATTCGTCCTCGTCGACGTCTCTCCTCTCTTCCCCTCTCTACGTTGCTCTCACCCTCTTCTCAAATAGCCCCATTTCTAATTCCATCTTTTTGTATTTAAGTCTAGGACCTGAATATGAGAGAAAATATGCAAAATTTATCTTCCAGATACAACTTATTTCACTTAATATCACAATCTCTGCTTCCACTCTGTTCCTGAAATGGTAATTGCATTCTTCTTTGCAGATGACTAACCCTCCATTGTGCCTACCTAAGAACCTTTATCCATCTTTCAACTCATGACACATAGTCTACTTCCATAACTTGTCTACTGTAAATAGTGTCGCAATAAATATGGGTACACGAAATTGCTTTTGGATGCTGGTTTGCATTCTTTTGGAAACCTACTGCAATGTCATCTAATTCAATCAGAGAGTCATTCTAATTTTAGCTTTTAAGGAACTCCATTATTAATTAATGTTGAAAGCCACATTAACTTATATCCTCATAGCAGCGGTTCACTGTTACCCTGTGTCTTTACCTTTCATATCCATGCCAACATTTGCTGTTCCTTTTTTTCATAATATCCATTCTGACTAGAGTGAGATTAACCGTCACTGTTGAACAGTGTTTCACTTTTTTCTCCTTCTTGCTTCTTTAAAGAAATGTTTGTTCCATTTATTTGCCAACTGATTAGACTGTTTGTCCTTTTAATGTGCATTAGTGTAGTGGCAAGTTAGCAAAATTGTATTAATTAATCCCCTGTGAGAACACTAACTGGCAAAGGCTTTTTTCCAGTCTCTAAGCTGCCTCTTCACATGACAGCTACATTTCTGAGCAGAGGCTTTCTAATTGTATACATCCCCATGGCACCTTCCAAAGACTTTTGGTACATGACAACTCATTTCTTGCTATTATTTCCTAAGCTCCTGGCATTCTCCACAGAAAGTCATTGCATTCCTGTGCAGGCGGGGAGTAGTGAGACTTTGGAGACTATGCACAGGCCTGCAGGGACCCAGGGACTTTTCTGTGGATTAGCTGGGTGGCCCGAGGCTGCACTCACCCATGCTCCACACAGTGTAGATCCCTCTCACCTGGGAATCACCAGCACTGGGGTTTTGTAGTTCTCAGGTCTATCGTTAGGTCACTGTGCAGTCACTGCTATCCTGCTGATCAGACATGGTGCCACCATTTGCATCCCCTCTCACATACCTATATCTTTAAGTGTCCTCCCTCTCTGATCTCTTAGAATTATTATAAAGTATAAGATACAATTTTAAATTCTTTGATTCATTTGAGTTGATGTTTTTATGGAGCTAGAGAAATGGGTTTAATTTTAATCTTCTGCACATAGGAGTCCCATTTCTCTAGAAGTACTTGTTGAAGAGTCTTCGCTCCAACACCTGTTTTGTCACCCTTGCCAGTAATCCAGTGTCTGTGTGTACCTGCACTGCTTTCCTTGGGGTCTTCTAGTCTACCCCATGGGTCTCTGTATCTGCTTTTGTGCCAGCGCTATGATGCTTTGTTATCATGCATCATGTAATTTGAAATCAGGTACTTCAGTGCCTCCCAGCTTTCCTGCTTTCCTCCTTAAGATTACTTGGACTATTTGGAGGTGTTTTTTGTGTTTCCATATGAATTTTAGGACTATTTTAATGGTCATATGAAGAATATATTGTAATTTTCATAGGTATTATGTTGAATTTTTAAATTGCTGTTGGTAATATAGCCATTTTGAAATCTACCAACCCATGAGCATGGGAGATCTCTTAACCTTCTAATGCTTTTCAATATCTCTTCTTGGCATGCTAGCTTTTCCTTTGTGAGTTCTTTTACCTCTTCAGTTATTTTTATTCCTGGGTATCTCATTTATTATTTTTGAGGCTATTGTAAATAGAAAAAATTTAAAGTCTTGTTATAACATCTTTATTGATATATAAAAATATATTTATAATAATTTTGTGGGTTTTATACCTACTAGTTGTTGAAAGTAGTTATCAGATGTAAGGAAGGCGTTGTTAGGGTTTATTTTTTTAATATGAAATTATATGATAAATTGATTTATTCCTTTTATATTTGTATCTTTTTTAAAAGATTTATTTATTTATTTATTATGTATACAGTATTCTGCTTGCATGTACACCTGCAGGCCAGAAGAGGGCACCAGATCTCACTATAGATGGTTGTGAGCCACCATGTGGTTGCTGGGAATTATCTTAGGACCTTTGGAAGAGCAAGCAGTGCTCTTAACCTCTGAGCCATCTCTCCAGCCCCTTGTATCATTTTTATATCCTTCTCTTTTCTTGATTTTCTGTCTTAGAATTAAAGTGCCATATGAAACAAGGATGGAAAGTATGGAAACCTTTGTCTTATTTCTAATTTTAGGAAAAAATTTTCAACTTTTTCCTGTTAGGAATGATACTGGCTACAGGCTTTTTTGTGTGCACTCTTTATTATGCTGAGTTATGACCTCATCCAAGCTTGTGGGCTTTTCATCCAGGCTTTGGATGAATTTGCTTATCTGCTTGCTTGAATTTTCTTTGAGCTGATTGCTCATTTTCAAAACTAGGTTTTTAAAAATTCTTTGATTATCAATTATTTTGCACTCTTTAAATTCAGTTATTTGTAGGCATGGAAGGGGGAGAAGGAGGAAATAAGAAAATTAAATAATAAAAGGAAAAACAGGGGAAGGAAAATAAAATGAGAAGATCATATCCTCTGCAATAAACTAGCTGAGCATAGTAAGTACTTGCCCTACCTTGTGTGAACTACAGAAAAGTATTGAATATGGGAAGGAGGTCACAAGGATCCTCTTTCTAGGAAGTGTGGATGGCCTAAACTCATGATTGGCGTCTGAAGTGAAAGCAGACTTGTTGGACTAAGTCCTTAGCCTGCGGCATCTATGCTAACCCTGGACTGTTAGCGTCAGAATTAAATTGAATCATTGTGTATATAATTGATGGCCCAAAAATGTAGATCAGTTGTTGGTGTTCAAAGCCCACATATTTGAAGCTACATGTTAAGAGTACCCTACTTTCTACACAAAACACGTAGTTTTAATAGAATTCATGAAGTCAGTGATAGTGCAATGGTGGCTGATCAGAAGTAAGAGTAATAAAGAGAGGAATTAGCTTATCTAATATAGAAAAGTCCATTTTAATGATGTGGCCTGATGTTCTCTGAGGAACCCCATCTAGGCTAAAGAGCTTGCAGAATATTTATGCACAGATGGGATGCTGAAGCCAGAGTTAGCTGGTGCTGTCTTTAGTCTCTTTAATAGGCACTTACCACCACCCTCTATGGCTGACCTAATATCTTTGCGATTGCCAGGTGCAACTTTTACAATTTATCTTGAAGCTTAGCAGGGTATTAACTCAACCAACACTAAAGCTAAGGTTGTTTAAATGCCTGAACCGTATAGAAGATATTTTTCTGCCCTGCCTGGCCTGCTCATGTGATGTCCCCACCAGTGCAGCTGGTAAATACATTGACTTAAATTTTGTTGTTGTTGTTGTTGTTGTTGTTGTTGTTTTTCTGTGACCTTAAAATTCCTGTATCCTCTTCTGCAGCAGAATATGACAACCAAGGCAAACTGGTCCCATATTCCTAGATCATTATTGCTCATATTTGGCTTAGAATAAACTAGCTCTTATTCATTTTGGAAAAAATAACTATTTCGTGTTAATGATGGAGAAAATGTATAGAAACAAACTAGACAGAAAAAAAAAAGATAGTATTTTCCAAGATAGAACTTTAGCTTTTGGTGCTCAGTGAAACCCAGGTAGCAAAAATACAGTCTCACCCCCCCCCTTCCTTCACGGACTTCACACTGTTCCTCTGTACCCAGAAGTCCTTTATTTTTCTTTAAACAACTTTTCCCCCGATGCAATTACAGAGTATGGATCAAGATGGTTCCTATTCATAGCAATCATATCTAGCATATGACTGGCAACGATTATACTCAAAAAAGAAGGAAGGTGGGAAGGGAAGAAAACTGTAGGAGGAAAACAGAAGGCTGTGTCTGTTGGTGGGTGTGAGCGAGCAAAGGAGGAAGGCCAGCAGGTGGGTGCTGCTCTCTGCCAAAGCATCCTCGCCTGGTTGGGTTCTCCGAGGAGATTTCCCTCAACTGATTTACTATCTCTTTAGCCACTAGAGGGAAACGTCAGCATTTCTCCTTTAGGAAAACTTCCTAAAGTCGCTGACCCCATTCTGTTGGAGCCTGTTTCTTCTAGACAGTCTCATCATGTGTGAATCACAATTTCACTCACTTCTTCTAGTGAGGTGTTTATGGACAGTAAGCAGCATCTTAATAAGGTGAGAACTATAAAAAGAATAATCTGTATCTCTGCTGTAGAGAGGTCGCATTCTTTCTTTATTCCTTATAAATCAAATCATATTCTATTTCCCTTAGACCACGTGGGTGTTCACGTGCAGTTTTTATCACAAGCAGTCAAAGTATTACCTCAATATGCACTTTAGTGGCTTTTCTTAAAATAGGGCTGGGAGTGGAGTGATGGGCCAGAGGTTAAATGTCTTTGTTGCTCCTCTAGAGAACCAGAGTTTGATTCTTACACCCACAAGGCAGCTTACAACTACCTATAACTTAAGCTCCAAGAGATCTGATGCCTCTCCTGCCCTCAAGGGACTCCTGCAGTAATATGTACATATTCTCTCTCTCTCTCTCTCTCTCTCTCTCTCTCTCTCTCTCTCACACACACACACACACACACACACACACACACACACACACACACACCACAATATAATAAGACTAGGCATTCTGCAGAGAAGCATAAAACTTTTCTTTCCCAACTATTGTCAAGAAAAATAAACAAATTGTAAAATAGATTTTTAAAGCACATTAAAATTTGATAGTATATCAGGATTCTTCATAAAAGTGAGAGAAAGAGGGAGTGGGAAGAATGAGGGAGATAAAAGCTGTGAGCGCTGAGGGAGTCTACAGTCGTCAGGTAGCAGGCTGGAGACCCAGAGGAGCCAATGCTTCATTTTGGGCTTTTACAAACCATGGAAGATCAAAAAGGCCTCCTCCCTTCATAGCAAGGTCAGCTTTCCCTTTCTCTGTGGGCCTTCACCTCACCAGCTCATCCACTTCATGGACAAGCTTTTCTTCACCCAGCCCGCCAATTCAGACACGGTTGGCAGGTAAAAGCCACACCCCCGTAATAACATCAAACCAAATCTTTATACTTGTTGCCAAGATGAACCATAGTTAACAGTCCCAGAGAGATCTATCCCCTAAGAAATATGCCGCATTTTTTTTTTCTGTAACAGGATTTGTGAGAACAGGAAAAAGGAAATGATGTCGTAAGCAAAAGGTATTCCTGCTAGCTGAGAGTCTATGCTTGATGGAGACCAGTGATTCTCAACCTGTAGGTCATGACCCCTTTGTGAACATGTCAAGTGACCTTTTTACAGAGGTCTCATATTAGACATCCTGCATACCATATATTTACATTGTGATTCATAACAGTAGCAAAATTACAGTTATGAAGTAGCAATACAAATAATTTTATGGGTGGGGTCGCTACACCATGAAGAACTGTATTAAAGGGTCACAGCATTACGAAAGCTGACAACCAGTGATGTAGACAGTTTCCTGTCTCGCATTAGCTAGCCTCCCTGAGGTCACCACAGTTACTGTCCTTCGTTGTAATGGGCTATGTCCAGTGAGAAACCTGAGCTCCAGGAAGAATTGTTGGATGACCAGGTGGGCAAAATTGGAGTCTATAACTCTACAAAGTAAGTAGCCCATATATACATCTTAGAAGAGGTCGTCTTTAAGGCAAACCCCCAAAGGCTTTGCAAAACGTTTCGTGCTGAAAAGCATTCATGAATACTTACCATTTTCTATGTCTTGATCTAAATGTATATGTAGTGTTTTGATGTTAACAGCCACTCTCTGAAATATGCGCAAGTGTTGCTCTTTGGGGTGAAGGAATATCATCAGCAAATTAGGTCATGCTCCACAGATAACAATTTGGAGACCCAAGGCCTTAACTCATTTTACTTGGCTCCAAATAGCTATGTTCCTGTTGCTATGGTGTTTATTGCCTTCTAGTTACAAGGGGAGCATGTGGGCCTAGTTCAAAATGATCGCTGACTACACTACCAAATGCCCCCAACCTAATCCCTTTAGAGAAATAATCTCTTGATTTCGGTGTGTAGAATTAGAGAGTGGAGAAGCTGGGTTTCCAGCTCCATTATTTCCCTCCCAGCCTTCTTGTCAAGCCATTGACTGTGGTATCATTTAAGCAATCAGTTACTTAGCTTTTCTACTCCGGTCTTTCTAAGCTATTAAGCAGGCTCCATGCCAACAACCACTAATTGGATTAAAGTCAGATGCAAATAGAAGAATTTATTTTAAAAATCCTACTGCAGTTCCTTCTCTACTTCCCCCTGTGTCCCCTCTCCCCCTGTACACACTTCCTCAGCCAAATTTGATTAGAGACCTCTTAGTAGTTTGCAAGGAGTTCACATGGTACCCAAGTAAACCTAATGTTTGAGAAGTCAAGACTCTCCATTTAGTTTTATAAGTTTCCCAGAGGAAGACCACTCCAGTAAGCAGCATGTATAATGAAAATACAAACACAGACAGAATCCCATTTGTTTTTCAAATCACCGTTTTGTTCTTCTTTACCTATCTTGTCCATTGTTAGCTGGCTTCCGGAGTATAAGGCAGGCACTCGATTTTACTTTAGGGCTGTTGTTTGGTTGGTTGGTTGGTTGGTTTTTCTAGACAGGGTTTCTCTGTGTAGTCATAGCTATCTGAAAACTCACTTTGTAGAGTAGGCCTGCCTCAAACTCATTGAGCTCCACCTGCCTCTGCCTCCCAAGTGCTGGGATTAAAAGCCACCATACCTGGATGGGCTGTATTTTTTTTTAAGGACCCATCTCACAGAGTGGAAAATCCCAGTTTTGAAGGTGCCACTGTTCCCTGCTGTTGCTTTATGTCTCCCTAAGCCTCCACGTACAAATATTATCCTTAAAAATTTAGATTTTGAATTTTTAAGAATGCTAAAAGGAATGTTGCTTAAAATTAGAGTCTTCAAAAACTGTATGGCCACCTGCCCCAGTTTCCGATAAATGAAAGCACTGCTTTGCTACATCCCAGGAACGTGTTGGACTGGTCTGAGAAAGAAAAATGCATTCAACAAAGAATCATTAGTTAGATTCTTAATAAGCTATAAATGGAACTGTTCATGCCCTACAGGAAGTAGAACATTTTAGAGCCAAAGTTTAAATATTCTAGAAATTTGAGGAACCCTTTCTTTTCTTTCATGGGAATCTTTCCACTCTGGTTCAAAAGTGAGAACTGGTCTCCCAAGTGGGCAAGTTCCCAAAGGCAGCCAGGAGAGAATCCGCGACTGATGGATGTGGTGGTAGACCCATATGATGGCTGGGCCTGAGTGGGGCTGTATCTTGTTTTCTGAAGGGACATATGACGAGTCCACAAAAGAATTCATTTCTGGTGGTGGGGGAGGTATAACTAGATGCCCTTGGAGTAGAGCCTAAGTACAGAGAACTGAGGCTGGTTTTCTCTTCCTTAAGCACCAGCAGACCAGTCACATGTTTTGATGGATAGATCTAGAAGATGAGGTCACATCAAGTCTCTATGCTGTAGCCCATTGCTCCTGGGCTTTCAGTCTTCCTAGGCAGCTACTCTACAGAATGCTGTGGGCAGTACTGAACTGCAGTGGTAAGTATTTGTGTATGGTGAGCATATAAAAACCAGGAAAATAACCTTAAAATATAGTGGAAGGAGGAAATGTAAAAGTATACCTGTGGTGGAACCTGGGGAACTTACCATGAAAATTACTCTTGAGTCAGTGAGTGCATGGTAAGTGAACCTGAAGAGCGCTGTCACTCACTACTGTCCACTAGAAACATCCTACACTTAGGCCACATGAAATTTGTTTTATTTATTTTCTTTCTTTTTTAAAAAATTTTTTTATTAATTTATTCTTGTTACATCTCAATGGTTATCCCATCCCTTGTATCCTCCCATTCTTCCCTCCCTCCCATTTTCCCCTTATTCCCCTCTCCTATGACTGTTCCTGAGGGGGATTTCCTCCCCCTGTATATGTTCATAGGGTATCAAGTCTCTTCTTGGTATCCTGCTATCCTTCCTCTGAGTGCCACCAAGTCTCCCCCTCCAGGGGACGTGGTCAAATGTGAGGCACCAGAGTTCATGTGAAAGTCATACCCCACTCTCCACTCTACTGTGGAGAATGTTCTGACCATTGGCTAGATCTGGGTAGGAGTTTAAAATTTACCGCCTGTATTGTCCTTGGCTGGTGCCTTAATTTGAGCGGGATTCCTGGGCCCAAATCTGCCTATCATAATATTCTACTTGTAGGTTTCTAGGACCCTCTGGATCCTTTTACTTTGCTATTCTCCCATGCTTCCCTCATCTAGAGTCCTAATAGGATGTCCTCCCCTCTGTCCCAGTTTCCTGGTAAGTGAAGGCTTTCATGGGACATGCCCCCTGGGCTAGTATGCAGATCTAAGTGAGTATATACCATTTGAGTCTTTCTGCTTCTGGCTTAACTCACTCATTATGATCATTTCTAGCTCAATCCATTTATCCACAAATTTCAGGAATTCCTTGTTTTTAATAGCTGAGTAGTATTCCATAGTGTATATGTACCACAGTTTCTTTATCCATTCTTCTACTGAGGGACACTTAGGCTGTTTCCATGTTCTGGCTATTATGAATAAGGCTGCTATGAACATGGTTGAGCAAATTTTCTTGCTGTGTGCTGGAGCATCTTCTGGGTATATTCCAAGGAGTGGAATAGCTGGGTCTTGAGTAAGCCCTATTCCCAGTTTTCTGAGATAGCACCAGATAGATTTCCAAAGTGGCTGTACTAGTTTGCATTCCCACCAGCAATGAAGGAGTGTTCCTTTCTCCCCACATCCTCGCCAGCATGTGGTGTCCCTTGAATTTTTTATCTTAGCCATTCTGATGTGTGTAAGATGGAATCTCAGCGTTGTTTTGATTTGCATTTCCCTGGTGACTAAGGAGGTTGAGCATTTCTTTAAGTGTTCCTCAGCCATTTGATATTCCTCTGTTGAGAATTCTCTGTTTAGTTCCAAGCCTCATTTCTCAATTGGGTTATTTGGTTTGGTGGTGTTTAATTTCTTGAGTTCTTTATATATTTTGGATATTAGACCTTTGTCAGATGTAGGGTTGGTGAAGATCTTTTCCCAGTCTGTAGGCTGTCGCTTTGTTCTCTTGACAGTGTCTCCTGCCTTACAGAAGCTTCTCAGCCTCATGAGGTCCCATTTATTAATTGTGACATTAAGGCCTGGGCTGTTGGTATTCTGTTCAGGAAGTTGTCTCCTGTGCCAATATGTTCCAGGCTCTTCCCTACTTTTTCTTCTAACTGACTTAGTGTCCCTGGTTTTATGTAGAGGTCTTTGGTCCACTTGGATTTGAGTTTTGTGCAAGATGACAAATATGGGTCCAGTTGCATTTTTTTACACATAGACATCCAGTTAGACCAGCACCATTTGTTGAAGATGCTATCCTTTTTCCATTGAATGGATTTGGCTTCTTTGTGAAAAATCAAGTGACCATATTTGTGTGGATTCATATCTGGGTCTTTGATTCGATTCCACTGATCAACCAGCCTGTTGCTGTGCCAGTACCATGCTGTTTTAATTACTATTGCTTTATAGTACAGTTTGAGATCAGGTATGGAGATTCCTCCAGAGGATCTTTTAGTGTACAAGATTGTTTTAGCTATTCTGGGTTTTTTGTTTTTCCATATGAAGTTCAGAATTGAACTTTCAATGTCTTTAAAAAATTGTGTAGGTATTTTGATAGGGATTGCATTGAATCTGTAGATTGCTTTTGTTAGGATGGCCATTTTTACTGTGTTAATTCTCCTGATCCATGAGCAAGGAAGATCATTCCATCTTCTCATGTCATCTTCAATCTCTTTCTTCAGAGTTTTGAAATTTTTTTCAAACAAGTCCTTCACTTGCTTAGTTAGAGTAACTCCTAAATATTTTATATTGCTTGTGGCTAATGTGAAGGGTGTGGTTTTCCTAATTTCTTCCTCTGCAAGCTTGTCATTTGTGTATAGGAAGGCTACAGTTCCAAATTAATTTTGAATTAATTTTGTATCCAGCCAATTTGCTGAAGGTATTTATCAGCTGTAGGAGTTCTCTGGTGGAATTTTGAGGGTCACTTATGTACACTATCATATCATCTGCAAATAGGGATAATTTGACTTCCTCCTTTCCCATTTGGATACCCTTGATCTCCTTTTGTTGTCTTATTGCTCTGGCTAGAACTTCGAGTACTATATTGAAGAGATATGGAGAGAGTGGGCAACCTTACCTTGTTCCCAATTTTAGAGGAATTTCCTTGAGTATCTCACCATTTACTTTGATTATGAAATTTGTTTTAAATCATTCTTCAGCAATACAGTAGTGTTAACTTATTATATAGCTTTACTACTTTCTAACTTTCTAAAACCTTAACTTTCTAAAAAAACTTTTTGGCTCTCAAGATAACACTTAGCCTAAAACACAAGCATGTTGTAGACCTGCACAAAACAGTGTTGCAGTTTGTATACACACTGTGTGGTTAAGCAGAACCAATGCTTTGGGTTGTAATGGACAGTACAACCATCCTACAAGGACTAAGGCCTCTGAAACCACAATCAACACAAGCTTTTATTCATTTTAATTGTGTATGCCAGATATTTTGTCACAGTGGTGAAAACTACCATAATAAACATTTGTTAACTGCTAAACTTTAGAGGCAATTAAGCTCCAATTGTGCTGTGTAGCACTTTTCTTCTGAGGTTAAAGCCTTCCAATTTAGGAGGAAACTTCTTGAGGCAAAGGATGTAAAGGGAAAGAAACAATAGTATATTTTAAGATAGGATGTGTTACTCTCACAGATGCAAGGGAGAAAGACCACTTACCCAAATTATGGCAACATAATTAAAGCAAGCTTTTTTCATGTATACAGGCAGTCTTTTCTTGAGATGAGGTTCAAGAGATCAGCACTGGACATGAGAAAGATAAAGTTTGTAAAGCTCAGGAGTAGAGGGGGTCTTCTAAGTGGGGGGGTTGGTAATATTTGGCAAATAGACAAGGTTTCAAAAAACAGAACAAACCGGTTGTGGTGGTGCATGCCTTTAATCCCAGCACTCGGGAGGCAGAGGCAGATGGGTCACCGTGAGTTCAAGGCCAACCTGGTCTACAAAGTGAGTCCAGGACAGCCAAGACTAACCAGAATACCCTTGTCTCAAAAAGCAAAAAACAAACAAACTAACTAACTAAAAAACAAAACAGAACAGAAGTACAACAAGTTGGTCAAATCAACCTCCTAAAGCAAAGACATGGTTGGAAGGTGGTCTTAACAAAGTGGTCTGCTCATAACAAGGTGGTCGTAACAGCTTTTTGAAACAAAGCTATCATTGCCACTTCATGGAACAGATAGTACAGAATCATTTTAGTTAATGTTATAGGTGAGGTATAGCCTAATCTTTGAGAAACAAAGAATTAATTGTAAACAGGAATGAACCAATGGCTTTCAAGATGGAGTCAGGTTGGTTTATCAGATGTTTGACAAGGAGGTTAATAACAGGTTGTTCTGGAGCAATGATTCTCAACCTGTGGGTCATGACCCATTTGCCACTCAAATGATCCTTTTACAAGGGTTGCATATCAAGTATTCCATATCAATGTTTATATTATGATTCCTAACAGTTATGAATAAGTTATACTATGGTTCATTACAATTATGAAGTAGCAACAAATAGAATTTTATGGTTGGAGGTCACTACCACATAGAGAACTATATTAAAGGGTTGCAGCATTAAGAAGGTTGAGAGGGAAGTTGAGGGAAGGTTCTAGAGGGAGATGAAACAATCCATCCTGTAGGGAAGCTCCATTAAGAAAGGAAGTAACCAACTCAAAATAGCTGCAAGAAGTCCCTGAAAACAATCAGCTTTACTAGACTCTGACCTTCCCCAAGACTATATAAGCAGATTTAATATGCAGTATAATGCATACTTATACTGTATGTATAATTATATGAGTACATAAGCAGTATAATGTATACTTATACCATATGTATAAATATATAAGCAATAAAGGCTCCCGAGACGCAAGCTGCACAGATGACTCATGAGACAAGGCCAGGTGCCTAAAGAAGCAGAGCCCAGCTGAGCAGCCTGAAAGTAACAGAGATCAGTTGTAACCTGCTCAGAAAAAAACCCAAAACCCAGTAGTAACCCCTCACCCATATGCCTGTAAATAGCTCCAATAAAACTGATTGATTTCCCAAGTTAGACCTTGGGGATGTCTGTATTTTGGTCTGCCATCAGCTCCCTATCTGAGGCACACTACATTTCCCCAGAACAAGCCATTCACATGGCAAATTGATATAGTTTTAAATGTCTGTAATAGCAATATAGAAATAAAAGAGCATTCTCACCCTCCAGGAGTTTACCACGACTAAGGAAACAGGCAGGAAGAAGGTAGTGGCAGTTGGTAGGTCTGTTCACTTCTCTGGGAGAAGTGTTTGTTCTTCCCAGATAGCCACTGACAATAGATTAAACTAACAATTCTGCTCAAATCTAACTTGAGCCAGTGAGTTTATCATAATAACTTACAGGAGCATGTGTGAAGGACTATTCACAGGAACATGAATAATGATCCCAGGACAGCTGTATTACTCAAAAGATTCTGCTTCAGTAAAAATGACAATGTCACTTTATCTACTCAGGCAGAGTTCTTCTGCAACTAGCCTTCTAGCCTCTTGCTACTTTTGAACATCACAGGCCCATGGGCAACTGGAACAGAATTACCTATGGCTGCCATAGGGGACTGGAGGGAGTGGCTGGAGTCTCATGTGGGTGTCTAGTGAGCCTCTCACACCCTTTTATGAGCTAATGTCAACACGCCCAGCCTTGCTGATGGTTTCTTGGAGGTAATCATAATTGTTCTGAATAAGATGGTAATGACTGTTATGCTTGGAGGAGCATCACACAACAGGAAGGTTGAAAATAAGGTGAGCAGTTTCAAGATATGAGAGACCACACAATGAAGAAGAAGAAGAAGAAGAAGAAGAAGAAGAAGAAGAAGAAGAAGAAGAAGAAGAGGAGGAGGAGGAGGAGGAGGAGGAGGAGGAGGAGGAGGAGGAAGAAGAAGAAGAAGAAGCAGAAGAAGAAGCCGCCATAGATTTGAAAGTGAGCAAGAGAGAAAGTTTGGGAAGAGTTGAAGGGAGGGAAGGGAAGGGAAGGGAAGGGAAGGGAAGGGATGCTATAGGTATATTTCTATTTCAAAAATAAAAATAAATTATTAAAAAAGCCACATGTCATCCTTGGCATCCTAGCAAGTCTAGTCATTTAAAGCCTTACATAGCTCCTGAGGATAGCCAGGGTGTCATGCATAAAATGACAGCATGCCTTATATCCTGACTCCTTGTGCTAGGCTCAGCCTTTCACTCAGGTCACCTCAGTGAGCTTCACACATGGTTACAGTAAGCAAGGAGGGAAAAAGGACTGTTGGGAAGCTTCTAGAACTGAAGTCCCTGACGATGCAACGTGGCTAGGGATGGCTACGTGCAATAACCAGAACAGCCTGGGAATAAAGCTAAAGGAAGGCACGCTGTTCTTCAAACACAGATCTCTGGACACTTAACCATCAGCTAGCAGCTCACTAGCCAGGGACAGACTCAGTGCCTCGCTGACCAGCAGTGAGCCTGAGTTAGTCTCTATTAAAAGATAAGCAACTGAGCTTGGAGATGTGATTCAGTTGGTAGAGTATTTGTGTACACAAAACTCGGAGTTCAGTCCTCAGTGTTACATAAAACCAGGGTAGTTCTTCTTACCTATAATCCAAGCAGAAGCTCAAAAGATCAAAAGTTCAAAGTCATCTTTAGCTACTTTGGGAGTTTGAGACCAGCCTAGGACACCTGAGACCTTATCTCAGAAAAACAATAAACAAACAAACAAAACAGCAAGGGATACTAACATTTCTAGGTCTAGTTTCTTTTAAGTACTCCTCACCCTCCAAACTATCTGGAAGTACTTGATTATTTTTATGAGGCTATTTTCCATGACCCAGGATGCTAGGACAGCAGAAAAATGCACCCTGCCCATAACACAGATGAGGCCTGGGCTGTATTGAGCTGTTCAGTAAGGTTTGAATGGCCTAAGGACTGAGGACCAGGCTGTACCAACACCTCAAAAGGGAATAAGGCAAGACGAGAATCAGATCACTCCTGCAACCCAGCGCCTGTCTTCAGAATTGAGCCAGTGCCCTTCGCAAAGGGAGAAGGAACCTTAAACTGACCGAGCCCATATTCCCTCTTGAGTGGACTCATGAGTTCAAAATAGCAACTCAAGAGTTATGAAATATGAACAATTGCATATCTATCCCAGCTGAGTCTTTGAAGTTATTTGTTTATTATTTTTCTACCACTCACCCTTCCATCTGTGAGAAAGAACCTAAAGTAATTTTTGATAAAATATGTCCCAGCTGGGCTAGAGATATGGTTTAACGGGTTAAGTACAAGCATGAGGACCTGAGTTTGGGTCCCCGGCACCCACATAAATGCTAGGCAGGCATGGCAGCCCTCCTATAATCGTAGTGCTGAAGAGGCAGAGACATAGGATTCCCTAGGAAAAAAACTAAGTATTCAGATTAGCCAAATCACCAACCTCTGAGTTCAAGTGAGATGTTCTGCCTAAATATATAAGATAAAGTCATCAGTCTGTGCTGCCACCAGGGGCCATGTTGGTATCCATGGTCTGTGCTGCCACTGGCCATGTTGATTTCTGTGGTCCATGCTGCTGCTAGATGTTTATGGGAAATGGGCTTCCCCCCCCCCCACCACCAGTGGTATCGATGACTGAAGACTCACAGTTGAGAATGAAAGACATTGAAGGCTTCTGTGACAACCTCCCTGTCTCACCTAAAAAGACAGTCCAGATAGGAAACCATTGAAAAGAGTCCTAAAAATTATGATAAAGATGCTGAAGTCGAACCCTTAACAGTTGATGGCTTCTGGGGGTGGGGGTGGCAGTGGCGGTGGCAGTGGCGGTGGCGGTAGTGATGGAAGTGGTGAAGGACCCAGTTATCTGTAAGAGGCTGGCCATTGGGAGTTGGACCATGCTCCACTGAGTATATTGGCAACACAAATTGGACTTGGTGTATTTTGTTTTTTTAGGAGGAGGGTACAAGGGTGGGTTGGTGGGCCTGGGAGGAATGAGAAGCAAGTATGATTGGGGCGCATTGCAGGAAATTCCTAAATAATCACTAAAAATGTTATGTTGGGGAGAAAAAGAAAAAGAAAGATGGAGCCATCAAAGAACATACTTCCACATGCACAAATATGTACAATCATACCAATATCCATTCCTGCACACATGTGAACACACATACACAACATGCACAGGCAAAGTAAAATGAGCCTCAGTGTGGACATAATAGATCCTTCAACTGGACTGGTCTTTGCAGTTCAGATGCCCAGGCAGCTAGCACTTCAATCAAACGAAGTATGTCATTATAAAGTGAATACAGCCTAAGCTGTATGTCTTATAAGTGTGTTATAAACTTGAGTGACTTATAAGTGTGTGTTCCATGGTATTTAAAATCCTATTCAGGGAGTGTGTAAGATAGTTGTGCAGTTGTGTGTCTGCTACCACCACAAACTCAGTCCTTCTCTCTGGCTCTGTTCTTTCTCCTGGTGGGAGCAGATTCACCCCCTATCAGGTCTCAGGGGCAGGAGATGCAGCTCCATTCTGTCTTCTGCTGCTGTTTGCACAGTTCCTCTAAACTTTTTAGTGACCTCAACTTAGGCCGGACTAGGATTCCTGGGTTGGGAGCATCCAGTTTTACAAGGGTTTTAAGGATCAGAACTCTGGTCCTCATATTTGTGCGGCAAAGCCATCTCTGTAGCCTGGGGTTGGGCCTTTACTAAAGATATTTTGGATTAAGAGAAGAAACAAAAAGGTGAAAAGAGTGCTGAGGAAGACAGAGCTTTCTCTAAGAAAGCTTTGGCTGTGGCTTCTCCAAGAGTCTATGTCTTCCTCTTTTCTATAGTTACATACAGGACGTTGGTGTGTTTTGAAGTTATTAGCCTCAAAGGGCTGATGATGGGCAGCCTAATGAGCTCACAGAGCGCTTCCTCAGGGCGCCTGACAGGCTTCTTGTTGATAGTGATGTGGGGAAACAGGCTACTGTCACTGTAATCAAGGTTAGTACACTTGTTTGAGAGCCACATAAAGTGCCTGCAGGGAAAAAATGAGGCCCTACCCAAGGTCATACATTTTAGCATAAATGTCGTTTGTATTTTAGCATAAAACACCTATATACGGAAGGGATATTGTATCTCTCAGACCCTTCACAGTAACTGTTATTAGTTGTTTTGGAATTCCTGCTTCTTAGCTTGCAGGAAGCTTCATTCAGGCTCCAGACTGAGGGGTTCCTGTTCCTTCCCATGTCACCACTTTCCCCCATGATGTCCCCTTCACACCCACTCACCTGTGGCCATATCTTTTCCCCCTTTTCCCCCCCTATATTCTCCCATCCTGGAGGAACGTCTTGAGTGCAGGGGCAACATTTCTTACAATTGTATTGTTCGGCTATTTTTTTTTAATGAACCCAAACCTCTCTTTGTGGGAAGGGCATGCAGCTGAGGATTTTAGCACGAAAGCACACGAACTGCCCGCAGCATTCTGCCTTGTCTCATTGCTCCCCCGAGACACTAAGCCTGAGGATAACAGGTAGTGTATCCAAAGTACAGGTAGAGAGATAGGAAGGAGTTATGAGAGAGTCAGGAGGAGAGAAGGGGAGAGGGAAGGAAATGGGATGAGAAGATGCAGAAAGGGAAGGGGTGGGAGAAAAGAAAAGGAAACTTGCAGAGAGCACAGGGTTCCAGGAGACAGTGTTCAGAACTCCCCCCATTGTGAGAAGTGAAGTTGTCAAAGGAAAGACACACCAAATGCTCGGCTCTCCGTTCTCACCGGCCTTTGCTGGGACATAGGCACACTCATATGTCAACCTGCTCTCCAGTGTTAGCATGACCAAAAGTGAAACAAACTGCCTCGAGTGTAGGCCGCTTTCCTTGAGACCCAAGCATCCTTTCACTTAGTCCTTTAGCTTCCAAAATACACGTCAGTCAGTTTCCATGAGACATCTCACGGAAGCTCAGCCTTGATGGGATAGTGTCTGTCTGTTTTCATCTTCAGGCTAATAGACATTCTGCAGTCAGGTTTGAGTTGCTCAACCACAGCGACTGATGGATTTTCTCACCCACATTCTGTGTTCTGTAAGCATCTACTATGCACTAAGGCATAGAAATACCAATAAGAATAAAATATTGTCACAGGTCCCAAACATTCAGTCTGCTAAGGATGATAGCCATATAAGTAAGTGCTGCTAATACAATGGCATCTCTCTCTCTCTCTCTAGCATGCTCTGGGGGTACTGTGCACCTTTCTCCAGGTGATCACAGTCATCCTTCAGATATTTTCCCCTTGGCTCCCACGTAGTATTTATCTGTATATCTATCTGTTGGTCAACTGACCAGTTAGTCAATCAACCCAATTTAAATGATCTGATACAGAAGACTGAGAGAATCAAACCATAGATTCACAGGTAACTAACGCAGTGAACTATGCATTTATGTGAGGCTAGCCCAGGAAACTACAGACATTGGGAACAGATACCAGAGACAGAAAGAAATTGGGAAAGTCACTTTCAATAAAGACATTAGTTTCTTCTCTTGCCTTCTTGATTCCTATTTGCTTGACTTATTTGGTGGTGGTGGTGATGGTGGTGGTGGTGGTGGTGGTGGTGGTGGTGGCGGTTTCATTTCATAAAAGCCAGAGGTAGCTGAGAGTAAGATACGGCCTTGCTAGGGCCAGCAGTGACCCATCCGAGGTAGGCTGCTTGGCTTTATTTGCAGTACTTGCAGCACATAACTCTTAAAGATTACAAGCTCAATTCAGAACCTGTTGTAACTAAACAGCTTTCTAGATCTCAGTCTCTTCTCCCTCAGCTAATTGCCAGGCCGTGGGCTGCATTGTCTTACTACTCCTCCTTGAGGGTTAGCCCTCCCATGTGAGTTAGTTCAAGCTAAATCTGATCAGAAAATAAATATTTCTCTAGAAAGTCACTTTTCTCCTTTTTTTGGGTCCATCTCAGAAAGCTTAACTAGATGAAAATATAATAAAGTGACTCTTAATTCACAGAGTTTTGTTTTATCATATTTGTCTGTGTGTCTGCCATCCTTGTGAGTTTGTGAGGCAGCACTTGCTGGGAAAGGAATGTGGCCTTTAGGATCAAGGAGCTTCATTTTAGCCTAGCTGCAACGCATCCTCAATAAGTAACATAATGCATCAGAACCTGTATTTTATTCCCTGTTAAAACTGGGAGGAATAGCCAGGGTCGTGGTGGCGCATGCCTTTAATCCCAGCACTCGGAAGGCAGAGGCAGGCAGATTGCTGTGAGTTCAGGGCCAGCCTGGTCTACAAAGTGAGTCCAGGACAGCCAAGGCTACACAGGAAAACCCTGTCTTGAAAACCAAAACCAAAACAAACAAAAACAAAAACAAACAAACAAACAAAAACTGGGAGGAATGATATCTGAATACTGTCTGCTTCCCTTGACCTACAAGCCCTTCCTTTACCCTCCTCCTTACTGGATTTGACTCCTTCTCATCTCCTGTGAAATGACTCCTATCCTCCAAGCGAAACATCAGTCTTCTTCATCAGAGCAACTGTGGACACTTGTGAGAGACATCCAAGATCGGGCTAGCTGATGGTGGTGCATAGTCCCTTTTAGAAGAGTATACAGACTTTGGAAAGTTGACCGGGAAGTAGGAAAATCCCATTGTGCCTGTATGGGGAAGGCATCATTGTGTGTGGGGGGGGGGGCTCCCTGCAAATGCTACAGATCACAACTTATCAATAGAATTAGGAGAGCTTTCCCTAAAAATTGTGGTAATTCTTTGTATCTATTAGATCTTGTAACAGTTGCAGCCATAATGGGTTTTTGGTTTTTTGTTTTTTGCTTTTTTTTTTTTTCCAATCCTAGGAATAGTTACTGGAATACAAAGAAAGGTAACAATGATGGCCTGAGTGACTAGGGAAACTACCAATATTACAGCAAAAGCACTTGCAGAGATTAATCAAGAAATGGATGAATTGAGAACCACAGTTTTGCAAGACAGAGCTGCTATGTATAGTTTTCTGCTTAAGCATAATCTTGGATGTCATCAGTTTCCTGGCATGCATTGCTTTAATGTGTTAGATTTTTTCCCCATACTATTTATGGCCACATAAATGATTTGCGTAAAGAAATGGACAAAAATCTCTCAAGTGACCTTTGAATGGCCATCACGGTTTTCCCCTTGCCTTGGTCCTCTGTTAGCTATTCTTATAATCCTCTTGTGCTTGCCCATATTAATTAGACTAGCCATAGAGGCAATGTATTCAACCACAGACTCTACCATAGCCACTTCTTTTTAAAATTAGAAATGGGGAGGTGTAGAGGGCACAAGGTTCCTGTGCTTACTGGTAAGCACTAAGGAAACTAGAAACGTTAAGCATGCAGGCTTGTCTTTCAAAGGAAGTGATGTGTATGTGTACCTATTTTCCACCCAGAAGGCTGGGGTGGATGCTGATAATAGCCTGGCCATCTTTTGCTGTCTATAAAGTCATGCTTCATCGGAGTCTCCCACACTCCTGAGCACTGTTTCTCCGTCAATAGAAAAACCCATTCTTATGGAAGAGGTCACAGGTGCTTTGCAAAAGAGTCATACATTTTGCAAAGGAGCTTCACAGTAGTCATGCCTTAAGCTTCACTGTGATAATTGTCATAAGGAAACTTTCTCCAAAGGTGTACTTTGCTTCCATATGTTAAAAATCAACTGCTCAGGGTCAGACTCTAGATAGCTGAACCAACACTGTCTAAGAGGTGTTAAACCAGATTTCCTTCTTGCCTCATACGGACTGTTTGCCTGCCGACTGTAGCATTTGCAGGGACCCCCACACATCATCCATGTTGGGGTAAAACTTTCCAGTGACGCGGCTGGTATAGGGCCACTTGTAAGAAGCTGTCACCCATGGTCTGTAAGCAAGCTGAGTCAGCTCATTGGTCCCCCAAGGTAGACTCTGGGGAAATCATACTTTAGTTGGTTGTAGGAGCCTTATAAGGAGGGGTGGACACTTGTTCACAGCTCCCTGTAAAAGGAATTCTCATAACACCATCCCTGAAGACTAAATTCTAATTACTAATGACCTATTCTCCTAAGCAGCTGAGATCAACACTGTCACTGCTGCCAAATGATACATTTGACAGACTTGGCACCATCACATTGTATGTTTTTGTTATCAAAGAAGCCTAGGTAAGTGTCAAGGTCTCCTCCTCTCTGTTCCCTCCTCTCCCACAACGGCAGTGCCTACAAATAACTCCCTACACTGAAACCAGGACTGTGTTCTTCCTTCAGTAGAACTTTCCCAGAGCCTGGATGATTTTAAATGGCCCTGCAGAAGGCCCAAGTCCATTTTAAGTCTCCTTGTGAGGTGGCAAGCAGATTATTTACCCTGGCGCCCTATCTGCTCCAAAGTTTGCCTCTGTTAGGGAACTGCATTATACAATTACCTTGGAATTCTGCTATCACTTTCTCACCTACAGATAATGTCTCACAATCACACTGCAAGCATGTACTTATCGTCACCCTGCGTTATCATCAAAGAGCGCATCGTTCATTTCACCATGTACTTGGCCACCTTTATCTTCCTCCAGGTCATTTATAGAGCTACCATGGAGCTTTCATAGCTTATATCTTTTCTCCTAAGAAATCTACAGAGAACGCAGCAGCCTGCTGTGTGTTTTTACTCAATCTGTCCCAGATGCTGGATTTTCCACATTAGACTTAAATTCTCACCTACTCTCTGCACTTCCTATGCACGTTCTTATTTGTGGATCCCACTGTGAGGTTGGGAACATAATGGTTCTCAGAATCTAGTGCCGGGTTTCAAGAGTTTTTCATGCTTTTACATAAACAAAAGACTTTAAATTTAAAGTATCATGGTCATTGAGGCAGTTAAGTGTGCTATCAGTTTCAAGCAGCTTACAGCTCGGAAGAAGAGTAAATCCTTTTATACACTGAGCACACAGGCCTGGCTTTATCAGGGATGTTCCTCATTCCTGCCTTTATTCTCGTTTGAATTAGTTTTTTTTATTACAATATATTCTGATTATAGCTCCCCCTTCTCTGACTTCTCTACAGCACTCTCACCTCCACCACCCACAAAATTCCACATCCTTTCTGATTCTCTCTCATTAGAAAACAAACAGGAATCTAAAAAAAAGAAAAAAGAAAAAGAAAAGAATAATAAAATAAAATAAAAATAGACAGATCTGAACAAAGAGCTTCAGGAAATAAAAAAGCACAAGAAGCATATAGATGCAGAGATACCCACGTTGGCAAGCACAGAAATTCCATAAAAACACAAAATCAGAAACCACAATAGACAAACAAAAGACCTGTAGGGGAGTGCCCAATAAAGCATTATGAGATCACACATACATATGTACATACATACATACATACATACATACACACACACATACATACATACATACATACATACATACAAAACAAATTTTAAAAACTTCAAAAATACCATGTGTTCATTTTGTATAGCAGTACATGTGTTCATGTACTGCTGGGCATGCAGCCTAAACTTAAGAAAGCATACGCAGTGAGACTCTGTTAGAGAAAACTGATTTTCCATTTGCAACTGGCTTAAGGACTATGCTGCCTGGGGTTGGGGTAATTCCTAAACTCCTGCCCCCAGCAGCGCCTGAGTCTGCTGTCTTCACATGTGCTGCCCATCTGGAAATGTTCTCCACATCCCCAGACAATCATGCTCCTGGCTCATGATGAGTCTGTTACAAAGTCAGAGCAATGACATCCCCCTCAGGAGAGTAAAGCGGGGCCACTTTCCATCATTGCAATGTCCCTGTCCCCACTTCCTTCTGACTAATAGAATCATGTAACAAGTACAGCTTGAGTAGTTAAAAAAAATTAATTAATTAATTAATTTTTAAAAAAGACAGGAAACCACGAGGAAGGAGCAGCACTGGAAAGGGGGTCAAAAGGCCTAAGTTCAGATTCACTTCCCTGACTGGCTCTTCAGTTCACCCTCTGTCCAAACAGAGTGACTGGAGCAGTTAGATGGCCTGGGTGCCCTTTACAAACAGCAGTGTGGGGCTTGGGAGATGTCTGTAACGTTTGCTGTGTACTCAAGAGGTTTCGATTTCTACCCCATGAAGCCAAGCCAGACTGGCAGAGCATACCAATGATGCCAAAGCTGGGGAGGAAAGGACAGGAGGAAGCCTTGGTCACCAGTCAGTCTAGCCAGGCAGTGAGCTCCAGGTTCAGCAAAAGACACTGTCTTCAAAAATAAGGTAGGTCACGATAGAGGAAGATGGTGGACATACAACTGTGGACTCCACATGCATGCAAGTACACCACCACACGTACATGCACATACATGGATATGTACGCACATTAAAAAAAAATAAGAATACGACTGCAGTAGCCTTTCATCAATAAAATCTTTTCAAAAGCCATGACATAGTAAGTAGTCAAGACCAAGAAGCACTGGTAGAAGTGGGCTGAGAGGATTCCAGTTTAGCCCCTACCCCCAGCACACAGCCTCCCTGATGCAGAACCCAGTGGCTATGTAAAACAGAGCCTGAAACAGCAAGCCTCTACATCTTGCAAGGTTCCTTCATTCTATATGCGGAAAATATCCCATTTTTGTTTTTACAAGGAAATAAAATTTCATCCTACTTTTCTGACGTGAATAAAAAGAGACGAAGTACACACTTAGTCACTACCCCATGCAAAGTCACTGCCCTTTGAGCAGAATAGAGGTAAAGGGGATTGTGAGTTTACAATCCCTGCTCCACTTCTGAATTAAGTAAGAAAACAAAAAAACCCGAGTGCCTGGTGTGGCAATTCGCACCCTTAATCCTCCCACTTGGGAGGCAGAGGCAAGTGGATCTCTCTAAGGTCAAGGCTAGCCTCATCTACATAATAGTTTCAGGGCATCCAGAGCTACATAGTGAGACCCTGTCTCAAATAAGAACAAAGACCAAAAGAGCAAAATAAAGAAGGGAAAGTGAGTCCACACCATCACTTCCTCTTACATCCCCACCTCCCTCCACGAGAGAGGCAAAAATAGAGCTAGAGGAACAGGGCTGTCTTGGATTATCTCTGGAAAATAAGAAGGCATGAGGCGAGAAGGGCCATTCTCTCGTGACATGGCCAGCGACGTGTCTCCATTCAAGGCCCATTCCTATCTGGTTGGAATGAGTATTAATTAGTCCCTACTGACTTTTAACGAGGAGCCGCTGGAAAGGAGCCCTGCCTGCTTAGTTTTAAGCACTAAACAAGCATAAAATACAAGTGTTACTTCATTCAGAAATGAGTCCTAAGGAAGCCAGGGAAGGCTGTCTTCTTCAGCGGCATTACTTGTCAGGTCTGGGAAGCTACAGAGGGAATCGGAGAACCAGTTCATGGTCTACAAGCAGTTCATAGGCTTTCTACCTGTCCTAAAGCAGAAAATTACCCTCCATAGAAAGTGCAAACTCAGCAGAAGAGGGAGGTTAGCCATAGAACAACCCCAAACCTAACAGATTATATATATATATATATATATATATATATGTATATATATATATATATATATATATACATATATATATATGAACACCTATGTGTACATAGGTGTGTGGGTTTATGTCTGGGTCTTCAATTTGATTCCACTGATTAAAATGTTAGGTATTTTGGGAGTTTTTGTTGTTGTTGTTGCTGTGTGTGTGTGTGTGTGTGTGTGTGTGTGTGTGTGTGTGTTTGGTTGGTTTGGTTCTTGTTTACTTGTTGTTTTGCCAGTACCATGCTGGTTTTCTTACTATTGCTTTGTAGTACAATTTGAAACAGGGGATGGCGATACCTGCAGCAGTTATTCAGAATTCTTTTAGATAACCTGGTTTTCTGTTTGTTTGTTTGTTTCTGTATGAAGCTGAAAACTGTCTTTTTAAGATCTGTTAAGAACTGTGTTGGATTTTTGGTGGAGACTGCATTGAGTCTGTAGACTGGTTTTGGTAGGACAGCCATTTTTGCTGCGTTAATTCTCCCAGTCCACGGGCACAGGCATTCCATCATTCCATTTTCTGATATCTTCAAATTCTTTCTTCGGTGACTTGAAGTGTTTATCACACAGGTTTCGTGCTTGCTTGGTTAAAGTTACCACTAATATTTTATACTACTTGAAGCTATTGTGGAAGCTGTGATTTCCCTGGTTTCTTTCTCAGTTTATTTGTCATTTGCATATGGAAGAGCGACTGGGCTTTGTGAGTTAATTCCATGTCCAGCCACTTTGCTGCTACTTACCATTTTCTTTTTTATAGCAGTAGAGACAGCATGTTACAGCTGTAGGGGTTTCCTGGTGGAATTTTTTGTGTCACATATATACTATCCTATCATCTGCAAATAAAGATACTTTGACTCCTTTAATTTGTATCTCCTTGATCTTCTTCAGTTGCCTTATTGCTCTTGCTAAGACTTCAAGCACTGTGTTGAATAGGTATGGCGAGAGAGTGAATAACCTTGTCTTCTTCCTGATTTTAATCTAATTGTTTTGAGTTTCTATTTATACTGATGTTGGCTATGGGCTTGCTGTAAACTGCCTTTGCTTTGTGTATGTATGTCCCTGGTTTCCCTAGTCTCTCCAGTACATCTATTATGAAGGGACGTTAGATCTTGTCAAAAGCCTTGTCTGCATATAATGTGCTTTTTGTCTTTCAGTTTGTTTATATGGTGGATTACACTTATAAATGTATGTATGTTGAACCATCTCTGCCTCTCTAATGAAGCCTACTAGATCATGGTAGAGGATCTTGCTGATGTGTTCTTAGATTTAGTCTGCAAGTATTTTATTGGGAATTATTGCACCTGTGTTTATAAGGGAAATTGCTCTGTGATTCTCTTTCTTTGTTGGATCTTTATGTGTCTGTGGCTCTGTAAAATGAATTGGGAAATGTTCCTTCTGTTTCTATTTTGTGGAATAGCTTGAGGAGTATTGGAGTAAACTCCTCTTTGCAAGTTTGGTAGAATTCTATTCTAAAACCTTCTGGCCCTGGACTTTGTTTGGTTGGGAGACTTTTAATGACTGCTTCTATTTCACTAGGGGGTTGTAGGTCTATTTAAATTGCTTATCTGATCTTGATTTACCTTTAAAAAAAACTTTTTAGTGATTCTTGTGAGTTTCACATGATGTACCCCAGTCCTGTTCATCTTCCCATCCTCTCATATCTGCCCTTCACTCTTGTAATCCCCCCCCAAAAAAAACCAAACAAGCAAACAAAGCATAGGAAAACATCTCATCGTGGAAGCTGTATTGTGCTGCAGTGTGTCCCACAGTATATCTCCCTGTCTGCACATCTTCATTTGCAAGTGTTCATTGCAATGAGTCATTGGTCTGCTTTGAGCTCTCTGGCTTCTATGACATCATCAGTACTAGATCATCACTGGGACTCCTTCCAGTTATCCTGTTGTTGTCCAGTGTCCTGGAGACCCTGTAGCTTTAGAAAAGCATGACTGACCCTTTCACTTGTCCCAACCATTTGAAGATAATATAGATTTGGGGGCCCTAGATCTGGGCCTGGGTGGTAAGTTATCTGATCAGCCTGCCAGCAATTCCTTATCCAATCCACCAGGGCAAGCTCTCCAGCACTACTCTGGCTAGGCCATCCGATGCCACGTGGACAAAAGGCAGGGTCAGCTCTCTCTTGCTCTCATGCCCTCAGGGCTAGCTCACCCACATCCATGCCTCCAGAGCCAGATCCACTGTGCTCCCTAGTCAAAGTGCAGGGCCCACTCTCCCAAGTGCTACAGTCTGTGAGGGGCTGGGGCAGCTCTCCTGCTCCCACATCCTCAGGGCTGGCTCACCCATGCCTTCACCATCAGGGCCAGCTTCACTGTGTTGCCCAGGCTAGGTGCAAGGATATAGTTCTCCTAAGTGCTGTTGCAAGTGAGAGGTGGGGCCAAGTCACCAGAATGCTGTAGCAGGTGAGGCGCAGAGCCAGTTCTGCACAGCCCTTGGACACCGACGTTGCCTCTGGCATCTGCCCCGACTAGGGATGTCCTCATGTTCTCTAGTGGTAATATGAGGCCTGGACACTGACCACTGCCACTGCATAGCCACAGACCCAGACATGACCCTCAGTGGCTGGGACCTCACCATGGCCCCAGGTTGGGGAGCTACTCCTCTCCACCCTCCAGTCTACACTTCCATCTCTTTCTATAATTCTCAAGCTGCTCTGCGTCTCTTCGCTCCCATCTGTCCACTGCATACCTGCACGTTGTGCTGCCTCCCACTGCAGGCTGTCCATGTGGCTGGTAGACCCTCTGGGTGACATCCTCTACCTGTGCTGTGTGGTGTGGCAGCAAGTGGATGTCTATGGCACACCTGTGCCAACACCGGAGAGCAGGCCTTGGCTTGTCTTCTTCCTCCCTTACTGCACCGCATGGTGGAATGCACATCTCTGCCCATTTTTCATTCAATTCTAGAAAGTCTCTCTAGAAATTCTTTCTAAGTTGTGTCTTGAGCCATTTTTCATTCAGTAGAGATTTATTCAGTTTCCATGAATTTGTAAGCTTTCTTTTGTTGCTGTTGTTGTTGATTTCTAGCTTTAATCCATGGTGGTCAAATAGGATACAGGATGTTAGTTCAGCTTTCTTGTATCTATTGAGACTTGCTTTGTGTCTGAGTATGTGGTCAATTTTGGAGAAAGTTTCATGAGTTTTTTTTTAATGGTGTATTCTCTTGTGTTGAGGTGAAATAGCCTATAACTGTCTGGCCCATTTGGTTTATCATGTCAGTTAGCGCCATCGTTTTCCTGCTTAGTTTTCGTCTAGATGATCTGTCTGTTGGTGAGAATTGGTATTGAAATCTCCCACTGTTAGTGTGTTAGGGTCAGTATGTTATTTACGCTGTAATAGTGTTTCTTTTACCAGCTGAGTTGTCCTTGTGTCTGTTGCATAGAATTGCACTGGCTTCTTGGTAGACTTCTGCTTTGATGAGCACGCTGTATCCTTTCCTATCTCTTCTGGTTAATTTTGGCTTGAAGTCTATTTTGTCAGATTATAAAATAGCTATACCAGCTTTTTTCCCCCCTTTTAGGTGCATTTTTAAAAAAATATCTTTTTCAATTCTTTTACCCTGAGGTGATACGATGTCTATCCTTGATGTTAAGGTGTGCTTCTTGGATGCTGCAGAAAGATGAATCCCAGTTTCCCATTCATTCTGTTAGTTTGTGTCTTTTTATTGCAGAATCAAGAACGTTGATATTGAGAGAGACCAATGACCAGTGATTGTCGATTCCTGTTGTGTTGTTGTTGATGGTGGTGGTGTGTGTGTTTGGTGTGTGTGCAGTTTTCCTCTCTTTTGGTTTTGATGATCCAGTCTAGTTGGTGTTTTGTATGTTTCTTGTACCTTGATAGTCATCTCATTTTGGGGGCTATGGAAATTTTCTCCTATTATTTTGTTGAAAACATTTCTGTGCCTTTGCCATGGGTTTCTTCTACTTGCTCCTCTAGTCCTTTTATTCTTAGAATTGGTCTTCTGCCCCAGATTTCCTGAATGTTTTATGCCAGAATTTTTTTAAACTTACATCTTCTTTGACTGATGCACATTTCTTCTGTCACGTCTTCAATGACTGACGTTCTTCTATCTCTTGTATTCTGTTGGTAAAACTTGCCTCTGTAGTTCCTGTTTGAGTTGCTAAATTTTTGATTTCCAGACTTTGCTGGGTTTGGGTTTTCATTATTGGGTCTTGAATGACTTTATCATTTCCTTCCCCTGTTTGTTTGTGTTTTCATATATTTGTTTAGGGGATTTATTAATTTCCTCTTTCAGGACCTCTATCATATTCATAAAGGCTCATTTAAAAGGTCTTTTTCTTGTGCTTTAGCTATGATGGAAAATTCAGCGCCTGCTATGGGGGTTGCTGCGCTCTAGTGGAGCCGTATTATCTTGTTACTGTTTGTATGCTGCTGTCTAGGCACCTGGAATCGGGAAGGTTATAGTTCTAGGTTCTAATATCTGGCTTTGTCTTTGTTGGGTAGGTATCATATTCCTTGACTTCTGTTTCCTTTCTGGTTCTTAGGCAAGCGTGATGGCTGTGTGTTGCCTGGTATGAAATTCTTCTGGGGTCCCCATAGATACGGCCACTGGGGTTCTAGGTAGAATGTGTTTCTGAATATTGGGAGATGACACTTAGGGATGGAATGGACTGGGGGTGTGAGGGGAGGTTACAGGAGGGAGAAAAGCAGGGTGTTCCCCCAGAATCTGTTCAGTTAGTACCCTGGAGCTGGAGGATTGGACCTGAGGGCATGGAGGGAGCGGGAAAGATCTGCAGTTTGTCTACTTGCTTCCCTGGCCAGAGTGGCCTGTGTGTTCCCGGGAAGTACCTGATGGGGTTGTGGGTTGGGGCAACACAATGATTCTGGGAAGGAAGTCCGGAGGGGAAGCTCTGGGTGATCCACTGGAGAGGGAGGTGGGGCTGCAGTGGGAGTTCTGCTGCAGAGCAGGGCCTGTGACTGGGGGGTTTGGATCTGGAGAAGCAGAGGCAGAGGTGAAACTCTGCAGTTAACCTACTCGCTTGCCTGCACAGAGTGGCCCGTGGGTTCTCAGGGTGTGCCTACTGGAGTTAGGGGCTGGATAAAGCAAGAAGTTAGGGGAGGAACGTTAGAAGTGAAGATCTGTATGACCCACTGGAGATAAGGGGTGGGAGAGACTGCCGCAGGTACTCTTCTGCAGAGCTCGGGATGAGACTGGGGCATTGGATCTGGAGGAGAAGAGAGAGAGAGAGAGGTGAAGATCTTTCACCAGCTTTTTGTACTTCTAATAGTAAGAAAGCCTAAGTCTATTTAGCTTTGGGGCCATCAACTCTAATCATATCAGGCCGTTTGTGCCATAGCTGAGTGTCTGCTAACGTACTGATACTAGGAAGACAGATGATGCTTTCTGTGTGGACAATGATGGGAACACTCATTTCCATCCACAGATCTCCAGCCAGATGAGAGAAGTTGGAGATTAAGTTCAAGTACCAAAGGACAATCATTTATTCAGTTATACTTCCTTGGAAGCTCCATTAAAGTCTTAAATAATAGAATCCAGGCTGTTGATCATAAAGTACAGGGAAGGTGGCACACCAGAAAAGTATAGTAGCTCATCTCCAACCTTTGCTTCATGCATCTTTTTTATTTCCTTTGAACAGCTCACTTTGTTGCCAGTCGGTGCTGGCTATTGGATGAGACTTCAGCTTGGACTGGAGACAGAGCACGATTGAGCCTTTCCACTTTGGTTGACCTATGGGGTATACAGTGGCCAGGTTTCAAAAGTCAGAAACTGAAGCGATAAGAAATAGAAACAGTCAATTTTGTGAAACCTAAATCCAGAAACAGCCACAGAATGGTGTCCACTGAAATGTAGTGGTCAAACAGTCTCTGAAGTCAGATAGAAAGGAAAGGGCATGGACCTTAACTCTCAATAAAGGGAATAGTGAATAATTTGGGTATCATGTTTTGAAGATGTCATCTGAGCTACACAGGCTGTGAGGTGGAGAATGATTTTGGAGTGGAAAACAAAATGATCTAAAAATAGCCATGTGTAAACAAGATAGCACATCATAGACCTTGCTCATCAGCATGAACATAGCAGGAGATAAAATGGTAACACTGGCATGTGCTGCAGGGAAGCCAGTGACCTCAGATGGAAGGTGGCTTCTCCACAGAAGAGTCTGAGATATAAAGGCTTGTGCTTGCCCTGATCACAATTTTCATCAGGTGCAGTGGTAAGGCTTTGGAAATTGATGGATGGTAGGGGAAAACAACTGATAACATAGGGAGCATACTGAAGATTACCATATGGGAAATGTTGAGTGGCCAAAGAATCTGGTATTTGCATTAGCAGCTCCTAAACAGAAGTAAGAAGCAATGATATTATACCTCATGGAATCAACGAAAGTTGCAGTAGAAAGATGTACATTGTTTTTAAACCCCACTCAAAATCTTACTAGATGTGGACCCTGCACAGATGAAAGATACGCAAGCTGCAGAAAAGAGGAAAAAATTAAAGCCTAGTAAACATGAAGCACTTTAGTTTACAGGAACACACACACAGTGATACAATGTCTTCTATCAGATTGGCACATCACTGACAAAGAAAGAATAATCCAATATCTGACACAATAAGACTAGACTGAACAATTATCTCCCATATTTTTTTTACAAAAACATGAATTAGAAGAACCTTTTTTTTATCAATATGCTTAATGGATGAGCAATTTCAATTCCATGTATATTTCTATGGGAAACCTCTTGCACTAATACAGGCAGAGTCTTGGTCTGTTTTATGCTGATATATTAATTTATTTGAGAACCTGGGAAATGTGTAATGAATGGAGATTGCTTGGCTCATGGTTCTGGGAATTTGGATGTCTGAGACTGAAGCCATCATTTAGAAATGGCAGAAAGTGGCATGATGAGAAATCACACATGAGAGCTAACAAATAACAAGTGAACTCACAGTCACCAGCCATTTTATAGCCTACCAGAAGGGCACTGATCCATTTGTTAGGGCACAGCCCTCATGACCTGCTTACTCCCAGGAAGTCCTAGCACACACACACACACACACACACACACACACACACACACACACACACACACAAACACACACACGTGTGCATACACACTATACATAAATGTCTGTATGACTTTTCTTTGACAACATTTTCATGATACTAAGATTTATGAACTATCCATGGGATCACAAAAAGAAGAATAAATAAATGCAATGTAGAATAGCCATAAAGTGTTATACTGTGACAATTGAAATGAATGTAAGCTATACATATTAGTATGGGCAAATCTCAAAAATTGAATTTATGAAACAAGTGGTAAAGGATGCATTAAGTATAATAAGGTTAATATTATTTTTAGTACAATAGTTGGCAGATAGGTAGGTAGGTAGATAGATAGATAGACAGACAGATAAGGAAATTACTAAAGTTGTCTGAGCTTCAGTTTTCTCTCCTCTAAAACAGGAAGGATCTTCACCTATATTATAGAATGCTAAGTGCTGCCTCTGGTATTTCATTTGTTTCAAACTTCTGAATCAACATGATGAATCTCAGCAGACATACATGGATGGTATAGATATGTGTACTCCTAGCAGTCCACACTAATATCTATAACACTCTCCATTATTGCAAAAGACAAAACTAATTTCCAGGATTTCTGCTTTCCTAAGAACTTCTGTGAAGACTTCGTTTTCCCATCTTACTTCCTAGGAATTTGAGAAACTATTCTATCACCTTTGACTACTCAGTGAATTTGTAATCATAAGCAGTGGGTTTTTTCGAGACAGGGTTTCTCTGTGTAGTCTTGGCTGTCCTGGACTCGCTTTGTAGACTAGGCTGGCCTCGAACTCACAGCGATCCGCCTGCCTCTGCCTCCCGAGTGCTGGGATTAAAGGTGTGCGCCACCACGCCCGGCTCATAAGCAGTTTTTGATGAGAGTGCTCCAACTTAGTGGCAAGAATAAAATTTGTGTAAACCAAATAAAACACAAGACTTATAATAATGACTGCAGAGATTATGGTGTCACAGGTCTCTCTGTTATCGAAGGAACATCCTCTGCCTGTCTCCCTGTAGGCTATTCTCCAAGAACAGATGTTGAATTCAAAGTGGTCCAGATGTCTCTGTTCAGTCAAAAGCCTTGGGAAACAACAGGTCGACAGCTGCCATCAAAAGCTGAGACCATCTACAGGAAGTCTTCAGTGCCCTGATATCATGGCCATTCTTTAGTCGATAGTAACTAAAGCTTGGGAGACCAGAGGGATCCTCGGTATTGACTTTAGAAGCTGTACGTGAGGACAGGTGACTATAATCTCAGTACAGGAGAGGCAAAGACAGAAGAATCACCGGGACTTGCTGGCCTAGAAGCCTAGCTAAATTGGTGAATGTCAGGTTCAGTAAGAAACTCAACAGCATCCCTAAACTTCAGGAGATGTGGAGGAAGGGGTCCAGGAAGGATGTAAGAGCTAGTAGATAGAGTGCCGCGCTCTAGAACAGCTCCATCTCCCGTGCCCGTTAGTCAACTCCCAGCAGTCGATACCTGCACTTGGCCTTGCGTGGTGACTACACACAAGACCATCCCTATCAATAACAAATCAAGAGAGTCGGGGCCTCACATGCCCCCCCTTTACCTCTGATATATTGGAGACTGAAGAGGGGGAACCACTGTCCTTAGCTGTGGATGCACTGTGGAGTCCACCTTGTTCCAACAGATAGCCCCAAACCCATAGTGGGTCCCAAGAAGAAAAAGAAAAAGAAAAAAAAAAGAATGAATATGAGGGAGAGATTTGTAATGAGGAATGTGGAGATAGGGAGATAGGAGTGTCTGGTCAGTATGCATTTTATGCTGGTACAAAATTGTCTAAAAACAATAAGGTGCATAGAGTTGGAGGAAAAACCCAACACCATCCCTTAGCCTCTACACATGCATGTGCACATGCATACACTCATGCCCTCACACACGCACACATGCACACACACACACATTCTAGATTCTGCCATTCTTTATAATCTATATACATACATGTATGTATATATGTGAGTATGTATATATGCATGCATATATATTTATATATATGGGGGTTTTTTTTTCTTGATTTTTCATGGGTGGGAATACTAACCTTTTCAAGATCTGTTAGGGGAGAAAAAAAACCCACACTTTTATGATTAGATAGGCCACACTTGCTCAAATAGTAAGGCCTGAACGTAAACATTTCCACTATTGAGCCATTGATGAAACCATCTTAGGGCTGTACGGAACCTGTCTGGTTTGTACAGCATAGTCTGAGACCTGGAGAAACATTGGCTTGGGTGTAAAGTGGGCCAGCCTTGTGAACCTTCCCTAGCCCTTTCCAAAGAACTACAGACATCCTGTCATTATTACATCCCCAAGGTAGATCCAAATCCAAGGCAGAAACCCAGGGAAAGTGACGGTGCTGCTCAAAGGCCTTCCCACACAGTATGCCTTCCCACAGCAGCGTCACTCTCCTCCAGGTGACATGAATCATTTCCGCTGCTTCCCACCCGAGGGAGTGGAAGAGCTCTCCCCAGCAGCTGTAATCAGTGTTCCTGCTTCCCTGTGATGAAAACAAATCCTCTGGATCCCTCCAAGGAAATGTTTGTTTACTCCTGGCCAGCATCTCAGCAGGTCCCAGCTCTCATCGCCCCTCTAAGGAGCGGGGCAGAGCTGAGCTTTCCTTGAGTGCTTAAGCGTGCACTTCAGTGCAAGGGAGTCCTCACCATGGACCCGTGGGTGTATACTTCCATTTTTGGGGGATGGTGAATGAAGTCTCAGAGAGGAAAGGTTCCTAAATAACATCATAGGCAGCAGAGCGAGTTTCGCATCTGAGGTCTGATTCGAAACGTGAACATTTAGTGATTATCTATTGAATTTGGCTCCCATCCTATGAAATATCTTCCTAATTAATAGAGTAGACATTAAATAAGGCCGAAACCCTCATACACATTTAGTTGGGCACATGTAGGGAACTTAAAGGAAGCATGGTATTTTCAGAAGTCTTGGCAAGGAGGGGTGAACACGGTCAGGAGGGGGATAAAAGCCTTGCCTCACTTTACCCCGCGGTGTCCCTCCGCTGTTTCTGTAAGTGTCGTTCCCTTACCAACTTGATTCTGTGTTGCCACTTGTTCTGCCTATATTCAGAGGCGTTGACCTGAATTGACACATAAGGATTCCAAGGGTTAGGATTCAATGTCCAGCTTGTTGCAACATGGACCCCACACACAAGGGTGTTTATGCTCTATATGTTGAGAAATAAAGCGGGAAAAATACATAATGGAAGTTGAAATATGAAGAGAAGACTCTTAAATGTGTTTATACTTGTCCCTTGTGGAATGCCGTCCTCTGTGCTTGACAGACATTGCCATCTTTATGGGAGCAGCTGTCACTGTCCTCAGGATAGAATCAGTTGGCGTTCCCTCACAGACGGAGAGGTTAGGGAGGGTCATTAGACTCTCACCCAAGATCCCAGCGCCTCCCTCCGGCACTCCTCTTCCTGGCTGTATGGAATCCGGCCCTGGTTGCTCATGGTCTTGGCAAGCGCTAGAAGCTCTAGTGTGGGAAGTTAGCTGAGGTGGGAACGCCCTCTCTTGTATCCATAGGGAAGTCATCATCTAGGTTGAGGTGGGACTTTTTGGTGATAAGGTTGTTTGGAGTCACCCATTCTCCTGTAAGTAAGCCAAATAAACTCACTGGCTTAGCAAGCTAGACTTAACACGGAATTGTTACATTGGCCTATCTTCGGTGCTTTATTGAGGGGGAATAGATGTTTATTCGCATTTCCGGGGCATTTTCAAACAAGATTTCTGACTCTCTTAAAACATGCATAGAACCATAGGATAACTCTATGTGCTCTATCCTTGTTGAACGCCTGTTGAGAGTTGCTTCCAGATCAGAGGCCAGCTGACGAAAGGTGAGTTTGCATCTTCCAGAAAGTGATATGCCTCATTTTTTTTTTAAACAAATGCTTCTCAGAAGTATTAGAAGAATACAAGAAACGGATAATGTGAAGACAGGGCTCAGCGAGTCTGGGCACTAGTTTCCTCAAGCCTAGGTGCAGGATCATCATCTTGTCGGAGACCAGGAAGACACATCGATACAAGGGGAGTACTGCCAGAATTCCTTGAGGACATAGTCCAATTGGCATCACTTTCGGTCCCTCCAGTTAAACAGCCCCCTGCCCGGTTTGGACCAGGCGTTGACTAGTCTGCAACAGAGCTGTCTCCAGCACAAGGTCTTGGAGATCCTGAAAGGTCTTTGCAGCTCTGAGACTCATTGTATTATTTCCTGCCAGGGAAATCCACAGGGTGAGCACATAGGCCGTCCCCCCCCCCCCCAGGCACTTGAGTTCATAGACCAAGAATCATATCTGCAGGTGTATGCACAGTCACCTGAATGGAATTTGAAGACTGGTGGAGAGCTGAAATGTGACACATTCCCTAGGAAAATCGCCTCGGCTCTCCCCTGGAGACCTTCAGGACTTTCCACTGTGGAGTGCCTGAGAGCATGGCTGACAAGGCAGCAGGTTAGGGGAAACCAGTCTGAGTAGAACTCCTGTCAGATCTACCCCCTAGATAAAGCAGAAAGCGCTGAAAGTGTATAATAAGGCAAGGGAGCTGGGTGAGGTGTTGCTATCCTACCTTCCTAGGCTGATGACGCCTCTGTCCCTGTCCCAGCTTAGAAGTTGTCAAATCTAAAATCCACACTGACAATGAAGCACTGGGACAAGCGGGACACGGACACCTGCCATCCCATCCTGCTCAGTTGGTTCCTTCAAAGCATCAGCTGCTTCTTCTTCTTCTTTTTCTTCTTCTTTTTCTTCTTCTTCTTCTTCTTTTTCTTCTTCTTCTTCTTCTTCTTCTTCTTCTTCTTCTTCTTCTTCTTCTTCTTTTTCTTCTTCTTCTTCTTTTTCTTCTTCTTTTTCTTCTTCTTCTTCTTCTTTTTCTTCTTCTTCTTCTTTTTCTTCTTCTTCTTCTTCTTTTTCTTCTTCTTCTTCTTCTTTTCTTCTTCTTCTTCTTCTTCTTCTTCTTCTTCTTCTTCTTCTTCTTCTTCTTCTTCTTCTTCCCACCCCCCCATCTTCATAAAGGCAACAGGCACAGCCCACCCACTCCCTCCCTTCCAGCTTTTCCCACACAGCAGCACTATTCCTCTTCTGGCTAACTTTTGTTTGTTTGTTTGTTTTTGCCTTTGGGCCTTCAGAATGCAGGTTTTCATGGAATGGCAGTGGCACTAACTTGTCAAAGAACTATCCCAGACCAGATGCCTCTTTATAGGAGTTTCTATTCGGGTTTTTGTTTTAATAAGCAACCAGAATATTTACACACGAAGCCGTGCTTAGTCAATCCAGCTCTCACCATCTTTTCTGCTTCCTTAGCAGCGTGCACACAGTTCGCACTGCTTGCATTGGCTTTATTGCTACAGTGCTGGAAGGCTCCCTTCCAAATCACCTTGAGTAAAGCATCTTTAACTGCTGATAAGTGCCTCTGTGGACGCTGTCTTATAAACTTTAATGCTCACTGCCTCCTTTCTTCTCCTCCTTGCCCCAATGCTTTCCTCTGCGTTTCACTGTCCATTGTACCCAGTGCCCTATAAAAATAGTCTATATTTAGCCTCTGTGCTTATTATTTAATATTTTTCAGTGTTTGAAGTTATATAAAAGCAATGTGTTTGTTGACTGGTAATATTGCAAATGTCTGGAACAATGCTGGATGTATGGTTGAAATGATATTAAAGGATGGAAAGACAAGACAAAAAGATGAATGAGTTAATGATGCATCGAATGAAATCGGGTTATAAGTGTCTAGCGTGGCTTTTCACCTGTTCTAATTACTTGGGTCTGCCCTGAAAGCTCAGAAAGAGAGAAAGTCAGCTAGTTGGCTACTTCAAAGCAACATACCTTCTAAAGGATTGTTTCCTGACCCTTTCATTTGCCACTAACAGAAAATGTAAGCATATACTAACAAGAGAAAGGAGATCAGGGTCAGTGCTGTTCTTAATCTCACTTGAAGGCTGTGGGTTCGCTCTAGGCTCCCGAGGCAGTCTTGCATTCCACTCTTCTCCTTGTCCAAATCCTGAACCAAGCAGGACTGGTGGCTCGTCTCTGGTTGCTGCAAGTTCAAGATAGTCTGTGGGAAACAAGCCCCAGAGCAAATTCCTCTGGAACACGCCTTCCCTTTTGGGTTGGGATTAGTGACGTGGAGTACGAAGGGTAACCCTGATTGGGCAGAGATGTGCCAGTGTCCTTAGGATGCTCTCAGCGTCTCAGTCCTGTCTTAGCATGCTTTTCCTATCAACCTGTCAATGAGTTTCAACTGCAGTTTCGTCTGCAGTAAATGGTAATGAGGCGTAATAAGATACCCACCTCCAACCAGTGGAAAAATGAACAGCCCGGATACAGTCCTTTATAAAATACGTTGCTTTGAAGTGGCCAACTAATTGCCTAACTGTACAGCTTAGCCACACAGCTAACTATACAACTTAGCTATACAGCCATATAAAGAAACTATTTATGGTAGCCAGAATAGAGGTGTAGGTGTAAATGGCATATAAATCTCTGTGTATGTGCATATGTCTACACGCATATTTGGAAACAGGAACAGAGAAGGAGTGGAGACCATTATTAACTCAAGAGCTACATACAAACTAATGTTCAATTATCCCCACAGCTTTATTTCCTCCTCATGCCTAAGCCATGACTAGCACTTACAACAATTTGATTGTCTTTTTCTACTGAAGTCCGTGCTTTGAACGCGTTCTTTTCCTTTCAGCCTCTTTAGTGATCATTGTATCTCTTTTTATGATCACACTAAATTCCTTCTTCATCTACTGCTTTATTTGAAGTAACTCATTTCTCTTGTCTCACTCCCTTTGGTACAGCACCTGTGCCCGCATCCCATAGCCAGAAACTCTACAGTATTGGGCTGCTCTCTTCTATAGACAGCACGGTGGCTACCTAGACCTGCAGCATAGGATTTACACCATTACAGCTATCTTAATATTTCCTTTCTTTATTTGTCTTCTTAGACACTGGTTTTCTCTATTCTCATCCAATGCAAGGTTAATCATTCTAAAAATGTTGTTTCTTGACATTCAAAAGCGTTGGGCTTTGAGGACATGGTTCAGTCAGTAAAGTGCTTGCCACTTAGGCATGAAGACCTGAGTTCCTATCCACAGCACTTAAGAGCTATGAAAAGTAATGTCCACTTAGGGAACATGCCAGGTGTGACAGCATGCGGCTGTAATCCCACACCAAGGATGCTAAGTCAGGAGGATCCCTCAGGCTTGCTGGCTAAGCATCCCAGCTGAACTGTGAACATCCAGGTTCAGGGAGTGGCGCCATCTCAGAAAACAAGATGGAGAGAGCAGTGAGAGGGTGTGGCAGGCAAAGAAGCTAGTCATGCAAACCCTGGAATCCAAGTAAAAGTGGGAGAACTGACAGAAGTTTTCCTCTGACTTCCACTAATGCACTATGACACACACATGCCTACACGCGCATGCATGCACACACCCACACACATATATGTTTGTATGTATGCATGCACACATTAACCATAAGCACCTATATACAATATAACACAGTTTTAACATTTTTAAATGTTTAAAAATTTAAAAATGTAATGACATTGTTTCCCCTTTCCTCCCTCCATCTCTCCCCGCCCTCCCTGCTCTTTCACAAATTCATTGTCCTCTCATCTCTTTTCTATAATTGTACACACATAGTTTTACTACCTATGGGATAAAATCAAAAAAAATTTAGCTTAACAATCAATACTTTTCAAATTCTACCTCCTTTTGGAAATTTGTTCCTTACATTTTGCCTTTTGAAATGTCAATTTGTTCTAGGCACTCGGTAAGCAGTTCAGTGTGGAGCCCCCTCTCCGTGTGATGGTCCCCCATCTTCATCTATTCATCTTCCGGCACAATTTTAAGGCTACCTTCTCGTTATGTCTACGCCAGTTGGTCTATTCCTCCTGAATTACAGATAATGTGTAAAGTCCACCCTGCCATCTATTGTTTGGCATCTATCAGGCTTCAAGGATAACAGCAGGTGTTCAGAGACATGATGATAAATAATCTTGAATTCAAATACATTCAATAATATACAGAAAAGTGAAAATGAATGACCACCATGCTTAGGTATGAACACAATGCTGGTCACACACAGATTACTATGGGAACAGGAAGGAAAGTAGAAAATCAATTTAAATTCAGAGTGAGAAAACTAGGAAAGTTTTCACGAGTAAAATGACCAATTATTAGTGTTTCCCCACTCAAATGTTAAACATTCATAGAGAGAACTGCATATTAATAACTGTTCTATCGTTTTAACCAGTGGTGTACATGGAATACAGTTTATTTAATAAATGAACAAAGTAATTATCATACATAGGCAAGCTGGACTAAAGAAACTGTAAGTGACTTTCAAACTCTAAGACCATAAAGTCATGTTTATGGAAGTCACGTATATTTTATAAAGAGATTTTTTTAAGATGTAGGGGTTAAAGATTAAAAATCTTTATGAAAGATTTGTGAAGATAAGCCTTCTAGAACTTACCTTCTTTTTTACTTGAAAGCAGCCCCCAAGCAGGGATAAGACGTCTTTAGAACAAGGATGCAGGGTTAATGGCAAGAGAGACAGGGGAAAGGGCCAGTGGCCTGGGAAGGAGTGATTGGCAACAGAGAGAAAAAAAGAAGATGAAGAAAAATGATAAATGAATAAATTTTATTCCTTTAAATCATCATTTTCCTTTTGAAAACAGGTAGAGTGATGTAAAGCTTCAGGGTTATTTAGTACTAACTTGCACTCGATAGCAAACAACAATCTAGAGAAATAAGCTAAAACAACACTGCAAGATAGTTCACTGAAGTATTCAGAATTTGGGATATTCTACCAGCAACTTAACTGCTTCTATCTAAAAGGTAATGACTACGAGAACCCTGCCCAACCGCACCTTGCAGCACACCACGGAAGTTGAATTAGAACCAGAAGTTAATTTTAGGCCAGCTAGGCAACTTGAATATTGACTATATAGAGTAGGAAAATGCTGTTTTTGTTTCAGATGGGTCATACTACTGCGTTTATGCAGAAAAAAATACGTAATTTTTATTATGTACCAGAAACATTAAGGTAAGATAATAAAGGAAGATCAAGTGTCATGAGAAACTTACTTTCAACTGAATTGAGAGGCAGAGAGAGGAGGGGGGAGGCATTTACAACAGTAAACAACCTAGCAGTATTGTCTTGACATTCTTTTGGTATGTTTTTGCTTAAGTTTTATTTTCATAACTGAAAGAAAAGGTTCAAAGAGCAGAATTAATGAGGAGAGGTTGTCAGTGTGGCAAACAAGTAGTTGACCCACTGTTCTGTCTTAATCTGTCTAAGGTTAGAGTCCAGTGATCCCAGAGAGCCAAAGTTCAAGCCTCTGGCAGTTGTTCTGGATCTAACTGAAATGATTGTTTCCTAATGAGAAGCAACAATCTCAGTAAAATTTCAGACAGCTGAACTGTGAGGACTAGGTCACAATGACACAGAACTCTTTTTTTTTTTCTTTTTTTTTTTCTGGTTTATAGGAATAGTAGATAGCTTTGCAAACTAACACGGCTAGGAGTATGTAAGTGTAGGTTCACACAAGCTGAACATGGGCTATTTATGTTGTACAGTATTTTGGCAGCAGGAGCAGGGTGGGGGGTGGGGGGTTGAGACAGGTTTCTCTTGTAGCCTTGGCTGTCCTGGACTCGCTTTCTAGACCAGGCTGGTCTCGAACTCATGGAGATCAGCCTGCCTCTGCCCCCCTGGAGTGCTAGAATTAGAGGCATGCACACCATACCTGGCTTGTACAGTATTTTTACTAATTAGACTTTTTAAATATATCTATAAACTATGAAAGGATATTCAAAAATTTAGAATGCCCTAGGAAAACTTAGGTAAGCAAGGTAGGGCAGTCAGCAATGTTCTTTTCAACAGTTATCTTGAAAAAGTTACACAAAAGCTTAAGGCTCTTGATGTTTTAGTGAAGGTTCGATTCCTGGCACCCACCTGGCAGCTCACAACCATCTACAACCCCCGTTCAAGGGGATCTACCTCCCTCTTGTGACCTCCATGGGCAGCAGACACACACAGGCATATATTCAGGTAAAACATTCAAACGTGAAAAATTAATAATTTAAAAAATTTTTTTAAGTTACGTGTATTTGACTTCTCCCCAGGACATAAGAGGAATTAAACATTAAATATACTTGACAGAAATAAGTCTGTCTTCTGGATCCTTTAACTTCTAATGTTTTCTTTTGTGAACTGGTGATGTGTGCTGATAAAGATGAGCTTCATCCTAAACATAAGGGGGCATGAATGTGGACTTTCTTTGCTTCTGCTGGGTTCCAGAGTATTCCCCCGTTTTGCCATGCTCCTCCGTTTGTGCCTGGAACTCACTTTGCTGAAAAGGGGCACTCAGGCCTCCAGTCCACTCACGTCATCTAGACTCAGAATAAAGGCTGGTTCTGTACACCTTTCCAGCCCTGGCAGTGACCAGTAACACCGAGAAGTGTGCGCCCCATTCAGAAACCATCAGGGAAATTCTCTCTGAGGTCTGTCTTAGTCCAGACATGCCCCCAAGTGTCACACATTGTTCTTCCTCCTTCAGAGATCTGCACTTTTGATACATCCCCTGGGAGCTGGAATGTGGAAAGAAAATAGTTTCAAATGCTTGCACACAAATCCAAACCAGAAATCCGATCCCCTCTCATCAAGCTGATCCTCCTGCAAATGCTCATTTAACAGCAAGGCCGAGTCTTTGTATGGACAGAAAAGTTAAATATATAAAGTTCTGGTGCTCAAGGATTTGCATGGATATTTTTACTTTCAGGATTTTTTTTAAGTCTTATGGTTTTTTGGGCCCAGAACTTTGCAATTAGTTGATGAGTATGCTTGTCACATATTATAAATGACTCATTTTTGTTACAAAGGCAGCTCTATGGCGACAGCAAGCCCATAGTAGTTATGACACTGGCTAGGAGGGTTATTAACCTGGCTTGCCATTTGTTTCTAATAGCTGGCTCCCTAATTTAAAATTTGATGATTGGGAAGACTTCCAAGGATGTTCCTGGAATAGGAAAAGGAAATGAAATTCTTCTTTTTTTCTAATGACTTCCTGTGATGACACTGGCTAACTAAGAACGCGGAGCACCGTCTAGGCTCCTCCATGTTATCATGGCCAGAAAGGAGATGAATAGCCATGGTGAGGCTATCAGGGGTTTGCTCTTCAAAGCAGAGTGCATTTGTAAATGTACCTCTTTCCTGGGCTTCTACCACGTCACGCCCACTTCCCTTTCACAAGTCAGAGTTAATCCTTACTTGTTGTTGTTGTTGCTGCTGCTGTTACACCTTCCTGTAATTTTCTTATTCTCCTCTCCATCTTTCCAAGGGATGCATTTCAAAATGTCTTTTCCTGTCAACTTAATGATGTGTTTTTCTTGTGTGTCTGTGTGTGGCTATCAGCACGTGAGTGTCTGTACTCTGGTGGCGGGGGGGGGGGGACGGGACGGACACCAATTCAGCATGCCTGTGAAGCAGGAGCTGCAGGTAATTCTGGGGGGGATGGAGCTGCAGGTGATTCTGGGGGGACACCAATTCAGCATGCCCATGAAGCGGAAGCTGCAGGTGATTGTGAGCTGCCCAGGTGGTGGCTAGGTGTTAGACTTGAGGCCTCTGCAAGCATAGTACACTCTCTACCCCCATTCTCCTGCTATTTTTAAAGTGTGTGTGTGTGTGTGTGTGTGTGTGTGATGTGTGTTCTGGTGTGCATATGTGTGCATATATGCATAAAAGCCGGACACCGGAGGGGAAAAGGTTGACATTAGGTATCATCCCTGATTCTTCTCCATTGTATATTTTGAGACACTATTTCTCCCTGATCCTGGAGCTCAGTAACTAGCTAGCCTGGCTGGCCATGAAATCTCAGGGGTCCTCTTAGCTTGGCCTCCTTGGTGTTGGGATTATGGGCATTCAGTGCCTGGCTTGTTACGTGGCTGCTGGAGATCCAAATACAGGCAAGCACTTTACCACTGAGTCATCTACCCAGTTCCCCTTGTTTTTCTTTAAGATCTATACGTGTGTGTTCTCATATCTCTACTGATTGCTTAATGTATCAATGCCTTTTATCTTTATCTTATGATTAGAAATACTTTACAATTTTTGCCTTCATATTCATCTTGTCAAAGTTTTGATGCTTAATTATCAGTTGGCCTTTTTTCTTGAGGTGACATTTTAAACAAAATGAACATGAGCAAGATATTGCATCACTCTTCTTTCCTCATCTCTTATACCAGTTCTTGCATGTATTTCTTTCCTTTGGAAACCACTCCAACATTATAGTCAATGAAATATGTTTATGAGACAAACTTGAAACTATACCTAAGAATATTTTTATTAATTTCTTCTTAAAAGAAAATGTAATCAGATATAGTTTCAAAGTAGTTTTCATCCAATATTCACATTTTTATTCTTTATTCTCTCTCTCTCTCTCTCTCTCTCTCTCTCTCTCTCTCTCTCTCTCTCTCATGATACACACACACACACACACACACACACACACACACCACTGTACACGTACACACATCAGAAGACAGCTTGTGAGAGTTGATTCTCTCCTTCCCTCATGTGAATCTCAGAGCTCAAACTCAAGTCATCAAACTTGGCAGCAAACACTTCTACCTGCTGAGACGTCTTGCTGTCCCGCCTCAATAGTTTAAAAATAGAATTCCCCCCTTTTTACAACCACTGTTCATGCTTGAAAAGTTGTCGTTAGCCTAGGTAAACCACGATTTTCCCGTCAAGCAGGAAGTGATCAGGCACCCCGGTTCCTCAGTCCATCCCATGCCCTCAGCCACTTTGGCTAAATTGCACAGGAATCCCTCCACACACTCTGAGTGCCTCCTTTGATGTTAGTTTTCTGGCTATCTTGTACTTTTGGTATGTGAAAGTTCTTAGCTTGCCTGAACAAGCTCAGTTGGGAGAAACTAATGGGTAGGGCTTGCTATCATGTGCCAAAAAGCAACATAGTCTTCACAGCCAGCTCACTGCAGCACTGTGAATACACGGTGAGTACAGTGCTGGAGACTAACCTAGCCAAGAACAGCACCTCACTTGTACTTTCAGCTCTCTCCTCAAGTCAGACTGGGTAGATGCTTAAGAGACACAACGTTTTTTTTCAAAGAATGTCTTGTTTTCTGTAATACTACCTGGGTCTTAAATGAGGAAATATGGATGCTACAATGTAAATTAAATTTCTATCAAGATCTAAAATATTAAGAAGTCCCTGTGCTGGAGACATGGCTTAGTAGATAAGAGTGCTTTCTATGCAGAGGCATGAGAGTCTGAGTTTGGATCCCCAGCACCCACATAAAAAAAAAAAACTGGGTGTGGTTATATGTCCCTGTAACCATAGCGCCAGTGATAGAGACCAAGATGGACTAAGGCACTGAAGCTTTCTGGTCACCAACATAGCTGAAAACCCTCCTCTATCCTATGTAAGTGTACTCTTTCATTATGAAAGCGCCCCTGAGTCCATGCTACCTGAAAAGCCCCGTGCTGATTCACTAGGGAGATAAAGCCAAACTTTCTCATGTGGAACTGACGTGTGGTGGGAAATGGCTCTAGTGAGGGAACTTCACAGAGCAATGCAAGAGTGTTCCCGAGAGTCTGCACCGAGGAACGAGACTGGGCTCTTCAGCCATAGAAGATGGGTATGGACTGGCTGGTGTGTGGAGGAGGGGTTGGAGCAGATGGAATGTTGAGGCGATGACTGAACTGGGACTTGAAGCATGAGCAGGAATTAAATAGGCAAAGAGGGAGAGAGCATGTCACAGAATCTGTGTCTGGAAATAAAACTAAAGTGGAAATATAAGCAGAGCTGCAGACAGACAGACAGGCAGGCAGGCAGACAGACAGACTGCAGAAAGCTACTGTAGCCAGAAGCACAGCATTCATGTGATGCATAGGCAGAGAAACTGGTCAGGGCCAGAACGTATGAAGCCTTCTAATCCATGCTAGAAGTTTTAATCTTCAGCCTGTGGTCACAGGAAAATCATAAAGACTTTTTTTTTTTTAAGCTCGAGTGTAGAGATGGTGTGGTCACTGTTGGATGTGATTTTTAAAATTTTTTCTTAATTTTGGCTATAATATGGAGGGTGTTATTGTGGGAAAGAATGTCACTGGAAGAAGCTCTGTAGCATTTCCAAGAACTGGGAGCACACACTGCTCATATGTTTCAGTGAAAACTAAACTCTCTAGCAAGCTCATCTTGCCATTGGAGGCACTAGCAGTCTGCCTACGCGTGCAGGCAACACAAAACACAGTTCACCTCCTTAAGTTTTAAAATTTAGAATTTATAATAGCGACAGCTAGAATACATCACTCAATTGAACCCAAGTAAAGCTCTGAGAAATACTCTTAGGAATGGCTTCCTGCAGCAGATCTCTTGAGGACTAAAGGCGCTGTTCCTGACAATTCCCCTGTGGCCACATTTCTCAAACTGTCCTGTGTACGAAAATCAGCCAGAGGACTTGTTAAAACACAAGTGTCTGGTCCCATTCTGAATTTCTGATTAAGCAGAAAGATTTACTTTATTTATGTGGATGCTATATATGTCTGCATGAGAGGATGCTCACATGTGTGTGTGGGTGCTTATAAGCAGCAGAAGTGGGCGCCTGATGCTTTGTCGCTAGAGCCACAGGCATTTGTGGATCACCAGACATTGGTGATGGGGATTAAACTCCAGCAGCAACTGTTCCAGCTGCTGAGCCATCTCCCTGGGTCCTTCCTTGTTTATCTTTTAATAAACCCCTAGGTGATGGTATGTTGCCTGCCTAGAACCACTGCCGCTAGTGTAGCACTGATCCTAGCCATGGTTTCGTTAAAGCTACCTGGAAGGCTTTGGTACCACCAGATCTGGTGTCTCCAAAGCATGAAATCAGATTAGCCCAGGTAGACCTACTATGCACAGCACGAACGAACACTGGTTTGTTATCTTAGGCATTCGATCTTAAGCCTTGAGTTTTGTTAGCTTGTCCCCCTTCCCCATGCCCACCACCACCAAATTCTAGCTGCCCCATTAAAGCTAAATATATTTGCAGCTTTTTGACTGAAGTAATTTTGATATGATTTTCTTTTCATAAGAAATTATCTGAGTTCTCCTTTAAAAGGCATTTTTACTAATAATACACATGTACATTTTAATCTCCACATTTAAGGAGAACTAAAACATAAGCTGCACACGAATATCTTCCTGGCCTCCAAAGGTCGTCAGCTTTGCTCCTATGTTGTAGAACAGGTCAAATGCTTTATTTAAATTGACCCTGTTATTATTGGCCCTCCTCCTCCTCCTCCTCTTCCTCCTCCTCCTCTTCCTCCTCCTCCTCTTCCTCCTCCTCTTCCTCCTCCTCCTCTTCTTCCTCTTCCTTCCCCTCTTCTCCTTCTTCTTTTCTTTGCTGCTGTGAATCAAACTCAAGGATTCCAACATGCCAGTCAGTAGTACTCTAGCACTGTGCTACACACTCGGCCTGTCTCTCCACTCTCCAGACTGAGAATGAATGTCCTGAAGTTTGTTTCTGCAACTTTATTATCAACCATGGGGTGCTTTTTTAAAGCATTTTTTTCTTTTATTGAAAATTGATTTTTTTCATACAATATATCTTAATTATGGTTTCTCCTCCTTTTATTCCTCCCAGTTCCTCCCCACCTCCCCTCCCATCCAGATCCATCCCCTTTCTGTCTCTCATTAGAAAATAAACATGCATCTCCGAATCAATAATATAATAAAATACGATATAAGATAAAAAAAAAAAACAAACACATCAGAATAACGCAAAACAAACAGAAGGGAAAGAACTCAAGAAAAAGCACAAGAAATAGATACAGATGCAAAAGACTCACTAAGAGCCACGTTTTTAAAGTTAAGACTCTACGGAGGTAAACAATAGTAGCTTCATAATCTCAATACTAATGGAACTTCAGTTAATTAACTTTTTAAAATTTAATTTTTTCCGTATTTGAGACAGGGTCTCTTGTGTAGTCTTGGGTGTAGAACAGGCTGGCCTGGAAGTGAGAGATTGGCATGCCGCTGCCTCCCAAGTGCTGAGAGTAAAGACATGTGCCAACATTGTTCTGCTTAAATTTTATTTTTTATGGAGAGGACCTAGACCCCTTGTTCAGATATAGTCGATAGGCAGCACAGTTTCCATGTGGGTCCCATAACATGGGGATACGGGCTGCCTCTGACATGGACTCTGTTGCTCACTCACTGATCATTTCTTCTTGGCAGGTGGCCTTGCCAGGCCGCAGAGCAAGAGGATGCAAGCGGTCCAGATGAGACTTGATAGGCTGGGGTCAAATGATAGAGGAGGAGGGCTCCCCCTTTCTGAGGATTAGGGGAGGAGGGGAGAGGGAAAGAGAGGGAGGGAGGACTAGGAGGAGATGAAGGAAGAGATTACAATTTAGATGTAAAGCGAATAAATTAAAATGAATACATTTAATTTTTTTCATGCAGTATACCTTGTGATAGTATTTTTTCTCCTCCCCCAGTTTTTACCAGATCCTCTCCACCTTCCTCTCTACCCAACTTCATTTTCTCTCTTCCTCTCTCTTTCAAAAAAGAAAAAACAACAAGAGAAACAACAACAAAAAGACAGAAAATACAGAGGACAACAAAACAAAAATCAAAAAAGGGGGCTTGAGAGATGGCTCAGTGGTTAAAAGTACTAGCTGCTTTTCCAGAGGATCTGGGTTCAATTCCCAGCACCCACATGGTATCTCACTACTGTCTGTAACTCCTCTTTGAAGAGATCCAGCCCCCTCATACACATAGGCAAAACACCAATGTACATAAAATGAAAGTAAAATAAAATAAAATAAAAATAGACAACCAAAAAACTAAAAACATTAATGGATGAAACACACACACACCACAAAAAAAACATGGAATACCTTTTGTGTTGGCCAACTACTACTGGGCATGAGGTGTGGTTGATATATTCACTGAGCCTCCCTTGGAGAAAACTGATTCCCCCTTCTCAGCAGGTATCAATTACAAATAAACTTTTGGTTAAGAGTGGGAGTTTGTGTCCACTTTCCATTCTCACTGTTGGGATTTTGTCTGCTTTGAATCTGTACAGATTTTGTCATGGTCTCTCTCAGTTTATATGTGTAGAAGTCTCACTGTGTCTGGAAAACAGTTACCTTGGAGTTGTCCACCACCTCCGGTTCTTCTCCTCTTCTACCCCTCCTCTTCTACCCAGACCCTTTTCCTTGAGTGGAAGAGTTTGATAAACACATTCTATTTAGGGCTATGTGTTCCAAATTGTCTCAACTCTCTGCATGCTATTCAATAGGAAATAGCCTTGTTAATTATTATCTACTGAAAGAAGAAGGTTCTCTGATGAAGACTGGGTGAGCTCTGCTCTGCTCTTTGAGTATAGAAATATATCATTGGGAGTCCTTTGATTGCTGTTTCTTTGGCAGAATAATAGGAGTAGATTTCCCCCCTAGACACGTGATATATCTAGTTTTAGGTTCTTGACCACTTTAGCAGTGTTTTATATATGTTCCATCTTATGGAGTGGGCCTTAAATCCAATCAAAAAGTGGTTGTTTATTCCCATAATATTTATACCACTATACCTTGGAATTAAATCAGTAAGGCATGACTTCTCTGATTAAATTTTTCCCGCATTCTCTTCCTCTTTCTCTTTCTTTCCCAGCCTCAGCTCTTCCCTTTCCAAACCAGCAGGTCCCACCTCCCATCTCCACTTTCTTTGAGTTACATCTGCTTCATGGAAGAGAAAACTCCCCTACCTGTATGACCTAAGACAAAAGGCAACAAGGAGATTCACTCTGGCCCAGCTGCCTCCTTCTCCCAATTCATGCCTTCCCATCCATGCTACTGTTGCTACATTGCCATTTAAAGAAAGTTCATGTAGGTTTCTAGGACCCTCTGGGTCCTTCTATTTCCCCATCTCCTATATTTCTCTTACCTAGAGTCTCAGTAGGATGTCCTCACATCTATCCCAATCTCCTGGTAAGTGAAGACTTTCATGGGACATTCCTGTTGGGCTAGTGTCCAATTATAAATGAGTATATACCATGTGAGTCTTTCTACTTCTGGGTTAACTCACTCATTATGATCACTTCTATTCCCATCCATTCGTCCACAAATTTCAGGATTTCCTTGTTTTTAATAGCTGAGTAGTATTCCATAGTGTAAACATGGAATAACCAGCTTCTTTATCCATTCTTCAATTGAGGGGCACTTAGGCTGTTTCCAAGGTTCTGGCTATTATGAATAAGGCTGTATGATGGGTGGATTGGAGCCCAGGGGGTTTTGCTCAAACTATTGCACTAACCAAAGGACAATACAATAGTAAACATCGAACCCCTACTCTCATCTACCCAATGGACAAGACATTCTCCAGAGTTATGTGGAGAGCGGGGACTGACTCTGATATGAACTCTGGTGCTCCATATTTGAGCACCTCCCCTTGGTGGGGAGGTCTGGTGGCACTCAAAGAAAGAATAAGCAGGCTACCAAGATGAGACTTGATAGCCTATGACCATACAGAGGGGGAGAAGGTCCCCCTCAGTCATAGACCTAGGGGAGGGGAATAGGGTGAAAGTGGGAGGGAGGGAGGGAGGAATGGGAGGATACAAGTGATGGGATAATAGCTGAGTTGTAATCTGAATAAATTAATAAAATTAAAATAAAAAAAAATAAAGTTCACGTAACTAAAGATACGCTGTTTGGCAAGGAAAAGTATAGTAGGAAAGTTGGCTTGGCTTCAAAGGAGAGAAGGTATGGGTTACGCTGTATCATTAGCCATTTCTGAATGAGCATAAGGAAAATGCTACTTACCGGAACAAGATAAAGTGTAGCCTTAGCATTAGTTGACTGGATGGGTGATTTTGGTATCTGCCACTACTTTGAGTCACTCTTTTGTATATTAGCTTTAAGCTAGTTTGCCTGAAATATTTAAAAGATAATCAAACTTAAAATATTTTTGGATTCCTTTCATGGCACATAAACTCCATGTTGAAATAAGCTAAGATTTTATGGGGTACCACCCACTTCTTACCTATACCCTCTATTGAAAACATACCTTCTCAACCCATAGTCAGTGCTTCTTTTCTTAAAATCTCAAAGAAGAGCTGCTCACTGTTTCTTATCTCCATATGGAACATGTTTTGGGTTTTTTTTATCCTTAAGTTCACCCTATTTTTTCTTCACTGCTGTATTACCATAGTTAAAAGTCAACCAAAGCAAATATGTAGGCAGTGAGAAGAGTAATGCCACATGTCCAGATTCTACCCATAGGAAAACCACATGACTTGCACATGACTCCTGGAGGAATTTGGGTGGGATCACCTTCTCCACACTAGCTTTTTGCGTGCTTAGAACTTCATTCTAATATTAGAGGCAGAAATGAAAGAGTTGCTCAAATTCTACTTCAAAAATCATTTATAGCTGTATGGCCTGCATACAATGAATTGGAAGGCTCCAAAGTATAAGCACTTCAGCACTACCCTTAAGATTCAAACAATACTAGTCTTCAGAAGAGGCTCTCTCATCTATCTCTCTTCAAGAGAAATATCTGTTTTCTACTCTGCTGTTGTCATAGATTTTGAATGCTCTATTAATAAAGCCATACAGTAATACTCCTTTGTGTCTACGTTTTCACATGTAATACTGTTTTTATGAGGTGTTTCTATGTCACTGAGCATGTCTTTTATATTTCTTTTATATTTCTGTCTTCATTTATACAAATATACCTCAGCTTATTAGTCTTTTGTACTATGAGTATGTGGATTATTTCCAATTTAGGGTCAACTATGAATAGACCATCTCAGAGCCCTCTTGTGCATATTCACTTATACATAAATCAGCACTCACTTTTGCTTACTAGAAAGCAGCAAGAGACTCATTTGAGCATGAAGCTGTGCTAAGTTTTGGAAGACACTGTCATTTTCTAACATAACTCTATTTACTTACAAAGCCACAGAGAACATAATGTCAATCACTAACCCTTGCCAGCCCTTCACTGAGTGTTGTTTTGTTGACTCCAATTTTTTTGGTGTGTACTGGTATCTTATTATTATCTTAATTACACTTCCCATATGCTTAAATATTAATCTTTCCCCCATGTGATTTGCTGTTATCTCCTGAATCACTCCTGTCAGGCTTTCCCATCCATCACACTAATAAAACCACACTGGTCCAGTAACAAAAGGCCTTCATGATGGTAAATCGCTTCTCAGTTCTCATTCCCTCCACCTCCAAAACCACACACTTCTTGTTTTGCTTCTACCTCAGTGGCCTTTCTTCCTCAATATGTTTTACCAGTCCTTCCTTAAACCTCAGAATTTTGGCATACAGTGATTTATAGTATTTTTCAGACCATAAGATGCACCTGACTATAAGACACACCCAGTTTTTAGAGCAATAAAACAAGAAAAACAGTAAAAGCAGCAATCGGACCATAAGGCAGACTCTAATTGCCCCCCACACACACACACACACATACCTTAGGAGGAGTTTGTGTCTTATTTTTCTGGCTCCAACTATTTCATTTATTTTTTTTTTCTTTCAATCTGGGTCTGTCTATGCACCCCTGACTGTCCTGGAATTCACTCTGTAGACCTGGCTAGCCTTGAACTCTCAGAGATCCATTTGCCTGTGCTTCCCAAGTGCTGAGATTAAAGGTGTGTACCACCCATCATACCTGGCTTTCATTCCATTTTTTTCTTGCCCCTTTCTCTTTATACCAGTTATGACTATAGTTAATATATAATTCATTGTGTTTGTTTTTTTACCCTTTGTTATTATAAGGGATGTAAACTCCATGACGGCAGAAACTGTTGTCTGTTTTAACTCTTGGCATATTCTTTATACTAGATCAGTCTCTGACCCATAAACATATTTAGCAAAGAACTGGGTGGTCAATTAGATGAATAAGATGATGGGGAGAGGAATAGTAGAGGTTCTGGAAAGACATATCCCACCAAATATTGTTAATTTTACTAACAGAGAGATAGTCTTCTTTGAACCTGAGCACTCTAGGTTTCAAATGACTTAGAAGAATTCAGGTACAAAGACAGTTTCCTTTGAATTTAGAAGTAAAACTGCATGATAGTGGTAATTGTCAAACTGATAGAATCTGAAATCATGGGAGACTGGACTCAAAGCATACCTACAGGGTTATCTTGATTGCTTAAGTTGAGGTGGGAAAACTTGCCCACTGTGGGTGGTAACATTCCCCTGGCTAGGATCCTAGGCTGTGTGAAAGGATAAAGGGAGAGGAGCACTCGTGTTTATTAACCCCTCTCTACTTCATGATTATGAATGGACAAGATGCCATGCATCTGATCCCTGTTGCCTTGATTTCCCCCACCATGATGGATTGCACTCTCAAATTGTGATCCAAAATAAATATTTGTTCCTCAAGTTGCTTCAGAGTGTTTTATCCGAACAACAGTAAGGTAACTTATTCCACATAGATATGAATGAGAAAAAAAAAATCAAGTCAGGAAAAAAAATCTGGCTTTTTTTTTTTGCAAGTGTTAAGATTAGCTCAAAAGAAAGCACCAGAAATAATGTCATAATCCATTTACACAATAATCGTTTTACACTGAGAACAGGTGTAGCTCAGCAAGACTGATGTCACATTACGGCTGCTGTATCAACAGCTGGCATGAAGTAGGAGCCAGCTACCAACTTGTCCTGAAGCTGGATTATAAAATGAAAGTGGCTCTTAAGATGGGCTGCTATGTCTGTGATAATAAAATTGAAAGTTAGCGTAAGGATAGGCTAATGTGAACAAATTTGTTAGTGTTGGTCAGAAGACAGTAAGGAGAAAAGGAAAGGAAGAAGGGAGAAAAGAGAGAAGAGAAAAGGAAGAAAGGGCAGCTAAGCAAAGAAATCTTGGTTTCCTTCTGGGGTGCATCATGGGAGTAGGGATTAGGTTAGAGATGCAGATTCAAGTCAAATTGAGAACAGTAGTGAAAGCATAGAAGGTTCAGTTGCATTCAGTACACATTTGGAGTTCCAGGTCCCTGGAAGGAAGAGATGTTGCTGGCTTTAAAAAAAAAAAATAAATAAATAAAAACCTTTGTAGTGCTAGATGCATACCACTTTGGCTAGATACCACACCACCTACAAGAGTTCCAAAGTCTTCCTGGAGACCTAATTCTGGAAAGACTGGTAACAGAAAGAAGTGATATGGGATGTGAAAGGTCTCAGAGCTAGAGGAGACTCCAAAGTAAGCTGGATTCTTGGATGTAAGTGAGGTAGTTTGGATAAGAATGGCTCCCATAGGCACATATATTTTAATGCTAGTCATCAGGAAGTGGCACTACTTGAGAAGGATTAGGAGGTTTGGCCGTGTTGGAAGACATGTGTCTCTGGGGATGGACTTCAAAGTTTGAAAAGCCCACCCCAGTCTCTCTCCTCTCTCTCTCTCTCTCTCTCTCTCTCTCTCTCTCTCTCTCTCTCTCTGTCTCTCTCTCTCTCTCTTCTCCAGCACCAGGTCTTCCTAGATGCTGTCACATCCCTACCATAATGACGATAAACTAAACCTCTGAAACTGTAAGGAAGCCTCAGTCAAATGCTTCCTTGTATAAGAATTGTCTCTTCACAGTAGCAGAACACTGAGTAAGACAATAGGATAATTGTTTCTAAGGTAACAACTCTCTTCCTCTAGAGTTTTAAATGGGCAAGTTGGCCAACTTATGAATGTTTCTGTTCTTGGGTTATTGGCTATATTTTGGCTTGCAGGATGTATTGTTTTTATTCTTCCTCCTACACTATGGCTTACAAGTCTCCCATCTCCACCTAGTTCAGAACCTGGAGACATGAATGATTCAGGTTCAGTAAAGTCTTGGTTTTGCTTTGTGGCAGGGTCTTACTATGTATCCCTGGGTGGCCTAGAACTTACTATATAAATCAGGCTAGCCTCAAACTCAGGTGTTGTTCTGTTTCTGCCTCCCTAATGCTGAGATTAAAGGTATCTGCTCCCATGCTCAAAGTAATATTTTCTGAATTAAATGAAATTTCCCTCAGGTGTGTGAAAAAAAATTAGTGTCCTTAGGACATTTTGAAACTCTCTTCTGATGAAATTTCTTTCCTAGCACACGTACACAATGGGTCATCTTAATTACTTTTCTCTTGCTATGATAAAGCACATGGCCACGGTAATTTAGAAACCACTAATTTGGCAGTTATGACTCCAGTCCATTGTGACAGGAACAGCTGACAGCTTCCATCTTAATTCATGGGTTAGAGACAAAAAGAACACACTGGGAATGATTCCAGATTATTTTAAAACTCAAAGCCCATCTGCAATGACATACTTACTCCAACAAGGCTAGCCTTAATCCTTCATAAATAGTTCCACCAACTAGGGACCAAATATTCAAATATGTTTATGAGGGCCACTCTCATTTAAAATCACCACCTGGGCCAAACTGCTCTGCCAATGCTTAGTCCCTGGGTAACTAGCAATCACCCTTCTGGTGACCTTAAAATATTCATCACAATTTCTTAAAAAGCTTTGTGTTTTCCAAGGATTAGTGGAGTAAATAAATTTGGATTGATTTGGTTCTTTCTCAGAAAATTGGAAATAGTGCTAACTCAAGACACAGAAGTTTTATTTCTTAGCATATACCCAAAAGATGCTCCACCACACAAAGGCATTTGCTTAGCTATGTTCTTAGCAGCCTTACTCATAATAGCCAGAATCTGGAAACAACCTAGATGCCCCTCAGATCGAAGAATGGATAAAGAAACTGTGGTACATTTACACAATGGAATACTACTCAGCTATTAAAAACAAGGAAATCTTGAAATTTGCAGGCAAATGGATGTTACTAGAAATGATTGTCCTGAGTGACATAACCTAGAACAACACGCATGGTATATACTCACTTATAAGTGGATATTAGCCCAACATTGTAGACACAAGGTTATTGTGTAGTTTAAATCCTGATTTTCTGTCTAAATGTTATGTACTCCCCAGTTATCCTCATGTCAACAAGGCAGTTTATAGCCAATCAATGAGAAGGGATGAGAATAGGGCTGGACTTCCTGCCAGCCAGGGAAGGAGGAGTCAGGGGGAGGAGGGAGACCACCAAGAGAGGTCCAAGGAAGATCAGGAGGAAGGAGCTGGAGCCCAGGAAAGCTACAAAAGTGCAAGCATTGCTGGGATATTTGCTGGGAGTAAGACAAAATAGCATAGAGGGTTAAGAACAGACTTAAACTGCTCAGATTTTGTTGTGAAGCCTTGTATTATAAAAGAGTCTCAATTATTTGTGTGACAGCCTGGTTTAAAGATAAGCTAACAGAAACAAACACAGTTTTATAAAAATAAATACAACACAATACAGATGTCCTCTGAGAGTCTCCACTCAGTGGGGATCGGGACAGATGCTGGGACTTGCTACTCTGGACTCTAGGTGAGAGTGGTATGGAAGAATGGGGAGACAGACGGACCCACAAGAAGACCATCAAAGCTGGTGGATCTGGACCCAGAGGGGCCTGCAAAAACTGTTGTACCAACCAAGGTCAATGCATGCAATCAACTTAGACCCCATGTTCAGATCTAGCCAATGGACAGCTCATTCTCCATGCTTGTGGGGAGATCACGGACTGCCTCTGACATGAACTCTGGTGCCCCCAATTTGATCACTTACCCTTGGTGGGGAGTCCTAGTGGCACCCAGAGGAAGAGGAAGCAGGATATCTGGATAATACCTGATAGGCTGAGATCATATGGTGGGGGAGGAGGTCCCCTTCTGTCAGAGGACTAGGGAGAGGAATAGGGCGAAAGAGGGAAGGAGGGGGAACAGGAAGAAGAGACAAGTGAGGGGATAACAATCGGGAGGTCATCTGAATAAATTATTAAAAAATAAATAAATAAATAATTTGGGTTGACAGTTTAATTGAACTTGTAAGTCTTTAGTCAATAAACATAGTAAGAACATGGCATATAAGCCACATATTCCTTTCAGCAATCATAAAAAACACTCTGTTTTGAAGAAAATCAATTCTCCCTCTCCCAGAATCTATCAATTACGCATAGCTCTTCAGCTAGGAGTAGGGCTCCATGCCCACCTTTTCCTTCCATGTTTGTCTGGTTTGATCTTGTCCATGCTGTCACAGTTACTGTAAATTCATGTGTGCAGCTTCCCTGATGTTCCTAGGAAAATGGTTTTATGTAGTCATCTAACATCTCTGGCTCATATCGCTATGGTCTCTATTAGGTCAACCACACTCTAGTGGATGGGCACACACCCAAGGGTGTATAGGAAGCACAAATTGGCCTCCATGGGTTTAAAGAAATGAGGATTCAAAGTAGGGCGGATATAACAGATAGGGTGGATCTGGGAGGAGTTTGGGGGTGTGAGAGGATAAAATACAATTCTCAAAGAATTAATAAAATATTTTTTTTAAACATTCTGCTTTGAAAACAAACTGGAGGGTGCATTCCGGTGTTTGCAGTCACTTAATACACGTAATTTAAGTTACTCAGTTCCTTTCAGTCACTGATGTGTGTCCACTATCAACTGCCAAGCTATGAAGGGGAACTGGAAGCCTCACCTCCCCCGCCATTTCTGAAATGTGAATCAGTTCATGGCCACTCAGTTCACAGCCTGCTAAGAGAAAAAAACCACTGGGCAGGAGCCCGAATGTGGTTATACTGTCATCATCTTAAACATAATTACCAAAATGCGTGATGCAGGCCACTGGCCATGGCTTCCTTTCTTCCCAGCAGACATATTTCTCCCTTCTTGCACTTGTATTTCATCAGGAGTATTTGACAATGTAGGATTAGACATGACAAAAAAGGAGGTAGAAAAAAAAAAGGCTTGGGCTATTAAGAAAATCCCCTAAGATCAAAGAATTTCACTTTGGCTAAAAATGAAGTCCCAGAAGAAAACAATATAAATTTGTTCTATACTGAGAGTTTCACTTTACATAGGCTTCCTGAAGCTTTTAAAAAGTATATAATGTGTAAAATAAAAAAGTACTATCTTGGGTAAGCCATAAGTATCAACATTGTGATGATTATTCTTATGTGGTAACTCAGCTATGCTATACTAAGTTCGGTTTAACATCTGTCTAGATGTTACTGTGAAGCTGTCTTTTAGGGAAGATTAACATTTAAATTAGCAGATTTGGAATGAAGCCAATGTCTCTCCTTCCATAGTGTGAGTGAGCACTTGCATCAAGTCAGTCTACGATCTTAAAAGAAAGGCCTGACATCCTCCAACTGAGGAAATTCTGCCTCCAAAATGCCTTGGACTGCATCTTCAGATTGACTCTTCTCTCCAGTCTGCTCAGCTACACTGCACAAATGATGTCATCATCCTCACAGTCACAGAAAACAACTCCTTCAAAATGTTCTCTCTCCTCACATACACAGATGTGGCATATACACAAAACACACCACATACAAACACAAACCACACAAAATATAGACCGTGTACCCAGAGACCATATCATACAGGTAACAGAGAGAAAGGACATATTCACACAGGGAACAGACACATTTAGACACATACCACACAACATATGTACCATTTATCATATGCATCACGCACATAGACCACACCATATATGTACACATGGTACATTGCATACCTACATTTTACTGCATACATACCATACACCATGCACACCCTGTACCCCACACACTGACCTTTTAGCATTTCTATTTCTCAGAAGAACTCTTACTAATATAAATAATTTTTTTAATATTTGGGATTGGGCTTTGTGGCCAACAATACAGTTATCTGCTGAGTCAAGGATTGAATAAACTTTAAATTGTCTTGATGATGAAGGAAATGCTGGTCTATTGAGTATTCTCTCCGGAAATGTCACTTTGGTTAAGGTTATTCTTGGAGGCTTTTCTCTTTAAGTTACCTTACTACTAGATTTATTTGTGCAGCATTCAATCTCCAATGGTTATTACTGCATATTGCCTCCCTGGACAGGTGAGGACATATATTTTATGAGTCTAAAATCATGAGAATTATCAGGTAAATTTTCAATTCTTTGGAAAAATAAATACAAAGACACTCCAGTCCCTGAAAATATCAAGTAAATGACAGTTATTTTTCTATATATTGCATCATCAAAGACCTCCTGTCTCTTACATCCCTGGTGGTACATCATTTACCACATGACATACAAAAATCTCAGATTCAATCTGTTCTTGAATTCCTCCCTCTTTTTCAACACTATTTTAACTTCAACAGCAGCCTCCCAACTAAACCACAATTTATTACTTCTGGCAATAGGATTTTATCCCAAGCCAGGGTGATTATTCACAGAATGGCCATAAAACAAGATCCTCCAATGCTTCTTCTTCTTCTTCTTCTTCTTCTTCTTCTTCTTCTTCTTCTTCTTCTTCTTCTTCTTCTTCCTCTTCTTCTTCTTCTTCTTCTTCTTCCTCCTCTTCCTCCTCTTCCTCCTCTTCTTCTTCTTCATTTTTGTTTTTTGGTTCGGTTTATTTTGGTTTGGTTTTGGTTTTTGGTACAGGGTTTCCCAATGTAGCCTTGACTATCCTGGACTCACTATGTAGCCCAGGCTAGCCTCAAACTCACAGCAATTCACCTGCCTCTGCCTCCCAAGTGCTGGGATTAAAGGCATGCGCCAGCATGCCCGGCTCTAATATTTCTGCTTGACTCTGTTCTTACTCCTCATGCTGGGATGCCAGAGTGATCTTTTGAAGTGTAAAGTAGATGGTATCATCAGCACACCTCCTCCTAGATGTAAGCTTCACACAGTGTGACGTGTCTTTTGTTCAGATTACCGTTTGTTACTCTGTAACTTGTTCTCTGTGCTTCCATTACTCTGAGGACATCTATACACTGGCCAATCTCCTTCCTGAGTCCATTGCTGCCTTCTCTCTAGAACATCCTTTCCCAGAGGTTGGCCTGTCCCCTTCATCATCCTGGTCCAACAGAGATGCCTATGTGAGTAGTGTGCCAGAGTCATTCCAGACAGGACAGCCAGACAGTCAAAACATATTTTCCCTCTCTCTCTCTCTCTCTCTCTCTCTCTCTCTCTCTCTCTCTCTCTCTCTCTCTCTCTCTCTCTCTCCCTCTCTTTCCCCACTTTCCCTGCTCCTCCCTTTTCCTCTCTCTTACTATTACTTTGCCTCATTTTCTCTCAATGATATATAAAAATCATCTTAACAATCAACTTACTTATACATTCTTGTCCATGAACGAATCCCAGACATTGCAGATCTTGTTTACAGTTCTGAGAAGAATGCCCTTTGTGTCAACCAATCTTTGACACATTGTAGATGAAGAAGGAAAGCTCTAGAAAGAATGTTTCTGTCACACACTGATTGTTTCAGTTGCAGAGGGAAATCTATCTGTGTTTTGTTGGCGCTCCTCCTCATTTCCCACCATATACACATACGCTTTATAACTGTTTTACCAAATGTTTCTGACATTTTGCAATTTATTCCAAACAGGCAGATTCATCTGGCCATAGTTTTAATCAAAACACTAAACAAATACCAAAAAGGAAGTGGAGGTTCATGGGAGATGGGTGTTTGTGTTTTCCTGTTTGTGACATTTCCTAAAAGAAAATAGCCCATCTGCTCGGGTATCAGTGTCTGGTTACGTATGTCAGAGGCAGCTGCTCTTTGCTTGTAAAATTCACTGCGGAACAGTTTGTGTCCCATGTATATAATTTTAAACTGATGAAAGTCAGCTTCTTTTGCTTTGGTATCAAAAAATGAGAAACCAGATGCAGTTAACATTCAGCAGGGATAGAGGTCGTGCCTCATGAGGAATTTCCTAACTACCTTCAGAGCACCCCAAGGATGCTCCTGACCAACAGCAAACTACTCCATGGATCCAAATGAAATTTAGTCTGCCTGCCTGTGTTTAGTCTCCATGATGATCATCAAGTTCTATGAGTGGGAGTGAACTAAACTATTTGTCTAGAAATAGCCTTATTTTGTGGATGTGTAGCATTTATGTTTTAATCCTTTAATCCTTTAATTCTTGAATAGCTACAGTAATCACATTCAATTTTAATTATATCAATAATAATTAAATAATGGCTTCTGAGTTTATTTATAATCTTCTCTTCTGTTTCCTCTAGAATTAACTTCAGTAAATTTAATTTTCTTAATTTTAAATAAAATTTAAAAATTAATTTTATTGGCTGAGAAACACTTAAAGAAATGCTCAACCTCCTTAGTCACCAGGGAAATGCAAATCAAAACAACTCTGAGATTCCATCTTACACTCATCAGAATGGCTAAGATCAAAAATTCAAGTCACACCACATGCTGGCAAGGATGTGGAGAGAGAGGAACACTCCTTCATTGCTGGTGGGAATGCAAACTAGTACAGCCACTTTGGACATCTATCTGGTGCTATCCCCAGAAAACTGGGAATAGGGCTTCCTCAAGACCCAGCTTTTCTACTCCTTGGAATATACCCAGAAGATACTCCAACACACAACAAGAACATTTGCTCAACCATGTTCATAGCAGCCTTCTTCATAATAGCCAGAACATGGAAACAGCCTAAGTGTCCCTCAGTAGAAGAATGGATAAAGAAACTGTGGTACATATACACAATAGAATACTATTCAGCTATTAAAAACAAGGAATTCCTGAAATTTGTGGATAAATGGATGGAGCTAGAAATGATCATAATGAGTGAGTTAAGCCAGAAGCAGAAAGACTCGAATGGTATATATTCACTTATATCTGCATACTAGCCCAAGGGGCATGTCCCATGAAAGCCTTCACTTACCAGGAAACTGGGACAGAGGGGAGGACATCCTATTGGGACTCTAAATGAGAGAAGCATGGGAGAATAGCAAAGTAGAAGGATCCAGAGGGTCCTAGAAACCTACAAGTAGAACATTATGGTAGGCAGATTTGGGCCCAGGGGTCCCGCTCAAACTAAGGCACCAGCCAAGGACAATACAGGCTGTAAACTTTAAACCCCTACCCAGATCTAGCCAGTGGACAGAACATTCTGCACAGTTGAGTGGAGAGTGGGGTATGACTTTCACATGAACTCTGGTGCCTCATATTTGACCATGTCCCCTGGAGGGGGAGACCTGGTGGCACTTAGAGGAAGGACAGCAGGTTACCAAGAAGAGACTTGATACCCTATGAGCATATACAGGGGGAGGAAATCCCCCTCAGGAACAGTCATAGGGGAGAGGAATAAGGGGAAAATGGGAGGGAGGGAAGAATGGGAGGATACAAGGGATGGGATAACCGTTGAGATGTAACAAGAATAAATTAATAAAAAATTAAAAAAATAAAATAAAAATAAAAATTAATTTTATTAAAACTAATTAAATAAATTAATGTGGTAAGTAAACTCAATTTGAAGAAAACGATTCTAGATTAAAAATGCAAGAATATAGAAAATTTAAAGTTTAAATTTTCATCCTATCCTGTGTACTTATTTGGTAGCAGAAATTCTTCTCTCCATATATGTATATGTGTGTGTGTGTACATATGTGTGTTATATAATAATAAAATTGTGTTTATCATATATAATTATATATTAGTATTATCACAAAAATCTTAATATTCTATTTAAGATTATGTATGTACATATAACCCATATATATCCTTATTTTAAATAACCTCTCAGTCACATATAAGACCTAGCAAGTATGCAAGTAGTTGGCATATTATGTGTATGGCATATTTACAATAAAAATCTTATATGTTCAGTTACAGATACAACTTCTTAAAAGATATTTTCAGTCCACTGTGGTCAAACTTTAGCTATGAAACCTATAGCTAGTGGAGAGATAACTGTTCTTGTGATGCTCTGGATTCTTTATGACTGACTATAGTCTTTCTTTTCTTTTTAAATTCTTCTTTCACACATTATATCCCTGAACACACCCAATCTAGTCTGATCTCAGAAGCTAAGGAAGGCCAGACCCGGTTAATAGTTGCATGGGAGACTATGGTCTTTCTAAAGTATTTGAACAATGTTTCTCAATTCCTCAAAGATCCAGATAAAACTTACGTTGGATTTAAATTCAGTTTTTAGATAAAGGTCCAGTGAATTGGTATCTTTGTCACACTGAGTCTTCAAATCCAAATGTTTTTCATTCCATAGTTCTTTTGCTCCAGTTATTTGCCAATAAAAAAATGTTCTACTTAAAGTTGTATGTAGAAAAGCACCTCCATGAAAAAGAAAGTTGGAGGCATCCTGAATACCCCTCCAGCTTAGAAAGTTCTCGCTACCCCCTTGTTGCCCTACCATGTCATCACTTGTGGAACCTCTACTCGTCTTTCCAAATTTGGCCCATATAGTTTGCCTTCTGTAAAGCTTTCCTAAAAACCTTTCACCTGAGTCTCTTCCACTTTACCCACCACTGTCACTGCATGAATATCTTATTGCCATTATCCCTTGGGTGTATCAGTCTCCATGAGGTCAGGGATAATAGTAAGTAGGTCAGTAGCCTAAGGACCTATCATAGTGCTTGCAACATAAGAGATACTTGAAGCTTTATGAGTGATAGCTTGATTTCACATCCTCATTTCCAACCTAAAGAGCATTCAGGTTTGGGATATGCTGTCAGTACTTTATAGCTGAACTTACCCTGCAATCTTATCTGTAATATTTCTCTGTCTAGAAGAAGGTACATATCACAATTTAACATTCTACATGAATCCTACAAGTGTGCCTAGGAGTCTGTATAGCACTGTAGCTGGACTTTTGGCTACTTTATTGGGTCTTTTTTTTTCCTACCTCCATATACCACCCCATCCCTTCCAATCCCCCAAAACTAGGTAGGAAAGAGAGAAGGTAGAGGAGAAAGGGGATGTGTCAATATACTTAAACTACTTCCTGCTGATTAGAAGCATCAAGTTTCTTGTGGGAAGGCTTGATCTTCATCAGCAGGATGTTTCCAACCAGTAACCAGCAACCCAGCAAACAGCAACAGTGCCTCTTGGGGCTCTGGTGTTATCTACCCTCTGAAGGGTTCCCAGAATTCCAAACATAAACAATCCTTAGCTGGCAAAATCACACCCCTGCCAGAGCATGAGACAAATCATTGTTACCTGCTGTGGACAATCTGAAGCAGCCTTATATTCCACACCTGGGATTAAAGCAAAAACATATTCACATAACATTTCTATGTTTTTACAGAAACCAAAATTCTGACTACATGGTACTATGACAAACTGCATCCATTCTGTGGTTATTGAAAGACTGGGAGTGAGGAACACTCCTCCATTACTGGTGGGAGTGCAAACTTGTACAACCACTTTGGAAATCAATCTGATGCTTTCTCAGAAAACTGGGAGTAGTGCTACCGCAAGACCCAGCTATACACTCCTGGGCATATACCCAAAAGATCCTTCATCATACAACAAGGACATTTGCTCAACGATGCTCATAGCAGCTTTATTCATAATAGCCAGAATCTGGAAACAACCTAGATATCCCTCAACTGAAGAATGGATAAAGAAACTGTAGTACATTTACACAATGGAATACTATTTAGCTATTAAAAACAAAGAAATCTTGAAACTTGCAGGCAAATGGATGGATCTAGAAACAATCATCCTGCGTGAGGTAACATAGACCCAGAAAGCCACACATAGCAAATACTCATTCTCATTTATAAGTGGATATTAGCCCAACATAGATGTCCTCTGAGAGACTCCACCCATCAGGAGAACAGGACAGACACTGAGACTCGAAGCCAGACTGGGCTAAGTCCTGAGAGTATTATGGGAGAGTGGAGGGAGCGGGGAAGGGGATAAAAAGTCTCAGAGGGTTCAAGAGCTCCACAGGGAGACCATCAAGGCTGGCGGATCTGGACCCAGGGAGGCCTGCACAAACTGTTGCACCAACCAAGGACAATTCACGCAGTAAACCTAGGCCACCCTGTTCAGATCTAGCCAATGGACAGCTCATTTTCCTTGTTTGTCGGGGGAACAGGGACTGCCTCTGACATGAACTCCGGTGCCCCCGATTTGATCACTTCCCTTGGCGGGGAGGTCCTATGGGCACACAGAGGAAGGGGATGCAGGCTAACCAAATGACACATGATAGGCTGTGGTCATACAGTGGAGAAGGAGGTCCCCTTCTGTCAGAGGTCTAGGGAGGGTAATAGGGCAGAAGTGGAAGGGAATGTGAGAATGGGAAGGTACAAGTGAGGGGATAACAATTTAGATGTAATCTGCATAAATTATAATAAATTAAAAAGAAGAAAGACTGGGCGTAATGAGTTCCGTGTAGCTCAAGTCACTAAAGAACTAACAGGGATATGACCACTGCCAGAGAGGTCAGTTTGAACTAATGGAAAGCAATTTATGGGGGAAAATGCCTGGAAGAAGGAAGAAGTCTAAAGGGGAAAAAAATTCATTTGCTGGATTTTGCTTTCTCTCCTCCACTGTTCTAAGAACTGGCTGGCACTCATGCATCTTAACAAGCCAAGTCAAGATTTAGGACATTTTAAAAATCTTCCCCTGTTTTTGGTTTGCTGAGAGCCAATTTATATCAAGAATAATCAGCATCAACTGTCATCCTGCAGGTCATTTATAGCATGATTTAGTAGCACAAAGAGTTATACAACATGACCTTGCTGCCCTCAAAGCTGAGGAAAACCAAGGAATGGGTGGGTGGTTTCTGCCATGTGTATAATTCTAGAGATGTTGGCGCTCTGGATCTCTCCTTTTTATAATACTCCAATATAATGATTGCAGCTTCATCAATTTCCAGCCTCTTCCTTGTAAAATTGAGATAGCAAAAGAGAATGGTACAGATAGTTCACATTTTGTTCCCACAGTTCTAACACCGGAGGTCAGCATCTAGGTTCTAGGTCCATGAGCGCACGGTGGGGTAAGTCACAAGTGCACCCATATATGAACCCTATTCACAAAGAAGCAAAGAAAAGTGTTCTCTTCCGCGGCCATTTGAAAAGTATGGCTCCTTCTCTCATGTTTCAATCTTCCACAAAACATAGGGAACATGCTGATGTCATCGATGAGGAGGCGTATTTGGGAGTGGCTATATTTAGCTCTGGGCTGCCTGCAATCTGGTACTTTCTATGCTTCCTTTCTGCCTCCACTCCCTTCTGCTTTACTCCAGCAGTATTTGTGATACCGCTCACTCAGTGCCACAGCGGAAGTGTTAGAGGGCGGGGCGAGTCTGAGGAAAGAGTTTCTTTAGATCATGGCCAGCCAGGCTGGGGCAAGAAGAGTAGGATCAATTACTCAATCCTCAAAAGAGCCTCATCGTGTTAAGTGCCCAGACCTGCTAGGGTGCAGAAAGAACTAAGCATTGCTCCTTGAAATGGTTTGCAGCATTCCCTGAACTTGATAAAGGCAGGGCCAGAGGAGATGGGTAAGCCCTGTTTACCAAAGGAAAAACAGCCGAATATATTTATTTGAAGGTCATAGCCGGATGGCTCTCCAGCCCTTTGTTCCAATGTGTTTCAGTTGAGAGAGTACACTTAAAAGACCTTCAAACCATTTTTAACCCAAACATGGACGGTAAGTGTCCTTGTTTGTGTGTTGCTATTACAAACTTTCCAAGATTAGTGACTGCTGAGGTCTGCTCAGTGCTTCCAAAGTAGTGTGTTTTCATTGCAAACCCATGAGTTAGAAAGGAAAGGGAGCCTCATGTTATGTGAAAACTCTTTTCCAAAGACCTTAATGCCATTTGTTAAGGCTCTGCCTCACAACTCCAGCACACCCTACAGAAGCTGCAATCTTAATACTACCACACTTTAGTAAATTCCACAGCATTAATTTTGGAGGGAACACACATTTCCAAAGCAAAGCATTAAGTTTACTTTTACCTCATGGCTAATTTGCCGTCTTCTTTATTACTAATTCTCAGTGTAGAAACAAAAACGAAAAGGTGCCGTCCTTGTTTCACATAACAGAAGGCAAAGCAAAGAGAAAAATCAAACAGCTCCACATGTAAGGAGCCAAGTGTGTGAAGAGTCACTCTCTTTCTCCCGTGTCTGACTTAGCGACCTGCTTAACAAACACCCACTCGTCCCTGATTCTGCGCAGAACACCCTAGCCCCACCATTCATCCTCATCTTGTGGTTACATCTAAAGTTGCTTCCTTTTTTCTCTTCATTTCTTTTCCTTAGAGAAAACAAATTTTGCATATTCTTGACCACATTTTAATAAATCCTCATTTAAAAAACAGTCTATGGAGTTCACAGGTTTAGTAGAAAAATGTTAATGAGTATATTCACAATTTCATTACTGCCTTTTAAAAATCAAATTGCTCAAGAAAAATATAAAACAAAAAAAAAATCATATTGAAACTTCAAAAGTACAGCTATTTCTATTCACCTATTAGCCATGCCCCATAGAAAACACGTTAGAGGCTGACATTGCCCGATCTAGTGTTACTATTCTGTGATATTTGTGACTCATACTGTATTTGACATGTTACAAAATGTTTTCTCACACGCTTATTAAAGACTTTATACAACTCCTTAAATAAAAAAAAACTAATGCGATGTTAATCCTCGCTGTTCTGTAAAATGTTGAATAGATACACAGAGCTTAGGGACTACAGCACATGTGCTATTGGGAAAACCCAAGCATTCTTAGTCTACTAATGCATTTTCCAAGAACAGCCTTCTCTAAGAGGAATTTGGTTGTAATAGGCAAAACCAGATTTACCTATGTATCACACAAAGAAAAGTCGCCTGCTAACCATGCACATAGTAGGAAGAGTTTCACAATCCACTTTCTCATCATCAAGACAAATTTAGCTAACAATAAGCAGAAGTGAAATGTCTGGCGTATTATTATCTGTGGCCCTATTATTCTGTTTCATACTTTCCTTTTTATCCGACCTCCTTGTCTTCATCTCAGAAACCCTTTATCCCCCTGTTTTGTTTACATTCCTGTATTCATCGTAAAAGGATTTCAAGGACCTGTACGTCCTTATGTTGCATACAAACAAAAGGAACAACAAGAAAAGATGGGGGAATTACTTTGTCCATAAGAGGTGGTCCTATTTCCCATCTGGAATCTTCGTTGTACACGTGTATCCATGTGCACATGTGTTCAAGGAGAAGGTTGAAGGAATAGAAGAGTGAGTTGAGTCATACAACTCATGAATCCTGGATCCTTACATCCAGGAAAAATTAAAAGCTTTAGTATGATCTCTATCACAAAAAAAATCTCAGTTATGTATTTGTTTGTTTGTTTGTTTGTTTATCAGTGTAATGATTTGTTGAATTACTCTGTGCCCTTTCCAGTGGCTTAAGAATCCAGCAGTATCACACTGTGCTATTACAATGAACCGGAACACAAATAAATGACTACAACACAACGCAATGAAAATATTGGTATTCTATGGCACAAAGGAAGAAGTGAGAGGGAAGTCAGCAAAGACTTGAAGATATTCTGGCTACACTTTTTAATGGTATAATATTTTGGGCAGACTAGCTGTGATGGCTACTTTTATGTCAACTTGACACATGCTACAGTTATGTAAAAGGAGGCACCCTCAGTTAAGAAAATGCCCCCATAAAGTCAGGCTGTAGATCCTTTTGTTTTTTTATTATAATTTATTATAATATATTCAGATTACATCTTGAATGTTATCCCCCTTGCTTGTATCTTCCCATTCCCACCCTCTCTCCCTTTTCTGCCCGATTCCCCTCTCCTAGACCTCTGACAGAAGGAGAACCTCCTCCCCTTCCATATGATCACAGCCTATCAGGTCTCATCTAGATAGCCTGCATCCCCTTCCTCTGTGTGCCACCAGGCCTCCCCACCACAGGGAAGTGATCAAATTGGGGGCACCAGAGTTCTTATTTAGTGGATTGATGGGGAAGAGTCCAACCCATTGTGGGTCCCATCCCTAGGCTGGAAGGCCTGAGTTCTTGCAAAACCAAGGCTGAGCAAGCCAGTAAGCAGCACCCTTCCATGGGTATCAGCTCCTGCCTCCAAATATCAGCCCTGATTGAATTCCTGTCATGACTTCCTCCAATGATGTACTACAATGCAGAAGTGTAAGCCAAATAAACCCTTTCCTTTCCATCTTGCTTTTGGTCATGGTGTTTCATCATAGTGATAGTAACGCTAAGACACTAGCAAAGGCACATTTGCCCAACACTAATCACAGTGGAGGAGAGTAGGAATGAGAGAGACTGAGAGTCATCGTGCCTGTGGGGTGATGAGCATGCTATGGGTAGTGTGCTCACGTTGCTTTATATGTCCTAAAGCTCTTGCCCTGTTCAAGTCAAAGCAAAAGCGTACTCTCCTTTATGTTTGTAATCTTGAGTTGACTTCCTACTTTATGTGAGCTTGGATGAGCTGTCTTCTGTGACAAGCTTCCATGGGTGGACAGAAACTCAGCCTGCCAAGTCTAAGGGAATACCATTTTGCTCTGGTGATTAAAGGCACATACTACAAGCTAGGACCATCAGAGTCATCCCTAAGATTTGGAGAGTAAAATTGAGATAAAGAACTTTGTTCCTATGTAGTCATAACCTACATAGATACGCAGTTACATGTAGTTACCTACTGTGGCTGCCTAAAAGTTACTTGCTAAATGAATCTTAAAAACAGAGGGAAACATGATCTGGAAATGGAGTGAGAAATATCATAAGAAGAGAACATCACCCAACCCTTCTGCCAGAAAACTGAGATTTTTGATCAGTTTTTTTTTATCAGTCTGAAGCAATAAAACAATGTATGTACTAAAACATGTGGAATCGGTATAAACAATGGCTAGGTATAAGGGAGGAATTGTTAGTTGTAAAGCTAATATAAAAATCTAGATGCGATATCATGAAGGCTTAGATAAGACAATAGTAAGTGAGCATTTATTAAAGGGTTCAATAGACCATTGGGTACAGGGTATAAATGAGAGAAAGGGTTCAGGCTAATTCTTTGGATTTCTTGCCTTTATTTTTAGTTTGTTGGGCTTTTTGTTGTTGTTGTTGTTTTATTCTTTGCTTTTTGCTTAGCATGGTTTTATTTTACCAAAAGGAAGCAAATATTTTGGTAACTTTCTAAATTAAGACATCTGAGTCCCAATTTATAAACAGATATCCTCATAACAGTTGGTGTTGTGCACGTATCACTTGGAACTGGGCTCCACAACTCCACATTTTGATTGTTTGTTATTTTCCGTAATGGTCTCTGCCTGTTGCAGGAGACATTTTCTTGATGAGGGGTGAGTACATTCACTACTTACCTGTGAATGTAAAGTCATTTTGTAAGTAGTATTTAACTACACTTGGAGTGTGAACACAAGACATGCTCACTCTGCACCTCACTGGGCATATAAGCATCACCATCTGCCACTGATAAGGCACAGACTGATAAATAACTTACCCCTGAGAGTAGATATGGTGCCCCCTATAAACTTAGCAAAGTGAATTGGGACCAGATGAGCATATGAGTGTATTAAAATCATATCATGAAAACCAGGCCTGAGAACTTACCTAACACAACAGCCTGAGGAAAAGGTGCAACTCCCTCACATAAAGCCCGTAAAGAAGGAAGCACCAGTCATAGGGGAGGGGAATAAGGGGAAAATGGGAGGGAGGGAAGAATGGGAGGATACAAGGGATGGGATAACCATTGAGATGTAACAAGAATAAATTAATAAAAAAAGAAAAGAAAAGGAAAGGAAAAGGAAATGGGGCTATAAATTTGAAAGAGAGCAAGGATGGGTACTTAGAAGGGTTTGGATGAAGGAAAAGGAATGGGGAAATAATGTAATTTTATTATAACTCCAAAAATAAAAGAGGTGATTTAAAAAAAAAAAAAAGAAGGAAGCACCTAACCCTGTGATGCTGACACCCCACCGACCTGTCATCTGACCATTTGACACTGATAAGCAGAAAAGTCCCAACTGTCCCAAGGGCTTTGGTGTACTTCAGTTCTCACCCTTACTGTGATAGCAGCATTCTTTGATCTTCCGTGCCAAACCACGAAACAGTGATATCGCCTTAGCACAAGTACTTGTCCTTTGCCATTTCCTGCGTGTGGACACAACATGACCAGCAGCATCAAGGCCTCCACAGCAGGCAGCTTAACTATAATTTATAAGCTGCATAGCTCTAGCTGTCTCGAACTCTTCCAAGATGGAAAATATAGGAGAATAAAGTTGAGGGGATGCCAATGACGAGCTTCCTGGCATGAGCTCCTAAAAATTTCACCATCACAGTTATGAAACCACTGGAGCACATGGGAGGCTGTAGTCCTCGTTAACCTGTCACGAGACACTACTAATTAATCTTCTTAAGATAAATGCTATGCAAGGACTCCGATACAAGAGTCTTAGGTTCTATTCTCTAGAAGCTCAGGGTCTATGTGTTTATTTCACTTGTTTGAGAAAGCGCTGCAGCCTAAACCCAACCTTGGACAAGCCCTTGACCCACTCCATGCCTCTGCTTACTTATCTGTTAAATGGTGCTAATATTGTTATCTTGTAGCTCCACTGTGAAGATTCATCTATCATGTGCTGAAGTCAGCCCCTATCAATGTACCTTCTCAATTAATTGCTATTATTTTTATTATCATAGAGGACTTTTCCTTGGAAATTTGGCAAAATTCTAGGGTTTTATCTTGTCCGACTGAATGCAACTGCTTGCAGATGCTCTAACAGAAAGCCCCACACAATGCCACAAATTCTTGAGAAATCCTAAGCCAGGCTGTGCTCTGGTAGATAAAACTTCTGGTGTTCCTACTTTTAAACTCCCCATGGTCACCTAGGAAATGAGAGAGTGTTTGTAGAATATCCTCCTCAGGTTTTTTTTTTTACAGATAGATGGCTTTATGCATTGATAAAAAAGGGAGTGTTGGTCCATGACGTCGCATTCTCACCTCTGATTCATCTCCCAGTATGAACCAAAACAGTAACTGTTAGCCTCCAGATGTGAGCTCCTGCTTGTCTGCTGATTTGTGAGTTTTGGAACCTCAAAAAAAGAAAGTCTCATGATCAAACCTTGCAACATGATGCACCAAAGCCACCCAAAGTTTCCTGTCTCAGATGGGCCCAGGGAATTCCAACAATTTCACAAGTGCATTCTGGGCTTTAAAAGATAGAAAACATGTACCATTATGCTGAAAGCCATGCTAGTTAGTACTCATGAGTAAAGCATGCCTGCCTCATGACTTCTGGTATTGTAGATACAAGATCTAGCTAATGAAGGCAAAGAGGCAAAGGGTGGAACGGGCCAAGCAAGGGCTGAGTGAGGAGGTAGTGACAGCGTGTTCTGGTAGCCAACCTTTCTCTGACTAGAAACCGTGAAGGCTACCTTGTTCATCTATCTGACGTTCAGAAGATCTAGTCCTCTTGAAATAGAACTTCACCAAAATATTTGTAAGCAAGCTGTGATGTGTACTCACAGTTAGCAGGTGAACTCTTGAAGATTCCACCCCCAGCTACTCACCTGTCCGTTATCTTTGTATCTTCTCTAAGTCCTGAAACTCCAACCCATTCAAGTTGTCCAATTATGTAGGTCCCTCCAGAATCAATCAAGAAAGCTGTTGCTTTTAACAAAATCTCAAATGTTTCATTTTACCAATGAAGACTCAGAATGGAGCTGCTGGGATGAAAGCTAGAGGGGTTTACCGGCAGTCGCAAAACTTGTCCTTTGCTCCTGTCCCTGTTGGAAATTAGCTGCCTTTCTGTTTTTGTATAATAATCTGTAAATATGGTATGTGACTTCTCTAGTGTGCAAACACACAAATTATAAGCTATACCTGAGTTTTGTCCCTCGGTGGTGGGGTTAAAGGCATTTGACACCACCACCTTGTTCACTCTAACTCTAGAGTTTAGAAAACAAATGATTTATAGATATCCATCTGTCTCTGCTGGGCTTAAAGACATGGGGTACCACCTCCCTGCTCAAATATTTTATCTTAGCTCCAAGTCATTCCAACTCTCAGAGATGCAGGGAACAAGACTGAACTGTAGTGACTCTTTGAATTTACTTAAAACATTTTTAAATCTCTTAACTATGTTTTTAGTACTAAACAACAATAACAATTACCCTCTTTATTTAAGAAGAAAACTCAAAAGCTGATGTTCAAGATGTCATGAGCCATATGGGAATCTACAGTCTAACATTCTAACATAGAATTAAGACACGTGATTTAAGAAAACCCATTTTTCGTTTAATGCCAGTAAGGCAAGTGTGCCTTTGATAAATTGTCATTTGAAAACATTTTTTATTTTTATTTGTTTGTGCCTAGTTAACCATTATAAAGGTAGGGAAATTCATACCTTTGAAAGACCAACTGCTGTTGTGTCCTGCTTATCAACAACCTGAATGGTCTGTGGCTGTTCTTAATAATACCTTCTAATATTTTTCTTAGAATAATTCTTTATGGTTTGTTCCTGAGACTGAAGAAATGTCAATCTGTGTTTTCCATTGCTGCAACCAAATATCCTCATAAATTCATGGCTATATTAGCCACATATGGTTTTAATTTTTCTATTCGCCCTTCTGGCACTATACACTCAACCCATCTTGAACTTTGCTCTACCTGAGATAAAGTTCCAATCCCTAGACGCTGGATATTTACCTCCTGAAGAGGCCAATCTGGGTGCCAAGATTTTGGTGAAATTATTTTACATCTGCTTCTATGTCCACTAAACCTTCCATTCCAACACCTCTTATTTGCATTGTTTTGCTTTGCTCTCTGATTATTTATAGCAGTTTGCCAAAACACTTGTTTTCTGGTCTCTCCTGAATTCTTTGATTTCTCTACTGAAGCTGCTCTGCCCTTGATTACATCCAGAGCAGTGTTGTTTTTAACAGCAGGCATTTAATCTCTTAACTGCTCTGTGGACAAGTTTCTTCAGCGCTGACAGGGAAGGCTTTAATCTAATTTGATATAAGGCTCCCTAGGGTATTTCCCATTGGCAAAGGGATACCCTGCGTGTCTCTTGCTGATCTGCATTAATTAGTCCAATGCAGCCTCTGCCACACTTTTTGCATACTCCAGAAGGCTGTGGCCTTCATTTTAAATTATCTCTAGAAAAAAAGTATTGTTTCTGGGAATGGCTTGCCTAAAATCTTTTTCAAGTGACCTTGCTTACCCCAGTTAAAACCTCTGACACTTTTATTTTCCTCAACACTTAGAAATTAATTCTCCTATCAGAGTAGCATCATAAACATGAGATCCAGCATCAGCCATATTTCTAGTCCATTCATCTTTCGGTGCTGATCTTGCCAGCCCACGCTGGCAGGCATGTGGCTAGACTTTGGAGACTGTGCACCTGCCTGCAGGGACCCAGCGACTTTTATGTGGATTAGCTGGCTGGCCCAAGGCTAGACTCACTTTCCTTTGGTGTTCCTCACTTACCTGGCAAACACCAGCACTGTTGTTTCATAGCTTTCAACTCAGTCCTTTGGTTGCTACACAGTCACTGCTGTCCTGCTAATCAGACACGGTATATGATCAGCGCCGCCATCTTGGATCCTCTCATGTTCACATTTTCAATCATCTCAAGACATATATATCTCTTCTTTAATTTCTTATTTTTCAAAGACCAAGAGCCAGGGAGAGTTTTAGAAATATAGTCAACCTTGTTAATCCGTTATATATATACAGAATAAGTCAGTCGTTTGAAACAGTTTCAGTTTCATCAGTCACACCATTTCTTTATTGGTGAGTGGAGGCCAGTTACATTTAAAATTATCAGTGGGAGACATTTAGTAATTCTTGTAACTTCATTGTTGTTTTTCTGGCTGATTGGATTGTTATTTATTTTCCCAACTGGTACCAGGGATTGCTTGTTTATTGTGTTGGGTATGATGGATTCCTTCCTTGATTTCTCGATTTCCTTTGTTCACCCATCCTACTCAGGAAACATTTCTTTCCTGTATTCTCATGATGGAAACTGTTTTTCCTGCCCCTCTGTGCAGAATTCCTTTTAGAATCATTTGCAGTTTAATCTTCTTGATGTGTCCTTATTTCCCCCACCAATTTTAAAATACAGTTTTGCTGGCTCTGCCAATGTTGGTGGGCAGGTATTTATTTCTAAGGCCTGAAATATAGTGTTCAACTCTTTTTCTGGCTTTTGGGATTACTGATCAGAGACCTGGTGTTATTTTAATGTGTTTTCTTTGTATATGAGTTAGCATCTTTCTCTTATTAGCTTTTTAAATTTTGTTCTCAGCTTTATATTTTTTGTATCTTGGCTAGCATGTGTCATGAGAGGTTCTTTGCTAGTCATGACTATTTGGAGTTTCTAAATGCCTTTGATGTCTGTCCATTTCTTTGGATTTGGAAGATTTCCTGTTATCACTTCACTAAAAAGATCCTTTGCACCTTTAGTTTTTCCAGATCAGTTCACAATTTTTGATGTCCTTATTGAATTTTTCTTTCATGTTGCTAATTATTTTTATCAATGCTCATTTTCTGGCCCATCTGCTGATTGTGTTTCTTCTATGTCACTGGCTTTCTTGACCGGGTCCTGAATTGAACTCATTTACTATTTTTATAGTCCTTTAGGTCATCTATAATTTTTAACAGCAAACTTTTAAAGTCTTCAAGTAGAATTTTACCTATTTCAATATATTTTTATTCTGCAGTTAAGGTCTTCTGATCTTCTGGAGGACTCAAGCTGCCTTGGTTTTCCACATTGCTTGTTTTGCTGTGTCACAGTGTGCACATCTATTGGTTGAGACAGATCTACTAGTTTTATTTAGGAATCTTATTGGGCAGTCTACTTTTTAGACCTCTATCCCAAATACCACTCAGAAGAGAAAAAATGAGCTGCTCCCACAGATTTTGGATGAGGCTCTGTTCCCCTTCCCAACACAGACTGTGTCCACTTGGCTTACTTCTTTTTCTCCGTGCTTTAAAGATACCTTAGTGGATCTCTCTCTCTCTCTCTTTTTTAATGTATATGTGTATGTGTGTGTATGTGTGTCATGTGTGTATATGTATGCATGTTCTTAGGTATATATGTGTATAAGTATGTGTAGAAGCCAGAGGAAAACCTCAAGTGACGTTATCATCAATGCTATCCAATGCCTTTGAGACAGCACTCTCATTGGCTTTTAGCTCAGTAATTAGACTAAATTAGATGACCAGCAAGCTTCCTGTGTGCCTGTCCTGTACTGAGGTTACAAGTGACTACCACCACACAGGTGTGGTGGATGATCTGGAGTGACCATGTATTCAGATCTTAATTGCTTTCTTTCTGCTTACTTTTCTATAAGCAAACCCTCACGTAGCCAAAATGACATTTGTAACTTTGCCTCCAAAATCATCCCTATTGGCCAATAAAACACCTATACCTGGATTGGGCAGAAGAGAGATAGGCAGAGCTAAGGTTCATGGTCTTGGAAGACAGGAGGAACACGGAAGGGGGAAGAAGAGGAAAGGAGAGGGGAGAGGGAAGGAGAGGAGGAAAAAAGAGAAGTGCCATGGGTTAGCATAAAGAAGAACCACGTGACTGGGAGGAGCTTGCTCTAAGGATCTGGAAATGGAGAGAACCAGTCCAAATGGAAAACATGTGCAAGAATTTATGAGAATTTGGGGTGGGAAGTAGTTCAGATAGGAATGATTAAAGCAAATAACATAGGGGTTTGATCTGAGAGATAGCAAGCCCATCCCCAGTGGTTTAAAGGCTAGTAAAAAATTTAACAGGTGTCTGTGTACTTTTATTGATATGATAGTGAGTTAAGTAATAACTGCCACAATACCTATGTGTATTAATAGTAAATGTTTACAGCTATTCTGCAGTATTCAGGCTTTTTGCGTGAGTTCTGGGATCAAACTTGGGTTCTCATGCTTATGAAACAAGTATTTGGCAAGTATTTGGCAGCTGTTCTGTTGCCTCAGGCTGATTTTGAGAATTCCTGAAGGTTTTTATGTCCTCTCTCTTTAGGAATATAGTCTACTTTTTTTTCTTATTCTGACTACTCACGTTCACCAGGTCACACCAGAGCAATTCCCAGTCTTCCATCTTATGCCGAAGAAGTGACAGTAGGCTATTTGCAATGTCAGAGGTAAGCTTGACTTTTTCAGCTCCATGATAGAAGTTAAGCGTAAGCTAGCTCCACATGTTATTAAAAGATGAGAAAGCAAAACAAAAACAAACAAAGAAGAAAAAGCAAAAACAAAGGGCCTAAAGAGACCAATACCAGTAGTGCATGGCGTAAGGGAAATGATGGTTATAGGAGCAGACATTTAAGATGACACAAATCATAAAAGATTGAATAAATCAGATATGTATGATAAGGTAGAAAGGTAATCAGGTGAGCAGGAAGCCTCAAAAGCAGGTCTATGTCTCTATTTCCAAAGCCCAAATGCCAAAGTCATCTTACCAGTGTCACCTCTCTAGCCATTTGATCCTTGGTAACATTCTTTTTTTTTATGCTTCTTTATTTATTTTTTTATTAATTTATATTTCTTGTTACATCTCAATGGTTATCCCATCCCTTGTATCCTCCCAGTCTTCCCTCCCTCCCATTTTCCCCTTATTCCCCTCCCCTATGACTGTTCCTGAGGGGGATTACCTCCCCCTGTATATGCTCATAGGGTATCAAGTCTCTTCTTGGTAACCTGCTGTCCTTCCTCTGAGTGCCACCAGATCTCCCCCTCCAGGGGACATGGTCATATGTGAAGCACCAGAGTACATGAGAAAGTCATACCCCACTCTCCACCCAATTGTGGAGACTGTTCTGACTATTGGCTAGATCTGGGTAGGGGTTTAAAGTTTACCACGTGTATTGTCCTTGGATGGTGCCTTAGTTTGAGCGGGACTTCTGGGCCCAAATCTGCCTACCATAATGTTCTACTTGTAGGTTTCTAGGACCCACTGGATCCTTCTACTTTGCTATTCTCCCATGCTTCTCTCATCCAGAGTCTCAATGGGATGTCCTCCCCTCTGTCCCAGTTTCCTGGTAAGTGAAGGCTTTCATGGGACATACCCCTTGGGCTAGTATGCAGATATAAGTGAGTATATACCATTCGAGTCTTTCTGCTTCTGGGTTAACTTACTCATTATGATCATTTCTAGCTCCATCCATTTGTCCACAAATTTTGGGAATTCCTTGTTTTTAATAGCTGAGTAGTATTCCATAGTGTATATGTACCACAATTTCTTTATCCATTCTTCTACTGAGGGACACTTAGGCTGTTTCCACGTTCTGGCTATTATGAAGAAGGCTGCTATGAACATGGTTGAGCAAATTTTCTTGTTGTGTGCTGGAGCATCTTCTGGATATATTCCAAGGAATGGAATAGCTGGGTCTTGAGGAAGCCCTATTCCCAGTTTTCTGGGGATAGCACCAGATAGATTTCCAAAGTGGCTGTACTAGTTTGCATTCCCACCAGCAATGAAGGAGTGTTCCTTTCTCCCTACATCCTTGCCAGCATGTGGTGTCACTTGAATTTTTGATTTTAGCCATTCTGATGGGTGTAAGATGGAATCGCAGAGTTGTTTTGATTTGCATTTCCCTGATGACTAAGGAGGTTGAGCATTTCTTTAAGTGTTTCTCAGCCCTTTGATATTCCTGTGTTGAGAATGGTAACATTCTTTAAAATCTTTGTCTTTCTATTATTTTGTCGATTTCCAGCAGGGCAGCTCCAAGCTGGATCAATAGTAGGACTTTTAGCTGCTACGTTTATCAGTAAAAGGCAATGTTTAGGGCTATAGATGTTTCCATAGCAGACACTTTTAAAAGAAAATAAAATCAACCAAGATAATGTATCCGCATCCGACTTATGACCATCATAACCGTCTTTTTTTGGATGAGAAAACCGAGTTTTGGAAGTGGTCCACTGTGCTTGTCATTGAGATGCTTAACCACGCTATTATTGTCTACGCAACGTAAAGTTACATTTTGCCATCCAAAATTCAAATATGGTTTAAATTTCCTATAGTTAGCTACTATTTCAGAAGGTGGGATGGAGACAAGTGGGCTGCTGAGCCGTATATTCTTGAGCTACAATAAGAAACTTACTGTGATCTAAAGTTGCCCTCCGCAATCATTTCAAGCTCTAGACACTTAGCCCCCAGCACACCTGTGTGTTGGCAGCTGAGGATCTGAGGGAGCATGCAGACCAAAAGGGACCCACCAACACTAATAGATGAAGGCTAGAATAAAAAAGACTTGGTAGTGGCGGTAGAGTTGTTTTCTCCTGCCCTCCTATTTGCTTGGTGAGGGTGAAGTAAGGTAAAATAAGACATTGTCTGCTTGCTTTTATACTTGCCAGACCCCAGGTTGTAGAAATAAGGTTCCACTTCCTATAAACTACCCCCAGTCTGTGGCACTGTACTACAGATGCACAGGAAGACTACAGCAACAGTGTAGGAAATGCATCTGATGAGTGCAATATGCTTCCTCTGTGAAAAGAGGAAGTTCTCAGACGCATGGAAAGGACGTCAAACCCTGAAAACTAATGAGCCAGACCTTTTCATCACTGTAGCAAACTAAATAGAAAGTTCTGAAGTCATCATCTTCCACTAGAAGCTAATCCAGTTTTCATCTGTCACAAGAACTGGCAAGGGACATAAACCACTTTGTTCCTGTCCACTCAACCAAATAATCACTAGCAACAAAAACCTAGTGATTGGGTTTGACAATGTGGCTCAGTGGCCAAAGGAACTTCCCATGCAAGCCTGGTAGCCTGAGTTCAGGCCCCATCTCCACAAGGTGGTCCTCTGACATCTAAGTGTGTGCCGTGGCGTGTGTGTCCCCTTCCCTTCCCCTGTTAAAAGGAAAACCAGTACTTGGGCTTTTCTTAGCCCCTTCAGGTGTCTATGGAGCGTCAGACACCCTGCAAGACTCCATCCCAGGGACTGTCAGGGCTGGCCTGCTACAGAGGCTCCCAGTTGTGCAGTAGAAAAGAACATTATCAAAGGATGAAGAATAAATTAATGCACCTTGAAACTCTTCTGGGAGACTAACTCCAAGTCCTCAGCATATTCCTGCATTTGAGTCCCAGACTGTGTGAAACTGGCCTAGAGAGAAATCCCCTCATTTGGGTCAAGTAATATGACTATGTGCGAATAAAATAAAGATGACCCAAAGAAGGGGCAGGCAGACTAAGCTTTAGCTGGTGAATTAGCATAGCTAACCAGTAACATTGAATGCCTTTAATGTTGTTTACCAGTACTAAGGGAAAGTCGTACTGTTTTGATGAGAAACAAATGATCTCCCTGGACTGTTTACAATGTAAGCCTGTCCTGGAGTGCTGCTTTATTTCCGTTTCAGTAGAATAACTCCACGGTGAGCAGGGACAGGTGATCACAGGCTCATTTACATACCGTTGTAGTCTACACATCTTAACATAGTCTTGGATACTGACTGTGTGGGTCCCATAGTTACCCTATGATATAAACACTATGTCAAAGAGAAGACACTTGAGAGTTACCGAGTTCACCTGAAAACTCACATTTTAGATATAATCATGGATACTGATCTTGATCCATATAATCATCATAGGATTTAAACACCATGCCGGGGAGAAGTTTCCTCAGCTAACCTGAAAACTCACATTTGTACAAAAAAAGACTATATATATATATATATATATATATATATATATATATATATATATATACACATTTGTAACAGTTAGTCATCATTACCTAACTGGAAGCTGCCAAGATAACTTTACAAGCGACTGAATAAGCAATGTTGGTACCTTCCAACAGTGCACAACTATTGCTATAATCTGATGCATGCCTTTTTCCAAGATTCGTCTTAAAATCCTTGTCCTAACATGATCATGTGAGGAAGCAGGAGTCTTTGGGAAGTATACTGATTACCTTTAACTGTCAATTGACACAACCTGAAAAGGGAGTCTCCATGAGGGATTGCTCTAGATCAGATTAGCCTACAGGTATGTCTAAGGGGGATTGTCTTGATTGTTAACTAAGCCCAGCTCACTATCAGGCACATCATTCCACTGGTGGGGGGGGGTAGGGTGGTGGTGGTCTAAGACTCTAAGACTGTGTGGGAGTGAAAGAGTGGAAGAGACTGTCGGGAAGTAAGCAGGAAGCATGGGAGGGTATCTCTCTGCACTTAACTATGGGAGCGACAGGACTAGCTCCTAGACTTCCTGCCTTGACCTCCCCCAAATAAAGGATTATAGCCAAATAAGCCTTTCTCTCTGCTGAATTACTCTTTTCACCAGGGGGATTTACTACAACATCAGAAATAAAACTAGGAGAGGTTACTCTATTACGAAAATGAAAATTTGTGAATAGAATTAATGCTGTTACAAAGAGGCCCAGGATTTCAACCACAAAGAACTATTAGGCAACCAAGAAATGCAGAGAGCAGGAAAAATACCCTTCCCTATGGGCAATCCTTCCAGTTGTTTTCTCAACACCAGATGGTCAGCTCTAAAGCCATATACATACAAGTAACATATTGACTAAGCATGTATTTATACATTTATGAACATATATGTGTATAGGGTGAGTGTGTGTGTGTGTGTGTGTGTGTGTGTGTGTGTGTGTTGTGTCTGCATGTGTATTCATATCAACAACTAAGGAAAAATAGGCCATGAATTTGGGAAAAGAGCAAGGATTGAGTACATGGACAGGGTTGGAGGGAAGAAAGAGAAGGAGGAACATTGTGTGATTATGTTTTAATTTCCAGAAACATATATTTCAATAAGAAGAGGCCCTCACCTTACCATTTTTACCACCTGAGGTTACAGCAAAAATGCCCATCTAGGAAACACATCCTCACAAGACATTGTGTCAAATAGTGTCTTAATTTAGACTTGCTCACTCCTAGAAACGTGAACAATAAATCTCTTTTTGTTCACCAAAAAATACACTCTAATATTCATTTTCATGAAAATCAGTGCCAAATTTGAAGGGCACTAACCAAGCATGGTGCATAAGTGACAAAGACAGATCACAGACTGCTTGGCATCTCTTCTTTCAATTCTACTTATTCCAAGTGGGGTGCTCAGTGTGAGAGAAAAGGCTGAATGGCTTTTATCACCCATCACACAGGAGAGGGCTATTGAATGAGAAAAGATTGCTCTGAAGGGGTAATTGACCAGTGCTGAGAGAATTGGAGCCATCAAAGGCTATAAAGCCGAAGCCAATGGGAGTAAAAGAGGAAATTGTACTTCCCAATAGAGCTCTGATTTTCCTAGAAGCTCAAAAGAAAAAGAATTTATGCAAAGGTTTTTCCTTTCCTCTCATCCTTTAGATAAACTTCTCTATTTTCATTGTGAAAGCAGAAGTGGAAAAATGAGAGAAGATACATTAACAATGACCCAGGAAAAAGAATCACTAATAACCTCATTTGTCTAATGCTTCAGGTTGCGGCATGGAAACTTTTCCTGGAGTGTATCAACCATTATCCCACCATTTGAAGGAAAGATGGAAGGAAGGATGCGAGCCAGTGTTTTTCTAGGATAATATTTGGATCTGGCAGTGCTCTCTCCTCCACACATCAGGCTCACTCTGATCCTTCAAAATACCAAGCTAGCACCTGCTTTCTCTCTCCAGTCCTAATAGTAGAGAATGTCAAGAAAGAAAACTGAACTAGCGATTGGAAATGCTACTTCTAACCATACTTTGGGTAAGTGCTACCAGACCACCCATTTCAGATTTAATTAGCGTGACGTTTGTAATCTGGAAAATCTGCACTAAAAAAGGGAACTAATTTTTTTGTGGTTTTTTTCTCTTTATTTGTTTAAAGGAACTAATTAAACAATATAAATACTTGAGTCCTTATTGATAGTAGAGCCATGTTAACATTTATGATAAAGTAAAATCCTGAGGTCTTCAGAACCCACATTGCTTTCACCACTTTCCTTTTTAGTTAAAAAAAATTTTTTTGATGGCTTCACACATTTACACAATAAAATTTAGTTATTTTCATCCCTCACTCTCTTCTCTCATCTCTCTCTCCTCTTGCTAGAACCCTTATTTTCAACAAGCCCTTATTTCATTTCATGTTTTCTTTCTGGGTGTGACCCTCTGAGTTTTATTAGCATTCGTTCCAATTTCTCTTAGTAATATTTATTAAGCAACTGCTATGCATCAAATATAATACAAATGCTGACACTAATAATGAGAAGACATTTGTTTCTATTAAGAAGTTGATAGTCTAGTAAGAAGAAAAATATGAAAATAAATGTAAAATATATAATGAAATATATTAAAGTAATAGAGGTGAGTGCAACACTCAAGCATAATCTATTGAAAATTTAACCAACTCTGCCTGGATATCTAGAGAATTAAAAGAAAGAAAAGAATTTAAGACAGATATTTGATTGGATGAATTACTATGGGACTAGTTGGTGTAACTCACATAAGAGGTAAAAATATTCTAAGCCTCCTGTGGTTTTGTGTTAGCCTATCTCTATCCACTGTACTGGATTCTTTCTCTTTGCTAAAAATACATTTAACAAGATTTCATAATGTCTTGAAAACGTTAGAGATAAGAGAAATAATAAAGTAAGAAAGGACTAGAGAATTTCCAGAAGACTACAAAAGTTGGTAAATACTATTTATATTTTCAATTTTAAGAAGAAATTTCAATAAAATTCTATTTATGGGTGGGTTAAAAGAATGAGAGATGGATTTAGGCTGTTAAAGTTAGACTTTACTTTTTACTAGTTGGGTGGATTGAGCCAAGCTACTGAATGGCTCTCTCCTTCACGTTCTTCACGTGTAAACTGAGATGTTTCAACAAGTTGTTGTAAGGGTTTGGTGATGTATCTGAACCATCACCGTGATGGAACCTAGAATCACCTGGGAGACAAGCCTTTGAGCAGGCTGGTGGGGAAGAGCTGACCCTGTGAGCATCACTATTCCACGGGCTTGGGTCCCAGTATGATAAAAAGAAAATATTCATCACTCTGCATCCTGCCTGTGGATGCCATGTGACCAGCTGCCTCCTGCTCAACCTACCACATCTTCCCTGACGTGAGGGACTGTGCCCCTGGGGCTGCACCCCAAACTTCTTTCCTTATAGTTGCATTTGTCAGATACTCTTTCAAAACAATAAGAAGGTAATTAATACAAAGGGTTGCACAGGAAAAAAAATGCAGCATATCTAGTATATGGTAATATTTCAAAAATATGATGCATTTTACAATTATACGGGCTAAAAACAAAACTATTTGATCTTAGTCACACCAGAATTTCAAAATAGAATGTTTGAAAGAACTTTGACATAAAAAAGGAAGTGATGCTATGTTAGGACCAGAACAAGCTTACTAATAACAAGTCAGACCACACACATACACACACACACACACACACACACACACACACACACACACAATTTCCCGTTTGAACACATGTTTGACACCACATGAAAGAAATTTTGTAGACTTAACATAAGTAGCTGGAATCCTTGTAAAATAATGGGGAAATGTGTACACTCAAAGCTTTGATGACCTGCTCATTTGAGGAACTGGAGTCTCAGGAAAACCAAACCAAAGTATGTATATGTTCTCAAGGATATTACAGCAGAGTAGGAGAAATAAATATTTTTACAGCTATTTAGTACAATATGAATAAATACCCAGCATCATGGTCACATAGAAAACAATGTCACAAATTCTGCTTGGTTGTGAAATGCAGAAGGACCCCAGGGGAAAGATATTTGAACTGATTTTTGCTTTGCGATCTTCTTTTAATACTAAAATAATTTGGGGAAACACCTTCTTATGCTGTTAGAACTGCCAACACCGCAAGAAATCTCTGATTATTTCAGTTAAAATAATTTTAAAATAATTTTGTCCACTTATCATTAAAACAAATGTATCCAAAATGAAACAGTTTCTGTGACAAATGAAAGATAAATAAGTCACCTTGTGGGCTGCTTATTGCTTGAGGTCCATGTTTGTTTGTCTGTTTGTTTGTTTTTCTGTTGTATCTGTGTCAGGCTGCCCACCTCCCCATCACTTCTGCCACTGAAGACATTCCTCACCCAGAAAATCACAATGGGCTCTTAGGAGGTCTTGCCCTGCCTGCCCCATTCATCTTTTGCATAATTCAGGTGAAGTCAAACTTTAAAAATCTAAATCTAAGTTGCTGAGAAGCAAAATAAAAAAATGTTCTTCGGATTTGCTCTCCGTGCTGTCTAGTGTCAGTTCTCACCCACGGTCTCCACATACGCCGTCTACTTGGCCGTGGGAACACATCTCTCACACTCTGTCTGGAGACCTACCTTTTACTTTTCATTATATAAAATTCCAACATCTCCTTTTACCAATTAACGTGAAATGTGATATTCTTTTGTTATAGTTCTTTCATTTCTATAACATATAATTTCTAAAGATCTGGTAGAAAAAGAGTGGGGCTAAGATTTGGAGGTCCAGATTCCTATTATTGCGTTGCATTGAACATCGCTGTGTGTCAGGATTTTTTTTTCATTCTCAAGTGAAAGATTTTAGATTAATTATCTTTTCAATATACAGTTTTTATCAATGCTTTCCTACACTCTTCCTTATACCTCCCAAAACTACTAACCAATACCTGAACCTATCTCCAACTACATGTCCTTTCTTTCTTTGTTTCTTTCTTTCTTTCTATCTATCTATCTATCTATCTATCTATCTATCTATCTATATCTTTTGAGACAGGGTTTCTCTGTGTAGCCTTGGCTGTCCTAGAGTCACTTTGTAGACCAGGCTGGCCTCCAACTCAAAATGATCCACCTGTCTCTGCCTCCCAGTGTGTTTTTAAAAAATTAACCCACTGAGTACATTTGTGCTTCCCATCTTCAGGGTTGTGGAGTCATTCACTGGATCGTAGTGGCTCTACCAAGGACCGTGTCCTTAAGGAAAAAATGACCCTCCTTCCCCAAGTGGTCATTAACTGCTTGTGAGCACCTTCTTCTTCCTGGAAGATTGATTGGCTTGACCTTCTACAGGTCTTGTGTAGGCAAATGCAGCTGCTGTGAGCTTATAAAATGCCCTACCATGTACAGAAGGCAACATTTCAACCTGTTCCTACCCAGCTTCTGGATCTTACCATCTTTCTGCCTCCTCTTCCACAAGGGAATTTGATATAGATGTCCTGTTTGTGGCTCAGCACTCTACAGGGACTTGTTCTCCTCACTTTAACCAGTTGTAGAGTTTCTACATTAACTGCTGTCCACTACACAAAGCAGCTTCTTTAATGAGGCATGGGAGCCTCACTAATCTGTAGATATAGAGACATGAATATATGGAATAGTTTAATACTAAGTCCATTTAGCAAAATATTAGTAGTAAGTTCATGTCTGAGGCCTATGAGCTCCCCAATCATGAATTCCTGTTCAGAGTTATAGTGTTAGGTGTGTATTTTCTCCTATGGAGTGCGCCTTTAATCCAATCAGTCATCAGTTGGTTATCTCTATAACATCTCTGCCACTATTTCACTCATGCTCATATCTTACCATATTGATCATTACTGTAATTCACAGAGTACACTTCCCACACCCTAGCAGCTGGTACAGCACCTTCTGGTATTTAAGAAAGTTATATAGCAGAGAGGAAGCTTCTTAGTCAATTTCAACTTCATTTCTCCATGCCCTGTGACACTGTATGTGGCGTCTTTGATAATAAGACCCAACCATCACATACTGAGTGACCAAGAGCCCTGACAATAGCCTACATTGTTTGAGGCCTCTGTGACACCTTTGAACAACTCAAGGTGAGGTATACCACACCTAGGGTTGAGCTTCTTCTTCTTCTTCTTCTTCTTTTTTTTTTTTTTTTTTTTAGTTTTTCGAGACAGGGTCCCTCTGTCTAGCCTTGGCTGTCCTGGACCTGCTTTGTAGACCAGGCTGGCCTCGAACTCACACGATCCACCTGCCTCTGCCTCCCGAGTACTGGGATTAAAGACATGTGCCACCACTGCCCGGCTTGGGTTGAGCTTCTTATTTGGCAGCAAAAGGATTATGGGAAGAGCACTGTCCTGTGTAGGGTAATCAAATTCAATTATTTCATGTGAAATATATATAATAGAGTAGTAGGTTTCCATAGGGCTTTTAAAAAATATCGTGCTCTATCCTCTTATCCTTTTAAACCTCCCTTCCCATCAGCCTCTGTCCACGTGTGTCCTACTGTCCTCCCTCACTTCAGATCTGTATGCTATCTACACACAATGAATTTTATTTAAGTATAAAGAAATATGAAATTTGCAAGTAAATTAATGTAACTGGGGATCATCATACTGAGGTAACCCCAACACAGAAAGACAAACTGTACATCTTTTTACATATACATGGATCCCAACATTGAACGTTTAAAGCCCTTCATTAGGTTGGAGTACCTGTAGAATACAGGAGACTAGTGGGGAAGGGGATTTAGTAACTGGCTTTTTGTAAGATGTTCATTAGCTCTGTACTTTTGTGATTTATCAGGTTAACTTTCCTACTATATGTAGCTTCACATACACAGTAGGCTTGAATAGCTACAAAATTAGCTATGAAGTTGTTAAAAATAATCATTTGGCACATAAAAGAGATCAGATTCTATTCAAGGAAAAGGGAGGAAGATGGGATAGAGAAAGAGAGAGGAGAAAGAACAGGGGAACATATACACGTGCGTCATTTCCTGACTGGTTAGATGGGTAAAATGCAAAAGGCGAAGGGCAGTGAAGACTTTGCGTGGCCAGCAGTAAGAGACCCAGTTTGGGTATAAGGAGCTGTGGTGTCCCTTTTCTTTCATGTAAGTTGTGTTTGCCAATCTGAGGTAGAGGGGATCATCCTGGATTAGAGGAAAGTATTTAGGGGTTAACAGACTATAAGGTGGATAATGTGGTATTGACTCTGGCAAGGCTCAAATGCTTTAGCGTACCAATATTCAAGCTGTAAGTAAGCATCAGGTTGTGAACACTAGACGCCCCAACCTCCATTCAGACTCACAAGATATAAAGACTATTTCCTTTTGGGATGAGAGATGGGTTATGAACATGGCCAACTTTGGGTTTTGTATTTATTTTGTTTATTTGTTTAGAAGATTTGATTTTGGGGAAAAATACCTAGAAAAAAAAAACTGTTCAGCTGAGATCCAATGTTGTGCTCATAAAGCAGTAGGGTTTTTTATTAACACAGTTTTAATAAACATAACCTGTCAGTGCTGTGAAAACTCGTTCCAACTGGTTCCTCAGGACTAGAGTCACTTTCTGCTGAACCAGGTGAATCTGAAGAATCACCTGCTGGCTTCCATTCTTCCTGAATAAACATGATGCAGAGTCTTGACCTCACTCTGCAAAGCTCTGTTGCTGATCACTGAGTGAGTCACTGGGCCCTGACTGCTTCTCTGGGCAGCTGGCCCAGCCAGTAGGATGGGTTTTTGAGGGATAAAGTGAAGGACGCCATTACATTAGGCCACTTCACTTTAGTACCAAAAAAAAAGCCTAAAAGTCTCCTCTCCTTAGTTGCATTAACTATGTTCCTGAAACCAGTTTTTGTTGACAAGAGGAAAGACTATTTAAGAACAGTAGGGGATGGGGTGAGGAACAGGGATCAAGGACAGCTGAGGGCCTGGATTATCCAGGGTGTGCAAGGACTGCTTGCTGTGTTAGCCCTACCACTCAAAGTTATGAGCCCCTTATTGGTTCGTTATATAGATAACAAGGACTCTGGAGCAGGCGTCACTAGACCCTGGACTTTAGATTATCAAATTCCTTCCAGAGATGAGCCAGTCAGCCAAGAAGCATGACTGACACAAAGACGAGAGACAGTTACAAAGCTCTCTGTCTCTTTGACTCTAGGAAACTAAACGAGCCTGGTTCCCCTAGAACACATGTGCCCGAATGAAAATGGCCTTTGATGCCCTGCGAGAGACACAGTCAACCTTCCAGGGACCCCGGACTGAAAGGGCAGAGTAGGAGCAACTATTCTGCACCCTGAAGGTGAGGATTCCCATGCTGCTTGTGATGCCCAAGAGATGAGGAAATTGCTTCAAGCTAATAACGTGCTTTGTCCATTGAATTTCCGTTTTTCTGTTGACAAGCATTTCCAAAGATTTTAAGGTCATATGACCTTCTCATGTGTTATTACAGACACTACAAGGGTTTCCAATGTTTCTGGGTCTTGGACTCAACTTTTTTGAACCTCGTACAGTTGTTGACTGGCATCAGAAACCAGTAGCTTTACGTGGCATGAAGAATGGGTTCTATCTCTCAGTCTAGGCTGTTCAGTGTGAACATAGCGCTGTGTGCTTCATGTCAGCCCTAGAAAAAAAAATATTTCTTCTAATAAAGCAGTGTACTTTAAAAACACAGGCAAGAAGGCTTCTCTAATTTTCTTTAGCTATCAAGAGGCTAAAAAAAAATGTTTTCTGTTTCTTTGATAGTATTTGATCATGTCCAACTTTACTGATCAATACTTTTTTTCCTCTCTGACTTTTAATTTGGCCTTTGTTTGACTGACTCTGTGCTGATCGTTCGGGGCTTTTACATTTTCTACATTTATTACAAGTCTCCCATACGTCTTTAAACATGTAAGAGTAAAACCAGAACTAAAGTAGTACTCAACAAGTCAGCTTGAACTGGTACAATGTGACCTGATTCCTAGAGACTAGAGTGACACCAAGATAACTGCCCCCCTCCCCCCAACACGCAGGAGTTAGACAGAAGCTCTCCCACTGCCTGCACATTAGAAACTTCAGTCAGATCCAGGAGGATGTAGAATGAGGCCAATGGGAAGAAAAGCAGAGATTGACGGTAACATCACGGCCTTCTAGGTTGAACTACAAGACATCCTCCCACTGCTCCTGCAGAAAGGAACGGGAGCACTCAAGCTTTCCAACCTCAAGCCTAGTGAGGAGACTTCAAGGGTGCTTCCTAGAGAGCTTTGGAGTGAATTTCTTGAAATCAGGATATGCAAAGAAGCAGTGCCCATCCCCCACCAAAGTAAGCTATAATTTAACTCCACCCAGGGAATCTGTTAGGAAGAGAAAGGCCAACTGCTAATTCATAGAGAGAGGAATATCTCTCTGCATTGAGGTGGGACCGCAACACCCCCTGCTCCCTAGAGGCAAAGCGTGTGTACTGTGAACAGATGTGGGACTCACAGGAGAGTTACAATCAGTGTAGTGAATACCTGAACATCCCTGCATCCTCTCTGACCAAGGAGTGTGTCTGCTTCTACTTGAAAGGAATCCTCAAACTGCTGACCTATCAGTCGCGTTTCTACTTCTCCTCTCTGACAAACGCAAGTGACTCTTCTCAGTAAAACTGGCTCATTTGGAAAGAACAAAAAAGGCAAACAACAACTCATCACCAAGTTGTACAGATACATTTCATGTGAGAAATTTGCTTTGCTAATGCGCTGTATCCGGTTGCATCACTTCTCAACTAACTGCTGTCTACAGAAGCAGATGATCGTCCTCAGTGCTGTAATACTTGTTACGGCTTGGGTGAGAGAAAGTGGAAGGGGAAAGGATGCCAGTGCGAGCCAAGCTTTAGAAGGGTGTGTCTGAGCAAGGTGGATTAGCCGAGAAGGGTGGAAGTCAGAAAGGGAAACTGCCTGACTTATCGGGCTGAACGGAGGTGGCTGCGGCCAATACTAACTGCACCTGGCTCTCACTTTTGCAAGTTCTAACACTTGCCAAGATGTGCCTGTATGGGCAATGATTTCTGTGATGTAATTTTGTGCTCTTTAAAGCCCTATAACCAAAAGACAAATCAACTGCAGTACAGTTATAAATACCAATTTTATTGTGGTTTTAAGATACAGAAAGGGAACTGAGTAGACATCAAAAGCAAAGGCTTGAAATGATAACATTGGGAGACAGTCAGATGCCATATGTTGTCTGCTCTTTCTATATAGGAAGTACAGAAACCTCTACTGGTCCTTAAAAAAAAATCATAATTCTGTTGGCCCTTTGCTGTGAGTATGGCAATATCATTTCATTGTCTACCTTGATTGTCCTATGAGGCAGGGACAGAATGACGTTAAGTTTTACAGAAATAGCTCCACTGATAACATACATGCCTGCTATGTAAGCATAAGGACCTGAGTTCCAGTACCCCACATCCGTGTAACAGCCAGGCGTAGTGGCACACATCTCTAACCCAAGAGCTGTGGGTGGTAAGGTCAAGCCACAGTAGGCAGATCACTAGAGCCAAATGGTGGGCCATCCAAGCCAAATAGATGAGCTCCACGTTCAATGGGAGACCCTGCCTCAAAAAACAAGAAGAGCAACTAAGGAAGACAATCAGCGTACTACCCACAGACATATGCACATGTGCACAGGCTCTCCCACAACACATACATACACAATCACATACAACATATACAAACACAACATACACACCAGAGCTTTTTACAAAAAAAAATGATGTCCTGGTGAACCAGTTTTCCAAAAGAAATGCTCTGGTTTATAGTCAATCTCCATGGTATAAAATTTTCCAGACTGCACAATTCCTAAAAATTAAACAATTGGTTCTTATAAAGTAGTGTTAGCCCATGCCAGCACAGGGCTGCTTAAAAAACAACAAATATCAACACTAACAGGTTTCTATAAATACATATGATATAATTTTAATTTCCTGAGAAGATATGCAGACACAAGAGTCTTTGTACTCTATAGCAATTCAGCAACTATTCATAAAAAAATAAGGAATAGCTTAGCCTGTAATAAGTATTTTTGTTACATACAATAAAATATTTTAAATTAGCTTTATATAAAATATCATAATATAGCTTTTCACAAATATTATAAATTGCTTTAAAATACATTTCAACAAGAACTTATAAGCTGGCTAAATTTAGCAGAGTCCAAAATTTGATCATAGATATTCTCTATTACTTTGAGACGTTAGCATGCTTGACTGAGACAGGCTCTTCCAACAGCATTCTGGCTTTTTCTTGCTCCAGGCAAGAAGAGGAAAATGTCTGCTAGTACAGAAAGGCTCTCTGTTTCTTGCAGCTTCATTCTGGCAACATTAGGATAAAGGCGATGCATCCATTTTAGAGTTGAATTTATTCCATTTTAGAGATGTGTAATGAGACAGTGGAAATACCAGTTCCAAAGCAGAGGCCGTGTGAATGGGAAAATTGAAAACCCCACTCACGTAACTCATTGTGACTTCAGAGTTGAAGCAAGAGTCTTGTGATCCATCTATCCATGTTCTTGCTGTTCAATTTTTTTCCCAAAAATTTCTACCCCATTAACATCACAGAGTTCTTTTATGGTGTAGGAAAATTGATATATTTGCCAGTTAAGGAACACCAACTAAAAATGTGCAATCATCGCAGTAAACAGCCAGAGACATAACAATTTCTGGGGTTAAATCTAATGTCTACTAGTGCAAACTCCCATTTTACTATTTGCAGTGTTTGCACACACACACACACACACACACACACACACACACACACACACACAAAAGTGAAGGCTTAGTGCAAAGTTCAGAATGACCCTGCATCCTGAGAATGAAGAAATCAAGGAAAAAAATCCCCCAAAATTCCATTTCGTGCCATCTCCACCTCTGTCCCACTAGGTTTCATAGTGCTCTCTAGTCTTTAAAAATATACCACGTCTAGAGACGGGTGTTGTTGGCATATCTTGGTCACCCCACCAGTCTAACAACTTTTCATTAGGAAGCTCTCAGAAGGTGAGTATGAAGGGATTAAGGTAAAACAGCTCAAGGAAATTATGGTGGGAAAAAAAAGGGGCCAAGCTACCACCCTACACCCTTTTTGCAAACCAAGAAAGACTCCCATAGAAAGAGGACCTCATTTTCAACCCAGGGACTCAAGGGTTAGACAGACTTTTTTTTTTTTTTTGGAAGAGGTCTGTCCATCTGTTGCCCATACTTTTTATCATGGATTATTCATGTGTATTTGCAGGCCCAACATTAAGGATTTGGCCCATTTGCTGAGTCTTCTTCAGACAGATAGGAGAGTTAAAATCTTATGTGCCAAGAGGTTCTGTTTGTGTTGGTTTGTAAGCCTCTCACAAACTGTGTGCATTGCCAGCAATCAACGCCCTAACCCTAACCCACCAGTATCTCTAGATACACTGAAGAAGATGAAGGGATAAAACTAAATCTCTAGGAGATGAATATGAGATCTGGCACTAAAACAATCCCCCAGTACGTATTATTCTTCTGAACATGGTCATTACTGTTGAACCTCAAATATATGGTATCTCCAGCTTTCAGGTCGTAAATCCCTCCTATGGTTACGATTTGAAAGTCACTCGTTACAGTTTGTAAGACATCATCGTCTTTTCTAACAAGCTGTATTATAAAGGAAGCAGGGTTTTTTATGTGTTCTTTAGCAACAGGAGTCACTTGGCCATAGATTAAGTACACGCCATTGCGAAGTATCTTCAGCATCCCATCAGATGTCATATTCACACAAAAAGGCTCAGGAGATGTCATTTGCCATTTTGAGGGTAATAGTTCTACAAGAAATTGAAAAAGGAGAGAAAAAAAGAAATCAAGTTTATATTATTGTTTCATCTTCTACCTGGTTATAGTACATTCTTTACTGCCTACAGGTGGATTCTCTACCTGGGTTAGTCTAGTTTTCTCAGGCTGTATTTTAATTATATTGTAAAGATCAACCATTCTTCTGTTTTAGAGAAGTTGCAGATCATAAGGGCTTTGTACGTCTTCCTCTTCTCAGGTATTGTGAATGAAGAAGGGATGTGGGGAGAGAGGAATCACACAACAAGACTAGAGTGAGGACTGCTCACAATCTGTGCATCCCATGTCTTTCTTCTGTGAATACTATTTAGTCTGCGGTGATTTACCAGGGACATGCTCCCTAACCAGTCTACACTCAACATTGCTCCCCTGTGACTCCCTTGGTCTATACTGTTTTGATTTTCTTCACGGATGATGTTAACAAGAAGCATAGTATAAATTAATTTGTCCATTTTCTACTGTCTCCCATCCACTTCAATATGGCATCTTTGATAACAAGTATTCTCCATTCTTCCAACTGCTATATCCCCATCACCTAACTAAGCCCCTAGAATTGGAACACACTTGTATTTTATTTTGATATAGGAATCTTGCTGTGTTGCCCAGTCTGGGCTCAAATTGCTAAGTTCGAGTGATCCTCCCACCTCAGCATCAGTAAATGTCTCTAAACTGATTGACAGGTCTATGTTTCTGAGTTTGGTGCTCTGTATCTAAAATACGGTTCTTCATAACATGTTCAATCTCACATGCCATTATCTAGCTTCCTTTCAACTATCTACTGGTACACTGGTGACCTTATAACTAGAAATAGATTTATTTAATTAAATATAACTCTCTTTAGTCTGATACTGCCACATGGAAAATGGGTCCTTTTCCTATGTACCGCACTGAACTACTCCCCTAACGATAGCAGTTTTGTTGGCTACTCAGGGCCCCCCAACAGGTGCTTTTACTGATTCAAAGTTCATATATGACCTTTTCTGTAATTCCCCCTAACTTTAGCTATAGAGGCAAAGCCTGAGAGAGGCAGCACTGACTTAGATCCTCGTTCATACACAAATAACTAGAATAAGGCTCCGAGACAAGCGCTGGAGGAGAATGAAGGACTGACTGGTCAGCAAAGCACACCACAGAGACCTGCCACCGTCCGTGAGCTCTGCGTTTCTCCTCATTGGCACACAGCAGGTCTCCAGGAACAATTATAATTATTTTCCTGTTTAGCTCAGGTACAGGATTTTTAAAAGATCACCTTAGCATCAATTTTTTAATCATATCAAAAATGGGTTTGTTTAGCCATACAATCAAAAATGTATACACTTGATATTTTGTATGGGTTCTAAAAAAATAGTCTGAGACTCAGTATGCTAATTAGAATTACTTGTCAACTTGACACAGCCTAGAATTGTCTGGAAAGAAGTGAGTGAGAGCTGTTTATATTGAGTTGGTCTCATAGAGGACTGTCTAAAGTTGATAGATGTGGGAAAGTCTAGCCCACTATGGTCAGTGCCAGTCCCTAAGCAAGATGTTCTAAACTGTAAAATAAATAAATAAAAAATAATAATTTTAAAAGTAAAAATAAAAAATAGAGAAATAGATATATAACTATTAGAACGTAAGCAAATACATATTTCATTATTTCATTTCTCTTTGCTTCTCGACTGTGAATCTGTCTAGACGGGTCAAGGTCCTGTTGCTGTGACAGTGGCGGGCTGCCATTTGCGCTTGTGAGCCAAAACACATCCTTTTTCATCCAAGTTGCCTTTGATCGTGGTATCTTACTAAAGCAACAGAAATGAAACTAAAACAGCCAACAGCACTGATTTCCATATGTTTTCTGAGCAAATATCAGGCAACTATAAAGAAACATGACTCAGAAGCCAAGAGGAAGTGCTTGTTCCTCTAACTCTCCACTCCGATTCTAACTGCAGTAATGAGCCCCTGCCGCTCTACTGGTCACTAGAAATGGGTGAAATATAAGAAGTGCTTTGAGGAAAGGTTGTGGGAATCTGAGGAGTAGCCCGCATAAACCTAAAAGCTGATTACTGTATGCAGATCCCCACGTTTTTTAGTGGGAGGTATATGCCTGCCACGGGTGTCACTGTTTGCAGGTCCACAAGTGTTTTTGTGGGCGGTATAGGCCAGCCACGAGAGTCACCATGTGTGGGCTTGTCCATCTGGATCTGCTCTGGAAGCCTCAGTTCTCACTGGGCTGATGGCAAGTACAGGATGAGTGATTATAATAAACAATAATCAAACAATAATCAAACTGGGCGAAGAGAGGCACAGGCTTTTTGAGGGCGCTAGGCTTGGCCTTCTTGCACCAGAAACTCAGGAAAATGAAAGAAAGCTGTGAGAGAAGTGTTACTCACCGAACTTCACCATGCAGGCTTCTTTGGCAGCTGGCTGTAGAAGGAAAGGAAGCGATGGTTAAAATGATGGTGCAGTTGCTACTTGTTCGACTGATTACTTAGAGCTTAAAGTTTCTAAAGCAAACTACTTTCCAAAGTCAAAGGGGGGGGGGACTAATGTGTGCACACACCACACACACACACACACACACACACACACACACACACACACACACACCCCTGGCTCATGTCTTACTTCATTGCTTCCCTCTACAGAAGACTGGCCCTGTCCTTTACATTTGACTTACAGGTGGCTTTGGCATTAGCACTTAGGGAAGGTAGGAAGAAGCAAACGCTGTGTGGATGCGGGGAAGCAGTCTAATTAGACACGCTGGAGTTTAGCTGTATAAGGAGACAAAGAAACACATGAATAGCGTGATAGGCAGTGTTGTTCTCACTTTCAAATGGTGTCTTTGAGTTTTAGATTTGATAATGAGAAGAAAGGTAGCACATCTCTTTTGGGGTCTCTCACGCAGGACTTTGGCGTCTCGTTCTGTTTATTTAACTTAGACCCACAAGGCAAGTACTGGAACTGTGTTGTTCTTCTCTGGCTTACCATGAACAGCAATCTTTATAACCCTATAGTTTCCCAAGATTATCTGCTGCCTGTGGGAAGAAAATAATGGAACCTCTGCTTATCTGTCTCTTTACTTAAAATAACCATCAACTGGCTCTAGAAACATTCAATGTTTAGAAAATCACATGCCACGTGTAATACCTAAGATGCCAACAGAATCAGATACAACTGTTTCAGATGTCTGCAGCGTGCCCCATCATACATGCTGAAAGATCTTACTTAGTTCTGGCTAATTCACAAATACAGCCATTTAAATGCTGTTAAATGCTTGAGAGTAAGACAAGGCAGAGCCATCTTTTGGTACTCAAACTTCATTAGTTTCCTTGGAGCAAAGTACCCAAAAGCCTTTTCTTTTCATGTGGAAACTGATATATGTTCCTTTTAGAGGATTCATCCAGCTATTATGCTAGGAAAAAACTAAAGAGAATGAAAGGCAAAAGCAATGAAGCAAATTAAGCGTGGACTGGATTCGTGTACATAGGATTGCATAGTGCCTCTGACCAAGGTGCTGGCAGAGGGGAGAGGAGCCAACTGGTCTGACACAGTGACGCATGCCTGTCATAGTAGCACTTAGGAGGCTGAGCAGGAAAACTGGGCCTTCTAGGCCAAGCTAGGCTGTATTTAAGAGGAAGCAAGAAGTAGCTAGCATTCCTGACATGAATGGATACTGGCATGAGACAATGAGAAGAAACAAAGCTACCTCCAAGATTTGGCACTGCAGCCATTGGAAAAATAAAGTCAATTGCTACAAAGGGCAAGACTAAGAAAAAATAAGTTAAGAGGGGAACAATCATGAGTTTTGACATGCTGATTTGTGACGCTTATTAGATATCAAGTAGGCAGTTAGATATATGATGCCAAAGCCAGCTGCTTTCAGAACATGACATTATACGTGAACATCAAGTCCAAGAAGGCAGTTTTCAATTGTTATCATCAAAGTCATAAATCAAGACCAATTAGGATATACACTTTAAGGTACTGTATTATAAAATGTTAAACTAAAATTAAGGAAATAAAACAAACATTATCAAATTACTAGGGTTCTGACTGTGACTAGAAGGTAGAGGCCCAGAATTTCAAAAACAGTATTCCAATTATTTTATTATCTTTGAATCACATGTGACTGTGTTATAGAAAGCTTAATATCTTAACTAAAGCAAAATATATTTAGACTGTAAACTATTTATTATACAGTTCTGAGTTTCAATCTTGTATGTCTTCTTTGTGTGCCTGGAACTGTATCTCAGACATGAGATACTATTGAGCATACAGATGTTGGTAATTATAATAAAAGCATGTTTATTGATAAGAAGGTGCAATAGAAAGTGATAGAAACCATGAATCTAAGCACTAGAAGGCATTGGATTTCCTGAAATATGTTTTACTCTTGCAATTACTTCATCCCTTTTTGTCTTTTCTTAGACGAGATGCCCAAATTCCACTTAGAACAGGACTGATGGACTTTACAGCAGGGACTCCCAGAACTCAAGTTTCCTGATCAGGGAATAAATAGCAGAGTTCACTGAACCTGTTGTTCGACTTAACTGTGTTGACTCTTGGGAAGGGCTTCTCCAGACACCCTACCTGAATCTGCTCAGTAAATAGCAGCTGCTTTAATAATGATGCTGGTTAGAAAGAAGAATTAAACAAGCAACTTAAGTACCTATGCTCCCAACGTTATGCTAGCACTGTAAGCAAGAGAGACGAATGTAATGTACAATTGTTGCCTCTCAAGAAGTTTGTAATCCAACTAGAAAGACACAATCACACACACACACACACACACACACACATCACACACACACACACACACACACACACACACACACACACACACACACACACAAACACACACGAAGCAATTAAGTAGCCACCTAAATATAAATATCATGGATTTTGTTACAGCTACTACCAGGTGTAAGGAGTAGTGACAAGTGAAGTGACAGAAACAAACATGCAGAAAGCCTACTGGAAGCTTCTTTAATATCTACTCAGAGTTAGAAAACACAACTGTGTTCATCTTGAACATTGCCATAAATAAAAGCTCGGTTGAGAGATGTGGCCCTTCGTATTTTAAATGACCTTGTTAGTTTGCATTCCTTGTAATCTTATGTCTAACAATGGTATGAATATTCATCACTGCCATCTATCTAGAGCCAGCCATGAGTCAGGCATGTCAGGCACAGCACTGCCTCATTAGTCCTCAAGGCGTCTCTGTAAGAAGCAGCATGTTCCTTCTGTAGAAGAGGAAATGAGGACCCAGTGATGAAGCAACCAGCCCAAGGTCACATGGCTGATAAGAGGCAAGGCTGGAGTCCGAAACTAGACTGTCTTGTTCAAAGCTTTCACTCACCCCTACCACTCACGGAGGCAGCTTCTATTTATAATCCTGGTGATGTTACAGAAAGCTATGCACGAGGCTTTCCTTCCGTCTGCTTTAGTTTTGCTTGCTTTAATGCTTAGAAGGAGCCCTTGGTCTTCTGACCTTTCTTTGCTTTAAGCCCAGATGTACTTGGTTTGGCTCAAAATGACCGGAACAGACTTCAGACTAACTAACCCTAACCACCCCTGTTTGGAAACAAAATCTACTCTGTCTGATTGGAGGTACAGTTGGACAAATTCCATTTTCCCTTCTGGATCTCCATCTTTCATTTCACTGAAGAAAGGGACTTTCCTGAGTATTTGGATCCTTCAGAGAGAGAGGTTATGTGAATTGCTTTCATGGAGGGGTTGGCCAAACTCCTTGAGCTCAGAGCCTGTTTTGTTAACTAAATGTCTTCTAGAAGAGAGAGAAAAAACAATTCTACCAAAAACATTTCTGCTGAGCTGAAAAAAAAAAAACCTAACTTCCCATCCTACATTTTAAACATAAGAGATTTGTTTACATGGAGAAACTGGAGTGGACAAACATAAAAAATAAAATCTTCTAAGTTCCTAAGTATGTGTAGGTGGAAGTAACCTCCTCATAGTGGCCACCACCTGCTGGCCGCAGGAATCTCTCTGCTCCAGCCATTTGTTTGTAGCTAATAAGGAAAGTGTAATGGTGGAGCTAACGCTGAAGGCCAGTGGCTTCCCCCATAGCAGCTAGGCTGCCAAGCATCACATCCGGAAAAGCCTTTTACTTCCCTAAGTTTGGAATAAACTCTTAGTTATTTTTAGAAGGGGAACCCTGCATTGAAAGGGGTGTGTTCTTTTGAGGGGATAACCTGGCATCAGTGTTCAAACATTATGAATTAGCTAGGTTTGCTTGTGGAAAGAGATGTCACTCAGAAAGGCATTTCCCTCCCCCAATGGCGCCTAGACTCAGTGATCTTCAGAGCCACCTGACTAATAAAATCCGAGGAGGTTTGCAGGAGGAAAAGGCATTTCCAGCATGAAATCAATGCCATTCTCACCTTCTTCCTTTAAATGCCAGAGGATGCTGATAGTCCTCTCCCTTCTGCTCAGCATCCATTGCTTCAGAAAGCTTGTGTCTTTGGTCATTCTTTGGAAGGGCAGGGCTGGGGATTAGAACTCCCTCTGCCTCTCATGCATTTATCCACTTACAGACTGCAGAATAATGAGCTCCTATGTAAACCTCAGCCACCACCATGGCCAGTTCCACTACCTGACCGGGCATGGACAGCGCACTGCTTCCTCCTGCATCTTCTCTCAGCACCTTGCTGACATAGAACCACACCTTTAAGAACACCCCTGGCTCCTGTGCTCATACCACAACTCTTTCTTACACAGGTATCACAGGCGTCCATCATTTTACTCTGCCCAAGGTTTAGAGTCGTTTAATGGAGCCAGAAATAGGCTTCCTCTTGAACTATGTCACGCCTTACTTAATTTCTTTCTGGTCAATGCTGTTTTTGTTTTTGTTTTTCCAGACAGGGTTTCTGTGCAGCCCTGGCTGTTCTGGAACAGAAAACACTTCTAGAAAGAGCCTAACTGATATGCATTTCCGTTGCAGGTCCCATCTAGACCCACAATTAAAACTGCAGTTCAATGGGAAATTCCTGATAATGATCACATTCCCATTGTAGGTCCCATCTAGACCCACAATTTAGACTGCAGCTCAATGGGAAATTCCTGCTCAGGGGCTTCCCAAAAAAAGACATGTGCTTCTTCTTCCTCCATGAAGCCTTCCCTGGTCACCTCAGCCCAAAGCCACTGTCCTCACTTTAGAATTCCTAAACCATAACTACATGGCCTATCCTACTCTTATGTAAACCATTGAGCAATGTAATTATAGCTAGCAGGACACTGAGTAAACAGATCCATTTCCCTGTCACTGTGTTGCAGACCTGACAACCAGAATCAGAACAATGACAGAACTTTCTCAAATCTGTGCAGCTGGTTATGAGGAGGTTAACCTAGAACTGGAATCCAAGCTTTCTTTCTTTTTCTGTAGTTCAATTCCATTTCCCTCTTCAGCGTGCACTTCCTTCCTGCCACTTTATTCTGTTTCCCATTATCTTTTTGTGTCTCTCTCCCTAGTGAGACCACAGCTTATCTGGATTTACCTGAAGAGCGCACCATGTACTAGCGTTTCTCTCTCTCTCTCTCTCTCTCTCTCTCTCTCTCTCTCTCTCTCTCTCTTTTTTTTTTTTTTAGTCTATCAAGAAGATACCAGTGGAGTCTCAGGAAGGGAAAAAGAGCCTCCACAGGCACCTGTTAAAGGCTCAGTTTAAACATGTAATTCTATCTAGTTCAAGCCTACAGTGCACATTTAGTATTTTCTGGTGCCTTTTGGTCTCAAAGCACCCAGATAAATTTAAAGATGCATGCCATTACAAAGCTTGAATTGTTTATACTGTTTGCACTCTCGGATGCCTTCCTTCCCGCTACCCCTAGCAAAACTGAGTAGCAATGATAATGATAAGATGAGCAAATCACCTCTATATAATATACCTAGCCACTGTAGGGTCTACTGCCACCTTACCTTGAATGAAGTAAAGATCAGTGCCCCAGTGGTATAGAGCAGTGCCAGCAACAGGGCAGCTATACACATGAGCCATGGCTTCCTGAACTTCTGTGCCCCTCGAGGACTGGACTGGCTCAAAGGAGTTTCCCCCATGAGGCTAGACCTCTTCCTGTGGAGGGATGAGAGCTGTGGAAAGCAGATATGCACGAGTGATGAATGAACGGTGCAACGTCATGTTTTATAGTAATTAGCCGTGGGGGTGGGGGGTGGAGTTTTCCTTTGGAACACTGCTGAGCCCTGACAGTCATCATGGCACCGGGCCAAACATACAGAAGGAATGAGAAGGCTTAGAGCCAACAGAAACACGGGATGGGGGGGGGGGGTGGGGCGGGGGGAGCCGCTAAGAGGGAAGTTCAGAAGGGAAAAGTCTTTCCTAAAGCAAGAGGAAGTACTGGGTACAAACATAGCCAGCCTCAGCTGCTGTAAGACACTCTGTGCATTTCAAGTTATTTCCAACTAAGGAAAAAAAAAACCCCTTCTAAGAAGAAATAAAACGTAAAACTAAGTTTTTTCATACTGCAGATATAATGGCTGGATAAGACAGAGACTTGGGAGCTGAAGAAGCAAGGATGCATGCTTTAAACAACATGTTCACACACTGTACACTTCACATACGTACCATTTCCGCTTGTCAGTTGCGTGCTGGTAGAAGTTTTGAAACAGCAAATCAAACCTCTAACAACAAAAAAAGTAATAATTTTCTAGAGTACAAGATGTGTTTATTCTGAAATAGTTTTTTTTTTAACTGCAACTGGGGCCTGGAGAGATGGCTCAGCCATTCAGAGCATCCTCTGTTACTCTTGCAAAGAATTTGAGTTCAGGTCCGAGCAGCAATGTGCTACCATCTGTGACTTCAATTCCAGGGAATCCAACCCTCCCTTTTTGACCTTCCAAGGTAACAAACATATATGTAATGCACATACATATATGTGTGCAAAGCATTCAAACACATAAAATAAATCTAAAAATTAAAGAAAAACTGCAGGTACATTATTAGAACTTAGCAAATATTGGTAAATAAAACAATGGTCCATTTTCTCACACTTTTACCATGTTGAAACTAAATTCCATTTCTGCCATCAAATAGAAGTAAAATTGTCATTTAAAAGGTTATTTCTTGTACCTTGCCCTCAACCTCAGTTTATACTCTGTCCTTCGCCCACAAATATAAATGCCTTTTCCATGCCTAGCATGGTGGTGCAACATTTAATCCCAGCACTCGGGAGGCAGAGGCAGATGGGTCTCTGTGAGTTCGAGGCCAACCTGGTCTATAAAGCGAGGTCAGGACAGCCTAGACCATAAGAGAACCCCTGTCTTGAAAAGCCAGTAAATAAAAATATATAAACAAACAAACAAGTAAATGTCTTTCCCTTTCTGACATCAAAATAGAAATTAAGCACAAAAATGAAGAAGTCCTTTGTTCTCTGTACATAAGCCTCCTCATCTGTTTAAACAAAATTATTACCTGACTTACAGAATGCCAGCATCATTTGTTTGAAACCTCATGGGCTTTAAATCTAGACACACCTGCTAGCATTGCTCAGTACAGCTCAGCCCTGACTCCTTGTATGACATGTTAGTGGATTTCTCTGAGCCTGTATTTATACTTCATAATAGTTTTTTTCAATAATAAAACAAAGCACAAAGTTTAGCTTAGTGTTCCATGATGGTTACTATAGCTTATCTTTGCCCTTTTTAGAAGTGTGGGGATGAACTCTATCATAAAATTCTAGAAAATAATAATAATCTTTATTATTTTTTTCATAGAAAATAGGTTAACTAAAGTTGATTCAAATGAAAGTATTTTGGAGACAGTATCTTTTTAATCTAAAAGAAAAGTAAAAGGTTTTTTAAAAGTAGGGGGAAAACAGATTTAACATCCTCATCTATGAAGAAGGAAGCTAAGGTTAGTAGAGGTTTCGGGGTTCCTCAAACCACTAATGGCTGATGAAGTGGAAATCACAGTCCAGAGGCCGTAGTATTTTGTAACAAATCCAGATCTGTCTTAGTGTCATACTATTTGGGGTAATATTTCCTACTGAGTTGTCAAAATTTCAACTTGTATCTTGACAAGCAACTTGGCCCTATTGTATCTTGACGATAAACTATTCTTGAGGAAGATGCTTACACAAGAATAACTCTCCAATACAACTTCGGACTAATAATATCACACAGGGGTGAGTGAGAAATTGGCTCTTGAGGAAGAACACTGACCCTGTAACTCTCGCTTTTGTGTTACACAAACAGAGAACTTAAAATCCACCACTGAGAAGTGGACCCTTTCCTTCTTGCTCGTACCATCTGCTCCTTCTTGTCTCCCGTCCAAATATTAGACGGGCTTCTGCTTACTCATTTCAGGAGAGATGCAATCCTCATGAGGAACTAGCCAAGTGAAATTGCACGTCCAAGTGAAATTGCACGTCCAAGATTGGGCTTGGGTATAGTCTTATTTTAGCTTTGTGACAGTATCTAAAGAAAACTGACACAGTTATCTTGAAACGAATGTACATTCCATGACTTCTTTCTATTAAGCACGACTCAGAAATAATGAAACTTCAAGTCAGCACAGGCGACAGTAGGATAGGATTTCGGCATTCTCAAGTTTTGAGTCATAACTGATGCCTCATTAGCATAAGCCAGAAAGAATATTTTGTGACATCTCAGGATTTGACAAAGGCAAAGCATACCAAACTCAATATTCGCCCTGATGTAGGGACTTTTTTGGCTTACATAGTTGTAAATGAAATTTTTAAAAAATCTTAAATCCCACTAGCAAATCTCTTTTTCTTTTATTCTTGAGGCCATTGAATAATTATATAATATCTCCCTTCCTTTTCATTCCTTCAAACCCTCCTACATATCCTTTCTTGCATGGAGATTTGGGAGAATACTTAAATCACAGACAGTCACCAAAGAATTTACCACTCAACCATATTGAAATCACACACACAAAGAGATCTGTGCCCATATGAATAATACACATAAGACAGTAGAAACAGAAAGTAACTGAAAAGGCAGGTTAGGAAGCTCTCTTGGCAGAGGAAAGGAAAGCACTTTTTTTCCCTGAAGAAATAATAAAACTTAAGGAATATATTAAGTGGCATAGATTACTGTAAATGTTAGAAATTAAATGAAAATGTTTAGAAGAAAATTAAAAATTCCTTGCGGGTTGAAAAATTATCTCAGGTTAAAAGAAAACAATCTGAGATAATCAAGTAATTTAACTATATTCATTACTATCTAAAATTGAGATAAATTAGTTAATAGATATGTGGTTGTAATTCAGTTATGGAGTAAATAACACTAAAACATATTAGGCATCCACTCTGTGCATAATCATTACTTTGAACACCAAAAATCCCTAAGTCGAACACTTCCTCTATAAAAATTATCAAACTGACACTTGGAAGGGTAATTCACCAGCTCATACAAGTAGAAGAGGGATTGAATCCTCATCTGTTGAACCAGAATACTCATATTGTATGTATCTCTGTATATGAGATAAATGGGGTGGGAAATGTGTAATAATATCCATGACAGCATTAACACATGATCAGCTTCCTCCTCAATCCTGTGTTACTTAGGTCTATAGACCTTGGCCCAATCTCCTTTTACAACTGTTTGTTATGATTTCATTCTCGTTGATAATGTATAGTGTCTCACGTTCAGTCTGAAACATATCCCGCATCAGAATTTAAGTTACTCTAGATATTAGAGTATTTCTGATATTTTCTTAAATATGGCACATTTGAGATAAATAAATGGATATAGTTGCATATGGAATAGAGAAGAGGAGGAGAAAGAGAAGAAGAGTGGAGGGGCGGGGAGGGGAAGGGAGGGGTGGGGAGGGGAGGGGAGGGGAGGGGAGGGGAGGGGTGGGAGGGGAGGGGAGGGGTGGGGAGGGGAGGGGAGGGGCGGGAGGGGAGGGGAGGGGAGGGGAGGGGAGGGGAGGGGAGGGGAGGGGAGGGGAGGAGACACTAATGCATAATTAGTATTTTAATTTTGGAATTTTAAGGCAAGAACTTTTAAGATTGATAAGCATCTACCCTACAAAAATAATTTTGGGATAGAGGATGTAGCCCAGTCAGTAAAGAGTGCATGCCTAACCTACACAAGGCCCTGAGTTTGATCACCTAGCACCAAATTGAAGAGGCTAATGCACAACTCACTATGCATAAGTAAATATATGTGTTTATCTATATAGATATGTGTTTCTATATGTGCAGATGTATACACACGTGAATATTATATCTACAATAATTCTAAAGGTTATGCAGAAGCTTCTTATACCAATCCTCAGATCATCTTTTCTAAAGAATTAGATATAGCCCTGGCTAAGGGGTTCTAAGGATTATTTTTATTCAAACTATACTGTAAACTGTTTGATAGTTTCATACATTTATAAAATGAACTTCCGTCATTTTCATTTCCTTGTTTCCATTTATTACCCCAATTTCTTTCTTACAGGAACACTTCTCAATAAGTTCCCTCTTATTTCACAACTTATTTTTTTCTTTGTACGGTCCACAGAGTTAATAGGCATTTCGAGCCTGAGTGTAAATGGAAGGGTTATTTTACTGGAGCAAGGACAATTTATCATGGCTACTCCAATGTGTGAAATGACACCTAAGAAGCCCAAGGACAGCTATTAAGTGGCATGTCCACTGTGCAACTTCCACGGAAGCCTCTGTCTCTTTAAACACCTGCTTTCCCATTAATCTTTTAGAATGACTATGTGGGCTTGCAAGTTCCTGACTTTGTACTTGGAGGCCTAAATCCAACATGCCAGTTGTCATGTGCTTTTTAAACATCATTTGGTGAGAGGTAGAAGCTTCCTTCTCAGAACTTGCACTTATTAGAACAGATCTTCCCACTTTTCAATATGACATAACACCAGCTACCTGAAACCATCAAACATTACCTTAGATGCTGTCATGAATCTCCATGGCTGTTAAACATACTTTGCCCAATATCAGAGATTTGGGGGAATACAGAGAACTGTGTGTTTTACCTATTAACCTAGTTGAAGTAAAAGGTTTTAAAATCCCTGAGACAACGTGTTTTACCCGACTCCCCTGGGTTTTCTTGGTCATCTCTGGAATGAAATTTGGAGAAATTTTTCTTAACCTAATATTTATCTCTCCACCTGAGGAAAATCTTCCGAAGTTCACACTATGAATGATGGCATAACAGGTCCAGTGTAGGAGCAACAGCATGTTCTCCCAGTGCACAATGATCCAGCCAGAGTTGTGTCTCTATAAAAGCCTAGGAGGCAGTTTCTCCCCTGGTTATCCACTAATATTGTTGTTTACACTTGAATCCACATACTGCAATTCATGGCTAGAATTTTTTTGATGTTGATCTGGTAAGTTAAATTAATAAGAAAGACTTGGGCACCTATCTATGCAATTCTACATACAATAGAATGTATTACTGTCCTTGTTCCCTTGGGAATACATTAGGAACACTACTTAATACCTTCTCTATAATAACAATGTTAGACTCTTCAGTGCTAATAGACAAAGGCCAATCTCCACAAACTTCCTGCTGTTTTCTTTTTCTTTCTTTCTTTTTTTTTTAAACTGGAGAAAGAAACACATATATGAGACTAAATCAGGGAGTGCTTGTACAGCTGAGCTCAATACTCAATATCTAATGAGATGTTTTATAAAAGAGGGAATGTCTGGGCCATGACAAAGTCACCAGGAATGTTAGCCAGTAAGCTCCTGTTTATATTAATGAATTTCCCAAGTGTTACACTATACTTACTATGTAGAGTATTATTCATAATGTATGTAATATGTATACATGTGTATCTATGTAGACCACTACAATGATTTTAAGCATTTTACTTGGAAATAGAGAAAAAAAGAGGAATAAGTTAAGACTCTCTAAATTAGTCATCATTGAGCCTTCTTCTATATGTAAGCTTCCCAAATTTGTATTAAAAATGGCCAACGGTCAGAACATTCTCCACAGTAGAGTGGAGAGTGGGATATGACTTTCTCACGTACTCTGGTGCCTCACATTTGACCATGTCCCCTGGAGGGGGAGACCTGGTGGCACTCAGAGGAAGGACAGCAGGTTACCAAGAAGAGACTTGATACCCTATGAGCATATACAGGGGGAGGAGGTCCCCCTCAGGAACAGTCATAGGGGAGGGGAATAAGAGGAAAATGGGAGGGAGGGAAGAATGGGAGGATACAAGGGATGGGATAACCATTGAGATGTAACAAGAATAAATTAATAAAAAAAATTATTATTAAAAAAATGTAAGTCTGCAATGATACATTTCTCTCTTATGTAATTTCCTTGAAGTTACTAAGTAATTCAGTTTCATGTGATAATCGGCCAAGCATCCAGAGTTGAAGCCAAACTATCTGTCCATCCAGTCTGGTGATTAGCTATGCCTACAGTAGCATGTTCCTCTTTGAAGAGGGAACTTCAGGCTCATATGCGGTGGAAAAAACGCTGAATCACAGGCACGGTTGTAGGAATGCAGCTTGGTTTGACATGGAGCCAGCAGGCAGTTTCCATTCACTGAGGAAAGAGCAAACACCCCTTGAGAGTTACATGTGAAAGTTATGCAATGATAAGATCCAAGTTATTTCAAGTCATCTTTGCCAAGCAAGCCTAAGGGAAATCTCCTTGGCTGAAGGTGAAGCTACTGCCCCTCCCCACACGTACACCGCCTCCTACGTCCTCAGACACTCTGGCTCCTTGTCTCACCAAGTCTTCTTTCAGCTCTTCCTCCCGTGAATCCCTGGACCACGTCAGGATCCAGCCTCTCAGGTTCCAGCACCACTGAGTCATGATTTCCAGTGCCAATCACAATAAAACAGGGAAGACTGAAAATGACAAATTAGCAATAGGAAATGAATTTCGTATGAGAGTCTTGCTCTCTCTCCCACAGGCACCATATTTAAAGTTTAAAGTCATGGATTGTTTTGACTACTTGATACTCTTAACATTATTACAAAGCAGGTTAAGATGGGTATCTACTTACCCAAGTTCACACAACTGATAAAAATAAAATATATATCAATTTAACTCTAAAATGCATACTTTGCTCTGCCTTGATATATAAGTGAATATCTGAACCTCGGATAGGACTTTTAAGTGAGAAATAGGTAGTAGTGTTAAACATCTTTACGGAGAGCATTTTCTAATATGATGTGCTAATAATCTCTTCTAAAAGAAAGAATTACTAATTAAATGTACTTATTAGATAGGAATAATTTTTTGGCTCTATGTACAGTTTTCTATTGTTTTACATTTTTCTCCTTAATCTAAAAATGTCTTAAGTTTCAGAATGGAGCCATTTAACATCAAGTTCTAAATTACAATGAAGATACAAAATATAGTGGGAATCAGATAAATATTTCTAGGCACAATTTTTTGCCATGGTGTTCAATTATTCTTTAAAGAAATATTATCAACTGACAATGGGGAAACCTTTATATTTTACTTTTATAGTATTTATATAACATGCTCTTGTATAAGTGTTAATGCTTCATGTTAATTGATGCATGGGAATACTAACTGTAAAATTTGCCAGTAAACACTGAGCCACGGGAAGTAGGAATTTAAAAAATGCAGAGCCAAGGAGAGTTATGAGAAACAGATGGATGCTCTAATTTCACTAATTTCATTTTTAAAAAGAAATAGAAATAAAATAGAACGGAGATGGGAGAGTGGGAGCATAGGACTAACAGGTGGCCCAGCAGCCTTCCCAGTCTGGCGTGAATATACTGAACACACAAAGATTGGCGTGAATATTCCACTGGAAGTGACATCACCTACTCTCAGCAGTTAACAACAAATGCCATCCTTTGAAATCCTCTTCTCAGTTAAGCAGGAGCTGATCACCCCAACATAAATACTTAGCCATGGTGATTTGAAGTCAGCCAAGTTACAAGACCATTTTAGTGTCAAAGCAAGAGTTATGCGTTTCCTATGAGTGGGAAAGATGTATGGTTTGTCTGGAAGACTGGATGATGGCGTTCTGAAACGCATAAACTAAGAGTTCTGTCTTTCTCCTGTCCCAACCGCTGGCTGTCCTGGCCTACTTCTGTTTCACATGGTCACTTGGAGCTGATGAGTACGGGGAGGCCAGACTTTCTTCGCTGCTGGTGTTCCTCTGTGCTTCGAGGGAAAGAACTTCATGGTTAACACCCTGGCGAGGTAGAGTCCAGCCAATGAGTCAAGGACTTCAAATTTCGAGTCTGATGATGTCTAGTCAGTGTGGAACCTTGAATATGAAAAAAAAAACCCTCTTTAGAGTTTAGCTTCTTTATCTGTAAAAAACAAAACAAGTAAATGTTATAAACTATAAAGCCATACACAAATATGAAACATTTGTCACTTTTTGCCCTTGCAATTGAACTTTCCAGGCTACTTATCACTTATTTTATTTCTTCTTGGACTCTCTCCCCGATACACCACACACACACACACACACACACACACACACACACACTTTAGTCTACGATAGGAAATGAATAATAAAGTAACTGGGTTTTGTGAGTGTTTATTTTTGGTCTGTGTTCACTTGTCTGAAGAAACTGGCTATGTTTGGACATTTTGGGGTAGTCCATTTGTCTTCCACAGGAAACCATCTGATAGCTTTCTGACGTCAGAGAGCCCTGGGGGAAGTGTTGCTGCATTCTCTACGTGTGGTGGGCTATTTTCAGGTGTCCTTTACTATGGGCTCGCCTTTGGAGGGTTTTGGAACAGTATCCACCATGGCTGTTACTCTTTCTGTCACGTGACCTGGTCTCAGGCTGGCCCGGCTCTCTAAAGATAGAAGGGTGGACTGGGTATGAAGAGGAGCCATGCTCTCATACACCAGACCAGGGAGCCCCATCACAAGGGTTTTCCTCATAGCTGTTCTAATCCTGCTTCCTTCTGCCATTACACCTTTCCCTGACCTTGTCTGCTTGAGATCAATAAAGAAGAAGGGAAGTTCCTTGAAATTAGATAGACTGTTCCTCCATAAAACTTGGAACATGCAGTTGTATGACTCTCAAATTTAGCCTTACAGCAATACATGCATTTGTGCATCCTTAGCTGCGAGATGTCTCTGTGACAATATCTGTACCAGTCACCAAGTGACAAGGTATTTAAGAAGAGGATAAACACTTTTCATATCCAAATCTATGACCACATCTTTATATCATGCCATAAGTATCATTTTCTTTTAGTATAGAATAGTTATCACCACTCTGTAAATAACCTACAAGTTAATAATTAATATATATATATATGCTGTCTATAATAAATATATCTTAGATTCTTTTAAGTATCGAGGAGCATAAAAATAATACATTATCAAGTGCTTTTATACGACTTTCTCAAATTTTGGTGCAAAATAGATGAAATCAAGCGAGCTCGGGGTATTATGGCTGTAGATATTGGTGCTAAACAGTATGACAAAGAACTCACAGATTAAGTGGACCCTGACTGCTAGAAACATTATTCCTCACTGTCGCTCTAGACTCAGGCTTATTACCTGGGCTCAAAACTGGACATAAGAGTGATTCAAATGTGAGGTGAAAGTTCATCTAGAGTGGATGTCCAAACTCTACCTGGTACTCTTCTCTTACAGAGTGTCACTTCAGCTGAGAGATGTCACTGCCCATCACATCACGGAAGGGAGGCTCAACACTGTTTTGCAGCAGGAAGGGCTCAGCCATTGTATGTGATTCTTATTTGTAGTGAGGAGGGTTCTCGGGGTTCTTCTTCCCTCTCTTCAGTAAGAGTCTCCTGCCAAGGGGAAACTTTTCATCTTGAAATAAGTCATAAAACCTCTTGCCTTGTGTCACAAATCTGCCCCCGGGAATCCCCCATGTCAGAGGCCGTTATCAAAGGTAAAAGGCTACCTCTTGACGTCTCTGTTTCTTAACCTTGTGCTGACCAGCTGCTGACACACTCTGAAATTTGATTCTTTTTACAGTGACCACCCTTTGATCTTGCTGGTCTTTTTATTTTTTCACATTAGATTGTATTTGTGAGAAGCAAGGAGCTGACATGGCATACATGGAAGTCAGAGGGCAACTTGCAGGGGCTAAGTTTTCTCCTTCTACTATGTCGGTCGAAGAGAGCAGGTTAGATGACAAGCAACTCTATTGGCTAAGCCCTCTTACTAGTTTGATACCTCTAACTTACTTCAGTCCATCTTCTGTTTTCCCAGATCCCATTGTGTTTACCCATGACATAGTGCTTAGCACACCCTAGTATAGTCATCATGTATGCATATATATACATGTATATACATATATATATATACACACATATATATATGAAAATCACTTAACACTCAAAGTCAACCCAAGGCTATCTCATAAAGAATAGTTAGTAAACATTGGATGGATGGATGGATGGATGGATGGATGGATGGATGGACATTTTTATTAATACTAGGTCATCACAGAGCAGCAGCCAGACCAGATTTGATTTCCATGACTTGAGCTGCAGGTACTATGATGATGCCCGTTCCACCTGTACTCACCAACATATCTAACCGTAAACGCGTCACTCTCTTCTTCCCTATGAGATTATGACAGCTGAGAGAAGCTGTCGAAAGGAAACCAGCAGTGTGTGTGCTCACCATGTTGCCTAAGCCCGCCACATAAACAGTGTGACTCACATTCATCGTGTCCCTGCTAGAAGCTCAGAAGTACCCTGCCTGTGGTTTATAGTTAGCAGGAACTTAGTAGATGCCCCGTAGGCCTTGAGTGATTACCGTGCGTCTGTTTCCTAACGTGGATCGAGCTATGCAACAACATAAGCTTTGCTACAAAACCAAGAGGGATAGCAATAACTCACTCATACAATGGGCATGCCTCCCAGGCAATTCTTGAGCTTGTAATTGTAGTATTGCTCATCCTTTCCTTTCACCTGCCATGATGCACTGTCCTTGGCCTTTAACAATGCCTTTGGCTTAAGCTGGAAACCTCTCAGGGAAAAGAACTATGCTCTATCTCTAGCTACACCGTGTCTGCCATTATATACCTAGGAGAGCAGTCAATGAATAAGTTAAAGACTATGTTGATTGCCTGATTTCATTTTCCACTAACAGAACACCACAGACAGGGTCATTTGTAAACAATGGAAACTTATTTGGATTATGGTCCTAGAAACTAGGAAGTCCAAGTCTGAAGAGTCACTTCTAGGAGAACTTTCGTTCTTCCACAAACATCATTACTTATTATTGACTTTTCCTGTAACCAAATACAAATCTTGGACCCATACAATGGAAAGAGAGAACCAGCTCCTCCAAGTGCAAATGTCCTACACACACAGAGAGAGAGAGACACACACAAATAAACAAATAAATTTTTGAAAAAAAGAAAAAAATAAAGTGAAGTTCATATTTGTGCCCACAAAATTAGTTTTCATTTAATTTTCACAAATACCTTGAAGAAATACGGCTAAATCTATTCGCTTTATATTTACGGAAATTAAGGCATACAGAGGTGAAAAGGCTTGCCAAGTTTACAGGCACCAAGAGGCAGAGCTGAGATGAGACCCCAGGTGTGACAGTTAATACTGATTATCGACCTGACAAAATCTAGAGTCACCTAGAAGATAAGTTTCTGGTAATTAAGGTCATAATAGCCGTCCTCATTATAAGGGCATCATTCCATGGGCTGGAATCCCAGGCCAAGTGGAGCACCAGCATTCATCTCTCTCTGCTTCCTGACTATGGAATACAGGTGGCTGGCTGCCTCTCATCCCTGTCACTGTGACTTCCTCTCCCTGATGGATGGACTGTTTGCTGGAAGTGTGAGCCAAATATTTTGCCACATGTCCTGGTTAGGGATCTACTGCTGTGATGAAACGCCATGAGCAAAATGCAAATTTGGGAAGAGAGGCTCACACTTCCATATCACTGTTCGTCATCTAAGGAAGTCAGGACAGGAGCTCTAGTCCTTGTGTGCTATATCTGGCTTTGAATTATCGGACAGTTGTACAAAACAAATACGATAATTATTGAACTGTTCATTTTGAATTTAAAAGAACATTATGGTTTTTAGATAAGGATTGAAAATGCTATCCAAAGGTACCAAATGACCCTGTATTGAGGCAAATGAGTAATACCTAAAATGACAAATTAAAACATAACTTTTAAGACACAGAGTTTAGTTTTCTGACAGTGCCTCTTCCCCTCTCTTATTTCCTGGCCATGAGGTGAAATGTTGTCATATGATCCTACCATAATGTGTTTATTGCCATAAATTCAAAATCAACAGGGCCATCTGGCTATAGATTGAAAACTCCAAAATTCTGAGCTAAAAATTACCTCTTTTTTGAAGATCATCATCTTCAGTATTTTGTCACAGTAGCAGAAACTAACATCACACATTGCTGACTGATAAATGAGTAATGTGAAAAGGGAAGGATTGTGCTTTCTTCATCCTTTGACATGGAAAAGACACCATAGATTAAATGACTATAATTCAGCAATGACTTCTATTTTTCCTAGACTGCACTTCTGAGTATACTTTGAAAGTATCCTAGATTAAATATTATATAACAATTATCGCCTCTAGAGAATCTGACCATCTGGGCCCCACATCTTTTTAGAGGAAATCTAAGTACAGTTGCCCATGCCAAACATGGTGATTAAAAGCACTGAGGGAGACAAAAGAAGAAAAATACCAGAATTTCCAAGTAATTAGTCACAAACTTGAGGAGACTAATTTCACATCAAAGGACATAAATGCATTGTTATTCCTATTTTTTAACTATAAGAAATAGTTTTTGCAAACATGTTCTTCCTTTCTTTGAATGGTTGATGGGCCACCCATGTTCCACAAATGTGGCCGTGCAAGTAGCCTTGTAGAATCAACTGCTTCCTAGTACCTCTGAGTCCTAGTGAGGACTCCTCAAAGAACCACACAAGCAAACCTCTGAGTCTTTAGGATCAACTCTAGCAAATTATATGACATCAACCACCCTTTGTGGTGTCAACACCTTACTACATATGAAACAGCCCCATTTCCTATATTTATTAACAAAATAATAAGTTGAATCTAGTTGGCACAGAGACTGATGGTCCCACTCGGGAAATCTCCAAAGCACATGATGTTAGTATGTTGCAAAGATGGGAACATGCCAAGAGATTTACTGCTGCCATATTTGTCTGCATAGGCTCAGCCACACACTCTTTGTCAAATTCCCATCAAGAGAAGGTTTTCTTCATACAGGAAAACAAATGTCTTGTCTGTGCTATTAGAAGAATCTGAAACTGGAATATTTGAAGGTCAAAGAGGATTATGCTCCTAGTCAAGAAGTATTCAGCAAGCAGAAATTTCAAACTCAATGATGGGAAGTGTGGGAAGTGTATATGGAGACTGAGGAACCACAGTACTGTTTCCAGAAAGTGTCTGCTGTGAATATGTGGTGACTCTCTCTTTAAGTACTCTTGCTCTGGTGTCTCTGTCCCTCCACCTCTCTGCACCTTCCTTTTAAATCTTTGTGGTTTCTCTTGCCTCGTCCATTCCTAAAACACTCCTATTCATGGACACTGGGGTCATGATCTTTTTTCTTCTTGTGCAGTCACTCTAAGATCATTCGTTATTACCTGACAGATGACAAATCTAAACATACCTCAAGATGAAAATTGTGTAGATGGCAGATGTATCTGTCTAGTTTCCCACTGCTCATCCCCATTTAGAAATCTCATGACTCATCATATCCAAAACTGAATTCATTTAATGCCCATTAAAATAATACCTCCTTTTATTTATTTCTCTTTTTTTGCACAATCTATGCAACAGCTCACTCGTTATTTCTCTTTCTTAAACACTGTGATTCCTTCTTCTGCATCACAGTCTTGAATAAATAATATTGCTACATTGTTTTCTGTTTTTAATGATGTTGCCTAAATTACTACAGCAATGACTTCCACTCTTGCTTTTTCCTACTCATTCTCCATAGACTATGGCCACCATGTTTTTCTGAAAGAGATAAAGACAGGGAGAAATAGAGATGAAAAGTGAAAAAAAAAAAAGATGGACAGAATGAAGATTTCATTGCAATAGACACTCTGTGGTCATGGTATGTATTTTCACTGCTTTCAGCTAAGTCTAGATCCCTAGTTTATCTGGTGCTATTGTGCTGACTTTTCTTCATCCCCTATCATACTATCAGTCTCTATTATAGCACAAAATTACCCTTGGGTTCTTACATGATATTCTTTCACCTCTAGATCTTGGAGTAAGCTACTTGGCTTCAAATACTTTTACAATTGTGTCCATAGCCTTCACTTGGCTCCCTGCTCCTTATCTTTAATATTTCTGCTGCCCATCCTCCCCAGGAGTCTAAGTTGAGTGCTATCCTATGTGCTTTCAGTGTGCCTTATAATTGCCCCCTAAGACAGTGTAGAGAGAAACACCACATATGTAAAATAAGTCATTGCCATAGGAGTCTTCATACAAGGACAGTGTCATAAGCAGGTAATAAATGAGATGGATATTTGCAAAGAAAGTATGTTTGAAATATTTTAGCCATGGAACATATTGTCTGTTCAATTGCTTACCACCCAAATTACCAGTCGTTCATAACATAAACTTTTTCTGGCAACAGGGCTCCTACGAGATGTCTCCCCAACCTCCACATAAACTTCCCACACCATTGTTGAGTTCAAAAGTTGTGCTGACTAATACCTCTTGGCTAGCAACACAATACTCCCTGACTCTCAAATTGTGTTGAGGAGTTAACATTCAGAAGGCAAGATAACTCTTCTTGTATATTTAACTGGCATCGTAAGAAATGACCACATGATCAAAGTGCCTCAGCAAGACCAAAACTTGACTTCTATAGAAAGATGCACAGCAATAGTGAGTATTGACCAGTGTGTATGGGGTGGCAGGGTTTGGCAAGAAGCTGACATTTGGCAGCGAGGTGAAGCTCAGGAGGCTAGAACTGTACATTCTATGAACTAGAAACAAGAAACTTACATGGGGGAGCAGTTATTAAGTGGCATTCTCTTGAGATGGAGTCATCCTTGCTCAGGTGATCAGCTAAACTTGACAATATCCTTCTCTCAATATTTATAGAAAGCTAAAAAAAAAAAAAAAAAAGAATATTCAGGCTTAGAGACCTACTACTTCAAATCAATGGTTCAATTCATTAGTAACTAAGTAAATTGTAAATTATTCCTTCTATCTAACACACCCACTGTTTCTTCTTCCCATATAATAAAAGCTTTTTTATTGTTTTAACTTTTGAAATTATAACATAATTGCAGTATTCTCTTCCATTTCACCCTCCAAACCTTTCTCTCTGCTCTTCTTCAAATTCATGGCCTGTTTTCTCATTAACAGCTATTTCTTGCACATATGTGTATGGATTCTCACACACACACACACACACACACACACACACACACACACACACACACTCCTAAATATAACCTGCTCATCCTGCTCAACCTGCTCAGCCCATATAATGTTACTTGTATGTATGCTATTCAGGGCTGACCATTTGTTACTGGGTGATCAGTTGTTTGCTCTTCCCTGGGGAAGTCCACCTGTCCTACTCCTACCTTTCTTCATTTAGTTGCCTTTTGTTCTATGTGTAGCACTGGGTCTTGTGGGTTTTTCATAATCTACTTTAGTATGTATATTGGTGTTGTCCTGACTCAACTCACATTTTGGCAGTCATTTTGGTGAGACTTTGTGGGTGTAGCTTTTGACCTTACTAGAAAACACATCTCACAGCAAAATCCCTGTTCCTCTGGCTCATACACTCTTTCCACCCCGCTCTCCCACAAAGGCCACTTACAGTGAGGGAGTGTTCTGTAACTGTATCCACTGGGACTGGTCTCTACAACTCTGCATTTTGATTGGCTGTGGTTTTCTGTAGTTGTCTGTGTCTGTTTCTTGATGAGAAGTGAAGACCACATTTATCTGTGGGTGTAAGTACAAATGTTTGTAGATTGTTCTTAGAGGCTCTGCTGGTCTAGTAAGTTAATAGTTGTAGATTCCCCTCCAGTAACCATGACATCACTAGCACTGAGTGGTTGCCAAGGCATCCTTTCTCTTTTGTTGAGCAGCTCTTAAATCCAATTAGAAAGCTGCTAGATACTGCCGCTATGGAAATCAATGTGGAGAATTCCCAAAAAGCTAAAAACAAATCCACATATAACCTTAGCTGTACCACTCCTTGGCGTACACCTAAAGGACTTGACACCCTACTCCACAGGTACTTGCTTAACCATGGCCATTGCTGTTCTGTCCACAAAAACGAAAAGAAACTAAATGTCCTACAACTGATGAAAGGAGAATGGAAAGTGTGACCCATATAAACACCATGGAATAGTGTTCAACTACAAAGAAAAACTAAATCATAAACTTTGTGGATAAGTGGATGGGACTAAAAAAAGATATTGAATGAGGTGACCCAGACGCAGAAAGACAAATGAATTCTCATTTTTTATCTTGTTTTGTATCCCAGGTTGTCATTGTCTATAATAAGTGTTCTCTCTCCCTCTCTCTCCCTCTCTCTCTCCCTCTCTCTCTCTCTCTCTCTCTCTCACTCACTTTCATGTTCTTTCTCCCATTAGAGCTCACTATAATATGCCCAATATATGTCCCTGTGTGTATGTGTATACATTTCAAACATATACATGCAATTTTATATTATATACTTATATTTACATAATCTAAATATACATTTAAGGTCTAAATATATTTAAATATACTATCTCTTTAGATATTTATGTGTTTTAAATTTACTCAGATCAATCTCCATCTGAATTAATTTCTTGTCAGTATCAAGCCAACAGCACAGGATACTTGTTCAGATGGACACATTTATAAAACTATGGCAAAATTCAAACTGCCAATTGGGAAAGCAAGAGGAGGTAGGTGTTCTATAGCGCCATCCAGAGGACAGAATGAAATGGTCCTCTAGCCTGGTAGAGAGAGTCTAACAAGGTATCAATGATCCTGCGTGTCTTAAATAATGTGTGGTATTAAAGAACTATCAAATGTTGCTCTCTCTCATTGCTTGCCAACGAGAACTAAGTAACAGAAAGAGCAAGAATGGCTGAGGAAGTAAGTTACCACCCCTTGGACTTATGTTGAGATTCAAAGAACCTCAAGCATGTTCAAACCTATTGTGTTAGTTTCTCAACAGAATAATAACTTGGAAGCCTGTCATTGATGTCCATTAATATTGTAGGTTTAAAATCCAGAATTAATTGAATTAGATAGAAGCTACTTGCAGATGGCTTTCTTAAAAAAAAAAAAATACTTTTTTGCGAGTCCAGGACAGCCAAGGCTAATACAGAGAGACCCTGTCTCGAAAAAACAACCAACCAACCAAACAAACAACAACCTTTTTTGCTTTCCCGATATCATGAAATAAAACTTTTTAAGCCCAGCTTTCAGGCTTTTTTCTCAAGAAGCATCCTAAAAGTTGACAGGCAATTCATTTTTGAAATTGACCTTGTATCTTCAGAATGTTAACTTTCATTCATAATGATGCTACTGAGAGTGTTCTGTCATGGGCTGGCAAGCATTAGCACCCTAGAGTGAGCCTTGACATACACATAAGCGGACAACTTTTTTTTTCTTTTTTTTTTCCCACCAGAACATCACATATTCTGTCAAAGATTTCCAGCCAAATCATTCTGAGGTCTAAGCCACTTCTACTCAAGTAGATGATGACTTCTAGGGCACAGAGTCTTATTCAGAGGGTAAATGAAGAGGAAGAGAAAGAAATATCAATGCTGGAACTGTCCTGTTAATGATGAAGTCATTTTGCTGTTCAGATGTTGGTTTAGTGCTTCTTTAGTCAAATTTCTAAGATTCAGCCCACAAGACCCCAGTCAGTGGGCTTAGAACTAATGGCACAGCAAATACTGTCAGGGCCACGGCTCTTTTAAATCTGCACCCTAGTGGGCAGGAGAGATGGCTCAGAGGTTAAGAACACTGACTGCTCTTCCAGAGGTCCTGAGTCCAATTCCCAGCAACCACATGGTGGCTCACAACCATCTATAATGTGATCTGATGCCCTCCTGCAGAGCACTGTATACATAATAATAAATAAATAAATTTAAATCTGCACCGTGGTGAGGGTTCTCTGCTTGGAGAAAATGGAGTAATGTTTTCTGGGTTTATCTTTCTTTCCGGTTTATAATTTGATTATTTCCTGTGAAGATCGTTCTCACGTGACCCCTGAAAAGACAGCTGGATTCAATTCACCTTCCCTCTCCCCTCATAGTTTAGATCTCTGGAGACTATTGAGAAAGGAGTGCACACATTTTCAGCTACACTACAAACCATTGCTATGCTGCAAGCAGGCCTGGAGGCAAGTTCTAAATCAACTCAAAGGGTGCTTTGGCCTGACTTTGTGAAAATGGTGGCCTCTTTCTAGAGGGGAGAGAAGCCAGAGTTGGGTGTGGCTTTAGCAAATTTCACTGTGCTTGCATCATGTCTGAAGGGTAGGAATTATTTTTAGAATTTGTTTTCCATGTTCTGAGAAGATCTCTTCCCTTTTCTTAAGCCTTTTTAATGGAAAACAAACAAACAATAACAACAAAACAACAAGTGCCCTGTAACAATAAAGCATAAAGGCAGCCCCAGAAGACCTGAGACAAGATAACATGGGCTCCAGTTTTTACAGGAATCTTGTAAAAAGCCTTATAAATGTGGGTGTGTACTTTTGAAGATAGAGTATAGGAGGAAAGAAGATGAGGGAATGCAGAGAACTTTACTTTCTCTGCTGATTATTAGCAAGCCTGGGAGAGAGGCAACTATGAGGAAAGACCTAGAAACATGGAAGCTCTGCCTGGCTCTCATCTCCATCTTTGGCTGCTATGTTCATGAATGTGATAAGCCAGGAACACGTAAGTTTTAGACTGATAATATTCAACTCATGAGACACACCAATGGTCAAAACTAATGGTATGACCCTGCCTAACACAAAACAACTGGAAATGAAGAAAAAGTATTCTTCTAAAACGTGTACACTGACGCTCTTCTTAGTAGACCTCATCAGATTTCTGGATGCTTTTGTTGTTGTTGTTCTGTTTTTGCTGGAAGTTTTACTGGTGGTAGGCTTTGGGTTTTGGGTTTTTCACCCCTAATAAGAATCTAATGAGATATTGCTTTGAGGATAACCAGGACTCAGCCCACATGGCCTCTAGGCTGAAAGCTACAAATCTTGGCCAGTCTAGATCAGCTGCCAAGGTAAAAGATATGAACCACAGGGATATGGGGACAGATAAGAGGAAAGGACATATCTCCATATCAAGGTTGGAATCTTCTAAGGTTTTGACTTCAGACAGGAAATTATAGCTGTGACCTTTTTTGATAAATGCTAAAGATTAACAACAACAACAAAAAGGAGTCCATTTTAATCAACTATTAGAGGAAAGGTTGAATTATCACCACATTCTCTCTAGAGAAGGTACCACAGTGCATTGTCAGAGTAAAAGCTGCACAGAGTATCCAGCCATAGATGTGCAGGCAATCTTGTTTTAAATAGTGCAGGACCGTTTTTCAGTCCGTTTGTAAGAGATGTATTAGTTCTTTTTCATGTTGCCATGATGGGTCCCTGGTCAGAAAGAAGTGTAAGGGAAGAAGGGGTTACCCTGACTCAGAATTTAAAGAGATATAGTCCATCATGATGGAGAAGGCATGGTAGCAGGGGTGCAAGGTGATTGGCCACACTGGATCCACCATCAAGATAGCATGGCCATACAGTGGGGACATTCTATAAAACGTCAAAGCAGGTTTCAGTGACCCACTTCCTCTGTCTCCTAAAGTTTCCACAATCTTCTAAAACAGTGCTACCTGCCAGGGACCAAGTGTTCAAACACACAAACCTGTGGGTGGCATTTTACATTCAAATCTCAAGAGACACCTAAAAATAGGAAGAAGAAAAAAAAGAGCACAAAAACATAGCTGTTACCTCATCCATTGGCACCAGTTTCTATAGAATACTCATTAGTTGTCTTAGAGTAATATGGCGTTCTAGCTACTACTCTGCTTGCTCTACATATATTATCCAAGTAATTCTCTTCATCGGCAAAAAGGCATGGGCTTAGTTCTTGGCAGAGCCAGTAATGCAAGAAAAACACAGGTCTCCTTCTTAAGGTTTTCACTCTCATTAATAAAAGAATTTAAGAATGGGTTCAAAGCATGAAGATAATTTTATTAAAGCAGAAGAAGAAAAAGAAAACACCCTAGGAGCCGGCTGTGGTGGCGCACGCCTTTAATCCCAGCACTAGGGAGGCAGAGGCAGGCGGATCGCTGTGAGTTCGAGGCCAGCCTGGTCTACAAAGTGAGTCCAAGACAGCCAAGGATACGCAGAGAAACCCTGTGTCGTAAAACCAAAAACCAACCAAACAAACAAAAAAAGAAAACACCCTAGGACAAACAAAGTGTGCATGTCAGCAGTTCCCCCCAGAGGAGTGAAATGAGGAGCGAAGGGAAAAGCCAGGCCATTTGACTGAAGCTGGCTCAGAGGTCAGCCACATGGGGGAAGGGAAAGGAAACTTTGGAGATAGAATGAAGAAGCCCAGAGTACCAGAATAAGTTACTTGAGTGCTGGCTGACATATGAAAGAAAGAGACAGAACGAAGAAAAGTTAGACAATTCTGAGTTTCAGAAAAGTGGACAGACCCAACAAACGTCGTGGCATCTTATAGGGACTGCTCTAGGGGGCAAGAACTCTGAGAAGGAAAAGTGTATTATCTCACTAAAGGACGAATTATTTCTCCTATCTCTTTAGTATGACTTAACACACACACCCCCTCGCCTTCAGAATAGAGTAGACCTTAATCAGGCTTTTGGCCCCGCTCAGTGTTAGGTGTCCACACAGGCCAGAGGTTTCATCCTCTTGAGCAGAGGAAATAGTCTTCCCTTAATGGATGAATGAGGATGAGGATGTTGAGACTGCTTTTCATGCAAGGTAAATTAAAGTATATAAATGTAGGTTCATTGGAAGCAGCTCTTGGCTGTCATGAAAGGAGGGAGGGAAGAGAGAGAGAGGAGGGGAAAAAAAAAAAAGCAAAAGCAGCAAATGTCCAGATTATACAGCAAAGGGGAAGGAAGAGCTCTGCCCTGGAAAGTTCAGGGTAGAGGGGAGGGTATGCCAGCCATGTCCTGCAGCAGATAGGGACTGAGGAGTGCTGGCTGGGAGAACCTGGAGCTGTTTGTCCCGGGTCTGAAGCACACCGCGCAGAACCCAGCATTTAATATGTGTAAACGCCTTCTTTTCCTATGTCCTCTTCCCTGCTCTGCTTGGCTATTTTACTGGCTTCTCCCACTACTTGGACGCTTGGACGTGCAAAGCACGGGATAATAACGCTTCTCCTTTTGGTGTGCCTACATACCAAAGCCTCCCTCTCCTGTCTGCAGAGCTGCCACCACTGTGATCGCTAGGTTGCTCACTCTGTTTGTTTTTGTGCGGCACCGTGTCTTCCATCGTGAGCAGGGTGTAACTTTAGATTTATGTCAATGAAAGCACGAGCTTCTGTGGGTTATTGCAAGTCTGTCATCACTCCTGGAAATGTCCTTTTCCCCAAAGTCAGCAGCAGGTCTGAACTGACGAAGAGGGAGTCTCCTCCTGTGCAGGCAGTTTTCAGGCTACCGTTGGGTCATTCTGAATTGATTCCTGCGTGCTTCCACTGCAAGCCTCCTGATTTTCAAGATGGGTCCAAATTACACAGTGAGAAGTTAAGGTTTTGGCACAGATCGAGTGGGTTAATTACTCTGCTAAAGAACAAGCCAGTCCATCTTTTGTTTAAGGTGGCCAAGACTAAGTCCCTTCCACAGAGGGAGGGAAACCACTTCATTCCTTAAAAATCAATTAAGCTAAGCAAACAGAAACACAGATCCACTCCCGCCCCCAGACGCCCATGCTGTCTCCATTCCAATGTGCATTCAAAAATGCAAACATCTGAGAGGCTGGCCCCTCCTTCTGAGCACTGCTGCCTTCTGTTCCAACTGACAGAAAAAGCCCCTCTGACTGTTGTGCCTACCAGAGAGATTCCTCCTGGGTTGGCACAAGTAGTTTGCGTCACTGTTGCTCCCACACTGTTACATCATTAGGAAGTTTGACACCCCAGAGGGTTTTTATCTCAGACAGTTTCTCTGCCAATACTACTAGCTAAGGCTTTTTTAAAAACGAAACCAACCATCTGCTTCCCTGGTTGGTTGCATTCCGGAGCCACAGCTGCTCTCTCTTGTTAGCCAAGCAAAGCAGCGAGCTTGTTGACATGCCTGAAATTCTCTCAACTTCCTTAGCCTTTCTTTGGTAGCCAAATGAGGCCCCAGCTCTCTCTTACTCAAGGGAATACATGAGATCTGGTCTCTGGGCCCGGAATTAAGTGCCCAGATGATTCTAACACCGGCAGACTTAGCACCTGACACAGCCCAACTGGGAAACAATGGCAGCCAAGACACACTGCAAGGCTACAGTCATCTGAGTATGTAAAGCAAAGCACTGTGACTCTGAGCAAGGATGAGGATGGTCAGAGCTGGTTCTGGGCCTCTCTGGTCCTTCATCTCTTCCTTACCGGAATGTAGACTATCCTAAAAGTCCTAGCTGCTCCTGAATACCAAAGCATCCCACTCCTCCCCCTTTCCTGGCCTCCCCTGATGGTCATTCTTTTTTTTTTTTAATTCATTCATTCATATTACATCTCAATTCTTATCCCATCCTTTGTATCCTCCCATTCCTCCCTCCCTCCCGCTTTACTCTATTCCCTTCCCCTGTGACTGTGACTGAGGAGGACCTCCTCCCCCTGTATATGATCTGATGGTCATTCTTATAAGTAAGCCTGATTTCTTCTGCTGCTGCACCCCTGCCCTGCCTCTAGGAGGAAGAATTTCCTATTCATCATGGCAATGCCCTCATAGTCTAGCTCCTGAGCTGGATAATGTTGTAGTAAATGTAAAAAATATATCTAATACTGTTTACTATTAAATGAGCATATAATTATTATGATGATTATTATTAACCCGCTACCAATCAGTAAAAGACACAGATACATGATAGATTTTATATCTGCTTTATTTACCTGGGCAGAGCAGATTACTAAACCACCCCCATTATCTCTCTGTACCACCCCCACTCCCCTCATCCCTACCACCCCATGCCATGCCATCTGCTTTAATCAATTCTAGCTAGGCTACTTCCCATCCATAATCCTAAAATAATTCATTGCTAATGTTCTCTCCATCTATGCTGCTTTCCTCATTCCGTTCTGATCTGGCCATGTGCTTCTCTCCACCCTAAGCCACCGAGTCTCCTCCTTTTCCCTCCCAAGATTCTCGAACTTTGCTCACACCTTCGCTCTCTGCCCTGCGCCGGTGTGTAGGCATCTATTCAGCCAATCAGGGATAACTTGGAGACGAGGATTACACACATTATTTTGAGGTACATAAATGTCTGCTCATTGAAGGCAGCAAGCAGACCTGGGGGCGTGGAGGGCATAATTAGCAGTTAAATACAAAGCACCAGACCATGCCCCAACCGGATAAGTTTAAAATGGGGGCAAAGTATAACAGCCAGGAGGGCCTTGTAACAATAAAGACTGTAGGATTCTGGGAGAACCTGGTAGACAGTGTTTGGCTTTGATATATTAAATAGATACTTTCACCTGTTGTCCCAGGCTTGAGACCTAACAATATCTTCCTAAGATAAGAGAAATGATTAAACCACTTCATATGTTTTTTTTCCTTAATTTTAAAACATTTCTTAGTTTTTCAGCCTGGCTGTAAATTATATCGATTGAGCAATGTAATTTCAAAAGCCAAGACAAAAATCATATATTTAGCTATGCAAAGTTTAAAAGACACTTAGGTATACTTCTCTCAAGAAGCCTACACCCATGATTTCTAGCTGTCTTATCTATCTATCTCCGTATTTAAGCTTAAAGCAAGTATATTATCTCTTCTCTCTACTTAATAAACTTAAGTTTGATCTACTCTGACTTGTCTAAAAATTCCAATCTCCAAAGAAGTGGCAGAGTCCCACTTTTCCTGAGTGAAGGATCCTGAGGGGAAAGTGCAGCCCCTGGCAGCCATACAGACTACAGGCCTCCCTGCCACAGACTCTTAGAGCACCCCATTTGGCCCGTGATCTCGGATCTGGTTCTCTGACATCCCATTGGCTGTAGGGAAATCGTTAAGAGTGTCTTAGCTACTGTTCTTTTGCGGTGAAGAGACATCATGGCCAAGGCAGTTCTTATAAAAGGAAACATTTGATTTGGGGCTTGCTTACAGTTTCAGAGGCTAAGTCTATTATCATTACGATTAGGAGCATGGTGGCGTGCAGGCACGGCACTGGAGAAGTGACTGAGATCTCACACCCTGATCCACAATCAGAGAGAGGCACCCTTGGCTTGGGGCAGGCTTTTGAAATCTCAAAGGGAAGCCCCGGGGAAACACCTCCTCTAATAAGGCCACACCTCTGCGAGAAGCCCTTGCTAGTAGAAATCCACTGTGCTTAAACTGCTTGCTGTAACCTCTGCAGGAGGAGGCTGCTGTGTCTAGGCCACATCCTGTGAACTTTGAATTGTTGATCTTCCGGATTACCTACCACTGAGGGAAACAAAGGATCCCCAGCAGAGAGCTATTCAGAGGATTGTATTCTTTTCAGCCTGCCTGGAGGGCTAGGGAGGAAGTGAGTCCATACTGGTGCTTGTGTGTCTTTGCTATAAAAAACCGTGCTTGCTAAATAAAGTAGAGCCTTAGATCGGAATTCCTTGCCTTGGCTCAATTTTCTCACGTCTCTGACCTTTTTCATCTATCCACACCCCCTCTTTCAGAGAACCTGTTTGACTTGCCCTGTGGGATGGGACATGCCTCTTAATCCTGTTCAAATAGTTCCACTGCTTGGTGGCTAAACATATAAATCTATGAGCCTATGGGGACCATTCTCAGTCAAACCACCACATTCCACTCCCTGGGCCCCATAGACTTGTAGCCATATCATAATAAAAACCAGTAGGGCAAACCCCAAATTCTGCATCTCTTTTTGTCCAACGTCTAAGAAAATAGGTGACTCTTCCCTCCCAGCTTGGTTGGCTGAAATACACTTCTCTCTCGTACCAGTTTCACACCCTACCTGCAGCTCTTCTTGGCTGGGTATCTCCAACATCTTGGGATCTCCAAGGCAATCCTTCACCTTCACACAATGGCCTCGCTGAGCCTCCATCCAGTGCCTCCTCTGCCATAGGCCTGGCTTCACTGGCTTTCCTTAACCGTGGAGGAAGATTCCACTACTTCTTTGTGGTGTCATTCTTGACTCTAAAGCCAGAACCACAAGACTGAAGCTCCCAGGTTCTTTTGCTTGCTGAGGCTGGGACCTGGCCCCCTCCTTGAATTATATTTGCATATGCTTTGTGCTGTTTATGGATGCTTAAGTTTTCCTTCAATTACTTTCTACAAGTTGGAGGTTTAGCTGGATGCGTTCTTTCTCTGAGAGCACCACTCCCTTTATTCAATTTCACATTAGGTCTTTCTTTAAATATTTTATCTCTTTGAGAACAAGAATTGGCTCCAACTTTACATTTCTTAGTGCTCTTTTTCTCTTCAAATTTTACATTTTGTACTTCTCCTTGCCCACTTGTCCCTGTCACTGTGATTATTGGGGCAAGGGAAGAAAACCATGTTTTCTGCCAAATATCACGAGAGTAGTCTTCAATATTATTCCCCTCTGAAACTTCCTGAGCTGGGCCACCACTGTCCACATTGCCCTCAGCACTGTGCATTCCGAGCTCCCACTAGAATAGCTCATTAAAGCCCCATTTAAAGTAGTCACTCACTTTTCTACTCCAAAGTCCCAAAGTCTTTCAGAGTCCTCCAAACAACAGCATGGTCAGGCCTATTGTAGAAATACCCAACCCGGTACTAACTTCTGTCTCCATTGCTGTTCTATAAGCTGTTGAGAGCCACAGCTTGATTTTCCAGGCGTCAGACAAAGATGCTGAACCTACTGTGGTTCATGAAAGCCCTTTTGAAACATGAAAGCCCACCCCACTGTCATTCTTCCTCCAGCAAGACTACACCTCCTAACCCTTTAATCTTTTCAAATAGTGTCAAGCCCTGGTGACTAAGCATTCAAACATATGAGTTTATGGCGGCCATTCTTATTCAATCCACAACACATATAAATTTTATTCCAGAAAATAGCAGAATCCAAGAAGAGATATATGTTTGAAAGTTTTAAGCATCTAGGACTATGGAAAACAATAGGGGCTTTTGGGGGCTAGAAAGAATGCTCAATGGTTTTAACAGGCTTTGCTGCTCTTCAAAGGACTAGAGTTCAGTCCTTAGAACTCAGGTGAAGTAGCTGACAACCACTTATGATTCAAGCTCCAGGAGATTCTATGTCATAGTCTGGCCTGGTAAGTACCCACATGTAAAACCATATACTCTCACACAGACATACACATACATTTTTTTAATTATTATGATTATGGTGATAATGATGATCAGATTTAAGAATAGGTACTTGGAGTTTCTTGGAGGAGATGGCAAAAAAAAAAGTATAGGAGCATGGAAAGAAATATGTAGAAGGTGGGAGGGGGAAGTTTCTTTATGTAGATAAAGGGTCTTTTACATAAGAGCTATCTCAGAAAGCCCATTAAGAATATGGGAATAGTCTGGTGTTGCTGTTGCCTAGCCTGTAAATCAGTTTACTTTAGTTGGTAAGATTCTAGGGACAGAATACATGATAATTAATTTTTGTTTTGGAGAGTTTCTCTTTAGACAGACAGGGGAATTGCAGAGAAAATGCTTCCCTGTCTTTTGAGGGACAGAGAAAAGCAATGCAGGAGAGGGGGAGATCAGATGAGAGACCTTAGAGTTCAATGCCAAAATAGAAAATGCAATGAGGTTTTCTGAGTCCCTAAGTGGCCTAATTAAAAGAATATTTACCAATTCTAGTGTTTCAAGTCCTCCCCATCACCCCTAACTAACTCTGTGCTCTTCTAGGGGTGGGGGTTCTGCTACTGGACCTGGACCCTGGTAGGCCAACTAGTGAGAAATAACTGTGAAAATCAGTGAAAGGAGACTTGTTCAATATTGTCACATTTGCAAGAGGAATAGGTAAAGAGGTTCAGTTTTCTCAGTGTGGCTCAAAGTTGTAAGAGCCACCCACTGCAATTTCAAGATTCTCATTTGCTGGGACAAAGAACTGAACCCAGGGAAGACAGAGAGTGGGAGAAATAGAGACAGATAAGAGAGCACTTCTGAGGGTGGTGGTAGAGGCAGCAAGGCAGGGAGCAGTGAGGGGTGGCACATGGATCCATGTCTTGTTATTGATCATCTTCACAGCACCCTCCTTCTGAACTTGGAAAATGTGGCCTTTTCCCTGGAGCAGGGAGTTTCCAGTCATTCTGTGACCTAGCTTCATTCACATGCTAACCTGATGCCTCCCCTCCTCATCCTCCCTTCTCTCCTGCTCTACAGTGAGTGACCCATGTCTGCCTTTGGGGTCTTGACAAGCGGTTTAGGTTTAAATAGAAGGCAATCATTGGGAGAGAATGCACTTAGTCCTGCTGAGATTTGATATGCCACAATGGATGGGTACCTTCTTCTCAGAGAAGGGGGCGGGGGGGGGGGAGGGGATGAGAGGAGGAGATGAGGTTAGAACTGGGAGATGTTGGCGTTATGTTCTTGTGGACCCTGTACAGTTTACTCCTGTTCATTCAAATGTTGATTTGTCCACTCCACTCTCTGAATCAATCCTGACATTGCATTGTGATGTTTATTAGAAGTATCTTCAGTTTCAAGTTTGTGTAAGCATGTCACCATTTGTTCTCTGTGTTGTCAATAAAACAAACCAGCCAATGCTGAGCAGTAACAGAGAATGGGGCGGGGGGGGGGGGGGGGAAGGGGACATCCTGATGGAGTGAGGGCAGGAGAAAGAGAAAAGAGAGGATGGAGCCACGAGGGGAGACCAGAAAACATAAAGAGAAATGAACAGGGCCCAGGAGATGATTTAAAGGAAAGTACGATGTGGGAAATCGGAATGGGAAGAAACTACACTAGCATGGAGGGTTAGGACAGAGTAATTACTGCGCAGCACTGTGCTACAAACTGACTAAACAGATCCTGGTCTCTCTGTGTGGTTATTTGGGTAAACAGCTGGTTAAGGAGTAACCACTGATCTCACTAAAATAATAATTCAATATTAAATATTAATATTCATCCAACAAGGAGAAGAGGGAGGGGGCTGCGATCAGGCTGTAAAGTGATTAAATAAATTAATTAATGAAAATAGATAGGTAGATAGACAGACAGAATGCAAGAGGTATCCATACATAACTAAGCAGTCAGACCTGATGAAGGTTATAACCACACCATCATTACGTAATTGTCTTGTTCCTGTCTCTCCCATAGGTGGTCTGACAAGTTGTTATGACTGTGTGAAATCTCTTCCTGGGACACAAATTCCTCCTCTGACAAGTACCAGGCTTCATCCTGTCCCTTCTGCCAGCATAAGATTCCTGGGGAAATTCCCATTCTTTGAGAACTCGTTATTTCCATAGCCTGGTAGCCAACAGGAAGAACAAGAATGCCTGTTTTCAGACTATTTTCAGTCCTGCCAGGATGGTTAAATTTCTTCTTATGTAAGGGAGAGGAGGAGTTCATTGAGGAAAAAGCACACATTGGGAAAGAACAACCCAGCATACTTAAGAGGCACCCTATGGAAATTTGAATGTGGATTTTGATTTTTCCCAAGACTAACTTGGCTTTGATCGTTGGTCTGCCTTTGTGGGAAGAAATCCCCAACCTGAGAGGTTTAGCTGGTAACACCCTGTGATGCAGGTGCAGAGAGGCCAGCTGTCTTCTCTTCATGACCTCCTTTCTCATTGGCTTTCATTTCATGAAGACATTTGATCTTTTCTCTGCTGCAGTCTGGGGTGCTTCCTGGCTCTGTTTACATATTTTGTAAGGACTCATCAGGCACTGCCTAGATGTGCTGAGAGCTGAGCTAAGTTCTTGTGAATGAAAACGAAGGCGTCATCATCACAGAACACACCCCAGTGCATTCCTCTCCCCCAAGTGGCTTCCCAGGTATTGGCCTGTGCTAACAAGGAATGGGAAAGTTCTCAAGTAGAACTTTCCACACCCCGACTTTAAACTTCACAAGTTTGCTCAATCTCAAAGCCTAAAAGGGATGGGTTGTTGATAATCAATGTGTTCTCACTTGATACGGGAGATTCTTTCTTGCATTCCAAACATAGTTAGCCTGCATCTCTACCTTAGGGGAGAAGTTTGCAGGGAAAAAAAAAAAGACAGAACAAAATAAAACTATGTGTTCTTGCCCCCCCCCCACCACCAAAGGTTCCAAATGTATTTTTCAAATTCAAATTATAGGAGTAAAGTCCAGAGGGTCTAAGGGAAATAGAATTTGATGAAACTCTTTTGGCAAAGAAAAGGGCTGACGAAATCACCCCCTTGGGCTGCTCCCAAGATGACTATAGCTGGCTGAAGTCAGCAGTGCAGTTGCAGCAGCACTCACTCCAATGTCTAATCTTAAAAGGTACATTCCTGCAGTGATTTAAGATGCGAAAGAGTCAGTGGGAAACTACACGAAGATGGTGCATGACAAAGCCCGCACTATCCAAGTGACCCAGAAACCCAGCTCATAAATATCACCTCCAGATCTCATAAAATATAACATAAAACACCTATCCCTTATTTAATTTATTCCACAGAGTAAATTCCAGAGTCTGAGAAGGCTTTGCTGGGGGCGGGGGGGAGGCCTTCTTACTGTTGTAAGGCATGGATCTGAGTCCAAAGCGAGCCCACTGAGATGTCCAGCTTTTTCTATTGTAATATAAAGAATTAGACTAGGGGCAACTGGGTAATTGTAGAAGCCGAGACAAGTTATTAAGAAATTGTGCATTCCCAAGCATGGAAGCCAGTGGAGACCTAAGAAGCTGCCACTCTAATGGTCACACACATACCACCTACACTAGGGAGAGACCTTCTGGGCTGTTTCTCATGCAGCCTTTATTTTGTTGCATGTATCCCGGGTGATAGGGAAGATGTAGGTGGTAGTCTTTCTGACAAGTTAACCTTGATGCCTCTTTCTCAAAAACCTACTTGCTCTTCTGCCCCCATAGATGTGATTTGAGTGAGAAATGTCACCCATGGTCTTGAGTGTATCACTTCAAAGGAACAATAATGAGAAAAATCAAAGCATAAACTTTGCTTATAACTATCAAGGGATTTATACATACAGCTTATCTTGTTATGTAAGAAGTTAAAACACCCTTGTTTGTTTGTTTGTTTGTTTGCTGTTTATTCATTTGAAGAGAAACTTTGTCTTTTTTTTTTTTTTTAACCTTTAACAGTTTGTAGGTATAAGTGACTTTGCCTTTAAGGTGTTCTTGACGCTGTGGGGGACTCAATTAAAAGTTTTATTTTAGAGAATAATGTTTGAGCTCTGTTAGTCTGGATTATCTGCTCTGAGAAGGTATTAGCAAATAATAAATAACAGACGATGTTTATATTTTTATCACGTTTTTGTGTATATTTATAACTGTCTGAAAGAATGTTTTTAGGTATACAATTTTTTGTACTGCTACAATTTCATGTTTTAATGCTATTAGTGAGCATACATATGCAACAGCTACTGTCTTTTGTGCTTTATACATGTTTTCATATTTCATTCAAACCTTCTAAACCTAGTACGTTGGATAGCAACACACAAAACTTCTTTTATACGTAAGGAAACCAAGGCTTCAATTTTATCCATGCCTTCTGTGTTACAGACTCCTTGAGGGTCAGTTTCTTTCTATTTACCACCACCTCATACTAAATTTCTGATTGTGTTTTCATTGGTCTACATGCTAATTTTTTACTAACACCATAATGTTTTTGTTGCTATAGCTCTGGAGTATATTTTAAAAACTAATACTATGCTATTTTCAGCATTATTCTTTTTTGCTCAAGATTAACGTGGCTACCCAGGGCCTTTGTGTTAAATGTGTTGTTGAATTTGATTTGTACATATTTTACTTATTGATTTATTAACGTATTTATTGCATCTATGTTCATTAAGGGAATTGATCTTCTTTTTTAAAGACAGGATTTCTTTGCGTAGCCGAGTCCTGACTGTTCTGGACTCACTTTGTAGACCAGGCTGGACGAATTCATAGAGATCCTCCTGCCTCTGCCTCCCCAGGGCTGGGACTAAAGGCATGTGCCACCATGCCCTGCTGATGATTTTCTAATTTTTCTTTTTTTTTATTGTGTGATATTAGAACATACTGTGTAGAATGAACTTGGAAGGCTTCCATTCTTTTATATTTTATGGAATTGTTTGAAAAGTGGTATTTGGTTCTTTTTTAAAATCTGCTAAACTTTAGTAGGAGTCCATTGGTAATCTTGGGCTTTTCTATGTAAAAAGACTTTTTATTAACACTTCCACCTCATTCTCTGCTTTTCATAAAAATGTCTACTTTTTAAATACACTTCGCATTTTATTTGTATAAAAATGTGTCTAGACATCTGTCCATTTATTTTTAAATTTTCAAGTTCATTGGGCTATGATTCTTTAATTACAGCCTAATTTTTTGTGGTATCTGTTCTAGTATCTACTTTTAAATCTCTGGTATTATTTGTACCTTTCCTTTTTTCTGTTTTGTGTTTTGATATATTCTTTTTTTTTTTTTAAGAACTTGAGGAGCTTAAGAGGATTATTTATTTAAGGTTTGCCTCTCTTAGAGACACAAAGCTTACTGAGACCAGCTTTTGCTGTGTTCCACAGCTTCCAATAAGTTGTAATTTCACTTTCATTTGATTCTAGAAATTTTTAAGTTTCTATCATGGTTTCTTTAATGACCAGTTGTTCATTGAAAGTATAGTGGCCAGCCAGGCAGTGGTGGTGCATGCCTTTAATCCCAGCACTTGGGAGGTAGAGGCAGGGAGATTGCTGTGAGTTTGAGGCTAGCCTGGTCTACAAAACAAGTCCAGGATAGTCAAGACTATATAGAGAAAGCCTGTCTTGAAAAATCAAAAAACCAAAAAAAAAAAAAAAATGTGTAGTAGCCAACCCCACATGTTTAATTTCTGTAGTTTCTCTTCCTGTTCATTTCTGTTCAAGCCATTACATTATTTTCACCTTTTTGTGTTTGTTTAGAATTGGTTTATAGCCGAACATATGACAGATTTAGGAACAGGTTGGTGAGCTGTTGAGATGGGTGTGCATTCATCAGCCATTAGGTGTACTCTTCCATAGGTACCTATTATTGCTGCTGATCTGTAGCAGCCACTCCAGTCTTTCCTTGTTGAGAGGTTGACTTCAAGTCTTTGTTGGGGTGTTAACTCCTATCTTTACTCATGAGGCGTTTCTTGCAGGCTACAAATTTTGGAGTCTTAAAGACAAACAAAACAAATTTGCGTCTTTTAATTGAAGAATTTAGATCACTTACACTCCAGGTTCTTATTAAGAAACTCATCTTGAGGCTTCTCATCTGGTTGTTGTACCCAGCTGGCGTTCCATTCTTTCTCCTTTGTTCTCTTTGGGGTGTTTCAGTGAAATGATGTCGCTTTGCTCGTTCTCATTTTCTTCTTGACTGTTCTAGTGGTCGCGCTTGTCTTGTTTCCTCTTTGGGGTCTAAGATTTCTTTGCATACTTTCTGCAAAGCTGATTTAGCGGCCATGTGTTTCTTTGACTTTTTTTTTTTTCTATTGTAAAAGAACTTTATTTGTACCTTAGTTTTGAAATGTAATAATTTCTGGATCCAGTGATGAAGTTTGGCCATTATTTTCTTTCAGAGATTTTGGGTATATACTACCATGTGGCCTCCTAAAGAACCAGCCTGACACCATCTTAGGCTTAAAAGCCATCCTACAGTACAGACAAATTAGATTAATAATTTTTATGATTAATTGTTTCTCAAGTATTGACTACACCACTCCTGTAGCCTCAACTACAAAGTATTTTTGCACTGCCTGTTTCAGGAATGGCAGTCATGTCTTTGTTTCAAAAAGTTGTTTGTAACCACCTTGCAACCCTACCTTTGATTCAAAAGGTTAATTGACCATCCATGACTACCCTGTTATGACAATCATGCTCTGCCTGCCTTGCCACCATGTCTATCCCCCATTTGCAAACTTTCTACCCCTGAGCTATAAAAGCCATGTCTTCCTCACATCCAATGCTAACTTCTCAAACTCTGCCTTAGGGAAAAGCAGCTCAGGTACATGAATTAAAAAAAAAAAACTTGGGCCAGATGTGGTGGCGCACGCCAGTAATCTTGGCAGTCAGGAGGCAGAGGCAGGCAGTGTGAGTTCGCGGCCAGCCTGGTCTACAAAGTGAATCCCAGACAGCTAAGTCTACACAGAGAAACCCTGTCTCACGAAACAAAAACAAACAGGCAAACAAACAAAATCCTTGCTTGATTAATTGTTTCCTTTAATTAATTTGGCCATGATGATTTGGGTAGGTGGTCTTTCTCCTCACATCTTTGGGATTAGTAGCCCCTGCTGAGGAACTTGCTATTTTTCTGAGGGGTTTGTCTTTATAAGTAACTTAGCATTCTGTTCTATGACTTTTAATATTCTTTCTTTGTTCTCAATGTTTGGGAGTTTACTCACAGCGTGTCAGGTAGAGGTTCTTTTCCAATCATATTGCATGAAATTGCAAACGTCGCCTGCACCTGAATGTCTATCTGTTTCCCAGGTCTTAGGAAATTTTTTGCTCCTGTTTTACCAGATATATTTTCTATAGCTTTAATGTCTGCCTCTACTCCTTTGTCTATACAGGAAACTCTTACACTTTGTATTTTAATGCTGTCCTAGGGATTTTGTGTGTCCTGTTCATCCATTCATTCATTCATTCATTCAATTCTTTCTTTACTGTTGTCTGAATATTCTAAGTTGGTAACTTTGTCTTCCAGATCTGATATTTTATCTTCGTTATCTAGTCTAGTGGTAAGTCTTTCAAATCAGGTTTTTGTTGGTGGTGTTATTTGATTTATTGAGCATTTTGTTTCTAATATCTCTGCTAAGAGTTTTTCAGACATTCAGCCTCCTGTAAATTGTTCGTTTATGGTTTGTGTCTTACACTATCTTCTTCCCCTCCCCCCCCCCTTTGCTTCTTTCTGTTGGTTTTTTAAGATAAAGTTTCTGTTTAATTTACACGGATCTTGAATGTGGGGGAACTGGCTCCTCCTCAGTCATCCCTAGTGCTGAAATTACAGTTGTGCAGGTATGTACCAAAATACCTGGCTGCCTTCTTATTTCACTCAGCCGTTTGTTTGGTTTTAAGCTTGCTTGTTTTTTTGTTTTGGTTTGGTTTTTTTAGATTGTTGATCATTTTTACAATAATTACCTTGAATTCTTTATATATAGCATTTCATGTAGTTCAAACTCACAGGGATCAACTGTGGAATTGTTAAGTTTAGATGAGTCATGTTAGTTGTTGTTGGGGTTTTTTTGTTGTTGGTGGTGGTGGTTTTTTTTTTTTTTTTTTTTTTTTTGTCTTTCTACATTAAAACACCTGTTGGGATACAAATTTCTCGAACTTTTAAGTGAGAGACTTTGTAGGAGACAGCTTTCTTCTGCTAGTGTGCCCTAGAATATATTCCAGCTTTACAGTGTTGAGTTTACTTCTGAGTCTACTTCAGTGTGAGATTGCAGGTGGCTTGCTTGTTTGTAATAAGTAGGATTTGCTACTGCTCTTGTCTTGTTAAAAACTGAGAGATGAGATTTTCTATAGATCTCTGAAGTTATCTTTGGAAGTGAAGGCAGCTGTGTTGAGTAAACAGGATGCATGGAATATGGAGCCCTGTGGTTGCTTCCAGGTCAGGCAGTGGTGCAAACATGCAGGCACATTTGCCTTCTGTAGCTGCAGTATCTACAACAATTGTTCTATTTCTTTCTGTTGGTGCAGTGGGGGTGAATTCCAGGTCATCAACTGGGTTCTTTAGTTTCACCTGTTACTTAAAACTTGACACACAAAAAAACAAAGATGTGTTCTACACAAGGGTGGAGTTGTTCTCAGCTAGATGGGGGAACAACAGTTCTGGGGAGAAGCACTCACCAAGTGTGCTTGATGTGCCAAGTTTGACACTCAACACTGCTTATATAAATAATCCAGAAATACACTAAAAACTACATTAAAAACTATAACTACAGCACCTATTTTTTTTAAAAGAGGCAATGTATGCTTTAAAAACTTTTTTTTAAATAGTAAGAATACAAAGCAAGAGAAAGGAAAGAGAGACTTACAAACAATGCTGCCAAGAGTAGTTTTTAAAGAGAAGAAAATTAACAGATGCAAAGATGTGGGAGGAATGAAAGAGGAAAGAAATCAAGATAAAATCCAGTTAAAGAAACAAAGAAAGAAACGGGATAGTTAAATGTAAAAATTGCGGGGGAAGGGGGGGGGAAGAAAATTAAAATTAGACTAGACAAAATGAAAGAGAACAGAAAAGAACAAAGGCCAGTGTAGAACGCCTTGTCTATACTTGATCTTAGGCAAAAGACCGAGAAGCCATAGAACACTGTGTCTAAATTCTGGTCAGGAACTAGGACCCAAAGTGCTGTGTTCCAGGTCTAGCAAGCCTGTGCTGTTCTAAGCGGAGAACGAGATGCTCTCTCCTTTCACACTATGCTTGTAGAGGTAGAAGTTCACGTCCGCCTCCGCAGTACAGAAGATAGGATAGAAGCTGTGAACTGTATTACTGTTCTGATTTTCCAAGCAGTTTTAGGTTTTTCAACCGCTTCTTTTTTTAATTCCCAGATTTCCCCCCTCACTTCTTCCTCCGTGCCGCCCCGCCCCCCCCCCGCCCCCCCCCCCCCGCCCCCACTTCTTTCCCTCCAGATAGTTTCTCCTTAGCTGCACTGGCGTCTCTCAGTTGCGGACGCTGAGCCAACAAAAGAGGTTTCCACTCTGTCTTATTCCCCGTGTGTCATTACTTCTTCCCAGCGTTTCCTACGCCGTCACCTCTGGCCTCTCCCTCTTGAACCATTTGCGGTCCACTCGACAGCAGACATTTGTAAGGAGGCCTCTTTCCCAATGAAAGCTAACACAATTTTGGAAGCTCCAGCTTTCTGATTGAGAAAATAATTCCCAGCCCCCACATGGCAGCTCACATCTGTCTGTAACTCCATATCCAGGTGATCTGAGGTGATCTGACACCTTCACACCAATGCACATAAAATTAAATAAATTATTGGGTTTTTTTTAAAAGAATTCTATTTTTTATTTTATTTTTTTTTTATTTTGAGAGGGAGGTTGCGAGGGTAGAGGGTGGATTGGAAAGGACAGGGAGATGGATGGGATTGGGGGGATGCATGATGTGAAGTCCACAAAGAATGAAGAAAAACTTTTTAAAAAAATTCCTACTGTTTGGCTTTTGTTTTCCCTGAAAGAATTTTTAAAGAAATGAAAGTTTTGTCAGTGCTCACTGGTGCTTCACCATCACTGGTGTTACCCAGACACAGGCAGCCAACAAAATATGCAAATATCTGACGACATGAGGCTTCCAGGTAGCTCCTGGGATGCTTCTGCTGCAGAAGGGAAACTACCTCAACAGGCCGAGTTACTAGCACAGGATCATCGCCTCTCTGTCTCAAAGTTTCCCACATTTTCTTGTCAACCACACATTTTCCAGGGAATTACTATGGGTTACTTTCTCTTGATTATGTCATCACACATTCTTTGAGAATCTGTCCTTCCAACATCATTCCAACAGAGTGATCTGTGTCATTATTTCTGTTCTGCGGAAGAAAGCACCAAGTTTTACTCTCTTGGGCATCCATCCCTATTGGCATCACTTCCTGGTGCATATGGGCTGAGTTCAATTTATTATATTTTTAAAGCCCTTTCCCCGCCCCCTGTCCCCCAAGACATTACCCTATACATTAAGGTTTTTAAAAAAGGAATGTGTGTCTTTCACACACACAGAAGCGGTGACTTCCAAGGAACAGACTGATATAGTAACACTATGGTTTGTAAGACATAGGATTGAGTTCAGGGAAATTTTTGACCCAAAATATGACGTAAGTGCTTCAGGATCAGAGCAGGAGGTGGTATGCTCGAGTTTGTCAGAGCAAAGAATGAAGAGGGAAACCCTGTTTGGGGAAGGTGTCACACTGGGTAAGCATCTTGTATAAATCCATTGTAAACTGTAAAAAGGAAAACAAACAAACAACAACAACCCCAAACTAGAAATGACTACTGAAATGCCAGGAAAGAGCAAGTAACCATCCAGATTACAGAAGCCCAAGGATATGAACATCCAAGAGACCCAGGAACGCTGGGTTCCGAAGAGCCTCCGAAGAACTTCACCAGGCTTTTGTTGCTTTCACAATTTGCAGCGTTTAAACAGACCCTTTCTGGTCCACTCAGGAAGCATTTTCCTATATTTACATTTCACACTCTCTGTCCATCAAATTGAAGTTCAGGAGACAGAGAAGCGGTCAACTTCCTCCTTCCCCTAAGAAGGCTTGCTTCCAGGGGAAGCGGGCTAGCCTCGGCATGAAGAGGGGATGCCTCTGCTACATTTTTAATATCTGTTAGTACATGTTCTCGTTACTGATTTGGATATGTTCCTTAACTCAAAAACGGGTCTGTGCCCTCCATATCACAGTCAGTCCTGGACTGCCCTAGAGTTTTTAATCTAGGAATGGGGAAGAACTGTCTCTTCTGAATAAACAGTGAAGGGGCGGAGGGCTGTGATGCGTTCTATGGGATCACTCTAGTACGCTGATGTCATGCGAACCACTCAGTGGGATGGAGGTGTGAAACCATGACCTGCAAAGGTTATCTACAGAATGTCAGCTAAGCCTTTCAGTTGCAAAAAGAGAACCAAAGAGTTGATCATTCATCTTATGCTTTCTCCCTCCACCTCCCCACCCCCCCCATCCCCCTACCCTGCCCCCAATAAGGAAGAGCTGGATTGAACAAGTCCTTCCCTACAGGAGCTGTGGCCCTGACCACAATCCACACAGACTGCAAGCTGCAAGCATGGCCGCAATGTTTTCACCTTTTCTATCATTTGGAAGCCCTAAAGGTTAATAGTGGCTCACCGTGTATATGAAATTTTCTCAAAAATTCCCGACAATGGCCTCTCCTTTTACTAACAGTGCTGCTGTTCATGTCCTTCCTGCTCACCTTACCCTGGGGTTCTTTTCACAGTATTGTTGCATATCTGCCATTTATTCTATTTATAAAGGCAGGCGAAATAAAGAGAAATTCAGTATTTCTCAGACTTTCATATGTCTACCTCCCATGCTTAATACATCATATTAAATACCATAAATGACCAGGAAAACTATATCTATCACTGTCTGCTGTGAATACCACATCATCTAGATGACATGGATAACCCAAAGACATATGATCAGAGGCCTGTCACTTCCTCAGCATCAGTCTCCTCCTCCCTAGTGTTCATGAGAAGCCTACCCAACGGCTGTCTGAACTTAGTTAGTACCCACAACCTGCTCATCTCAGAATCTTTGCCCACCCCAAAGGCTATTTCAGATTTATTATCAGCTGACAAGCATTCCCACAGCTCTCCGATAACAACCCCGTCATGCAAGAGCAGGAGTCACAAAGATGTAGGACTCATGATTTAGTTCATAGCTTAGTAGCTCTGGGACATAACTCCTCACCTAGGTCTGGGCTAGGATAAATTGTTCCTCTCCTCTGAAATCCATTTTTTCATATGCAGGTTTCTTCTTCATAGTTTTCTAATTATAGAGAAAGGTTCCATTTCTTTACTTTGACACCTCTTTGCTATGGCATGAGTCTCCCTTAAGTGTTTGTCCATCTCTACATTGAGGAAGCTGGCTTGGGCTTGTCTTCTGAATAAGCTCACTTGCCTCAGATCTCTGCGGCGGAGGATCCAGATGCGTACCTGAATCTTGCTTAGCCTTGCATGACTATGGTATAGACATAAGGTATAGACTATGGTATAGTCACGTGGTACAGTGACCCCTTACTGCCTGGCACAATACCCTAGTTACCTTAAACAGAGACTCAACCCATCGCCCTGAGGAAGACCCAAGGCAGCTGTTCTCAACCTGTTGGTGCCCACCTTTTAGCAGGGGTCACCTAAGACCATCAGAAAACACAGATATTTACATTACAAAATTACAGATAGGAAGTAGCAGCAAAAATAATTGTATGGTTGGGGTCTCCCAATATGAAGAACTGTATTAAAGAATTGCAGCACTAAGAAGGTTGAGAACTACTGCTCTAAGGTCTCCTTAGAAGTCTTGTCTTGGTGTAATCTGGGCTTAGAGGTTCCAACAACCTCTGCTTTCACAGTTATTTTCTCCTATGTGCCATTACTGGACTGGTTACACAGAGGACTTCCTAGCCTTCCAATAGCTCTCAACATTTCACATACACCAACTACAAATCAATAGTTTTGTTTGCTGTAAATCAATAGTTTCTTGGTCTTAAGTTTATATAATACTTTATAAGTTACCAAAAACGCTTTGGGTAATCTCATTGAATTCTTGCAATTCTGAGATTTCACATGTGGCGACACAACAGCTCAGCACACTATACTGACCTGTGTAAAAATCATGTAGCCAAAAATGAAGATGATGCAGTTTATGTTATACTGGCAAGCCACATGATGCTCATGCTTGTAGCACAAAGCCAGCATCTCCCTCACATCCCTCAACCCCTTGGAACAACCATCCCTCTCTCAAGACTCACATTGCTACTCATAGGCACACAGGCTTGCTGTTTGGACCCTCTGGCAAACTTATCTCCGTGATTAAGTAGCATTACTTTTTTTAATGCTACCACCTTTAGTACTTTAATGACAAATGTTTATCTTGTCAATGCCAATAAGTGTGAATGCCTCCCCAGAATTCTAGGCTAGTAAGATTCCTGACACTACAGCAGCAGAAAGCAGAAGAGAAAGTCTAAATCAGTCAGTGCTGCTTGACAGAAGTAAAGAGATAGCGCCAGTCTGTGGGACACTCAGCTCTGTTCTTTCCCAACGCCACCTGCCTCCATATCTCCTCACCATCTTCTCTGCTTTCAAGGTTTGTGCCAGAGGGTGTGAGATGCAAGCACACTGTTTATTTCTGATATTTTAAAAAGGAAAACCTCATTTTCAACAATACCACTTCAAAGGTGTCTACAAAAAGTTTCAGTTTTTTGAGTGGTTTTGACAAAGTTTGTTACGGCTGCTAAGAGAAGTAAGCTACACCGTGAATTTTACTTGTATTTTATTGTGTCGAGACATTAACCACGGAGATGAAAGTGTACACCTGATGGGGACGTTGTTTTCTAAAAGCTCAACAAAGGTTCATATATAAATCTCAAAGACGCAGCCTTTCTGGCCCGCAGTCTCAAAAACTCTTCTTTAGAGGTTCAGGACTCCAAATTTAAAAATAAAATTAAGGATTTTTTTTAAATTCAGTGACAGAATATAAAGTCATAGAAATGAGGGACTGGAGAGATGGCTTAGTAGTCAAGAGCACTGCTGCTTTTCCAGAAGGGCCCAGGTTCAACTCCCAGCACCCACATGGCAGCTCACAACTGTTCCTATCAGCTGTCCTCAGGAATCTGACACCCTCATACAGACATACAGGCAGGCAAAACACTAGTGTACATACAATTAAAAATCAAAAATGAAGAACTAGCTTTACACACACTTATAAGAAGCTGACCACTTTATTGGTCATCTTTAAAGGCAGCAGCATTTTGTTCTGTGGCAAGTCTGGTAAAGTTTCACTTTAAAATTAAGCACAATGAACAACTAGGAACAAACATTAATAATAACAGAATATTCTGTTAAAATATTCTAGAAAAATACATGGACCCTCTCTCTTGGAATGTTTTATTGTACTCTTTGACTGACGACTGTCCTGTTTTGTTTTGTTTTTCATTTTTGTTTTTGTAGACCAAGTTGGCCTCGAACTCACAGAGATCTGCCTGTGTCTGCCTTCTGAGTGCTAGGATTGAAGGCATGTGCCTCCACTGCCTTTATTTACCTTGTGAGTGTGGCGTATGATGCAATCAAAGCTCTCATGATGAAATGAAAAAACAGTAGCCATTATGATGTCACACGAGACTACAATACAAAGGTTACATAAACATAGCGTGCAATGCTGCCACAGTTAATCTGATAACCTGGGCAGCTGCTAAGTCAATAATGGGTGTTTAGTGTACGAAGTGTGCTAGGCAAGGCATGATTCAATATTTATTGCTTCCAAGCAGGTTTCAACATTTCTGAAGACACAGATCCCACAATAAGATAACTTTGCAAAAGATGAAAAGGGGGACCTGAAAGAGTGAGTGACAGCAAAACCCCGGGAGGGAAGAACTCAAACTTGTTCAGGGTTGGTCATTGCTGCAGCATCTGGCCATCTGGCGTGTGATAGGACACTCCTCCAAGCCATTGCTCAGCCTCCAAAGGGCCAGACTGACACCTCAGAATTTGATTTAAAGATGGTGTTTGCTGTGAAAAAAAATATCCTCCAATTAGTTTTCCTCTAAACCAAGGTGTATGGGTTTTGTGCTAAGGAGAACTAGAAGGAAAAGTGAGGTATACATATTGACAAAGGTAAATCAGAAAAAAAAATGGATATTTGCCATGTTTACCTACCGTGGAACGGAAGAGGCCAAGTGGCCAATACTTGCTGGTTGGAGCCATGCTCTGACCTCTTTGTACAGATAACTTAGCCCAGATAAAGAGTACTCATTAAAACAAATCCATCAGTGTCACTTTAATGTGATATTTTTATTTTTTATTTTTTGGCCTATTCGTTTATTCACTTGTTTTCTAGTCATCACACATGCCCTGATGCTCTAAGCACCAAAATTCTTGCTAAACATTAGAGATAAAGCTTTAGATATGCAGAGCCGGGCATGGTGGCACACGCCTTTAATCCCAGCACTCGGGAGGCAGAGGCTCACTGTGAGTTCAAGGCCAGGCTGGTCTACAAAATGATTCCAGGACAGCCAAGGAGAGAGGCCCTGTCTCAAACAAACAAAACTTTAGATATGCTATCTAAGACCTAAGATGGGTATTGTTGTTGTTGTTGTTTGTGTTTAGGTTTTGTTTTGGATTTTTTGTTGTTTGTTGTTGTTGTTTTTGGTTTTTTGAGACATGGTTTCCCTGTGTATCCCTGGCTATCCTGTACTACCTTCTAGACTAGGCTGGCCTTGAATTTACAAAGATCCATCTGCCTCTGCCTCCCCAATGCTGGGCTTAAAGGTGCGCACCACCACACCCAGCTCCAGACAAGTGATTTAGTCATTACAATCAATACCAGACATGTTTTATGGGAATTGTTCAGACTTGGGATAAAAAGACAGCCTTCCTGGAATAAGAAATAGGACTGTAAGGAGGAGTGGACACTTAAAGAAACTAAAATATTTCAGACAGAATGAACGAAGCAGCAAGATTAGGGAGCCAAAAGCTCTTTATGCTGCTTGCAGGGTAGGTCTTTGCCAGTTGAGGGTAAAAAGGTGGGCAGACATAGTGAGAGATGAGTCTGGAAAGACAAGCCGCAGCCAGACCAGAAAACCACCACAAATACAACTCAGAGACTGTGTATAATGTGCAAATGGAACCCACCCGAGCAGTCACATAAGTGAAATAATTGTTTTCCCTGGAGATAGAGCGATGTGCAGTCCACCTCCATGATGGACAGTAGGCAGCACTCCCTCCCAGCCTGCCTTTTGTTTCTGCTGCCCTTACTACTACATACAGCTCTTGTCTAATCCTTCCCTCCTAAGGCCATTACATGTCTCAAGTTGGCTGCATCAGCCTTCTCAAAGGCTTTGCTAGGCAGGGAGGTGAAAAATGAGAAAACAAGCAGCAGAAGACACTCTTGCAAATTAGTCCCCGTTTTGCAAATCTTTTCTAGGTGCCACGCTCTGAATTTTGGCTCCTAGATCCATGAATTTAATTTGGTCATACAAGCATAACTTCTGCAAGGGATGCCAAGAGATGTATGGTCTTAATCTGTACCAGATTGCTTTCCCTAACAAAAATCAAAGCTCTGATCACAAAGAAGGAGAAAAAGAGTTTTAGAGTGACTGCTAGTGTTTTTCATGCCACACCATGTTAACACTGTTTAGAGATCAGTGTCAGTTATCCATATGTATCAAGCTAGGAAGCTGCCAGCTTGGAATACACACAAGTAATTGTATTAAGGTGTATATATTGCTTGTATGTAATTATTATTATTATTCAATTTTTTTATATATGAGTGTTTTGCTTACATGTATGTCTCTGTAACAGTTGTGAGCCTGGTACCCTCAGGGGCCTAAAAGGACATCATATCCCCTGGAGATGGAGTTATAGACAGTTGCAAGCCTCCATGTGGGTGCTTGGAATTGAAGCCAGACCTCTTGGAAGACCGGACAGTCCTCATAACTGCTGAGACATCTCTCCAATCCCTAGCCGTAGGTTCTTTATTTCTTTTCTTTCTTTCTTTCCTACTCTCTCTCTCTTTCTTAATAATCATAAAGGGATGTTTAAGCTTATCATTCTTTTTCTTTTGTGTCTGTTGATGTATTTATGTTTTTTATTGTGTGTCTTTCATCATGTCAATGTGATGTGTTTTTAAATTTGTGTATATTGAACCATCCTTGCATCTCTGGGATACATGCCTCTTCATCTTAGCAAATGGTTCTTTCAATGGACTGCTAAATTCCATTTACTGTTTTGTTTGGTGATGATTCTTTTCATGTGTTCATCTAGAATAGGGACCTGTAGTTGTCTTTCCTTATAGTGTCTTTGGCTCTGGTATGGGATAATGCTGACCTCATATATAAGTAATTTTGGAAGTATTCCTTCCCTATAGATTTTTTTCTTTGAAATATTGAGAGACATTCAGTGTCATTTGTTTAAGTGCTCATTAGAATCCATCAGGAAAGTCATTCGTCCCTGAGCATCTCTCTATTGAGCTCTTACTGCTGAGTCAATCCCCTTGCTCATCATGTATTTGCTCAGGCTTCCGCTTTCTTCATGATCTGGCCTCCATAAGTTAGTTCTGGGAACTGAAGCGTTCGTCTCCGCCGTGTTATCCATAGTTGCTCACAGCAAGTGTTCATCACCCTTTATATTTCTGTGGTTTCTTTCTTGATCATTCTTCTTCCACTGCAGATCTTGTCTGAATCTTCATTAATTTAGCTAAAGATTTACATTTTTTTTTCAAACCTTTTCAAGAAACCAACTCAGTTGTATTGAGTCTTTCCTTTCCTTTTGAGGTTTTGATATTTTATTCACGTTTTAAGTGATGTTAATTACATCACTTAATTACACCTGATGGAGAGGAGCTAATTCCATGCAAAATGGAAGACTCTATAATGTACCTATTAAACAGCTAAAAAGAAGAAGGAGGAGGAGGAGGAGGAGGAGGAGGAGGAGAAGAAAGTGTGGTGAGGCTATAACAGAAGTCAGTTTAGATCTCTAGTGTTGTCATGGTGTGACCACAATCACCTGCCCTGCTCAGATCTGGAGAGCACAGAAGTTGTTTCATACTCTGATGCAATGGGGTGGGGGCGGGGGGAAGAGAAGAAAAGAGAACTATGCCATAACACAAGGAACACTTAAGTCCTGAATGGCTGGCTCCATCAAGCCAACCTGCTCCTCCCTAAAATGGCGCCCTGAAGGGTACTTTTGGTGTAAAACAGGTAACTGATGGGCTAGGATGGGAACAGTGCATGACAATCTATCTAAAAATGTCCCTTTCACATAGGTGCGCACAGGCTTCTCAGCAGTTAGGACTGGGACACCAGGGCTCGATGCTCATGAAGTCACCATTTCACATGTGGACTTGATATAGACTAGCAAAGCCGGCACATCCCCGCTTCCACTTGCAGAAGGCCTCCTCCCTAGCCACGTTTGCAGCTAGAAGGACCCTCTCTGGAATGGGGTGCCATTCTACTGCCTTTCTGGTCTATACTTCAGTTATTTCTGTTCTGATCCTTAACATCTCCTTACTCTCTTCTAGTTATTTGGGGAGTCTGTTGCTCAGTATAGGTATTTATTGCTACAAATTTACCTCTTACTAATTGGATTGCTTTGGCTACATCTTACATTATTTGTCATTGTAAGCTTTGCTATATTGAGTTTCCATTTTCATTTGCCTCAAGATTTTATTTTAAATCCCCTTCTGATTTCTTCTTTGATACATTTGAATTTTCATGAACATATTCTTTAATTTGCACACATTTGTCTATTTTCTATTTTTCCTCTTTCTAATTCACTTCTAATTTGATGCTGTTATGATTAGAATGTGTGTGTTCTTCAATTTCTGTCTTTGTAAACTGGAAAGCCATGGTTTTTTTTTTACCTAATATCTAATACGCATTCTATCTATTTTCCTACTAGAGATAAAGTGGCTTTGTGTGTACTTGTTTAGTCCCTTTATTTTAAAGCTCAGGTCCAATGTTTCTGTTTAATTTTGTGTCTAGATGATCTGTTCATTGCAGAAGGGGAGATGCTAAAGTCCTGAACAACTACTGCATTGTTGTCTAGTTCTCAATCTAAATACATTAACATTTGCTTATATTATTTATTAGATATTTGTTTCTATGCTGAGGATTCTCTCTCTCTCTCTCTCTCTCTCTCTCTCTCTCTCTCTCTCTCTCTCTCTCTCTCTCTGCAAGATTTCTCTGTGTGTAGTTTTGGCTGTACTGGAACTCACTTTGTCGATCAGGCTGGCCTTGAACTCACAGAGATCTGCCTGCCTCTGCCTCCTCAGTGCTGGGATTGAAGGTTTGTGCCACCACCACATGGCCAGTAATTCTTGTCTCTTTATATGTTGATATCTGAAACATTAAAACCACAATGGAAGTAATTAAATTAGGACCACTCTAATACCGTGATGATCATGTGCGAATTACTTATATGCTTTCTGTAAATTTAAAATACAAAACTATTAAATATAACTACAGCTTTATTGTATGATGACTGTTGTCTGTTTTTCAGTTTTTTACTTAATGTCTACTTTTTTCTGAAATAATTATATCTACTTCTCTCTTTTGGTTACCACTACAGGGAGTGTGCATGCACATGTGTCTGTGTGTGTGTGTGTATGTGTCTGTGTGTCTATGTGTGTGTCCCTGCATGTGTCTATGTATGTGTGTCTGTATGTGTATGTTTGTGTGTGTGTGTTTGTGTGTGTGTGTGTGTGTGTGTGTGTGTGTGTATTGAGACAGAGTCTCACTGTATAGCCCTGGCTGGCCTACTCAATACTTAGATGAGGCAGACCTTGAACTCATAGACATCCACCTACCTCTGTGTCACAAGTGAATACCGGCATTAAAACCATGGGCAAAATGCCCAGCATATATTTTACATACCTTTATAGTGTACGTGTGTTCTAACAGCCCAAGTCAATCTCCTGTAGATGGTACACAATGCTTTATTGTGATGAATTGGATTGGCATGGTTTATTATCCATTCAGCCATTCTCTGCGGATGCGGGGGTTGAATCCATATGCTTTCTACATTGTTAATGACAAATAAGGGCTGACTGTTGCCATCTGGTTAGCTATATTCTGAATATAGAAGATGTTTTATTTTTTTTATCCTTTCTTGATGCAATGATTTTTATACACTGATATGGATTTGAGTCCCTTTTATTTTTATCTCCTACAGTTTTTACTGTGGGAAGCGTAGTGTACCTCTTAAAGTTTTTCATGTTGTGCTTATCACAAAGTTTGCAGACAACACCATATAGTAATAACAGCCTACTTAAGCTGATAACAACTTAAACTGCAATAAATATCTATACTATTTCTCCATTCCACACATATTTTGTTTTTAATGTCACAATTTACATATTTTTGTACTTATATTTATAACCAAATACTTTAGCTATGTTAAACAGAATATATACAGTTCTTTTAACTTTATACCAGGTATATGTTATTTATATTAGGACAACATAAATATGACCACTTATTTTGCCTGTGATCTTATACTACACTGTATGTTTTCAAATTACTATTTTGTGTCCTTTTGTTCCAGCTCAAAAGGTTTTTTTCATGTTATTTTCCTCAAGTCGCAATTAGTGGTAATGGACCACATAGTTTTTACATATGGGAAAGCCGCTGTTTCCCCATTTTTGAATAATGTTTTTTCCTAACATTTTCAAAATATCCTAGTCTTTCCATGGACTGCATAGTTTCTTCTGAAAACTCTTCTAGCTTTAGGCTAGTTTTCCTTTGTACGAGGAAACTTTTTCTTTTTTACCACTTGTAAAGTTTCTCTTTCTTTAATTTTTGAGAGTTGACTATAATATATCTTGATGGAGTCTTCTTTGAATTGGACTTAAATGAAGACCTTCGACCTTCATGTGCCTGGATGTTTATACATGTTTAGAAAGTGGCCATTGTTTTTAATTTTTAATAATTTACTTTAATTTTATGTGCATTGGTGTTTTGCCTACATGTATGTCTGCATGGGTGTCAGATCTTGGAGTTACAGACAGTTTTGAGCTGACATGTGGGTGCTGGGAATTGAACCTGGATCCTTTGGAAGAGCGGTCAGTGCTCTTCACCACCGAGCCATCTCTCCAGTTCCCCAGTTTGGAGGGCAGGCTGGCTTGCTGTGGTGGTGGCTTTGGTGTTTGAGATATAATGTAAGCATACATCATATGACTCTGAAGCCAGATCTACAGCCCCTGCTTGGCTGTGAGGAAGAAAGTAGCTGCAGCACCCAGAGTTAGAGCAGCACAAGAGAGGATCCTTTTATTACAGATGATGAAGCACCATCTCCTCTGCCTCAGGGTCCATGGCGGTGACAGTTATCGATTAGGTCAGCGACAAAGTCTGTTGGTGTCCTCTGTCCAGCAGGTACAGAGGAACTGTGGTGGCAGGGTCCTAAGGTCCACACTCACATTCTCCACTCTTCGTGGTTTCTCACTACTTCCAAATGTCTCAAGTGTGCTTTTCTCCAACACTTCTCTCTCTTTTCTTCAGTTGTCTGCCATCTTCCTGAAAGTTCCTCACTAGATCTTCCAGCCCTCTGAAGATGCTTTTCTTTGTTCACAGCTGGCTAATTGCTACTCTTGGTGATTATTATTTTTTAAAGGAAAGTGAAAACCCACCCCATCAGTAGAAATTAGTGTTACTTTCCTCAAGTTTTAAATAAGAAAACAAAAGCCATTTAGTAATAGTCTAAGAGATACCATTTATCCTACTCATTTTTTTAAGAAACACATAAATTTTAGCTTTCTATACATCTTTTACAACTACCTATATCTTTGTTGTGTGTGAAACAACCTCTTTCATGGTACAGACTGTGGTTTCTACAAGAAGCAAGTAAAAATACTAAACACCTAAAATGTCACAGATTATGACTTGTTCTCAAGGTTTCATTGAGTCCTCATAGTTGGCCCCTTAAGAAGCTTCTCTCTTCTTATTTGCATTATGTCACAGGATGGTAGTTAGTAAGAGACCCACAATTAAGTAATTCATCAAAGGATTTAGTTGTTAAGTGGCAATAAAAGCAAACTCCAACTTGAACACACTCCAAATTGTGGGACCTTTCTACCAATCATATTATGTTGCTACATAACAAAAAAAATTAAGCCTTGCTATGTGTTCCAGACTGGAATTTCCATCCTCCTGATTCTGCTTACTGAGTATTATGATTATAAGTATATACCACTGCATCTGGCCTTCTGTCACCTTTCTAGTGTCTCAGACTCTCCGAGTAAATTAAAGGAATAGGTACCTCAGCATTTAATATCTTTATTTACTGCTTATAAAACCATAGTCTCTACCCTGAAAGACCTTATTTCACACACACCAAAGATACAGGTACTTGTAAAAAGAAGTACAGAAAGTAATAAAAGGGAAATTTAAAAATACCTGCTTGAATAAGCCAATTTAAACTTTCTATATTGTAATAGTCATCTTTCTGTCACTATAGCAATTGAAATCAACTTTAAAGAAAAAGTTGCTTTGGTTCACTGTTTCAGAGGTTCTAGCCCTTGCCCTGGTGGCATCATTGCTTTGGAGCTGATGGCAAGGCAGTATATCACAGCAAGAATGCATGGCTGAGCAAAAATATTCACTTGTGGTAGAAAAGTGAAAAAAGAAAACAAAGCAAAATCAAGACTAAGATACCACTATTACCTCTGTGCTGGAGAGTTTTGTGTCAAATTGATAAACTCTAGAGTTGGCTTAGAGGAAGGAACCTACATTAAAAGAATATCTTTCTTTCTTTCTTCTTTTGGGGGTGAGGGGGTTTGGTTTTATAACAGGATTTCTCTGTGTAGCCTTGGTTGGCTGTCCTGGACTTGCTTTGTAGACCAGGCTGGCCTCAAACTCACAGGGATCCGCCTGCCTCTGCCTCCTGAGTGCTGGGATCAAAGGCGTAAGCCACCATACCTGGCTACGTGAGTGGTTTTTGTTTGTTTGTTTTTGTATTACTAATGATGCAAATAATAACACCATATGTGACATTATAATGGAAAGTATCTGGGTTTTAAAATGACTTTAGATGCCCTTAGTATATTAGCAGTGGCGTTGGTGAGTCCACAGAACAGTTCTGACAGTGCAAACACTTCAAGGCTAGGCAGCTAGTGAGTGATGGTGGAACTTTGGGAAAATGGGAAAGAAGAACATTGTTCCCTTGCTGGAGATGGTTTCTAGCATGCCAAAAATTAAGACTTCTCTATTGCTTTATTATCCAAAGCATTGAGAAATTTATCAGTGTTTAAATATTGGAAACTAAATTCAACCTAGCAAAGAAAGATAACATACATAGGCCAGATCATGGCTGACTGGGTCCTAGGTGTGTTCTCTGGCACAGAGGGAGAAGAAGGCTGGGGATGCATGAACACCACCAGGGCCTCAGCAGTGGACAGAGAAAGAGAAGAGTGTGAAGACTGTGAAAGCCAGAAGACAGAAGAGGTGAGCTGAGGGAAGGGAGGCAGGAAGGGAGTGGGGGGTGGGAGGTGGGGGGGGAGAAGAGAGTAAGGGGACAGACAGAAGGAAAGGGAAGGAGAAATAACAAAGGAAGGGAGAAAAGAGAGGAGAAGAGAAGGGAAGCAAGGGAAGAAAAGAAAGGAAGACAGTGTGGGGCAAGGAGACCAAGAAGCTGAGAAGAAAGAGCACTAAGGGAAGGGAGAGTCATTAGTATCGCGTTGTGGTGTGTCACAGATGCCACTCATAGTTGTGACTTCCTTTTGAGGCAGCAAATAAGAATGACCAGACAGAAGGGACATAGTTCTCAGAGATCATCCAGGGCTGGATACAACACAAAAAGGCCCCTTGTGAAAGAAGGGCAGTATGTACGTGAAAAGACTCTGCACAGTCAGTTCCCTTCATCTGTGAGATCCAGTGCCTTTCCAGAAGCAAAGATGAACTTTTCCAGCTCAACCATGCCCTGGCAGAGGCAGGTAGGAAGCCAGAAAGCTTGTCCCATCCCCAGTGCTTGTGACGGACATGCTGAAAAGAAAAACAAAGAAAAACAATGCTCTAACCATCAGGGAATTCTAAAGTCATTTATTTTATACATGTAAGTACAACAGTAATATTATCTATATTGTTAACATTAATGTACTCTCTGAGAGGCAGGAATGGGCTGAACAAAAATTATGGCCTAAAACCTAATTTCCGTAAGATAAAAGAGAAAGTTGCACAGCACAGAGACAGCTAACATTATGAACACAATGTTCTAAACATTTAGACATTTCATATATTTTTTTATCATTTTATAGGAGGGAAGCAGAATGTAGAAATAGAAAGCCATTTATGGAAGGTCAAATTTAGAATTTCTGACTCCAAATTTCTCACTCTGTTCTCTTCCCGTGAATCTGTTTTTCATCTAGAGTGCAGGGTTAATTATTACTATTTTTTGAAGGCAATGATGAGGGAACTGAAACACAGACCACATACAGTGGTAGGCAGGGCATTGAGGCTGGTACACAGAAGCAGTATCCCTGAGTGGCTAACAGCAGCTGAACAAAGGCAGTTGGTCAGGTGTGGGGCAGGGAAGGGAGGCTCCAGAGCAGAAACCATGGCACTCAAGACAATGACAGACAGAACAGTGATGCATAGGCTAGGCCTGAACATTGCACATCCATAAAAATAAAAAAAAAAATACAGGCATAAATCCCAAAGTTAAAAAAAAAACATTTTCTTAAATATTACCCATAGTTATAAACATTTACTTTTTCAGCTGTCACATGTTAGGAAACAACAACTTTGCAAAACAGATTCAATAACAAAAACTGGAACACACACATACACACACACAACACACACACACACAACACATACACACACACACCACACCACACACACGCCACACCACACACACACACACACACACACACACACACACACACACACACACACACAAATCTCTTGAATCACCAAGGCAGATATCACAGAATATCTTGCCCCAGATAGTTCATGTTTTCATGGAACACATTCAGCCCAATGTGTGGCTTACTACAGGCTTTCCAGGAGCAACATCTGTGCTTAGCCCATGCACGGATTCCTTTATGTGGCATTTTCACTCAGCTTTTTAATAACAGATTAAAACAGAATGGGAATATAATTACAGATATACACATAAGAGAACTATAAAATTATCAGACTAAAACAAAATCCAAATATAACTGAGCTCACTTAGTATAAAAATTAATAGCCTTCAAACGTCCTGGAGGTTCAAGAGATGAGCACTGTATTGTAGCACAAGGTAATCCTTATGGGGATCCAGACTCATCTAGAAAGATTTTGTGATGTGCTCTATCTTCTATTTAAAATGGCCAGAAAATACTATACATTTTTTAATTATTAAAAAATTTACGTAAAAGTTTTGGGAGAAAGAACTTGCAAACCAGTCCTGTCCAGACTGTGAAATCCTTCTCAGCCTTTATCCTGAACCATCCATCTCATTACTATCCTGTTTGAAAAAAAAAATAACCCTTGGGATAAATTATCACTCAGACCCTGTACAAGAAACAAGGCTCCGTTGGTTTTCTTTACATCCCTGATGAGGTGCTTTGGTGGCATCCTCACCCCTGGATAGCTCCTTGAAGAGAGTTCTCTATTATGTGGTTTTGGAGAGTAGATAACAGGTGAAGCTCAGGGTGCACCATGTTGCCTAAATGGTTGTCTTCCAGTCCTGGTTTCCATAGGGTGATCTCCTTTCTGAGCTCCTGTGAAATAAAAGAGGGCTTAAGGGAGCATGTGAACATCAACCACCTTGACTTTGGAGAGAGTATTTCAGCTCCTACCGGTTGGTGGACACGACCCTTTTCAGATTCATAGCTCCATTCCTTGTTCTTTCTTTTGACAATGTTAAAATTCTAGAAAAACTGTAGTCAGATGCCATTTTCAGTGACACAAGTTTATTACAGTGATCTTCTGACCAACAGAGACAATGTGCCTTGAAAATACTTTTTTTTTTTAAATTTCCAGAAGCACTCTTAGCAGGCTTGAGGGAATTGTGGGAACATGTAAGACACTATTTAAATATCCCTGAGTGAGGAAGTTGGGTAGGTCACACATTTGGTCACACCTCATAGAGTTGAGCAGGATGGACTCGGCTCTCCCGAGAAAGAACCTGTGTCCTGTCCACTCTCGGAGTGGAATTCACAGTGGCACTTGGCCCACAGTGCTGCCATGAGATCTTCAGTGGGCACAGTATCCACCAGGAGTTAGCTGGACGACAATTAGTTCCCCATCATTTATCTGGAGGTCTTCACAGGAAATATCAGTAGCATTTACAGTCAAGTAAACGATATCTTTGAAAGCCAAAGAAGCCACCACAGTGAAGTCAACCCTTTGGCCGTTGTTCAGCATTGGGATAGAGATGGGACTTTGACGCTTCCGGAAATGGAGGTTGATCTTGACCTCTTGGAAAAAGGAGCCCTTCATGTAGATGAGATAAAGCCCATCACAGCTGATGGTGATGGAGTTGTTCTTCACCTCCATGGTCTGATACTCATTCCTGGGTAACTTGATGAATAGTCTTCCTTCCTCACATCCTAAAAAGAATTGAAAACAAGATTATTCCTAAGCAGAACATGCGATGAGAACCTTCCAGTACAGCTAGATCATGTGAAGAAGAAGTAACAAGGAGGGAGAGGCCCTGGAATGAAGGAAAGCAAGGGAACGCTACAATATAGCGATGCCTGGAACCAGCTGTGCCTGTGGAAGACAGGAAAAGGTGGAACCAGTGCCAGTCTTCAGGAGAGTGTAAGGCAAGGTTGGGAGTCAGAGCTGAGAGAGTACAGGCATTGCCGCTCTGACGTATGGCAGGAAGGACAGGTTCCAATATTTCCTGATTTTTCAAAAACAAGAAATGGCAGCATCTTCAGTGATTACTCTCCAGCTGAGGGCATAGCCTACAACAAAGGTTGGCAGGGGTGGGGCAGCACCGCCTGCATGGCCTTGGTCTGTCCCTCCCGAATTTGTTTGACCCAAAGCAACTGCACTTAACCATTTCCTACACCTTTCTAACTAACCATTAAATACCTATTTTCTACATGCCCCAGGGAATCAACCTCACCGACAACATCGTGGGTGTTCTTTGCCAGCCGTCTAATAAGCCTGGTAATACAGTCAAGAAAGGAGGAATCAAAGTGGGCCTCAGTCCCATGAAGCAAGGAGTAAGAGCTCAGGGACACAGCCACCTTTCTTGCTTCTTGCTTCTACCTCCTATAACCAGCGTTTTCCAGAAAGTGACTTGGGACGAGTCACTGCCACAAAGAAAGAAAAGGAGGAGGAAAAGGCAAAGGGGGTGAGGGGAGAACAGGACCAGCTCCAGCTTTGGTAGCTTCGTGCTGGGCCTTTCCAGAAGCAAGGCCCAGAGCTTGTTTCTTGTAGTTCTACATCAGCCTACATATCACCTTGAATGGCTAAGCACCACATCTTATACACCTGCTCTGGCTCAGGACCTTTGCCCTAGTGCTGCCCCAATTTAATAATCCTTACTTTGTACCGAGCCCGGGGACTGCACTTTGAATCAAAAATAAGGATCATTTATTGAGGGCAAAACATACTTCCCATTCATCTCAGAGAACTTAATAGATCCTCGAAAACTCATATAGAAACCTCTGGTGCTTGGCTGCAATCAAGGACCCAAGTAACCCTCTTGATCAAAGCATCAGGCTGTCTTCATCTATGGCCTCCTCCAGCTCTCATGAGATGTCGTCATGTTACAGAGTAGAGCTGACAGGTGTCTTACAGCCAGACAGCCTTAGCATCCTTAGATGAAAACAAAATAAAATGCCTACCCCAAAAGAGTAGTTCTAGAAGGATTGAGTACAGGCGCTTCTTTGGTTACTAATCTTTTTTCTTTTCTTTTCTTTTCTTTTCTTTTCTTTTCTTTTCTTTTCTTTTTAATATTTAGACTCCAACAATTTTGGGATGCAACACTATTCTAAGGGAAATGACAGATCTGTGTTCTGGGGGAAATGAAGAGACTACAGAAAAGACCTTTTTAAAAACATGGGCACACGGCTGTCAAGGTGCCTCAGTCGGACCTGAGTTCAGTTCCTCACCCCCACCCCACATACACATGTGTATGTGCTCATAAACACAGACATACATGTACCACACAGATACACAAGACAAGACATAAAGACCAATTAAACTTTTGGTGATACTCACTGGTAACTTGGGCTCTGAGACTCTGGACTGGAGGGTACTGCACCTACGGAAGGCAAAAAGATGGATGTTTAGGGGAAAAGTGAAAAGGTTTCAGCAGCCCACAGGGAAAATACTTGTCAACAGAGGTAGCTTTTACTTTGACCTGGACTTGCTACATGGCCCTTGTTCTTGTTTTGTTTTGTTTTTTCTATTACTATACATTCTTCCAGTGTGTGTGGTGAGGGATGGGGGATGGGGAGGTGTTATTCTGCTCTACCATGCAAGCATCTGAAATATGAAGTCATCACTTCTGCCCAACTTGTCTTCCGTATATTATGTTAATATACTATATACTATATTAGCACCCCAATTCTCCATTTAAATAGCTGCACACTTTAAGATACCCCAGAGACACTCCCAGATCAAACTAGAAGAAAGTTCTAGAGGCTTTTCGTGTGCTTTCTCTTCTACTGCGTCACAGGGGTACACAAATACAACACAATCTGCTCTAAATCTTCAGAATGCAGTATGTTTAAATGTAGCTGGCTTTCACTTTTTTTTTTACATTTATTTTGTGTGTGTGAGACTGTTTGTGCGTGTGTGTGTCTGCATTTGTACAGCTGTGCATGTGTGTGAGTGTGGTGTATGTGCATGTATGTGTGTGTGCAAGCATTTGCATGTGTGTGTGTATGTGTGTGTGTGTGTATGTGTGTATGTGTGTTTATAGAGGTCAGAAGCCAACTTTCAAAGAGTCAGTTTCTCTTTCTGTCATGTGAACTCAGCCTCAAGTCCTCAAGCTCAGCAGTAGATGCACTTTTTCATTAATTAGTTTTATGGTGTGTGTGTGTATGTGTGTGTGTGTGTATGTGTGTGTGTGTGTGTGTGTGTGTGTGTGTGTGTGTGATATTTTGTAGAATCAGTTCTCTCCTTCCACTTTTACATAGTTTCAGGGAATCAAATTGAGGCTGTCAGGATTTTACCCACTGACCCATCCTGCCAACCAAAGTAGCTGTTGTTAAGCTTTGGATCTCTTCCTTCTCCTCTTCAACAGCCGGAGAAACCCAGCGCGAGTCAAGTCGGTGCACAGCAGGAAGAAGTAACAGTATGGAGAAGCTTGGTAGATAAAAATGCACAGGACTCGGCAGCCAAAAGACAAAGAAACTCAAGATGGAGCAAAGTCATAACAAAGGGGCAGAGCCATAGGTAAAGTATGTTCATGTCTGTCAAAATCAGAAATGTCCCTGTGCACGCTGAGTATATATCAAAGAATGCACCAAGAAGCCAGTTGCAGATGCAGTCTCCAGAAGGGAGAAATAGAAGCCTGCGGTCAGGAATAGTAGAGACCCTTTCTACAACTTTGGAGGGGAACCACATGGTGTATACCCTACTAACAAAGAGAACGGGAAAAATGCCCACTATTCCCGCCAAGAACAACAGCCACGAGGCTATTTTTGGCAGAAGGTCCTGATCAGAGGCATGAGAGAGATTTGTTTTCATGCCCTGGGCAGTGGAATTCCTGTTTCCTACTCTCTTGGCAGACTAGTAGCCAGCCGCAGTCAAAAGGATTCCGCTGGGGACTCCCACACAAATGAGGAATCCCCCACTTCTCTTTTCAATATGATCACAGGCCTTCCTGGGCTAAAATCAACAGGCTGCTTGGTGGGGAGGAAGGGCTTCCCGGAGCACTGCCAGCCCCTGGGTTGCAGAAAAGCAGTCGTGATGCAATGTGGCGAGACCATGGCGAGAAATGTAGACTGGGACAAGAACGTGAGTCTTGGCTCCCGCTCCCTTTGCACGCTGTTTCTTTGTGCTTCAGGAAGTGTTCCAGAAGAAGAGCTCACCAAAGCCCCATTACCCTCACTATCATAATCCCCTAGACAAATACCGGGCCCTGTGCTCCGGGGCCAGCCAGTGCTGCTTGATACCAGTACTCTATGCCCTAGCCTAGGGTCGGCGCAGTGCGCAGCTCCTGGCTTCTGATACCAGACAAGCAAGTACTGGGTGGGCTGAGCATCTCCCTGAAAAGCACTACAACACTGTGGGCACCCGTGTCGGGGCAAGCTCCCCATGCTGTAGCTTTCCATGATACCTACACTTACACTCCTCCCCAAACAGCAACAATGAATAAATAAACGGAATACAACTAGTCGGTGTGATGGCACACACCTTTAATACCAGCAAAGGAGGCAAGGGCAGGTGGATCTTATCCTGGTCTACACGGCAGGCTCTAGGCCAGCCAGAGCTACGTAATAAGACCCTGTCTCAACGGAGAAACAAAACAAAATGGCAGCTCTGAGTTGATGTGGGAATTGAAAATGAAGAGAACAAGAAGTTTCCTCGTTCACAAATTTCCTTCAAGCTCTCTGATCTCAAAGTCCTTGTGACTTGATCTTTTCTTTTCTTTCTTTTCTTTTTCTGTGTGTGTGTGTGTGTGTGTGTGTGTGTGTGTGTGTGTGTGTGTTGCTGGGGATTGAACCCAGGGCCTTTCACATGCTAAGAAACTGCTTCACCACCTCTACCACCAAGCCATACCTCTAACCCCGTCTAAAAACCTTTTGATTTGTACCAGTGTCTTGTCAACTTTCAACTCAATAGGTATGCGGTTTCTGTGAATGGCAAAAGACAATCCTTCCTACTCCCAGAACTTTTTCTATTCTCAATCTACACACCTGATGCTCAACACCATCTGCCCAACCCCTCCAGAGTTACACTTCTCAAAGTCACCTCCTCCCTGTGCAGAGACATTCCTACATTTCCTAGAGATACGCTACTATCCAGGGACACTGCCCAGAGCCATCCATGCAGGTCAGGGACATCCCCACGGTTCCAAAGCCAATGGCATGGTTGGCCCGGCTGCATCCTCATTCTCACATGTCACCCATATCTTTTTGCGTCTCACAATGAAGCCCATGCTTTTCTCTAGTCCCCTTCCCTTTAGATGAAAAACCCAGTAGGGCAAGACAACGAGCAGATCTGACACACTGGGATTTGGATCAAATTGTGGCTTCTCTGGCCCTGTGAACTTGGAAAAGGCACACAACATTTCTTGGTATTAGCCTTCATACTCCCGATGATAAGGCTTCACACTTGTAACTGGAACGTCCTAAGAGCTAACAAACAGGACAGCAGTTTACTAATCACTCAGAAAAGCCTGCTGGTTCTCTTCTCGATTTCCAGAAGGGTCTACTTATCTGTTTTCCCCATCACAATCCCAACCTCAGGCCCAAATCAAATCCTTAATGCTTGACAGCTATATCTCCATACCAAATATTTTAAGTCTGTTTTCACAAAAACTTACAGAAGCTGCAGTTCTAACTGCCAGTACTCAGATGCAACCAAAGGTTCTGGAGAAGGTAGAACTATGGGGCAGCCAACAACGTGACCATTGTTTTCAGTGCTAAAAGGAAGTGAGTCATCTGACCATGAAAAGCTGTGGAGGAAACCTCACTTCGTATATCCGTGTGAAAGAACCAGCAGAGAAGGCTACACCCTGCGTGAGTCCAGTTGTAAAACATTCTGGTTGAAGCAGAGCTGCCCTAAAAGAGCGAGGGATACCCAGGCTAGCAGAAGAGGAGGGTTGAGAGAGGCAACACAGGAGAATATAGAAAGTGCAATATCAAAAGTGAAACCTATAATAAAACAGAATCACTCTTGACTGATAATATCTTCAATGGCTATAAGTCATAGACTATTTTGATGTGACTTTTAGAAAATTGCTTTAACTTGACGATTTTCAATTTCTTATCTGTGAAGTGGGGACAGAAAGTCTATTGTCTCAGAAGGCTAGTGTGAGGTTGAATGAGATAATATGTATGAATGGTTAGCACCTGACACAAAATATTTAAGGGGGGGGTCAATAAATATCAGCCATTATTCTTTAATACACAGAAAACAAAATCTATGCCATTTTAATAATTTAGTCTACATAATATTGTATTCTGCATATGAAAAAAGGAAGAATACATTAAAGAAACAAAACTACCAAAGTCCTTGAATCAAATTCTCTGAATAGCTATAAACTAGAGAGGACCTGGGCCTTATTTGAAAGTATACCAGAAAGCAATCTGAAGACTTCTGGTCTACCCTGATATATTAACCACCATGTCAGAATACCAAGAAGAGCAAAATCCATTCCCCAGAGCATCTCCAGATGCTAAGGAAACTGGGAGATGTCAAAGAGCCAGAGGGTTTCCTCATAATCACAGCTTACAGAACAGAGTTCCTTTACTCTACAAAGTGTGAAGGTCTCTCATTATAAGTGAAAAGGAAACTCCAGGATCGGCCGGCATTGAGTAAGCCTTGAAGTTTGAATAGGATTGTCTCAGAAGCATAAAATGGTATGAAAGAAGACAGCTTTGTGTTGAAGATGATGCCTCAGAGGAAGAAGTTAAAGTCCATGGACACGACGAAAGTTAAATCCTGTCCCCAAATCCACTGCGATTTTTATTATATCGTCGAGTGGTTTTCTTTTCCTTTATTTAGATTGTTGGGGATTGAATCTGAGGCCTTGGGACATGTAAGGCAAGTGCTCTAACACTGAGTCATAACCCCGGCTCTTTCTTTTTTATTTTAAGAGAGGATCTCACTAAGTTGCCCAGGCAGGCCTAGAGCTTACTTTCTATCCCAAGCTGTCCTTGAACTCTTGATCCTCCTTGTTCAGCCTCCTAACTGGGAACTAAAGCTTGCTACCACAAGACATAGCATCAATTTTCCTGCATGTGCAAATATAAATGAAGAGAAAGTGCCCTGAAGATTGTATTAATATTCCATTCCTCTGTTCTTGTATCTACTTCAGCACCAACCTTGGAGAAGAAGCGTTACCACATAGCAGATCGGCAATGACCTCATCATGATGGCACCCAGGAAAAATCCAGAATCCACATTTTCTCCTCTGGGTGTCAGATATGCTACAGATGAAGAAAATAAGGAAGGAAAGAAGGAAGGAAGGAAGGAAGGAAGGAAGGAAGGAAGGAAGGAAGGAAGGAAAAGGTGAACATGTGAACTCAGAAACAATTCAGTACCCAGATGGTAAATACAAGGTATTTGACATCTGACTATGTAATGTATGTGTCATATCTAGGGACAATTGAAATGACACTACAGGAAGATTTGTAAGTTTGGTGGTGCTTAAATGCTAAGATGCAATATAGTCTCCTAGAAAATTTGTGAAAAATAAAAGTAGAAATGTTCCCTCAAGAATCCAGGGTTCACAGTTTGAAAATCATTGTGCTAACCTGTCAACTTCTAAAGATTTTTGAATAAGCCCTGGGGCGGGGGGAATGGTACTCAAGAAATGCTTGCTATTCCCTGAAAACTATTCCATAGTTAAATAATGATATGATTATCATATCATTTGGTTGTTTGTCTAGAAGTAGTAGCAAGTTATTAATTATTGCTTGGCAAAATGATGTCAGGTCATAGTCCTTCTGAAAAAAGCATAAATTTGCTTTTCTTTAAACCCAAATAAAATTTTATTCTATCCATGTACTCCTTTTACCTTAGTGATTCATCTGTTATTGTGTTAAAGGAAACAAGCCAGATCCAGAGAGACAAACATTGAAAGAGTGAAGACTCAGATCACAGAAGACATTCTACAATTAGCAAAAGAAACCTCCAAAGGAGGCTGCTCTCTGTGGGTTTAAGAAAAGAGGAGACAAAGAGCTGAGAGCCTCTAATCGTGCCATGCACTGAGGTAACTACGTTGCAACCCATCACTTTGCCCCTGCTTAAAATCACCCCATGGTGACACATAACAATTACATGTAGAAATTTACAAATTATAATTAGGAAAATGAGAATCCATGCCGTCTTCGAGCTTGTCAGGGAGTAAAGGAAACTGAGTTCAGGGTTACAGTAGTTGCTCTTCTCTTGATTCTGGTATACCTTAAAAATAAAGAGTTCATAAGGAAGCATTTACCGTAAGACACGAGACTGATTTGAACTCTTCTCATCATTATCAAGTGGGATCAAAGTTTTGGATTTGGGAATAACTGTCCAAATGCTCGAATTCTAAAATACCCAGTTCTCAAAAAAGAAAACAAACAAACAAACAACAACAAAAACCCAAAACTTCTTGGACAGCCCTGTAGGTTTTCAGTGTAGATCCCATCACCAGCATTATCACATGGCCTCTGACTGGCCTCCTGTCCCAGCAGGAGGTTAGCAAGCCCCTCAGACAAGCTCAGAGTGGGGGCGTGGTTGAGCTGGAGTCAGCTACTTCCCTGGGCTGCCCAATAACATAGAAGGAAGACTCCGATGGCTGGTCCTCCTCCAGCTGCTCATGCCATGGCCTCAAGAAGGAGATAACGTTTTAAGAGATCATCTTTGGAGAGTGTCAACCTCTGCTTCTGACTCAGTGGGATGTGACATAATGCTGTTGACCTTATAGTCATCTGGCATTTGTCAGGAAGAAGGGTATTTGTGCCAGGAGCAGATGTGACTCATCAAATATGAAACCAGAAAGTAGGCTTTGCAGTCATATATGGAGCCTGCTATTCCTCATTCAGCACCAGGGCACAATGTGAAGATTTCGAGGGAGCACATGAATGAGTTGTGAGTCACTTGAGGAGACCGGGAAAGATCTGTGACAGTATTCCCTTAGTGCACCATGCCACCTCCACTGTGACAGAGTTGCTATCCCCACCTGAGCTTCTACCATCTAAGAGGCCATGGAAGCACATTCATTGGCTGTGTCTCAAAACAGAAAAGTGAGATTTTTTTTTCACACTTCCATGCTACAGTAGACTGGGAGGGTAGATTTCCTTGCTTGAGGATTTACTGTGTAGTTCATGTAAGAAGCCTGTTGCAAAGGGTGGACTCTGCTTCTCATAAAAACGAAACAAAATAAAACAAAAACAAAAGCCAACCCAACAACCAAAAAAACCTCAGGACCTTGTTTAGGGAAAGGATCGAGAATAGGAATAGGCAGAAATTTGGCCAAAAAAACAAAAACAAAACTCCAAAACAAACAAACAAAAAAACCCTTCAATGTTCATAAAAACTTATCCCTAAAGTTAAATTCTCTTAGAGACAAAGGCAGTGGCTTTGAAAACCTTGCTTTAAAAATTTTATAGAGATTTTTAAAAAATATTTTCTTATTATTATGCATACAGTGCTGAAAAGGGCATCAGATCACATTATAGCTGGTTATGAGCCACCATGTGGTTGCTGGGAATTGAACTTATGACCTCTGGAAGAGCAATCAGTGCTCTTACCCACTGAGCCATCTCTCCAGCCCCTTTTATAGAGATTCTTATGAGTCCAAAGAAAAGTTACATTAATTCTCTTCCAAAACAACTTCTTCACAACCAGCCTGAATGCCTCTGATGACAGGTTTTCTGTGTTTTCTTTCCTTACCGGGGCTTTGTCTTCTTACCCACTACACAGTGGGATGATAAGCTGGTGGCCTCTTCTAACCACACCCTCTCTCATTGTCAGACTAAGTACTGATGGTTGTGTGTGGGCCCTAGAGAGTCTTCCCACTTTCCATCCCAAAGAACATGGACTCTGCTTTCATTGCATTGTCACTAGTTGCCCCCCACCACCACGAATAATCTCATATATTCAACTAAACAACCAAAGCAGCCAGAAGCATGCGCGCAACCTGAACACTAAAATGCATGAAAAGAGATACGCCTGAGCCAACACACTACTTCTTTGTATTCTCAATGGCAAGATGTTCTTGTACTAGGATTTCCGGCTCCAAATTAGCTGGAGAATACCTTAGCTAACACTGACAGAGGGATCTGCTGAAACATTTCTCTCTTCCTCCCCTTGGTGATTGAGAAAATATCCACTAAAATATTCTTGCACTGGTTTAGTGTCTAAGCAACCAAGAGAGTTAGGTTTACAATGCATCCTGTGCATCACCTGCTGAGATGGCCAATTCCAACAACTGTGACCGATGTACAGTATTACAAGTGTCTGTTGTTATGTGACCATATAGCTGCTGGCCTAGGTCTGGTCATGGTTATTGAAATTGTCCTGGTCATCTCTGAGTATAAGGAAAGCAGCAAAAGTCCTGCTGTTGATGTCTTCTACTAGACGTAACCCATTTCTAGTCTCATATACTACATAAGAAGGGACTGCCGCCTTAAGAAGGCAACCTAGTAGAGTGGACTGGGCACCAGACCAGTAGGGATTTCCTACTTTCTGTACTGAATCTGAAACAAGTCCTTTCCCTTTCTGGCCTTTTATTATTCTCATCTCAATTAAGATGGCTGCACTGCAGTGCCAAATGACAACTCCATTGCAGAAGTTCATCAGATCACATCACCGAATTCCAAAGAATAATCCCCAAACATTATGTGTCAAAAAATAAAAAACCCTCTGGATCACAGATCTTGACACAGACCCCATCTGATGCAAGAAAGGCAGCAGGCCTCTCCCTCCCCAGCAGCAGAGTTTCCTCTGGTAATTAATGAACACTCAAGGTTTTGCCTAGTGCAGTGGCAAGGCTCTGAGACTCATTTGCAGGGGGCTGAATTCTCAGCATGTGCTCCCAGGAAAAATGAGATTGATGAAGGCTAAAGTCATCAGATCATGTAGCACTGGGAGAATGATGGTGGTGACAGTGATGACAATGGCATTTTTAACTAAAGCTTTTTCTAATTAACAGAAGAGAGGAAAAAAGACTGCAAGAGAAAAGAACCCACACTTTAAAAAAAAAAATAAAGTCATTCATATTACATCTCAATTGTTATCCTATCCCGTGCATCCTCCTATTCCTCCCTCCCTCCTGCTTTCACCCTATTCCCCTCCCCTATGACTGTGACTGAGGGGGACCTCCTCCCTCTGAATATGATGCTAGGTTGTCAAGTCTCTTCTTGGTAGTCTGCTATCCTTCCTCCGAGTGCTATCGGACCTCCCCATCAAGGGGACATGGCCAAATATGGGGCACCAGAAGAACCCACACTTTTTGAATCACAACTGAAAGCAAAGCAATTCCTGTGAAATTCCTTACTATTTCTTCCATGTTTGGCTACCAGATCACTTGTCATATGTCCTGCCGTTCTCATTTAACTGCCTTCTTTTCCCACTGGGTTACAAACACTATCTGAACAAGGAGGAGCATTATCTGTCTTGCCTAAGTGCCTGTCAGGAAACCAGTACTCATAAACACTAATTTTAAAAGACATAAATGGTTTCAGTGGGTTGAACAGCATGCCCTTTAAATGTGTGTGTATTTAAAACTCAGAATGCACCCTTATTTGGAAATAGATGGGCATAAGAGTTTTCACAAATATAAACAGTCAAAATGACATCAACAGGACTAAGGCGGGTCCTAAATCCAATATGACTGGTGTTCTTCAAAGAAAGTGGGATGACCCACAGAGACGAGAAGGTGGCCGTGTGATGATGGGAGCAGAGGCTGGTGTGAAACCAAAGAGCCTGAGGAGTTTTGGCAACCACCCAAAACAAGAGAGAAATGAGGAAGGATCCGTGTCTAGAGCATTCGGTGAGAGCATGACCTTTCCAGCATCAGCAGCCTTCAGGACTGTGAGGTTCAATTCCTGTTGTTTTAAGCCACCCAGCTCGTGAGAGTTAGCTAAAGATGCCCCAGAAAACCACTGAACAGTTGAATGCGTATTTGCAGGCAATGTAGAAACCACACAACACATCAACACAATTACTTGCATTGGTGTCTAATAGAATTAGCAAAATCTAAAAGATTATACAGGGCAATCTCCTTCCTGTTTAAAAAGAAGAGGAGGGGGAGGAGGAGTTGGAAGACGAAGGCAGACTGGCTTCCCTCTCTATTAGAACATGCCATGTGGGCAATGGCTTGTTTTTGGAAAGTACCCTCTAAAGCATTATGTAATCATCAAAACTTCATTAACCATGTTATCTTTTTGTGCAAGTAGTTGTAAGCCTTTCTTCTGTGACAGAGCACAACTCCCCCAATCTTTCTTCAAAAGCAACCAATGTCAGACAGGAAAGTCAAATTTTGAAATAGTCACAAACATTCCTCAGGTCCAGCGCTCTGAAGTCACGGCCAAGCGTAGAGACAGAGGCCAGGTTAGAATTTTGCCCCTCCCCTTCATTCCCAGCCCTGGTCTTCCTGTGCAGACCTAGGCCAGCCACTTGCTCCAGACTTCCCCAACGCAAAATAGCACAACCATGTCGTTTCAACCTACCTGCAAGGACATGGTGTAGAAGAGAAGCCAGAAGCAGGGGAAAACTGGGCCAATTGAGGAGGACGCATTACTATGGGACAAACCATTCAGCCTCCCTCTGTCTACTCTCTGCCCTGAGACCTCTGATTTTCCCAGTCTTCATTACACCACACAGAACCACAGCAACATCTTGAGGGGCCTTGGAATCTGAAAGCATGAAGTACCTAACACACAAGTAATTCAGAAAACATGTCTATTACTAAACTGTAAAACATGTTTGACAACTTATGTTATAATGAGAAAGGCATTATTTGCTCCCTTGCTGATTATGTTGATGTTTCTTTTTTAATTTATAACATTGACTTATACTTTGTAAAATTAGGATCTTTGTCTGACTGCGTATCTGGATTCCAGGTTCATGTCCTTGCTGTCTGCAGAGAAGCCCCGCCTTCTGTGTCCATCACTTAAACTCATGGAAGTTCTCAGTTTCCCATCAGCATAATGCTATACTTTGTAATGAAGGCTTTGATCCATAATGTTTATTAAACAGTATAGAAATAAGGTGAGAGTTTCTTTTTCTTTGTTAGTTCATGGGAATACTTAAAATGTTATCAAAGACAAGAAAATATGTACAAATTAACCCACCTATGGGACATTTCAGAATCAAAGATCTCCTAAATAGAAATCGGCCACTCAAGTCATCTGTGTTTCTAATATTGTGAGCCAGACTACAAGTTTTTTGTATGTATAATTTCCTGCTGTTTGACAGCCAAGTCTCTGAAGAATTGGAAAATGTGAATGAAAGTCTATGGAAATAGCCAGTACGTATATTTTAATCCTGTAACTCTAGATTTTTAAAAATATATTAACTTATTTATTTATAAGTATGTGCCTGCCTGAGCTTTCAAAACCCTACACATACATGTGCCCACAGAGGCCAGAAGAAGGTACCCAGTCCCCTGAAACTGGAGGTACGTGGGGCTGGGAGCCCCTTGATAGGAGTGGTAGGAAGCAGACCAGGTCTTCAGACTAGCAGCAAGCACTCTTGTCCACTAAGTCATCTTTCCGACCCTGAATTCTAGACTTTTGAACCATTTTTAAGCAGACACTAATAACACTTTATGACTTCATAAATTCTCTCCTTCTGTCTTCTTTCATTCTCAGCTACGTCCATAAACAACTCTTAGCTAGAAAGCCATGTTTAAAAAAACAAACTCCAAGAGGCATTATTTTAAGCCCCAAGTTTATAATACAGAAATCAAGTCTATGAAGCTATGGTTACTCCTAAAGTGGCACGCACTCTTGGTGCGCTGGGGTGCAGCTGACTGCACTTATGCAGGCGCACACACCCACTACAAAGCAAAACTTACGCCACAGCGTGGTTACGTCAATATGTCCAAGAATAGCAGCAATAACCTTGGCAGTTACAGAGCTCAGTACTCAAGGGTATGATCCTCCCAAGCAAGTCCTAATCCCAAAGGTATTAAACTGACATGCAGGAAATTTTACTCAGGATCACGAAGCCAAAAGCCTGGAACAAGGCAGACTTCTGTTTCATTGCGTGTGCTGTTACCCTTCGATGTCTCTCCCCAAGGTCTGCATTCTGGCGTATTCTCACTTGGTCATTTGAAAAGTATCAAAACTAGCAAAGCAGAGGACGTTAGAGAGTCCAGCTTCAAACTGCCTCTTCTGTGCATTTCGCTAGTGACTACGGAGAGAGAAGCCTGTGACATCACAGCTCAGGCTTTCGTTGTCGTCACTTTCTTTTTACAAGTTAAGTCCTAACAGCACTACTCTCGGCTCCTCTGACTCACGTGATCACAAAGAGTTGATGCTCCTTTCCCAGAAACACAAAACCCCTGAAATGGGAAGAAAGTGGCATGTTCTTTGAGAGTGTAGAGCAACTGTCACCAAAAGGAAAAGAATAATCAAGGCAGGGATGCTCACCCCTTGGCAAAACTGCTCAGTGGTAGCAGCTGGCGGCAGCAGCCAACAAAGGAAGCTCATATCCATAGGTCAGGCATGTGTATCTGGGTGCGACGTTTTTCAGCATAATTCACACTATGCTATCCTATTTAAAAGACTGGGGTCAGAATGTATATGTACCTAAATTGCTCATTTAGGAAATACCACCAATGTGTGAACAAGAATAATATTGCCTCACAGTGCTCGCCCTCATCTATGCGAATGAGCTCTTGATTCCCAAGAAGGTGGTTTCCTCTTAGATCAACAAAGGTTACTAAAGGCATTTGGTTAAGGATTATAGAGGGCCAGCTGCCTTAAAGACATAAGAGAATGGTTAGTTTTACTGTGGTGCCCCCTAGTGTCAGGTGAGATTAAGTTGAATCTGTATTGCCAGTCTTTAGACCCAATGCAAACAGTACCCTATATAAGAAATTCCACTCTTAACCTTAACATCATCTGAAGTATGTCATCTCTTCCCTCAGTTGCCCTGGCTCCACACGTATAGATCCAGACATCTTAGGCAACCCCTTCTTCCTCCATGCCTCTTCCTACTGTGCCTGGAGCAAGTCTCCATAGATTTGTCACCTTTTGGCCTCACTTAAAGTCTGGACCATTAATTCAAAGAGTTTAAAACAAAAGAATCTTCTCCAGTGCAGCTTTTATTCTAAAGCTTCAAGCAGTGCCCTAGACAAGAAAGCACTCAGAACAAATGTGAGGATGATTTAGCTGATAAGAATTCTTGTACAGGAGTCAACGCTATCTAGTTAATTAGGTAGACAAGTGATCGTGAGCAGCTTACCTACCTTCCTTGGGTTTTTGTTTTCTTATAAAATACTGTGGCTAATACCTACTCAACAATCCAGGGTCTCTGGTCATTTCATCAATACCCACCATTAGAGCCTTAAAGTTCTTTATCATGAATTAATTCAACATTCCAGATGTTCCTCTTTTAATTCTTAAAAAGTTGCTCAGAAAAAAATCAAATTCTACTTGAATTTGAAGTTTGAATAATTTCTTTTAAAAGACATGTTAGATTATATGTAGACATTTAAATTAACTCTAAACAAAGATTCAAAGCAAATTCCTCTTTCTAGTATTTAAAAATAATTTTAAAAAATATTGAAGTTATAATATGAAACATCACCAAGAAACCGAATTCTAATTCTGGCTCTCTTTGACACAGACCACTTCTGCTTTCCCCAGCAGAAACAAGCAAGAAGGTGGGATTCGCTAGGAAAGCATTCTTAACTCTACAAGGTCATGATACAGGCAACATAGAGCTCAGAAGACTTCAATAGCCCCGGAACACACAAATATAATTTACAACAGCTCCTCACCAAGTGGGGAGATAGCTCAGATGTTAAAGTATTTGTCTATAAAATATGAGAACCTAAATTCAGTTCCCAGAACCCACGTAAACACCAGACATAATTGCGCACACTTATAACCCTAGTACCGTGAAGGCAGAGGCAGGAGGATTTCTGGGTTTCACTCACCAGACAATCTAGCCTAACTGGTATACCCCAGACCGATGAGAGATGCTGTCTTAAAGACAGTGGAAGGCACTTCTAAGAACGGCATTCGAGTTTGTTCTCTGGTCTCCATATGCAATTGCACATACACATATAGCCATGGACACAAATGCAAACACCTGCATATAAACCTATATATATGCATGCATACATATAAATATTCACATATATAAAAATACAACCCCCACATTAAAAATAATAAAAACAAAAAGCTTCTAACCTCCTAGGCCAGCTTTCCCTCCACTAGAGTCACGGTGAGACTAGAAGCCTAGCACTTTAGACAGTAACGCAGGGCAAGGCCCAGTGTGCCATGAGTCAGCTGCTGCAGCGCTCAATTACATCATTTGAATCACTGATATTCCAGAGTGTTTGGGTCTTCCCTCCTTCTAAGCAAGGCGTTTCATGAACTCAGAATGTGTTACCTAAATAACTACAGAGAATATAAATTAAGTATAGAAAGTATATGCATGAAAATATGATTTCTTCCAGGCCAGCCTTAAGAGCCAAGAAATCTGTACCTTTAGGCACAAAAAGTCTGCTAATGTACATTTTCTGACCCTTCAGCCCTCTGGCCTGTTCTTTGGAATGACATGCCTATTAGCTGCTGACTTGAAAGAGACGTCAGTGTTGATCCCATACAACTGTCCCGTTACCGATGAAGAACCAAGGCCCAAAAGAAAAAGTGAGCTGTACAAGATCCACATGGGTAAGCCTCTTTCGGGGGTGGGGGAGGGGCGGTGAAGGGGCATTTCAAAGACAAATAAAACCCTGCTTTTCATGTATGTGAGTGAAATTTAAGCCAGTGACTGCTGTCGCTAAGTAGGCGTGAAGGAAAAGCTGACAGCCTGTGAGAGTTTAATAAGCCTTAACTTCAGAATCTCAAATGCAGGAAATGAAGGCTAAAAAGTAAGGGGGGGGGCGCGGAATGAGCATGGTCGCTTCAAAATGCCTTTTTCCTAGAACAGAAAAACATAGTTGTCTAGGGTGTAGAATAACCACTGCAGTTCAGTTTCCCCCGACAGCTCACTACAAGATATAACTCCCCGGAGGAGAGGTCTCCTGGCATCATCCCCCCACTGCCTGGTCCACCACCCCACCAACCATAATGCCAAATATTAGTGTTTTCAAAGGTTGCCAGTCCCTTTGTCAAAGATATTGTCTTCCCCCCTCACTCTCCCCATCAAAACAATTTGACCAAATCGCACGGGAAGTGCATGCCCCCTATCTACGCTCTCCTCCCCTTACTAAGAGGGATGAAATATAATAATCCACTGCACTGCCCAGGCCCTGGAACGGTGTAAACAATTTAAATAGCTACGCCCTCCCAAATCTTCTCCGTCAAGAACAGTCAAGTTGCTTATTCTATGAGCAAACAGCTTCAACGTTCAGTGTACCTCTCCTGCTCTTGATTGCATTTTTGAGTCAAGGCCACGGAAAACAAATTCCTGCCTAGATTTCTGCTTACCACAAGGACCTGAAAACATGGCTTTATTTCCCACCTCTGCCACAGAGTTTCTGGGTGACTCGAAGAAAGGACCCCTATTCTTATCAGGGCCCTGGGTGAAACTCTCCACTGAGATCACAGACGTCTACCTTTTACGCCCGTGTTTCCCTTTTTTCTCTCTCCGGGCCCTTATATGCCTTGGTTACCCTTGACTGGGGCCTTGCGTCCTTCCTCATCCCACAGAGTAAGGAAACACACAGCCTTGCGGTTGTTTGAAACATCTCAAGACTCCCAGGCCTATGCAATGCGCTCCGCTGGTCTATTTTTAGTTACTCTGTTTACTTTCTTCTCAGAAAAGCCTAATTCCGGTCTGCATCCTAACACACACACACACACACACACACACACACACACACACACACACACACACACACACACACACACACTACTCCACCCTAGCACCATCTCCTCAAAGTGCTTTTTATCCAAAGTCCTGCGCAGAGACCTATGCGGGAGCAGAGAGAAGAGAACCCGCACGGCGATGCTCCAACTGGCCAAGCCGCCTTGAGCACCGCACCAGCTACGTTTTCTGGAGTTTGCTGTCCCAAGGGACGAACACTGTGCATGGTTCAATAGTCATGACACATATACTTCCCCCAGCTTCTATTTACCAAAATCGCCACTTCCGGTACACAGAGACAAGCCCAGGCATTTGCCTGCACCGTTCATCGTATCCTGGTTTAATCTGAAGTGCCTCTGTCCCTGACATGGACCTTAAAAATAACTTCCGTCTTCTCTGTCATCCACCAGGGAAAGATTTCCTGACATAAAGTAACCACCGAGGCAACAAGAATTATGAGGCCAGATCCAACAAGGAATTTTGGGGAGACCACAGAGTCACCCTCTGCTGCAAACATGTAAAAAACATTTAAAGAAAAAAAAAACCTGAGGTTTTAGAGTGATTGTCATATATATATATATGTGTGTGTGTGTGTGTGTGTGTGTGTGTGTGTGTGTGTAGTCATTGATGCAAATGTGTGAACAATCAAATGCGCCCACACATGCCCTTCAGATACGAGATCCATGAGAGGAAAGGACTTAATATTGAATTAAAAAAAAACAAAAACAAAAACAGATCCCTGCAGATGCATGAAAATGATAGATTTCTTGATCTAACACAGCGCTACCAGGATGAAGAGACAAAAGTGACCCAAAGCTTCAAGGTGACAGCTTATTAAGATATACCAGGATTTTTGCTTTAAAAAAAAAAAAACCAACTAAAAACAGGTCCCTTCTGTCTAACACTGCTACTGTTGAAATAGGAAGGAAAAGAGACATCAAAGGGCATTTGACCACACTTTACAATCCCTTCGTGGCAGTGATGGGGGGGGGGTTGTGGGGTGGGAATGGAGGGGGGGGTCTTCAATAGTTTTAGCATTACATTATTGCCAGGTGGCTGCAGCTATTGCAACTGGCACTTAGCAGGAGCTGGAGGGAAGGCAGCACGCATTGGCACATCTTACCGGAGAAGGGTGGAGGTGCAGACAGACGTAGATGAGGCACAGGAGCAGCCCCGCTCCCTGAACTCCAGAGACCACCAGCCAGACCTGCTCCTTCCACTTCAGTCTTGGCCTCGATCCGTTTTCCAGATTCTCGTGCAGGGGTTGAACCCCTTGCCCTTCCATCTTCTCGGTCTCGGTATGGAGACGATACAGCTGTGGCAAAGGGGAACCTGGGGAAGGCTGGTCTTTACCACAGAGGAGGAGAAAAGGCCAAAGCCAAGCTTGTAGGTCAGAAGATAGAGACTAAGGTTCCAGAACCTGAGGCAAAAGGCAATTGAAGGAGCAGGGCAGACTCTCTCAGTTTTAGCTCTGCAGATTCTGCAGGCGGGGGAACTTCTATGTGACTAATCTGAATTTCCCCTTTACTTTCTTTCTTTTTTTTTTTTCCCTCTGGGCTAACAGGGAGTTGTTTTTGTGGCATCCCAGTTATGAATTGAGTGACTTCAAAAATGACAGTCATAAACGAGTGCTCTTAAGCTTTCTATTGCATTGGTAAAGATAAAGATCATCATTTCTTTCTTTTTTCTTTTTTCTTTTTTTTTTTTTCACCTTATTTCCCAATCCCTCAAGACATCTTAAATCATAAAAGAGATTTGAGGAAAATGCTAGCCAGATACTCTTGTTTCTATTACGCAATTAATCTACCAGCCCATTTTACAGATTCAAGAAAAAATACACACAGGTCATTCTTGAGATGAAAAGAACAAACAGGAAAATAGGAGGGTAGATACAAAGAAGGGGTCTTATACATAATACATCCCATTAAACCAAATAAATTAATATTTATTGAGCAACTACTATGTGTCAGACATTGTGTTAAACAGCCTTGCAACCATCACACTTATTAATTTCTGGAAAAATTCAGTAAACACATAATCAATTGGTGCAAATGCACAAATAGTCAAATGTGCACACACATGCTGCAGCCCTTCAGATACAAGGCCCATGAAAGGAAAGGCCTTAATATTGAAACCTTCAGAGTTTAATATCAGAAAAGAAGCAGAAGAAAATTCTGTCGCCCACCTCCACCCCCACCCCTTCACTCTGGTTTATATTCCCACCCCACACACACACAACATAATTTTTGCATGAGTAATTCAAGTAACCTTTGAAGGTTGTTATTTTCTTTGAGGTGTTGGCTGGATTCAGAGCTGGCTAAGTAGAACTATCTTCCCCGGGCGGGGCTGGAGAGATGACCCAACAGCTAAGAGCTCTCTGCTTGCTCCTCCAGAGGACCCGGATTTAAGTCCCTGTTCTTTGCACGGGGTCTCAAAACCATCTGTAATTTTAATTCCGGAAGATCTGATGCCCTTCTTCTAACCCCTGCAGGCATACAAGTGGTCCACACAAACACACATGTAGGCAGAACCCTCATACATTTAAAAAAAAAAAAACTTAAAAAATATATCCTTCCATAGCCAACTTTTCACTGCTTACCTTTCTCACTTATAGATGATGCACAGTGAAATTAAATAAGCGTGAAGTTATAATGTCAGGTCCCAAATGACAAAATATTTATTGAGTGTGCAGTATGAATTCAAGGCTACATAAGATAGCACAGTGGTTCTGAACATCACTCTCTCTCTCCTTGATGGGAAAGTGTGTCTCCTGCTGTCTCATGGAGACTTCAACAGATATTTAAAGAAAGAACTGAGAGAGAGAAATATTCTGAGTATTAGAAACATAAGAAGGTATACAAAACTTCAAAATGTTTGTTTGCTTTTAGAGACAGGGTTTCCCTGTGTAGTTCTGCCTGCCCTGGACTTGCTCTGTAGACCAGGCTGGCTTCGAACTCCCAGAGATCCGCCTGACTCTGCCTCCCGAGTGCTGGGATTAAAGACGTGTGCCATCATGCCCAACCTGAAACTTCAGATTTTTCCCAATTTAAAAAAGTCATGGATGTGAAGAATATTAAACAAAAACCCAAGCTGCAGGAAATGGGAAGCTCCTTGCCACAGCATCCCACAATTTAAATAAGCTGATGCCTACATTATAATAATGAGGCTTTACATTTGGGGAACATCCTGGGACCTAAGGCTTGCATCCGAGATTTAAAGGCGGACTCCGGTCCCACATACACTACTCTGCAGCAGCAGTGGTTCCGTCAGCCAAGCACGGGTGAGGCCTGGAAAATGAAGACAAAGGACAAAAAAAGAACAACCAGCTAACACGCAATCACTATAGCCAGGTACTCTTCACCCATCTATTTTCAAAAAAAAAAAAATGACTGAAAGAGATGGAGGAAGGGAGAATGCCTAAAACTGTAATAGAAACTAGAGACAAAGCAGGTGGTGGTGGCCCAGACCTTTAATCCCAGCACTCAGGAGGCAGAGGCAGGCAGATCTCTGAGAGTTTGAGGTAAGTCTGGTCTATAGAGCAATTCCAGGACAGCCAGGGCTACACACAGAGAAACCCTGTCTAGAAAAAACAAAACAAACAAAATCTTTAAAGAAGCTAGAGACAAGCTGAAAAAGTATAAATGTGCACTAATGTTGAAAATCTTAGGAGCAGCCAGTCTGCTTAGGAATGAGTGTGTGCGTGTACACATGCGTGCATGAGCCTGTGTGCATGTTTATGTCTTGTGTCTGTATGTTGATGTGGGGGGGGGGATGTACAGCCATTTGCATGTGTGTGCATCTAGCAGCTGAAGAGTGACATCAGGCGTCTTCCTCAGTTCCTCTCCAACAGGTTTTGAGGAAAGCTCTCTCCTCAGTGCTAGACTGAAAGCATGCTCCACTGTGACCAGCTTTTACATTGATGCTGTGCATCCAGCTCACCACCTCGTGTTTACACAGCAAGAGCTTCCCGGACTCAATCATTTTCAATGACTGCTAAAAGGACAAGAAAATAAACATCTATGAGCACCAACGTGCATAGCACACGAGCTTTCCTTATCACTTGCGTCATGCTTCTCTGAAGAAAAATTGACAAATACTCTTTGTCCTTATATTCAGTAGGAACTGTAGAGCAGTTTTGTGTCTGGTGCCAAAAAAAAAAAAAAAAGCAGAGGCAGCTGAGCTGGTCTGGAGGCTGCACAGTTTCGCTGTGCTCCTACTTCTTGATCTCCTACTGCTATGCTTTTCCCCCTTTGATGTTTTTTTTATTAGAGTTTAAGTGGTATATTGTACACTAGCTTCTTTTACATTGACCGCATTCCCTCACAGCCCTTGTGGAAGGGAGAACACACAAACATGCACACACACACACACACACACACACACACACACACGGGTAGAGAGAGGAGGGGGAGGGAGGAAGGGAGGGAAGGAGTGTAGGTGGGAGAGTTAGAAAATAAACTGCAAAGTCTAGGCGAGATCTTTTAATAGACTATGTGACTGTCTCAGTGTTCATCATTGGTGGCTCTAGCACTTGAACATCACTGATTAAAAACCACTGTCAATGACATCATCGGTGGCATTTTAATCCTGGGCAGATGGACAGAGACCTCCATCTTGAAGATACTTTTTAATAAAACATAGTTGAAACGTCTGTAAGGAAGTCAGGGAATCACTAACTCTGTGGACAGTGTGTTTTAAAACACCTTACAAAAGTAAATATGTCTGCCAGAGTGAACTAGCTTTGAGTGGCAACCCAGAAAGTAAAGTAATCCTAAATGATTGCTTCCCATAGACACTAACCTCCTACAGTAATAGCCAAAGCTATAGAGAAGTATGGAAAATAAAAAGACTTCAAAAGATGACAGAATATCTCATGTTCAGAAACTATCAAAACTTTTGGGGGCTTTTTTGGTTTGGGGGATTTTGTTGTTGTTTTGGGGTTTTTGGTATTTGGGGTTTTTTTTTATTTGTTTGTTTGTCCATTTGAAATATCTATGCACGTCATCGCTTTTCACTCAGTAAGTCTGGACCAGGTGCCTGAATCCTGGTGCTGGGGAAAACACGTGAATAAAAGACATCCTCAAGGAGAGTCTCAGAGAGGAAGGTAGAACAGCCACAGCCTGGCCAATGCCCCAGCTATGGTGGCAACACAAGGAGGAAGGATGCAGAGGGAGGGTACCATTCTCCACTGGACGATGACTTGGGTGAGTCTGGTCGTCTAAGGAAGTAGAGACCGAAGCAGGCTGTGCACTCTGGGTAAATCTTACTTGCATCATGTGCATTCAGGGAACTACAGCTGGAGAGGCAGATGCTAGCAGGTGAGTACCCAGGAAACCTTCCCTGAAAAAAATTTTGTTACATGCCAAGGACTTCAGAATGCTCCTTGAAGGAGCTGGAGAAATAAATCCTGACAAGTTGGAAGTAAAAGGTGATGTGATTACATTTTAGTTTGTTGGCAGGGTTGGTTTTGGTTGGTTGGTTTTGGTTTGGGGTTTTGGTTTGTTGTCTGTTTGTATAGGACTCTGGATAAGTCCAGCGGAAATGGCACAGTGGGACTAAGTTGACTGCCTAAGACACATTTCTAAGGTGTTCCGTGCCAACATAAAACTGTGAGCATGTTTATAATATCTCCTCTGTTCAGGCCTCTAAGCCCATCCTCTTTTATCATCCTACAATGGTATATCCTATTTCCCCAACACTGGGGGGAGGGGCACAGGGGTGCTGCATCCATGCAGACTAATGCTCTTTTTCTAATTCATGAATCCAGAGAGAGGGCCTTGTTCTAATTAACACAAAGACAGCAGTGTGAGCAGAGCTTGCCATTGTTTAACTGAGAAGTAATACGATTGTAAACAAATTAAGGAGACGAGTGAATGCAGAGGTATTTATAGTAGCTCTTCATGCACCAAGTATTTTGAACACTTACGGGAGTGTCTTGAGTTGTTAAGTAAGGTCAGTGGGAAGTGATGGGATCGAATGAATATTTTAAAACTAAGTTTGCCCTCTGTATTTTCAACTTGCTGTGGATCCTAGTGTCTTGATTTGGCTGTCCAAAAAGCTCTGAGCTTCTGAATTTGCATTGACTCTTTTTTTTTTACCCATGATTAGTCAATTTTTGCAGAGCTGTCTGTGCCCAAAGTGTGGCTCCTGGGCTCAGGTTTTCTTAAAGTTTCCATTCCTATTGCTTTTGACCCAAATCTGTGTTCCTTGTCAGTGGAACTCCTAAATTAAACTTTCAGCCCCCATCTCATTGATTCCGTTCTCACTGATTCCCAAACTATTTGTTTTCATACTTGATGAGATCATAATCATATGAAGAGTTGAAATTCTATAGGCTAGGAGATGACTCATCAAGTAATAGACCTGATGACCCGTGTTCAAACGCATTCGAACACACACACATGTGCATAGACACACACACACACACACACACACACCCCTGGCGTAGGGTGTGGTAAGCAGTATTTCTGAAAGATTTCTTCAGAGTCAGATCAGTGAGTCTCCCTAGAGTAAACGCAGGGTCTCTTGCAGCTTTCCACCTCTGTCATAAGAACTCTTCTCAGGGAGCAAAGAAAACACACATGTTTTCACCCTGTGTCTGGGGCTTTGGTTACACTCTGTATAGCTTCCTGAAATTATTTCTGTCTTCTCTATGATGTTGTGTATTCCCAAGGCCAGGGGTGCTGTGCTGAATTCGCACACCAAGGCCAGGATAAGCTTTCTATAAAGATTTGCCAGTTTAATTTGGGTTTCTTGCTTGTAGAGCTGAGGTGCAGTACTTACAGGAGCAGAAGAGAGTGGTATTGAAAATGGCACTGTTAGATACAGAAGTCTCCAGACTGCTGGCCTTTGATCTTAGATTTGAGGTTAACACACTTGCAATGTATATTGCTCATTGAAACCAGTTGCGTAGCATCAGTCCAAATGCAAATGTGAACTCACGGAATGACGACGTTCCACTTGGGTTTCAGAACCACTAGTCCCTTTTCTTCAGGGGCTAATTTTTCTCTTCATTCTGCACATTAGTTGATGCTTCTTTTTATAGCTTGAATCAGCCACTGACAGTTATTTTAGGGTATGATGACACATTATAAAACCCAGAGGTACAAAACAGTCGTAGGAATTTTTTCCCTGTATGGAACTAAGCCTGTTGTATAGCCTACCCTTATGGAAAGCAACTCACTAATTAGAATTTTCAGTGCTTGAAAAATTGTGTTCCCAAAATATGTATTCAATGCCAAAATAATATACAAAAATGAGTACATTAGTCAGTAATACAGACAATTTTATTTTTAAGGAAATGTATCATACTTAAATATAACTATGTACAATAAATATATCTATTTAAGGCATACAACAAATGAGCTTTGGCATTCTATATAGTCACAATGTCACCAAAATAAGAGCTTCTTTAAGGGTAATAGAAGCAAGTCTGTGTTGAATTCATGAGAAAGCTGATAGGCACTAGAAAGTAGACTTGTCCCGAGGAGATAATTTGACAATATTTAAGTCAAATTACTTAGTCATTGAGATTAAGCATGAATGTTACTGGTATAGTAGCTGGGATGCTGCTAAACATACCATAAGGAACTCTCTCTCTCTCTCTCTCTCTCTCTCTCTCTCTCTCTCTCTCTCTCTCTCTCTCTCTCTGAAGGGTTATCATCACAAAATACGACCAAGGCTAAAGATGAGAAACCATGGTATAGATGTACCTGTGTCCATAACTACATCTCTCTATTGCGCAACAACCACCCTGCAGAAAGTATTATTTTTCTCTTGGTTAATAAATACATGGTAGAGCTAAGACCTGAATTTAGATCTGTTCACTATGGAGCCTGGTTTTAAACTATGTATAATGCTATTGTCTTTTCCAATGAAAAGGCAAGCTCTGTGTCTGACCTGTGTACCCAATAAACAACCCACAGATGTGGGTCACTATCACCATGTCAGATGTACACACACCATTGATCTAATAGGAGAGAATAACATCTTCCTGTTACTTTGGTTCCTTTCTTTCCCTAAAAAAGGTGCATGAAAACACCCCCTTACTTTTATGCTGCTGCTTCCACATGCCAAACTCAGAACCCTTGCCTCATTTGGTCCTCTCAGGAACACTGTGTGGTCAATAAAAGCCATATCATTGACACAACGAGCCAGACTCTCAGAGTAACTTAACCACAGTTAGTACTAGAATGTTAACTGGGTAATTAGGACTTACTGGGTTAGTTGTGCCAAACCTCCCAACACCTAAAGATGCTTCATGAAAACTCTCATCTCCAGTGTGGTTGTACTTAGGGATGAGAGCTGGAGAAGCAGTGAGACAGAGGACAGGACCCTAGTCTGATGGCCTTTACTGCCTTGTAAGAAACTCCAAGAAAACTTATCCATGAGGACATGGTGTGAAGGCCATTTGTTAGGCAGAAGGGGGGAGACCATGACCACTGTGCTGCCACCCTCAGGTGGACAATTTCACATACATTCTATGATATCCTTGCACCTGCAGCACCACAAACAGACTGACAACTGGAAATTATAAAATTGTGCCAAAACCAATATGATTGCTTGACTACACCTTCAGATATGTGCACTCTCTGACAGCAAGAGTTTAGCTTGTCAGATTCAATTTCTTGGCCAAAAACTCTTTTCTTACATGTTGTTCTTATTTTAAGGATAGAATGAAATAAACTATGTAATAAACCAACCAACATATCTGAATAGATTGGTCCCTAGGCAATTGTAGCAGTGTTGTTTGAGTTCAGGTTTCTTAAACATGAAGGCCCTTTCAATATTGACTCCCCTGCTCTATCTTAAAAGTTTTCTTTGGGTACCATCATCAATCACTGTTATCCTTGTGCAAATCATTGAATCAGAAAATAAACAGTGATCACTTTTAGTTCCCTCACTTTCAAAATGGAGACTAGGATTTTCTTCTGTGATGCTGTAGGATTTATGTGAGCTAATGTCTGTGCCTTGCCCTTGGGAGTCTATAACAAGGACAGCGAGTGTAGACCATGCACCACCAACACTGCTCCCCCTGGACTTGTTAGAAAATGCAGACTCTCAGTCTGTGCTTCAAAAGGAATAGACTTATAAGACATTCGAAAAATACTAATCCAGCAGGGTGTGATGATGCACACCTGTAACCTGAGCACTCAGGGAGGTCGAGGCAGCCAGATTGCTGTGAGTTCAAGGCCAGCCTGGTCTACAAAGTGAGTCCAGAACAGCCAAGGCTACACAGAGAAACACTGTCTCAAAACAAACAACTATCACTAACTAAATCAGAGGGGGGGGGCAACAGAGTAATGTGAAGGCTGAGGGAAATCCCTAAAGGGTTGCTAGAGTACACTGTACAACACTTGGGTTTGGCAAAACCCCAACACCACCCTCATCATTAGGGACAGGGCTTCCCACTTCCTCAGGAATCTACCTTCATCTAGGCATCTTAACTTTGTCTGAGTGGCGGGAAAATCTTCCACTTACTCATCCAACATTTGCTTTATTTTTTTTAATTGCTGTACATGTGTGATGCATGTATATATGTTCATGTCTGTGTGCATGTGTGTATGTTCATGTGTTTGATTGCAGGTGCATGTGTTCCATGGTGCAGAAAGAAGTCAGAGGACAGCATCAGGTGTTGGTCCTCACCTTCTACTTGCCTGAGACGTAGCTTTTGGTATTTGTCACTGTGTCCACTAGGCTTGCTGTACCATGAGCTTCTGGGGAATGTCCCTGTCTCTGCCTCCCACATCATCTGATAAGCGTGCTGGGGTTACAGACACCTGTATTACCACATCTGCTCTTATTTTGGCTCTGGGGATTTGAACTCAGGTCCTCAGACTTATATGGTAAGAACTTTATCCTCTGAACTACCTTCTCTGTCCCTCTGTGTCCCTTCTCCCTGTCCCCATCTGAAGCCTGAGCCTCTAAAATAAAAAGTTAGGGGACACTTTCCCTTTTTTGTTTGTTTGTTTGTTTTGTTTTGTTTGTTTGCTTGCTTGCTTGTTTTTGTTTGTTTGTTTGTTTGTTTGTTCTTACTTGTACTTTCCTTCACCTAAAGATCAGCTAACTAAGCGAGGCTGGGGATAAAGGAAGCAGCAGGTGGGGAAGTAGATAGCCAATTGGAAGATGCTGACCTACGTCACCAAGAACAGCATGGAGTGAGTGACGCCTAGTGTTCAGAGACTGAGCAGGGATGAAAGGAAATACAGAATAATGATCCATACTTCTCTCTTTGAAAATAATACTGCTTATCTCAGCACTATTCATTTCTGTCTCCTTATGCTGTCCTTAGAAGCCTTGGAATATACTTTCTCTGCAAAAGCCATACTCACTCAAAAATACTCTCCTACTTTATGCAAATCAGCTAAAGGAATTGCTACGGCCTTTCCTCTCTACTTATACTATAATCCTTTGTGCTTTCTTATCCTTCCTATAATGACTCAGGGTTCCCCACTTGTCTTGGTAAAACTTGGGAAAGATTTCACATCACTGACACAGAAGTCCCAAAGGATAACCTGTTAAAAGTCACCCATGCTCCAGCTAACCCATGTCCCTGTGTCCGTGTCCCACCTTGCTGCCTACCATCTTGCCTTCCCTCTGCTGTAGGCTCAGCCTGGGGGAGATAGATGAGGCATTTCTTTTAGCACAGATCAGTCTGTTGTGTGTCAGAGCTATGCCCAAATGTGGCTGTCTCCCCTTGCTAGAGAATCTCTAATCCCTGTCCATCTTCAAACACCCCTGAGAACCCCTAGCACCAATCCGCGGCCAAGATTGGTAAAAGTCAAGTCTGTGTGCGAGTAGGCTGCACTGCTTCTCATTGGCAAGTTAGTTGACTTTTATTATGTACTATAAAAATAAGGATGTGGAAGTCTAATATCAACTTCAGTTACTGTTCTTCAGGCATCACCCTCCTTGTTTGTTGTGATAGGCTTTTTCACTAGCCTGGGACTCACCGATTAGGCTGGGCCAATAAAACCTCAAGATCCATGTATCTCAGCTCCCCTCATGCTGGGATTACAAACTTGGCCAACATACTGGATTTTTGTCTTGTTTTGTTTTGTTTTTTATCTTTTACATTGGTTCTGGATATCAAGCTCAACTCCTCATGCTTGCACGGCCTGTACTTTGTTGACTTAGCGATCTCCCCAGCCCTACTTTTTCCCATCAATTCTTACTAGTTCCTACTAAAGAACACCGTTCCTACCTACTTAGAGTTCCTATTGCCAGAGAAAACAGACACACACACACAACAACAAAATACCAAAAATCAAAAACACATTTGTACATACAAATTTATACTTTGAAGTCATAATCCCTATTGTGATAGTATTTTGAGGTTGAGCCTTTAGTAAGTAGATAATGAGGTTGCACCTTAAGGCAGGATCTTTGTGTCCTTATAAGAAGAGATACAAGATAGGCATCTCTCACCCAAGTGACACCAAGAAGGGGTTCATTTGCAAACTAGAAAGAGAGATCCTCACCAGACACCAAATCTTCTGACATTTTGGACTTATTCTTTGGGGTTTCAAAACTATAGAAGTAGATATTTGTTAACTCTACCTTGTCTATATTCTCTGCTGTTCTGTCAGTGCAGCCCAAGCTAAGACACTTAGGTGGAAATTAATGTCACACACACACACACACACACACACACACACACACACACAGCACAGAGCACTAATGTAGGTAGTGATGAGAGGGGGGCAGCATGACTTTGGTCATTACATCATTAAAGGTCTAGCCAAAGAGATAACAGTTTAACAAAGGCTTTGCATATGTCAGCTAAAGAAAGAACTAGGGGAAGTACATTCTAGGTAGCTGTACCAGCAAGTCTAAGAATCCCAAGATAAAAAAAAAAACAAAAAACAAAAAAACAAGCATGAAATGCTTCAGATCTTGATATATAACTTGGGCATATACCCAAAGGATACTTCATCCTACCACAAGGACATTTGCTCAACCATATTCATTGCTGTTCTATTCATAATAGTAGCCAGAAATTGGAAATAACCTAGACGTCCCTCATTAGAAGAATGGAAAAGAACCTGTAGTACACTGATACAATGGAATATTACTTGGCTGTTAAAAAATGACATCATGAAAATTTCAGACAAATGTATGGAACTAGAAAAAAAAGAATCATCCTGAAGGAGGTAACCCAAACCCAGAAAGTTAAACATAGTATGTATTTGCTTATATGTGAATATTAACCACTAGATAAATGGTAACCAAGCTATACTCTGAAGAACCAGAGAGGATAGGTATAGAGGAAGAGACTATGGGGAATGCATAGGTCTCTGTGGGAAGGAGCAATAGAATAGATTTTAAGGGTGGACTGAAGGTGGAAGGGGACAGGAACAGGAGGCTGAGGGATGGAGGTGAAGAAGGAAAGCGTTGAGTGAAGAAACGTGGGGATAGGCAGCTATAACTGAGGGGTGGTAAGGAAACCTACTGCAGTGAGAACTTCCTAAAATATATGAAGGCAATCCTAATGAAGCCTCCAAATAACGAGGGAGGGAGAGACAGAATCCCAACTGGCCATCTCTTGTCACCAAATGACGTTTACCGTAATAGGAATGAGTTGTTGCCAATGGAGTTGTTGGCCAAAGGGGCCCATGGGAATCCCCAAACAACCCAGTCTGTTGCCAAGACAATATATTTCTCTCCATACACAGACAGCAAGGCCCCATTGCTGAAGACCCACAGAACTCATTGAACATGAGGAAGTTGAGCTCATGCCTAGGTAGAGCCGTCACCCTTATGTTCAAGTGTCTTTGATACAGGAAGGTACACTGTAGGCTATCAAAAGAAAAATGTAGGGGTTGGGGATTTAGCTCAGTGGTAGAGCGCTTGCCTAGCAAGCGCAAGGCCCTGGGTTCAGTCCTCAGCTCTGGAAAAAAAAAATGTAAACACATAGCCATAAAACCTTTGATGTATAGTCTGTCCTGCCTGCAAAACATGCTAGGGCATTGGTGGTACAAAGCTTGTGGGAGTAACCAACAAATGTTTAATTTCATATAAGGCCTCTCCATGACATGGAATCCATACATAGAGATATACATGGGAGCAATACTGCTTGGGTGACTAAGAACCAGAGACTCGATAGCCCAGAAATCTAGGGTAAAACCAAATACTACCGGTCAAAAAAAAATGTAACAATACAATGACTCCTACTGACATTCAGCTATACTCATAGATCAGTGATTTCTTCGGCTATTATCAGAGAAGCTTCCTCCTCTAGCATATGGAAACAAACGGAGAGACTCACAGCCAGACATTACGCAGAGAAAGAAACCTTGGAACACACAGCTCCAAATGGAATGTCTCCATCAAACCTCATCCCCTCAGAGCCCACAGAACCCTGAGGAAAAGGAGGCTGAAACGAGCATGAGAGCCAGAGTGAGAGGAGGACACCAAAAAGAACAAGGCTGTCTCAATCAACTGAGCAAAGCTCATATGAATTCACACAGATTAAAGCAGCAAGCACAGGGCCTACAGAGTCTGGTACAGAGTCTGAGCCAGGTCCTATATATTATAGCTTTCAGTTTAGTATTTTTATGGGACTCCCGAGTATTTGGACAAGTAGTTCTCTGATTTTTGTGCCTTCTCATGGGGCTCTTTTTCTTCTGTTGGTTTGCCTTGCCTAACTTCAATGTGATACTTTTTACTTTATCTTATTATATTTTATTTTGTTATGTTTTCTTGGTATCGCTTGGAAGTTCGTCCATTTCTAATGAGAAACAGAAAGGGAGGAGTAGCTCTGGGTGGGAGAAGAGGTGGGGAGGAACTGGGAGGCGTAGAGGGAAGCGAAACTGTAATCAGGATATACTGTATCAGAAAATAATCCATTTTCAATAAACGGCGCTGGGGGTGGGGGCGAAGATGCTTGAAGAAAAGAAAATGACCATACACAGTAAAGGTAAAAGACGAGCAGGACGTTAGGAGGTGGAGTCAGCAGTCAAGGTAAGGAAAGCCTGTTTACCACATATTTAGTGGAAAGTTACTGAAGCTTCCAAATAATGAGGGATTTCAAAAGAGAGCTGGCATCAGATTTGGGCTTCGCAAAGCTAGCTGTCTGGCTTGTGCGCGACAGGTAATCACGGTAAGACGGGGTTAAAACAGAAAGATGAGTGAAGAGCCTGTCATAGTTCAAGAAAGATGGAAAATACCTCCGCTTCTGGGATGTGACAATAGAGGAGACCATGGAAGTTGAGCAACATGACCAACTAGACTAGTCATGCAAGGGGCAGGAGTCAAGGTGAGTTCTAACTCACTGGGGCTGAGTAACTGAGTTGCTACCACACGCCAGGGTTGGAATGTAGAGAAGACATGTTGTTTACAAACCCAGAGTTCGGTTTGATGCATCTCCTCATTTAAGCACACGATGCTCTCTAAGAACTGCTTTCTTTTCCTCATTTCATAAGTGAGGAATCAAAAGCAAAGAGTTTGTGTAACTTGGCTCTGGGTTACTGGTGTGCTCAGTCCGTGGGACATCTTCCTTCACACTATACCATAAGGTTTATGGATTCTAATTCTAGGCGCTATCCTGAGTGTATAGCCTTTCCCCTCCATCCCCCTCATTTCTCTAAGCCCTAGTTTCTCTCCTTTTGAAATTGAGGAGGTTTTGTTTGTTTGCTCAGGGTTTGCATGAAAGTGGAACTACATAGGCAGTGTGCAAAACATAGCGTACAATAAATGTTCAAGAAAAGGTCACAGATACTCAGCAGCTGTGGTTACCTGCACAAGATGGGGCCAGTGAACAGTCTGTTGTGGATAAGGGGAAAGGCTCCTGTGCCACCACTGGCTCCCAGTGCTGCTGTTGGCAGCTAGCGACTGCTGGGGAAGGGGAGACGTTTGCCTCAGTGGCGGATCTACTGTTAGGTTGCCCACACTCTTCTAAATAAGCACCATAAACTCAAGGGTCACAGAAAAATGAAACAAACACATGAAAATAGGAGAGGGATGGGGAGAAGAAGAGGGCGGAAGAGGGGGAGGGAGGGTGGGAATGGGACGATACAAGCAAAGGGGTAACATTTGGGGTGTAATCTGAATAAACCATAACTTAACGTAGATGGCAGACTTGTGTCCTCTAATGTGAGCCAAACAAATCTTTCCTTAAAGCTTTTTCCCGTATTGACAAGAAAAGTCAAACCACCTGAGTAGTAAAAAAAAAAAAAGGAGGGGGGATGGGGAAGAAGAAGAAATAAGAAGGTGATGAGAGAGAAAAATGGAAGAAAGGTGAAAATAACATATATATGTATATATATATATACATATACAATACATATATTTATACACACATATACATATATTTATACACACAAATATGGGAAACTGTCAAAAAGTTTGAAGGTGTTAGCATCCCAGAAGGTCACCTCCGAAGTTAAGACTATAACAACATTACTATCCTAGAATTACTTTAAGCAAAGCAGACAGGCAAAAAAAAACTCCTAGATGTGTTTTCTCCATCCCGCCAGCCTTTACCTTTGGTCCTGACTGGTCTTATTTCTCACTGTTATGACTGAAGATCAGTACGAGATCCTGCTTGCCTGTGATGAGTGGTCTCTCAGGGCAGGTACTGACTGAAACCTGAAATAAAGTCTGACTAAGTAAAGGAAACATAAAAAGCAAAAGATGAGATAGGAAAACTCCACCGCACAGGTCTGAAATGACCCAAGGGGAAAAGTCCCCACTGTCACCAAGGGAAAGTTAGTTGCATCAGTGAAAAAAGCCACACACGCCGCAACCATCACTCGTGTCATGTCATAAGAATCTTGAAACTGGAAATCCAAAAGGAAAACTTTCCCTGAGCTCACAGAGCTGCAGCAGCCTCCTGCGTTGCCTCACAGTGCGTCCTAATGTAAGGGGGTGTGCGCTATTTCTCCTTCTCTGTTGTGACGCATTCTTTGGCAAGAGCGGTAAAGGAGGGTGAGCCCTCCAGTTGGACAGTCATCAAAGTGGCATCTTCTCAATGACTTTTAAAGGTGAAATAAGAATATAATGGTTGAAATGGGCATGGGAAGCAAAAGCCAGGAGTGGTAGGTGGGATGTGCCTAGAATCCCCACCCTTGTGAAGTAAAATGAAAGCTAGAGTTCAAGGCTAGCCTTGAACTACACAGTGAGCTGAGGGCCAGCCTGGGCTGCGTGAGATGCTATCCTCAAAATGAAAGACAAACTACTGACATAGGAAGGCATCAGGAGGAGCTAGGTAAAGGCAAGACTGTGTAGAGACACAGGAACGGTGAGTCGTTAGGCTGTGTTTTGGAAATATAAGGCCTTTTCCACCCCAGATGTCACGCTAGACTCAGCAGGCTCACTCTTGTTTCCACCAGACCATGTCTCTGGTTGGAGTTCCTGTTTCCTTCAGTCTGGGAGGGACACTAACCCAACGCAACTACTTTTGAACCCTGGCTTGCCGTAGTTTTTCAGCCATACTGGAGGAATCATTGGAGGAACTGGATTAAATACTTAACTTTTTAAAGCCTTGGTTTTCTCATCAGTGGATGTGGAAAAGAGTATGATGACTTCCCAACCTGGTTTCCTTTTTGTGTACAAAGGAAAATCTATATGGAGAAGCTATATGCAGACACCTGCAAACCAAGAAAGAGCCTCCCAGGGGCAGATCCTGCGGGCATCTTGGTCTTGCACTGCTTGCCTCCAGACCCAGGAGAAAATCAACTTCTGTCAGAGACGGGGGTGGGGATGGACAATTTCACTTTCTACCTAACCTCCCAGTGTTGCTGCAAGGTGATGGCAAGATGACATCTGTGGGTACCAGATGTGTGGCTTTTAATAAGCACACTTGCTACATTATTATCAAGAGACTTTAGGTGAGAGAATGGGGAAATAGAAGGATCCAGAGGGTCCTAGAAACCTACAAGAAGAAAATTATGACGGGCGGATCTGGGCCCAGGGGTCCTGCTCAAACTATGGCACCAGCCAAGAACAATACGGGCAGTAAACTTCGAACCCCTACCCAGATCTAGCCAATGGACAGGACATTCTCCACAGTTGAGTGGAGAGTGGGGATTGACCTTTACACAAATGCTGGTGCCCCACATTTGACCACGTCCCCTTGATGGGAAGGCCTGGTGGCACTCAGAGGAAGGATAGCAGGCCACCAAGAAGAGACTTGATACCCTATGAGCATATACAGGGGAAGGAGGTCCCCCTTAGTCACAGACATAGGGGAGGGGAGTAGGGGGAAAGCAGGAGGGAGGGAGGAATGGGAGGATACAAGGGATGGGATAACAATTGAGATGTAATATGAATAAATTAATAGAATATTTTTAAAAAGAGTTACAGTCTCACTGGAACAGGGTTTCTTTTTTAGTGGCACTGAACCTTAAAAAAGGGGGAAAAACCCTTAAGTTTGGAAAGATAACTCAGCAGCTAAGAGCCTTGTCTGCTCCTCCACAGGACCAGGGTTCTATTCCCTGCACACACGGCTGCTTACAATTATCCGTAACTGTAGCTTCAAGGAATCTGATACCCTCTTCTGGCCTCTTCAGGCACTGCATCCATATGGCACACACATGTGCTGGCTAGTTTTGTGTCTCAAGTTAACGTGCCCCTGCCCCATAGATTATTGGGGGTTGGGGGGAAGAGAGAGAAGATTCAGAAATGTATTGAGAAAGACAAAAATGGAGAGGCTGGCTAGGAGAAACCAACGATGACTTAATTAAGTGTGAGGATCAGGATGGAGAGGCTGGCTAGGAGAAACCAACGATGACTTAATTCAGTGTGAGGGTCAGGGTGGAGAGCACTGCCTAGGAGAAACCAACAATGACTTAATTCAGAGTGAAGGTCAGGATGGAGAGGCTGGCTAGGAGAAACCAACCATGACTTAATTCAGTGTGAGGGTCAGGGTGGAGAGCACTGGCTAGGAGAAACCAAGCATGACTTAATTCAGTGTGAGGGTCAGGATGGAGAGGCTGGCTAGGAGAAACCAACCATGACTTAATTCAGTGTGAAGGTCAGAATGGAGAAGCTGGCTAGGAGAAACCAACCATGACTAATTCAGAGTGAGGATCAGGATGGAGAAGCTGGCTAGGAGAAGCCAACCATGACTTAATTCAGAGTGAGGGTCAGGATGGAGAGGCTGGCTAGGAGACACCAACCATGACCTAATTCAGTGTGAGGGTCAGGATTGTGTCTAACTGCGATTTCCTCTTGTGTATGTTTTTCTTCTTCTCTTTGCAAACATCTCCTAAAACATAGACAACCAAGGGGAAAAACTTGTAGTGACGGGAAGCAGGAAAGGAGAGAGAAGCTCTCTTGTCTCAGCGAGTGTCCAGGGAAAAGAAAGAAACCCCAGGGGGAGGAAAAGGTGGCTGTCTCTCCCTGGCTACAGTGCTAGGCACAAATTGCAGACCAGTTTATCCCATAACACCTCAGCTGAGCCTTGCCTGTGGGGGATGCCCAGCAGGGATGATGAGAATATGACCTGGCCCAAACCCCAGGGTGATTTCCTCTAAACTGAGCATCGAGAGGACACCATATAGATAGAATGTAAACTCAGAAGCCTCTGAAACTAAAACACATCATGTTTTTTTTTAAGATTTTACTCTATTTTCATTTTATTGTGTTGGGGGGAGCGATATGTGCCTGTGAATACTGGTGAAGGACAGAGAGGTCTGGTCAGCTGGAGCTGCAGGCAATTGTGAGCCAACAAAGGGGGGTGCTGGGAATCAAAGGCAGTTCCTCTGGGAAAGCAGTAGGAGTCCTTAACTACTGAGCCATCTCTCCAATTCCCCCTTTCATCTTTTTTTTTTAACCTGTGCTACCACCCTAGTCCCAACACTCATCCACTCATGGGTAGACCTTAGTGATGAGAGCTATTCTTACTGAGTCCTTTGAAAACCCTGCTGAAAACTTTGCATGTAGAAGTAGCTCATTGAGTCATCAAAAACATCAAAACAATGAGGAAACTGGGGTTTGCAAAAGCTAGATGGCATCTTCAAAGTCACACACTGATTAGTGGGGCCAAATGTGAACTCTGGCTCTCCCTGTGTACAGTGCTAGTGTTGCCACACACAGGTTGTGTGTACATAGGTGTATGCTTATTGTATGGTGTAGCCATAGGTGGAGACAGATCCTAGAGACAGCTTTCCCACCCAAACCTTGGCTCCAGCCAGCCCTGTCTCCACTGCCAGTTAAGCTTTCTTTAAAAAAAAAAATTATTTGTTTATTAAGTATACGGTGCTCTGCCTTCATGTACACCTGCACATCAGAAGAGGGCACCAGATCTCATTATAGATGGCTGTGAGTTACCATGTGATTGCTGGGAATTAAACTCAGGACCTTTGGGCATGCAGACAGTGCTCTTAACCACTGAGCCATCCACCAGGTTCCTGGTAGCCTCTTGCAATCAACAGACCCATCCTCCCACCATCCCCTGGTCCTCTCTTTCTATCTCTATATCAGCCCTCAATTCTGCCACTGGGCTTTAGCGGTGCCATACTGTTTTTCTGCCTGTCCTCACTGTAATATTTCTTTGCATAGGAACTCTAAGCAACTTTCTGAACAGTGTTTTTTTCCTGTTTTTGTTATCCGTAACAACTGGGAAGTGAAGATCCTATGGTGAAAGGTTAGCTAAATATCACTGGTTACGTTGAGGTAGAGGTCTCCTTCCTCCACCCTCACATCGAAAGAGGAATTTGTGATGAGAAACAGAAGTCGCCAATTCAAGGTGCATACACACCTCCTTGCCTTACTCTTTCTGATATCTAAATACCACCAACACTCTATTTTCATAAGTTAATGGTAGAGTGAGAACTTCTCTGAAAATAAAAAAAAAAAAAAGATCATAAATTACTCCCCAGCTCTCCATAGAAAAGCTTCTACGCGGCAAAGAAAAGAATACACAGTGTTGTGGGAATCAGACTGGTCCCTGCCTTAAGTTAGTCTATGTTGTGTGAAACTGGCCTTTAGGCTGTGCCTTGACCATGGTGATTTCATTTTACAAAGCTGAATTTGACATCATGCACTGCACATAAATAGCATTGCTTGCCCAGCACCAACAAAGATGCCCTTAAAAATAAAAAGTTTGTATTGTGTGAAACTGGCCTTTAGGCTATGGCTTGCCCTGGGTCACTTCATTTTACAAAGCAGAATTTGACATCTTGCTTGTGCACCTAACTACCACCACCAACAGACACTTAAAAGTAAGAAGGTACTACCTAGAAACTTAATCAGTGTACACTGGCAATGCAGGCACATGGGAATATTAAAACCATATCAGAAAAAAACAGTCCTAAGAACTTAAATCAACATACAAATGAAGGGCCCACCCAAAAGTTTGTGTGTTGAACACTTGATTTCCAACTGCTGGTGTTATTGGGGGGTGATTAGCTCTTAGGGTGCTACCATCACGAAAACCAAAAACATTTCAGAAAGCATGTCTTATAAAATATCATACATACATTTTCATTATCTTTCCTTCTGCCGCATTTGCTCATTAAAAGTATTGATACTTTTCAAAATTTATTATGATCAGATAGGAACATAATTGTCCTTCAGTGGCATCATTAGATGACCATTAAATAAGAATTACTTCTCATCAGAGAAAGAAAAGCCAGAAGTCCTAAATACGTTTGATACGACAAGCACTGTGTTAGGTGTAGGTAGACAATATGCTATTCAGTCACTACTGAAACACTTGAAGAAAAAAAAAAGGTGCTTTATTAGTGGAAAAATAGCCTCAAAGGAATAAATTAAGACAACTTCATTGATCCAGGTGTGATGGCGTATGCCTGTAATCCCAGCACTCAGGAGGCAGAGGGAGGTGGATCTCTGTGAGTTCAAAGCCAGTCTGGTCTACAGAGCAAGTCCAGGACAGGCAAGACTACACAGAGAAACCCTGTTTTGAAGAATAAAAAACAAAAATCAAATGAACAAACAAACAAAGACTACTTCATTCACTTCATCATAATTTAATAAATATGTATTGAGTATCTGCTTTATACCAAGTATCACTATTTTTTCATATTTATGTATTTATTCAGTTATTTGAGTGGACATATATAACACGCCATTTGATGTGTCTGTGTGTGTCCATGTTTGTGTGTCCGGGTATGTGTGTGTGTCCGTGTGTGTATGTATGTGTGTGTCCGTGTCTGTGGGTCTGTGTTTCTGTGTCTGAAGGCCAGTGAACAACCCATAGCAGTCAGTTCTATCCTTCTACCTTGTAGGTCCCAGGGATTGTCAGGTTTGGTGACAAACTCCTTTACCCACTAAGGCATTTCACTGTCTCCATATCAGGCATCATTTTAATACAATAACAAATAGTAAAAGACTACTCAAAAGCTAACAAAACAAGAATTGTAATAGGTGTAAAGTAAGATCTATAAGGAAATCCAAATACTGTAAGAAGGTAATGTAGGCTGGATAATCGGGTCTGTGGTGTGCAAGCTTGTGTCTTTCCAGCATGTCTTTAAAAATTCTGTAATATTCAATTCATTTCTATAGAACAGGCATAAAGATCTTTTAAAAGCTCAAAATATCTTCAACAAAACCAAACTTGTGTTCCCCGTTACTGAGGACAGTGGTCTCAAAGAGGAAGCCTCAAAGACTTAGAAAGAGAAGAAAACGTTCAGAATAGAAGACACAGAAAGCTTGTAGAACAATCTCGGTGCCAGGAATTTCAAAACTTAGATTTCAGGGTGCTCCAAGAATGTGCTCCGTGGCTGCTGGAAAGAGGGCGTGGCGGTGAAGAGCCTTGCTGCTCGTCCAGGGGTCTTGATTTTGATTCCCAGTACAACTGCTGGGCAGATCATAGCTTCCATAAGTCTAATGCCAAGAGATCCGACATCCTCTTCTGACCCTCCACAGGCAAGGCACACACACACACACACACACACACACACACACACACACACACACACACACTCACACATACACACACATCTCCCCATGCACAGTTAAAAATAAAATTAGTCTTTTAGGGGGAAAAAAAAGGCCCCACCTCTTGTAGCTTTGAGACTTATTTAGTGACAAAAAAGCATTTTTTTTTCTGTTGCTTTTCTTATTTCTGTAGCTAATTGCCTGACCAAAACCATTTTTTTTCTGTTGCTTTTCTTATTTCTGTAACTAATTGCCTGACCAAAACAACTTAGGGACAAAAGTTTTTATTAGGTCATAATTTCATAGTGCAAAAGGCACAGCAGCATCCAGAAGGACAAGAGTCACTCCTGTCCGTGACATTCCGGGTCTGTGGGGGGTGGGGGGTGGCTGTTGTGAGGTGGCATGCTCACACCACAGCAGAACATTTGGCAAGCAGAACAGAACTTGGGCCAAGCTATCAATCTCAAGGCCTATTAGACCCAGTTACCCCTACCACTTGCAGGCCCACCTTTTAAGCTCCACCTTTAAAAGGTACCACAACACCCTAAAAACAGCACTACCAGCTGGGGGCAAAGTGTTGAAACACAAGAGCTTCCAGGGAACGTTTTACACTCCAACCATATAGCCCTATGCCCCTGACCAATAACTAATCTTATAAAGTAAAATGCCCTGATCCCAACTTGAAGAGTCCTTATAATCCCTCAGTTGTGTCTGTCTCTTAGGTGTGAGCAGCTATAAAATATAAATTAGAACAAAAAGCTACATGTGTCCAACATACAACGCCTGGAGTAATCACATGGAGGGAAGACGGAGGACAGAGCAAATAAAGATGGCATGAAAGACCAACAGCCAGCAGGGTGAAAACCAAGCCGGGCAGCTCCATGTCCAAACACAAGGGCCTTGCAGTGGCATCCTTTTGGCTCCAACAGGCTTGGCTAGCCTCTCAACTTCAGTTATGCTGCCTGAAGCATCAATCTGTCTTGGGACACTCTATTTAGTACTGAGAATGCTGTAAACAGAGCTTAACTGGCCGGAGTCCAGGAGACTGGGGTGCCAAATAAAATGGAGACAGTACAGGCCAGGCTTGTGAGGTTTCCAGGTAGAGAAAGGACTCTGGAGCTAGACTACAGGTTGTTCATGTTATATTTTGTGCCCCCCCCCCCAAATATATACATGGTTCTGTCCAAGTCCTGATAATCAGAATGCAGCTGAATCCCAAAGCCACTGACTACTTTGTTTGAGGGAGGAGGACATCTCAGCTCAGCACTCAGGCCGTGGCACGCTCCTTGCATTTCCAGATTCACAATGGAGGAAAGCAGAGCAGAAAGAGGAGCGGAGAGTGGTGAAAATGTAGCGTTTTCAAGGAAAGTGTCACAAAGCCACTTAAAGTTGAGGACAAGGTAGATCCAAACCCAGTGTCTGTGACTGTTAATGAGGTCAGTGTCCTTAAAAGGAAGTCATACATTTTTCACAGGGAGAGCAGGAGTGGTTCCTTGCAGGCAAGACCCCATCCATGAGAGGCTCCATGATGGAAAACTGAAAAAAAAAAGCCACTAGAAAAATACTCATTTTGAAGGAGAGTGCCTGAAAAGATATAGCTCCCAGCATGCTTTTCTGGAAGTACAAGTAGCTTATTAACACAGAATGCAAGAGTCATGGGCTGATGGAGACTTGCAAGGTTTCAGAAAGCAAGGGAGGCCAGGCAATGCTTACATATGAGGGTGTGAAGGTTAAATCAACATTAAAGTACCAGGATATTGTAAATACCAGATTGTGAAACGTTGCTGACAAAAGGTCCTGGGACACTCAAAGGGCCAAGATGCAATATTTTCTCATTGGTGTAAATACCTGTCAGAAGCAACTGAGGCAAGGAAGGATTTATGCTAGCTCAATCTGATGGTGGGGAAAGCAAGGCAGCATTCACGGTAGTTAGTGTCTGTCCATGGTAGTGGGATGGTAGCTTGCTCACATCTTAGGAAAGCCAGGGGGGAAAAAAAGCTCAATAGGAGGGCCAGTCTATACACCTCCAGACCTGCCGCCATGGAGTTACCCACTTCCTTTAGTTAAGCCTTACTTCTCAAAGATTCCACGATGTCGCAAAGCAGGACCACCCTCTGGAGACACACACAAGCTTGTGGAGACATCTCACATACAGACTACAACGTGTGTGAGTGAGTGTGTGAGTGTGTGTGTGTGTGTGTGTGTGTGTGTGTTGTATACGTACATTTGTGTGGGTGTGTACCTGTGTGCATGAAGGAACCTGATGCATACGCATGTGTACGTCAGCAGGTGACATCGGGCGCCTTCCTCTACCACGCTCCAGCGGCGCTCAGGTTGCAGAGGCATAGCCTGGATTTCACAAGGGTTCTGGGAACCTAAATTCAGGTCCTCACGCTTACACAGCAGACACTTTACAGCCTTAGCCATCTCCCCAGCCCAAACTTTAACACTTCTTTAGACAAAAGAATGCAAAGGGTAGAACGGTGTGTTTCTTGTCTCGTTAACAAGAACAGGGACGTTAGAGGTCCTTACGTGCAGCTTGACTTCTTAATTCATGCCATGGAGTCAGTCACGCCATTGCAGGCTGAGAAAGGACTTTCCTCCATTAGATTCCACCACTATCTGCCAATCCTGCCACTCTCCTACCGCAAAGAACCAATTCAGAGTCACGGCACCACCCACTGGCTTTACAGTAGATCTGTTCCTCATAAAAATCCAATAGCCAGCTTCCCAATAGCAGATAGCAGACCAGTCCCTCCCCTTTCTGTAAGTCAACCTCTCTTAAGGAATGAAGCCATTTTATTCCACATCTGTTCCCACCAAAACCTGGTCACAAAAGCTTCAATTCTGGGTCTCTTGCACCTCCCTACTTGGCCTCTCTGTGTTATGTAACCTTTCTTCCTTTCTCATGCTTTTTTCCCACAGTTTTTCCCCTCTGGATAAGAACAATTTATTCTTCCCAGGAATTTGTGCATCAGCTACTTTTCCTGTAAGAAAAGTTATCAGACCTTTCACATAATAATTAAGCTATGATATCAGCCCAAAAGAAACAGGCTAGGTGGCAAATAGAGGACGAGATGGATAGTTTTATACCCCTTCTGGTGTAGTGGAGGGCACTGCCTTAAAGCACAAAGACATAGGACAAATGCCCAGTGTCTGACAGCACCTTAATGGAAACAGAATTCACATATAATACAGAACAGCTTAGTGAGACTTTCAAGCACTGTGGATATGTTTATATTTCTACTGAAAAGCAATTTCTTGCCTATGTAATTTTAATTAGATTTAACATTGAATATCACCCACAGAGTTGATCATGTGACCAGCCATCCTTTCCTGAGCCCCAGATATGTTTCATCACCTTTGACTGTTCCTGCCAAGTGACCTCTGTGTCCTAGCTTCAGTGAACTCAACAGCAAGACTCAGCATCTTCCATGAGAACTGCTCCATTCCTGGATTGTTCTGTAAGAAGCATCCTTACACTGTCTCCAATACAGCCTCCAGTTCTTGGCTCTTTAATATTTGTATCTCGTGATGGCCATAGAAACCCCAGTCGTGAATGCTTTCTGAACATCTCTCTCTCTGCAACCACTGATGTTTCCAAAACCAAGGAATGCTGCAGGCTATCATGATGGAAGGAGCCTGGAAAGGCTAGGAAATGGACAATAGGAAGTATATTTTTTTTTTAAAAACTCTCATGGTTTTTTGACCATAAAAAGATTAGTTATGGTCTAATTTAGAAAAGAGAGAGAGAAAACAAAACAAAACAAAACAAAACAAAACATGGGATTCCATACATTCCAATTCCAGTCCCAATTTGCCATAACCCAATACATAAAGTAGGGAAAAGATGATTTCAGTATTCTCATCTAAAAATGCAGCGTGTGCTGGTTTGCATGAGACTGGCTCCCATGGCCTTGTTTGTTTGAATGCTTGGTCACCAGTTAATAGAACTGCTCAGAAGGATGAGGACATGTGGCCTTATTGAAGAAAGTGTGTTGCTGGGGGTAGGCTTTGGGATTTCAAATGCCCAAGCAGGGTCCAGTCTTGCTTTCTCACTCTCTGCCTGAAACTTGCACATGAGCTGTAAACTCTCCACTTTTTCTCCAGCACGATGCCTGCTCATTTCTCCAGCACCATGCCTGCCTGCTTGCCTGCCTGCCTGCCTGCCTGAGTGTCTGACTGTGTGCCTCCCTGCCTGCCTGCCTGAGTGTCTGACTGTGTGCCTGCCTGCCTGCCTGCCTGAGTGTCTGACTGTGTGCCTGCCTGCCTGCCTGAGTGTCTGACTGTGTGCCTGCCTGCCTGCCTGCCTGAGTGTCTGACTGTGTGCCTGCCTGCCTGCCTGCCTGCCTGAGTGTCTGACTGTGTGCCTGCCTGCCTGCCTGAGTGTCTGACTGTGTGCCTGCCTGCCTGCCTGCCTGAGTGTCTGACTGTGTGCCTGCCTGAGTGTCTGACTGTGTGCCTGCCTGCCTGCCTGAGTGTCTGACTGTGTGCCTGCCTGCCTGCCTGCCTGCCTGAGTGTCTGACTGTGTGCCTGCCTGCCTGCCTGAGTGTCTGACTGTGTGCCTGCCTGCCTGCCTGAGTGTCTGACTGTGTGCCTGCCTGCCTGCCTGAGTGTCTGACTGTGTGCCTGCCTGCCTGCCTGCCTGCCCACCCACCCACCTGTCTGCCTACTGCCATACTCCCTGGCATGATGATTATGGTTCATCCCTCTGAAACTGTAGGCAAGACCCCAACTAAATGCCTTTTTAAAAATAAAAGTTGCTTTGGTCATGGTATCTCTTCACAGCAATAAAACAGTATCATAGTGTGTCTGAGGAAGATCACTAGAACTATCAGATCCTATGGAAATAAAGGATAAAATAATGAGCTATAGCATCAGGCACATTCCAGCTGCAATTCTGTACTTTGTGTGCAGCTCAAAGATGTCAAAGCAGTCCCTGAAATTTTAGGTTTACATCATGTGGTGCTCGCCATTTTACAGTAAGCTCCTCCTTTAAGGCTGGAGAGGAAGCTGAGCAGGTAAGAGCACAGGCTGCTCTCACAGAGGACTTGGCTTTGGTTCCCAGCACCCACATGGCAGCTCACTAAGTTCTGTAACTCTAGTTCCAAGGGATATGGTGCCCTCTTCTGGCTTCCATGGGCACTGCATGCACACAGTATGTAAACATACATACAGACAAAACATTCGTCCATATGAAAATATTTTAAATCTCTAAAAGAAAGAAGAGTCAAAACAATGATCCTCCCTGTGCTATCTTCTGTTTGCTTGACTTTAAATATACGCATTGCTCAGTGATGAAGATGCTTTCTGAGGAATGTGTCTTCGCATTACTTTATCATGGTCTGACTATCACACAAGCTATGATTGCTCCGAAGTCACTACACAATATAATATTATTAGGCCACTGCCACAAATACAATCTGTTGTTGACTGAGACATTATTCTACAGCAAACAGTTGTTAAATCAGGGGGTAATTGTACCATTCACCTCTGGAAATGAACTTAAAGTGCTGTGACAGGCTAGCATTCCAGGGCTAATGTTTTGCCTGATGTAACAACTGAGAGTGCGCAAAACACTCATCCCATTCTGGAACGATCACCTGGTTGTACTTTTCTAGCTTCAGTTGTTCCTGCTTTGTCCTATACCTCCAAACTCCAAGAAGTCGAGCCTGGACTTAGACCCAGGGCCATTTGGCTTCTTGGAACCTCCCTCTTTAGATACAGGCAATAGCAGGGCATTGCTTGACCGTGAATTCCTTCACAAGGAAAGAAGAAACAGAACAGCTTTCGTGGAGCTAATCATGTGAGTCTCCAAAGGTGAAGAATCTCTGCAGGCAGGGCTCTAACTACAGAAGAACATAGAGAAAGCGAGAGGTGATGTTGCCAGGTCCGAAGATGGAAGATGGCCCAGGCGCCAACGAACTTGGGCATTCTCTAGCAGTTAAAATGGACAATTGTGGCTTGAGTCTCCAGAAGGAACGACACCCTGCACACACCTTGATTTAGCCCAGTGAGACTGCAGGCGAAGTTTCTACTTGGTGTGCTTTTCCGTCCCTGAGACACATTTCCTCATTTTTGGCAGTTCTAAACTAAATAATCATCTATCCATGCCCCTCCCCCCCCCAAATCAAAACACGGAAAGCAAAGCACAGCTTCCTCCTGACAAAAATGTTTCCATGTCCTTAGGGGTCCCCCTCTTCATCACTGCCCTCTCCCACTACTTTTTCACACCTCACTCACAAGCTCACAGTGGCGGCTTCTCTGTCCTTTGACTCCATGGTCCAGCACACAGCAAGACCTGGCCACTCTTGCCCTGTCCCTGTTTTTCACCCTCCTCAGGGGAGGCTCCCTCATTCATGTCTCTGCTTTTGATTTTGTCCTCTCCTGCTTCTACTCGCAACAGTTTTGATTGTGTCACGGAGAGAAAGCTCAGTAAAGTGAGTCTGGGAAGCATCCTCCTGAAGCAGGTGCAGCCACTTGGAGCTCCCAGGCTACAGCACGCTACGCCAAACATGAGTTTGGGAGCCCACGATCTGAATAACATACCCAGTCCCTCTGAGCCCAGAAGAAGTCACTTCTTCCTCCGAACTTAAAAATGTTTACATCGTAGTGGGTTAAGAGGAAACATTTGAATCAGTCCAAGTATGAAAACAAGGCCTTTGCAGAAGACACTTGTCCCTTTCAGAAGCAGTGGTACTAGATACAGACAAAACATTCCAAGTGAAATGGATTCTTGATTATGTATTAGAACTGATTGTTTGTTTGTTTGTTTGTTTGAGACAGGGTTTCTCTGTGTAGCCCTGGCTGCCCTGGAATTCCCTTTGTAGACCAGGCTGGCCTAGAACTCACAGAAATCCGCCTGCCTCTGCCTCCTAAGTGCTGGGATTAAAGGCGTGCACCACCACTGATTTTTGTATCTAGTATGACATGGTCAAAGTATTGGCTAGCTGATGGCGCAGTTGACCAACACAGTTAGACAGACTGAAGCAAGAGCTTTGAGCCAACGGTGCCTGACAAACCTAAGCTCTTTTTTTTAGGGGGGGGGGTTCTCCTTTATTATTTTATTCTTGTTACATCTCAATGGTTATCCCATCCCTTGTATCCTCCCATTCTTCCCTCCCTCCCATTTTCCCCTTATTCCCCTCCCCTATGACTGTTCCTGAGGGGGATTACCTCCCCCTGTATATGCTCATAGGATATCAAGTCTCTTCTTGGTAACCTGCTTTCCTTCCTCTGAGTGCCACCAGGTCTCCCCCTCCAGGGAACATGGTCAAAGGTGAGGCACCAGAGTATGTGAGAAACCTAAGCTCTTGAGTCTGTAAAAGTTCTAGGAGCATCTAGAACTTTCAGAAGAGACCACGTGACTCCAATTTCCCAGATGGCATGTGGCTATGCTTACACATAAAGTTACTTTACACACTCTGCAATATAGAATGCTGTGGAGATATAACATAGAATCTAGAGAAAATAGAATATAGAATTTTGTGGAGCTGTAAGTGTCATCCGTGTGTGTACCTAGAGAAGGAACATGTGTATAGACTGTGATACTTCTCGGTTGGCGCCTCTGGGTCTTTTCTGGGCCGCAACAATCCTGCTGGAATGATCTTAACTCCATCCCAACGATGACTGGTACGAGTTGTGCTGTGTCAAAACTGAAACTCGGAAGAACACGTTGGTCCTGCAGAAACATCAGAGGAGTTAAGTGACAGATCTAGAAGGTTACATTCCAACTTGAATCAAAGCAGCTGCTTTTTAAAAGGTTCCCATCACTGCTCACCCATGCATGGTTTTATAGATATAAATCTTTTCTCATTAAGAAGAGCAGTGACAGTTCACCTGTTATAGTAGTTTTAAAGTAGTATCTACCTTTCTCTTGTGTTAAGTATATTAAAATCACACATGCATTGTTTTCATACTTGGGCTGATTCAAATAATTCCTTTTTCTTCATTACTAGGCCATCTTGTTTGCCCTAAAAGGATCTTAAACCAAGACTAATTCACACTTACACTTAGCGCTTTTAACAAGTTCTGAAAGGGGGAGGGCTGGGGTTGGGTCCTTGATATTTTTGTAACAGTTTGTGTGATCAAGCTGTTATGGACCAGGTCTGTGGAGGTTAATGTGAGTGACAGGTGACACTGCATCCCCCTGCAGCTCTTTGTCCTGGCCCCAGAGATCAAGCCTTCACATTCTCCCTGCAGCAGCTGATGCTTTTGTGCAGGTTTCATACTGTTTTCTCCTTTCTCTGGAGGCTTTCACACTGCGCCCAAACTGTTAGGAATAAACTCCAGGTTGAAGGGAGAAATTCTTACAGGGTCAGGAATTGGGCCACAATTCCCAGAGTGGGTTGGGACTCAGAAATCTAGGCAAGCACTTTACCACCGAGCCACATTTCGGTTTTAGGGTTTCTATTCTGTGAGAAAACACCATGACCAATAGCAACTTGGGAAGCAGAGGGTTAATTTCACCTGGTGCTTCCAGGCAACAACAATCCATCTCCAAAGGAAGTTATGGCAAGAACTCAAGCAGGGCAAGAGGAGCTCTGGGTGCGGGGTGGGGGTGGGAGGTAGGGGAGGAAGGCAGTGGGGAGGGGGAGGGGGGAAATGTCGGGAACTGGAATTGAAGCAGAAGCCATGGAGGAGTGCTGCTTAGTGGCTTGCTTGGCCCTGCTTTCTGATAACACCCGTGACCTCCATCCCAGGAATGGCACCTCCCACAGTGGGCTGGGCTCTCCCACATCAGTCATCAATCAAGAAAAATGCATCACAGGCTTGCCGACAGGCCACTCTTACAGGAGCATTTTCTCAGCCGAGGTTCCCTCTTCCCAAACGATTCTAGTCTGTATTAAGCTACCATAAAACTATCCAGAACAGTCCTTTAACCCAGAATCTATTTTCTGAATGCTGAGGCCTGGAGAGAGAAAACTGAGATGATATTTCTGGAGTCAATTACCATCTCTGCGAAGAAAGAAGGAGAATGAAAAACAAAAATGTGCACACACTTGGGACTGGTTAAAACACTTAGCAAGCGTAAAGGCTGGCTCTTTTTTGATGTTGCTTGACTGCATTAAGACAGGAAAGAACTTAAAGCTCTATAGAGAAAAAGCATCACAGGGAAGGACCATCGTACCTGTGGACAGAGAGAACTGTGAAAGGAAACGTGAAGTAAGACAGCTCGGTGAATCAGGGATCTAGTCATTTCTCCCGACATCCAGACTTCAGATGATCCGACTCTTTACAGAGCATACTAGAAGCATGGGAGAATGGGGAAATAGAAGGATCCAGAGGGTCCTAGAAACCTACAAGAAGACCATTATGACACGTGAATTTGGGCCCAAGGGAGCCTGCTCAAACTATGGCACCAGCCAAGGACAATACATACAGTAAACATCGGACCCCTACCCAGATCTAGCCAATGGGCAGGACATTATCCACAGTTGAGTGGAGAGTGGGGTCTGACTTTCACATGAACTCTGGTGCCCCATATTTGACCACATTCCCTTGATGAGGAGACCTGGTGGCACTCAGAGGAAGGAAAGCAAGCTACTAAGAAGAGACTTGATACCCTATGAGTATATACAGGGGGAGGAGGTCCCCCTCTGTCACAGTCATAGGGGAGGGGAGTAAGGGGAAAGCAGGAGGGAGGGAAGAATGGGAGGATACAAGGGATGGGCTAACAATTGAGATGTAATATGAATGAATTAATAAAAAAGGAAAAAAACCTAAAGCATACTAGAAACCTGTGGTTCCTTGTATGCCTTTTCAGATATTAACTGCTTCAATTTTTTCAAATATTACTAAAAAGTGAGGAATTTGTACCTATTGGTGTATGAGGAGTCTAAAGTTAAAATGTCAGAAATGCTTCAGACTTAATGTCTATTGCTTAAGCAAAAAATTCTAAAATGCAATTTATCTGTAGCTGTTGGTTTTTTCCCAGTAGTAACACTCACCCTACAGTGTGGCTGAATTGTTCATTTTGGGGGAAAGAGAGTTTGACTTTTACCTTCTTTCTTCAACGTAGTTCTCTTTAAGCATTCGTGATGACTTCAGAGCTCCATCGTGAGTGGATGAGAGATTAGCAAGTCTTGTGAATCTCTGTGTCAGATCTTGACTGCTAAAAGGATTGAGCACGTTTGCAGGTTATGAACACATCAAGTTCCGGTTGGGACATATTAACATTCAGGTAGATTTTGAGGCACTAAGAAAACATGTAGATATGATCATTTGACCTAGATATCAAGAAAGAGGTTTCGGTTCACTTTCTCTTATCAAAATGGGAGGTTTTGAGGGAAATGTTGAAAGATAAAATGTCGATTCATTTTCCACAAAAACAGTTTTAACCATTTATGGTTTTTGAGATTATAATATAATTATATCACTTCTCTCTCCCTTTCCTCTCTCCAAAGCCTCCCATGCTTTGGGGGAACTGTGCTCTTGGTGACCTTAGCTGTGCCGCGTGCCCTGTTTCTTGTGATGTCATTCTTGTGGTGTGCCACACCCAGCACACCAGTGGGTGGGAGGACACACGAAGTCAGTGAGAGAACTTGAGCTAAGTACATGTGGGCTGCTAGGGTGTGGCCTGAGTCCACCCATCCATGTGGAAGTACAACCCCTCCCCCAGAGCACAAGCCTGGAGACGGGGACACCAAAGCTTTCTGCCCTTCACCATGACACCACCACTCCACACCAACCCTTTAGCAGTCAGTCATTTCAGATGGTTTTTTTCCTTAATTGATTAAAGCGGGCGTGTTAGAGGAGAGCTGGATTAAGACTCAACAGCTTCATTTCAGAACCAAAACATCTCCAGATGTTAGTTACTTATGTGAAACCTCACCACAAATTCAAAACTTCAAATTGTTAACTAGGTTCATTCCTTGAAGTGAAACACAAGTACAAAGCCCTCCCAGAGTTGAGTTTCTGACTTCTCTCTTCTTTGGCATAACTTCTTATAAGATATTAAATGGCTGCTTGCTGCTGCCTTGTCCAGGATGGAGAGGTGCTTGTTCGGTTTGCATGGAGGTAGGGAATGGAAGGGGAGACTATCTTCTATATGCTACAAGACAGCATGGGCTGCAGTGAGGAAAACAGTTCTTCCAAACGGAGCAGGCTCTATGCTTGGTGACTGGAAGCAGTCCCCACCAAACCTTGCTTTGAGGGGAGAGGTGAGCAGCAATGGGACGAGGGGTTTTGCTAAGCGCAGAGGAACCTGCATCAGGCTAGGGCTCAGGAGTCGAGCTCTTGCCTAGCATGCTCAGGAAGGGAAAGACATTTCACAGAGTCCCATGGAGCCAGCGAATCTCCACAGATACCCCCATACGAGTTCTGCTTGCCGTGTGTCCCAGAAGCCACGGATGAAATGACTGCTGGCTTCCCGTAAGATAAATTTCAAACCATTTTTATTTCTTCTGTCCGTGGAAAGAGTGCCTCCCTCTACTTCCTTACATTTAGGAACATTTCTGGTTTTTCTCTTAAACCCATTTGTTCTGTCTTGTCTTGTTTTATTACTATAAACTCTTAAATTATGGTCAATGTTGTATTTAAACCTTCCCTTCCCTCACAGCCAGATCAACCAACAGGCACAGGTTTGTTTGGTTGGGTTTTTTTTTTGTTGGTTTTTTTTTTTTTGGTGTTTTGTTTTGTTTTGTTTTGTTTTTACTTTCTTCAAGTTCTTCTTCAGATTCTATACTTGCATTGAAGTCACATCTATTCCAACCACAAGAGCTCAGCTCTGAAACCCATCTGTTTAGGATGGAGAGCAAGAGCAAGGACCCCAAAACGTCAATGACTGAACGCATTCAGAAAGAACAACATCGGCCAAAGATGGTACCTCACACGTGTAATCTGTCCTAGGGGTGCTGTGGCAGGAGGATTTCTGAGTTTGGGCTATGCTGAGTTGCATAGTAAACTTCAGGCGAATCTGGCCTAAGGAGTGAGACTGTCTCAAAACAATCAAACAAGTTTCCCCCAGTACCAGAGGTTCTGGTTTTACTGTCCTGAGAACAAAAAAAAGGGGTGGGGCAGGGGGAACAAGACTATTTCTTTTCATGACAACCAAGGTCATCAGGACCGTATGAGGATGCTTTTAGGATTGGTATCCACATATAAGTACAGTGATAGCCTAATGTTGTCCTTCTTTAAACCCTGTTGCCTATTTATACTTTCCTTTTCATTTCTCAAATTATTTTCTTTTTTAAGCTTGTACACTAGGTTTCATTTGTATACACAGAAAGTAGGGTTTATTTGTATGTACAGTAGTTTATCAAAGTACACACAAATACATCTACATGTTACTATACACAAAGAACTCTTTAAAATAATGGATAAGACATGTTCTGTAGTAGCAATGAAGTCAAAACAAAAATTGTTCGTCCTTAAGTTTAATGTAAGGGAAAAGCTGCATCCTTTATGTGACTTCTTTTTTTTTTTACACTGTCTTTTTTGTTAAATATTTTTACATATACATTTATATTATTACACACATATACAACAAACTACCTAGAGCAAGAAGAAATATGACACAATCAGGAATTATGTAAATGTTACATTCTTAGTATTTTGGTTAATTGTATTTGGCAGCATTGAAGAAAACATCTTTCCTATCTTGGTACATCTAAAATTTTGAATGTAAATCACTCTCCATCACATCTTGTCATTATCAACTTAAAACATCTATCTAGACCTAAAAACATCTTAAACCCTAAACAACTAAGCTTCATTGTAAAACTAAACTATTTGGTCTTCAACCCCATCAAAGACTTGAGAAGGAATAAAGTTTATTACCTGAGTATACCAGAGAGCAGTTTAGTAGCTTTCCAAATGAGAAGATGAACCCAAAGCTCCCTTTAATGTTGGAGCATCATCTTCAGCCTCCTGGCCCAATATATCTGACAGACGTATTGTGAGGCAGGAACTATTGAGGACTTGCTTACCCTGTCTTGGCATAGTTTGGCCATCAATTCTGCCTGTATCCAAGCTTGCCCCCTTTTAAGGCAAAATTCTGTCTGTGGCAGAAACGAGGGCATTTTCCCCAGTGGCTTGTTTGCCATATTTGAAGCCATCTCCATAAGGAAATTCTGTGATGCTCATCATCTTCTTTGAGGTAGGCTGGGTGTTGCCAGTAGTGAAATCCTGCATCCTTCATGTTCCAGCACCAAGTGCTTCAGTTGCTGTTCCTCATCAGACCAAAACAGCTCCCAGGACACCTTTGAAGAAAGCTTCCAATCCCAATTGGTCCAGCATTTCAGACTGTCCCACACAGGACTAAGCCTGGAATTTCTCAACATTTGGAAAACTGGACCACAAATGCTATTCCTAGCTTGTTTAACCATTTCCCCAATTTTATTTGGGTATTATTTGTCCCAAATCAGCCAGAAGAAACTTTAAGAGAACAACATCCTGTTTCCTTTAAGGTGGGTCAAGTGGTTTTTTGGTTGCCTTCTTGGGGTATAGAGGGTTATTTTCTATGGGAGTTGGTTATAGTTATTATTGGTCTTATTTAGAGAGAAAACAAGGTTAGACTCAGGAATGTCTCTCTTTTCCCATATCTTACATTCTTAGGTTTGGAGATAGGGGTTGAAAAGGAAGAAGAGGAAATATAGAAATATATAGGGACGCTAGAACAAGAAGTAGATTAGTGAATCTACTCCTCAACTTAATGCCTTGTCACTCACAAGGTTATTTTTAATTCACTGGTATAGAATTTTGTATATAGATGCAAAATAAGTTTAATTTTAGATACAGCGGTATAGAATTAAAATGTAAGATTATTCTTCACATACATTTTATATATATTTCTACTCTAATATGAGGTATTGTACCCATATAACTCAATTATAATACAAGGTTTACTTGCAATACTTTGAAAGTACTATTGCAGGCCGTTTAGGATAAGTTAGTTATACAAGTTAATTGTTAGTTCATCAAATCATGGTCATATGATTACTAGCCTATTTTTATCACAAGAATATACATCTTAGGTGCAACAGATAGATATGATTCTATAGAAAGATAAGGTAAAATAGATAAGGTCTTCAAAAACCTGAGAGATATACAGAATTTGGCATTTAAAGATGTTTTTGTTATTTTAAAGATTCACTGACAATGAGACAGGTTAACTCCTGGCAACACCCAGCCTAACTCAAATTCTTTTAATGCTCCTTAAAGTGGTGAATAAACTTCTTCAGGATAATTGGAGAAGAAAGATTGTAAACAACAAAAAAAAATCCGTTTATAACCGTTTCTCAACCTGTGTTGGGGGTGTTTAATAACCATTCCACAGGGATTGCATATCATATATTTACATTATGACTCATGGAATTAGCAAGATCACAGCTATGAAGTAACAATGAAAACAATTTTATGACCAAGGGTCACCACAATATGAGGAGGGACTGTATTAAAGGGCCATGGCCTTAGGAGAGTTGAGAACCACTGGTGTAATAAGTTTATAAACTTAATTTATAGAAATGTTATTGCTGATGGACTCTAGGAGGTGCTCAGTTTCCTTGTTCTTTTTCCTTTTGGTTGAAAAACCAAAACTGTGTTGAAAAAGACAGTTTCTCTGGGTAGCCCTCGTTATCCTGGGGCTTACTCTGTAGACCAGGCTGGCCTCGAACTTACTCTGTAGACCAGGCTGGCCTCGAACTTGCAAAGATCCACCTGCGCTTGCCTCCTGAGTGCTGGGACTAAAGGTGTGCACCACCACCGCTTCTCATCTTTGCTGCCCCATGGAGAAGCATCTCTTACTTTTCTGGTGTTATTGCTTAGTTCCTATTCCATAGCACCACACTGTCAAGTTGTCAAAATGGAAGTGTGACCGCCTTTGGATTCCTTTTCTTTCTTTCTTTTTTTTTTTTTTTTTAAGTTCAGGGGACAAAAAGGAAGATGGCAAATGGATTTTTGTTTGGAGACAAGTAGTTCACAGTGTGGACTAATTAAACATGTCATTAATGGAGCAAAAAGTTCTTCTCGGAACACACTGAGACTTCTTGGAATCCTGTGTTATCTTAGGCTCTAACCTCATGGCCAGGGAACACACTTTTGTTGTTGTTTTACTTTGTCTTACATCATTTTCAGCATCTCAGATTTTTTCCCCTTCCCCTCAAACCACACCTTTCCGGTATCTACCTTCAAGGCTCCAGAGAACACACTGTGGGAGTTGATGTAAATCAGGAAGCTCCCTGATGAAATGCTGGTGCAATGGTGTTGCCATTTTTACTTTGGTGTCATTAAAAGCAAGAGAGAAAAGCTGTGTTGGGGGAAAAGAGGCTACTTCTTATAACTCATCTCTGAGAAGATGAAGGCAGTCCCGCACACTGACACTGGACCTCTTAGCTTGAATAGTAGACTGATAACCGTGCCCATCAATATATCCACAAAGGCTTAAAGAAGTAGTCTAGAGGTGCAGAAGGGGCAGAGATTTCTTCCTGCCTTCATGATGGGTGTGTGGCTGGTACCCAGGTTATAAAAGGCAGGTTAATAAGGGAAAATCGTAGCCAATTTATTCAGCTGTGGTTTTACTTGACACAGAATACTGGGCTGAATGCCTATAGAATCCAGGCTATATTAATCTTGTTTTTCTGTACCTCATTGACCTGTTCATAAAATGAACTATCTATTTTATGAACAGGTTAATGAGGTACGGACAAAAATGTGAAAAATAGGAGATGACTGGACAAAGGAAACTGATCCAATAGTAACAGATGGAAGGCAAAGCATCTCTCTTTCAATTCTCCGTAACTTCTTTCTGTAGCATTCCTTTCTTCTGAGTATAGTGCAAGGCCATTTGGGGAGTGCGGGAGATAGATGGTACACCATCACACAAGGCACGGCTGAAATTTTCTTGACTTCCGGTTGACTGTGTCGTAATTTAAGAGGAACGAGACTGCTGGTTTCTCTGTCCTGCTTTGGGGGAAAAGATTTCTACTTTCTATGTCATTTCTACAGAGAGAGAGAGACAGAGAGAGAGAGAGAGAGAGAGAGAGAGAGAGACAGAGACAGAGACAGAGACAGAGACACAGAGAGAGAGAGAGAGAGAGAGAGAGAGAGAGAGAGAGAGAGAGAGAGAGAGAGAGCACAAAGAGACACTTTGCCCCTGAGGCCTCTTTGAAAGCTTTCACTTCCGCTTTCCCGCCACCCCTTCCAAAAAACAGACAAAAAGGTCGACTTAAACTATTAGTAAGCGATTCACCAGATTCTGACCAAAACAGCATTAGCCAGCCTTCAGTCAGCTTGAGATTCTGAAGTGAAATGCCACTGACAGAAATTTGGCTGGTCTAAGGGCTCACGCACCTGTAGTTTCAATGCTAGAGGGCCTCAGGTGTGGATATCACTACATGTCTGAGGCCAGCTTGTCAAACAGAATTCCAGAACAGCTCAGGGTACAATATAAGAGTTTGTCTTAAAAAATAAAATAAAATTAAATAAATTTATTTTCACAGTTCCAGACACTGGGAAATCCAAGATCAAAGTGCCCCTAATTATCTAATTTCCATCTTGGGCCCCCTTCCTGACTTGCAGGTGGCTGCCTTCTTGATGTGTGCCGGCACTGCAGATGAAGTCCCTGCTGTCTGTCATAAAAGCACCAATCGCTCTATGAGGGCTCTGTCTTCACCTCTTCTCCTAAATCCAATTTTCTGCCAAAGGACCCGTCTCACAGTACCCACAGTTCCCATCGCATTGGAACCGAGGACTTTAGCGCATGAATTTTGTTGGGGGTGGAGAGATAAAACCTCGGTTTATTCCCATCCTAAAAGAGAGAGTCAAATTGAGAAGCCTCCATGTCCTGGCCTAAGCTCCAGGAAACAAAAGTAAACATGGATAAAAAAGAGACTGGAAAGGGACCCCCATTGACCCCTTATTGTCCTATCCCGTCACTTGACCTTGGCAGCAGGACTCGCAACAACCAAAACATCCGGGCCGCACCTCCAGCTCCATCTTTTAGCCACACCCTTACCTTGAAACAGATCCCAAATTCCTGAACACGTCCCTTCCCCTAGATTTCATAATCTTGCAAAGAAGAGTGTCCATATGATTTATATATTAACGGATTCCAAGGATATAGTTGGGCCACGTTAAAGCTCTTGGTGGTTGAGGGGATGCCTGCTGCCTTCTATGGCTGAGGTGAGTATATAAACTCTAATCTCATTTGAAGAGACACCCATTCAGCCTATCTACTACAAACCCCTCAGGAAGAAATTCTGCAGCTCAAAGGTCAAATGTAGCCTCGCTGCTTCAAAGAACAGCTGTGCGTAGTGCTCAGCGCTCTCTGTGTAGCAGAGATTGACCATGTTCCAATTGCCTGTTCCCATTCTCAGCACCCTTTGTGGCTTTAGACACACACAGCATCCGGACAGAAAGGAAAAGGATTTATATGACATTTCATTTATATGTTTAAACAGAATTAACTGAACATCAACTACCATGAGCTGGGCCAAACTTTTCAGGTTAAAACAGCCCTTCAGGGACTACCTACAAAAGCAGGGGTCACTTTACATCACTTTGAAGGCCATCCTTACACCAACTAGCCACCAGAAAACAGAGAGGCAGGTTAGTTTTCTGTTTGCTTCTTTGTTTTTCTTTCTTTCTTTCTTCTTTTCTTTCTTTCTTTTCTTTTCTTTTTTTTTTTTTTTTTTTTTTTTTTTTTTTTTTTTTAGACAGGTTTCTTTGTGTAGCCCTAGCTGTCCTGGAAATAGCTTTGTAGACCAGGCTGGCCCCCAAACTAGCAGAGATCTGCCTGCCTCTGCCTCCAGAGTTCTGGGGTTATTGGCATGCGCCACCATGCCAAGCTTAGGGAGGTGAGTTTCTTACCACCTGTACCGGTTGGATAATTTACTAGAATACTCCCCAGCACTATATTGATTATTACAGTTTTTATTAATGACCAATTAAAAAGAGAAACACAAAAGGCAAGTTCTGGGAGAGTTACAGATTTGAAGCTTTTGCTGTTCTCTCCCCCACGCATTTGTCATCCTCCTGACATTTCATGTGTGACAGCATGCAGGGAAGTACTAACTAGTGATGCCTGCCTACATGCCACGCTCCAGAATTTTTGTTGTAATTTCATTACATGGGCATCACTGATAGACATAGTGTCCTGTTTGAACTCAACCCCCTCCACTACATTCAAGAGGCCAAGCTAGCATCACTTGGCTCAAAGCCTCAGTCCCTCTAATTATGTGGTTGGCTTTTCTGAGTGACCAAAACCATATCCTGGGTCATTCCAATAATGATAATTACCAAATGTCCCACCATGAGTCATTCTGTTAAACTCTCAGGGTCTATCATGAATCATAACGTCACTGTCCTTATCGCTCAGGAAATTCCAAGACAGAGACATTACACACAGAGAGAAGACAAGCTCTTATCGGGTATATTTAGAGGCTATTCTATCAAGGGCAAAATGCTGCCCCTTTCATGATGGAGGAAGCCAAATAAAATAAACCTTAGAACATCCAATTGGTCTCAGCTGCTGACAAGAGTAACTACGCAGCAACAGCCATGACTGAGTCAACCTTGGTGAACAGATGTCAGGTTGCTGAGTGCATGAATAATCTCTATCCTGCTATGAGGACCACTTTGCTCATGAGACCATTGGGTGACAGCAAAGAGTGATGGGAGAAAAGACTAACTGGTACCCAAAGGATGAATCTTCCTATACACTCAATTGCTAAATTTCCCTCTGCTGAAATAACCTTTTGGCAAACATTTACATGAGACACAAATGTCTTTGTGTTTTTCCACATTCATAAAAGCCTGACCACCCACACTTTAAATTTCCAGCCATCTAGTCTGTCCATCCCAGTTGCCACCCTCCCAGTGACACTATCAGCCATAGCTGACAGATTGGCGTGGACTCATTTGTCTAGCCACCAGTTCTCCAAAGTTAAGTGAACAAGACGCTGCACTGTTCAAACTGCGGCCTACTGAGATTTCCTTTTGCCATTATTCCCTCAAAGATACCCCACAAATGGGCTGTACCACAGCCACAGTCCACTTGAAGGCAGTGCCTGTGAAAATTAAGCCTTCTCTTGCTCTTTCAGTTCATTGGAGGGAATTCCCCTCTGAGACCACAGTCAAGGTAGAATAGAAGTATTGTAACACTAGAGGCCATGGGCATTTGAACAGCTTAATTCTTGTAGCTATCTATATGGCTCAGTAGGACTAATAATCCTCAGATGATGATGGGAAATGCAGGTTTCATGGTCACTGCAACTAACCATTTATACTGGCCCAGTGTAAAGCCAAGACCTACTTTTTGAAGGCCATTGTCTGGAGATGAAGTCAGGGTCTTACTCTAAAATCCTCAGCATCTGGGATATAATTTATCCACAGGGACTTGTCAAAGGGGCCAAACAGAATGTGAACCTGATGCATCAGTACCACTGGATGTGCTACTCCATAAGAGCCATCTACAACAGCCTAAAATTTTACAGTGCTTGTGTTTGTTTTATGCTTTATTCAAAACAAGCAGTGTTTAAGGGGTAATGGTGATGAAATGCATGGAAGTAAATCACCCAAATGAGGATTATATCACATCCAAAATTCCAAAGGAGACCAATAGACACTGTAGATTTTTTGTCTGTAGGAGATGCCACTTTCAGCACCATTCCTTCATTGCAGAAGGGATATCTATTTTTTAGAGTGCATAGGTTGCTTCATTATTTTTATTACATTAGTACTTCCATGTCTGATGAGCAGATATTACTCCCTGAGCCCAGCTGAAAGCTACACTGAAATCAATGCCAATCCCATAGGGAGAGGACTAAAGTATTGAAAATAAAATTAAGTTCAATTCTCTGGGATATTTTGCTACTTCAATGAGTTGTGAAATTTTGACATTATCCTTAGAGACTATAAATTTACTCTTAAAGATTTTTTCTCTTGTATATATATTTTGTCAATATTTACTTTTATTTTAAATTTTAAACATTATCAATAAATGTTATTTCACACAATGTGATTTAATTATATTCATTCTTTCTTCCCTAACTCCTCCAGATCCATAATCTCTTCCCTGCCCAATAAACATTGTTTTTTAAAAAAAATTTTCAAGGCCTATTGGAGTTTCCCATATATTCTTGGATATGTGGCCTTTCACTAGAGTGTGGTCAACTTACCAGGGTTTATATTCTTTTTCTTTTCTTTTACTTTTTTTATTATGTTTTTATTTTAACATATACATTTATATTATTACACATGAATAAAATAAACTACATATAGCAGGAAGAACCACAAGACAATCAGGAATTATATAAATGTTACATTCATAGTGATTTGGCTATTTGTATTTGGCAAACTTGAAGTAAACATCTTTCCTATCTTTTTTGGTCTAAATTTCTGAATGAAGATCAATATCTGTCATATCTCATCTCTATTAACTTAAAACATCTATCTTGAGCTAAAAATATCTTAACCCCTAACCAACTAAGCTTAATTGTAAGACTAAACTATCTGGTCTTCAACTCCATCAGAGACTTGAGAAGGAATAAATTTTAAATACCTATGTGAAATGAAAGTACATGTTAACAGCTTCCAAAATGAAAAACTGACTGAGACAGTTTACTGCCTGAACAGTCACCTAACACTCTTTGTAACACTGGAGCATCATCTTCGGCCTTCTAACCCAATATCTCTGCCAGAGATATTCACAAGGCAGGAACTATTGAGGACTTGCTTGCCTTGTCTTGGCAGAGTGCGGCTGTCAACTCTGCCTGCATCTAAGCTTGCCTATTTTTAAGCAGAATTCTATCTGTGGCAGAAATGAGGACATTTTGCCCAGTGGCTGGTTTGCTACATTTGAAGCCAACTCCATAAGGAAGTTCTTTGATGCTCATCATCTTCTTTGAGGCAGACTGGGTGTTGCCAGGAGTTCATTTGTCTTGTTGTCAAAGAATCTTTAGAATAATAAAAACATCTTTAAATGCCCTATTCTGTAGGTCTCTGAGGCCTTTAAAGACCTTATTTATCTATTTTACCTTATATATCTATAGAATCATATCAATATATTAGCATAGAATATATATTCTTGTGATTAAAATTAGACTAGTGTTTTCCGTGACCATGATTTGCATCAATATACAAAATTCAATACCACTGAATTAAAAATAACCTTATTTGTGAGTAACAAGGCCTCGCAATGAGGAGTAGACTCAATAATCTACCTTTTGTTCTATCCTCCCTCTATATTTCTATATCCCCCTTTCTTTCTTTTCAGCTCCTATCTCCTTACCTACAAAAGAAAGATAAAGGAAAAGAAAGACATTCCTGAATCCAACCAGTTTCCTCTTTGTATAAGACATCTGTAGACCAAGAGAATAAACAGAAACCTACCCAAGGTCCCTTAGAGGAAATGGGACATCATTCTCTTAAAGTTTCTTCAGGCTGATTTAGGGCAAATAATACCTTTGAAGGGACCAAAAAAAAAAAAATCAGGGGAAATGGTTAAGTAAGCCAGGGATAGCATTTATGGTCCATTTTCCAAATGTTGCAAAATTCCAGGCTTTAATAGGAGTCCTGTGGGGGACAGTCTGAAATGCTGAACCAATTGTGATCAGAAGCTCTCTACAACGCTGTCCTGGAAGCTGTCCTGTTCTGATGAGTAACAGCAACTGAGGTGCCTGGGGCTGGAACATGGAGGATGCAGGATGTCAGCATCCAGCATGCTGAAAGGAATGAATCCTGTTAGGTCTGATCCAGCGTCAGTGTCCAGTTCTTTTGTTCTGAAAACATAATTTCTCACAAGCATTATATAGTTCTAACATTATGATTGTACAAGGTGTGCAGGATACACAGAACAATTAAGGCTGGTTCTCTGCTCATTGTATGAGCAGAAGTAAGACATCTGCAAATCTTCCTTCGTGCCACGCTAAGAATGGCCTCTAATTATAAGTCACAGAGCACCTGTAACCAACATGAAGTCTTCTTGTCTATGGATAGATAGACTTTTGTATATTGGCCAGCCTCAGAGCTATTCCCATGTAGTGGGATTGGCAATATAAGTTACCTGCTTTTTCTGCAGTTTGAATTCATTACATCCCAATTGCAGCCCCCTACCTCATCACCTCCCTCAGCCCCTTTTCCTCCCTCCCCTACTCCTTAGAAAGGGGAGTCCACCTCCCCTAACATCTGACCTCAGCTTATCCAGTGTCCTCTGTACTACCTGTAACCTCTTCCTCTGTGGCCTGGCAAGGCCACCCTGCCAGGATGGGAGTGAACAAGACTAGAAGGCCAGAGTCCATGTCAGAAGTAGTCCCTACTCCTCATACTGTGGGGCCCACAAGGAGACTGTGCTACCTATCTATTACATCTGAGCAGAGAGTCCAGGTCCACATCCTACGTGGACCTTGGTTGGCACATCAGTCCCTGTACTGTAATGTGGTTGACCTGAATTAAATGACTAACATCCGCTTATGAATGACAATATGCCATGTGTGTTTTCTGGGTTCGAGTTACCTCACTTAGGATGATTGTCTCTAGTTCCATCCATTTGCCTGAAATTTTCAATTTTTCTTTGTTTTTGACAGCTGAATAGTATTCCATTGTGTAAATAAATATCCATTCTTCAGTGAGGGGACATCTAGGTTGTTTCCAGATTCTGTCTATTACAAACAAGGCCGCTATGAACACAGTTGAGCAAATGTCCTTGTTGTATGGTGGACCTCCTTTATGGTATACGCCCAGAAGTGTTATGGCTGGGTCTTGAGGTAGACTTATTCCCAATTTCCTGAGCTAGCGCAGGATTGATTTCCAAAGTGGGTGTACAAGCTTGCGTTCCCACCAGCAATGTTTCCCTTTCTCCACATCCTCGCCAGCAGGTACCATCGCTTGAATTTTTTATCTTAGCCATTTGAATAGGTGTAAGATGGAATCTCAGAGCCGTTTTGATTTGCATTTCCCTGATGACTAGGGATGTTGAACATTTCTTTAAGTGTTTCTCAGCCATTCGATATTCCTCTGTTGAGAATTCTCTATTTAACTCTGTACCCCATTTTTAATTGGGATATTTGGCTTGGTGGTGTTTAATTTCTTGAGTTCTTTATATATTTTGGATATTAGCCCTTTGTCAGATATAGGGTTGGTGAAGATCTTTTTCCAGTTTGTAGGATGTTGTTTTGTTCTGTTAACTGTTTCCTTGGCCTTACCACAGCTTTTCATTTTCATGAGGTCCCATTTATTTAATTATTGACTTTGAGCCTGAGCTGTTGGTGTTCTGTTCAGGAAGTTGTCTCTTGTACCGATGAGTTCCAGGCTCTTCCCTACCTTTTCTTATAACTTATTTAGGGTGCCCAGTTTTAAGTTGAGGTCTTTAATCCATTTGGAATTTAGTTTTGTGCACGGTGATAAATATTGGTCTATTTGCATTTTTCTACATGTAGCCATCCAGTTAGACCAGCACCATTTGTTTAAGATGCTATCTTTTTCCATTGTATGGATTTGGCTTCTTTGTCAAAAATCAAATGTCCATAGATGTGTGGTTTTATTTCTGGGTCTTCTATTTGCTTCCATTGGTCAACCAGCCTATTTCCATGCTGGTACCACGCTGTTTTTATTACTGTTGCTCTATAATACAGGTTGAGATCCAGGATAGAGTTTCCTCTAGAAGATCTTTTATTGTACAAGATTGTTTTAGCTATTCTGAGTTTTTTGTTTTTCCATTAGAAGTTGAGAATTGACTTTTCGAGGTCTGTGAAGAATTGTCTTGGAATTTTGATGGGAATTGCATTGAATCTATAAATTGCCTTTGGTAATATGGACATTTTTACTATGTTGATTCTCCCAATCCATGAGCATGGCAGGTCTTTCCATCTTCTGATATCTTCTTCTATTTTTTTCTTTAGAGACTTGAAGTTTTTTCACATATGCCTTTCACTTATTTGGTTAGAGTTACACCCAGATACTTTATACCCTTTGTGGCTATTGTAAAGGATGTAGTTTCCCTAATTTCTTTCTCAGCCCATTTGTCATTTGTATAGAGTTGGGCTACTGATTTTTTAAGTTGATTTTTTATCCAGCCACTTTACTGAAAGTGTTTATCAACTGCAGAAATTCCTTGGTGGAATTTTTAGGGTCACTTATGTATACTATCATGTCATCCACAAATAGTGATAATTTGACTTCTTCCTTTCCTATTTGTGTCCCCTTTATCTCCTTTAGTTGTCTTATTGCTCTAGATAGAACTTCAAGTACTATGTTGAAGAGATATGAAGAGAGTGGACAGCCTGTCTTGTCACTGGTTTCAGTGGAATTGATTTAAGTATCTCTCCATTTAGTTTGATGTTGGCTATAGGATTGCTGTATATTGCCTTTATTATGTTGAGATATGTGCCTTGTATTCCTACACTTTCCAAGACTTTAATTATGAATGGGTGTTGGATTTTGTCAAATGCTTTTTCAGCATCTAAGATGATCACATGGTTTTTTCTTTCAGTTTACTTATATGATGGATTACATTGATGGATTTCTATATATTGAACTACCCCTGTATGCCTGGGATGAAGCCTCCTTGGTCATAGTGAATAATATTTTTTATGTAATCTTGGATTTGATTTGTGAGTATTTTATTGAGTATTTTTGCATCAATGTTCATAAGAGAAATGGTCTGAAATTCTCTTTGTAGAGTCTTTCTGTAGTTTAGGTATCAAGGTGACTATGGCCTCATAGAATGAGTTTGGTAATGTTCCTTCTGTTTCTATTTTGTGGAAAAGTTTAAAGAGAGTTGGTATTAGCTCATCTTTAAAGGTCTTGTAGAACTCTGTGCTGACTCCATCCAGCCCTGGGGGTTTTTTTTCTTTGTTTGTTTGTTTGTTTTGCTTGGGAGACTTTTGATGACTTCCTCAATTTCTTAGAAAATATACGACTATTTAATTTGTTTATCTGATCCCGGTTCAATTTCGGTAGTTGGTATCTATCAAGAAAATTGCCCATGTCATTTAGGTTTTCAAATTTTGTAGCATATAGGCTTTTGAAGTACTACCTAATGATTCTTTGGATTTCTTCACTGTCTGTTGTTATGGCTCCCTTTTCATTTCTGATTTTGCTGGTTTGATTACTCTCCCTTTGCCTTTCAGTTCATTTGGCTAAGAGTTTGTCTATTTTGTTATTTTTCTATAAAAACAAACAAACAAAACAGGAGTATCTACTCCTGTTAGGTGAATCTGCTTCTTTTTGTTCTATAGCTTTCAGGTGTGTTGTTAAGTTGGTAATATGGGATCGCTCCAATTTCTTAATAAAGGCACTTAATGCTATGAATTTTCCTCTTAGCACTGCTTTCATTGTGTCCCATAGGTTTGGGTTTGTTGTGCCTTTGGATTCATTGAATTTTATTTTATTTCTTAGCCAGATATCATGGAATAGGGAGTTGTTCTGTTTCCATGAGTTTGTAGGCTTTCTGTTGTTTCCGTTATTGTTGAGATCCAGCTTTAATCCATGGTGGTCTGATAGGATGCAAGGAATTCTTTCTACCTTTTTGTATCTGTTGAGATTTGCTTTGTGACCAATTATATGGTCGATTTTGGAGAAGATTCTGTGAAGTGCTGAGAAAAAAGTAAATTCTTTCGCATTTGTGTGAAAAGTTCTGTATATATCAGTTAGGTCCATTTGGTTCATGGCATCTATTAGTTTCATCATTTCTCCATTTAGTTTCTACTATTGGTTCTCTATTGGGGAGAGTGGGGTGTTGAAGTCTCCCACTATTAAAGTGTGGGGTTCAATGTGCTATTTAAGCTTTAGTAATGTTTCTTTTATGAACGTGGGCATAGATGTTCAGAATTGAGACATCATGCTGGTGTATTTTTCCTTTGATGAGTATGAAGTGCCCTTCCCCATCTCTTTTGATTAGTTTTGGTTGAAAGTCTATTTTATTAGATACTAGAATGGCTACGCTAGCTTGCTTCTTTGGTCCATTTGCTTGGAATACTTTTTGCAGCTCTTTATGCTAAGGTAATGTTTATCTTTATTTCTGAGGTGTGTTTCTTGTATGTAGCATATTGATGGGTCCTGTTTTTGTATCCATTCTCTTAGCCTGTGTCTCTTCATTGAGTCGAGGCCATTGATGTTGAGTGATATTAATGACCAGTGGTTAATGGTTCCTGTTATTTTGATGTTGGTAGTGGTAGTGTGTATGTGTGTGTGTGTGAGCTTCCTTTCTTTTGTCTTTTTAGGTGTGGGGTTATTTATTTCCTTTGTTTCCCTGAGCAAAATTACCCTCCTTGGGTTGAATTTTTCATTCTAGTGTCTTCTGTAGAACTGGATTTGTGGTTAGGTACTGTTTGAACTTGGTTTTGTCATGGAATGTCTTGTTTTCTCCATCTATGGTGACTGAGAGCTTTGCTGGATATAGTAGTCTGGGTTGGCATCTGTGGTCTCTTAGTGTCTGTATGACTTCCATCCAGGACCTTCTAGCTTTCATTGTCTCTGTTGAGGAGTCAGTGTAGTTCTGATGGGTTTGCCTTTATATGAGACTTGTCCTTTTTCTATTGCAGCTTTTAATACTCATTCTTTGTTCTGTACATTTAGTGTTTTGACTATTATGTGGCAGGAGGATTTTCTTTTCTGGTCCATTCTATTTGGAGTTCTGTAGGCTTCTTGTATATTTATGGATATTTATTTCTTTAGGTTAGGGAAGTTTTCTTCCAGGATTTTGTTGAAAATATTTTCTGGGCCTTGCAGTTGGGAGTCTTCTTTTTCTTCTATCCCTATGATTCTTAGGTTTGGTCTTTTCATAGTGTCCCAGATTTCTTGGATATTATGTACCAAGAGCTTTTCAGATTTAGCATTTTCTTTGACTGATATATCCATTCCTTCAGTCATATCTTCTCTCTCTTTTCCATCTTTTGCATTCTGTTGGGCATACTTGTGTCTGTCTTCTCTCAAGTTTCCATTTCCTGAATTATCTCAGGTTGTATTTTCTTCATAGCCTGGATCTCCTGTTTTAGGTCATAAAACTTTTTATTCATTTCTTTTTCCTGTTTGATTATAGTTTCTTCAAATGATTTGTTCATTTCTTTCTTTGTGTATTCCAGTTCTCGTTTGAGGGATTTATTTTCCTCCTTTAAGGCCTTTATCATTTTCATAACCTCAGATTTGAAATCCTTCTCTAGTGTGCCAGCTGAGATAGTATCTCCAGGGATTGTGGTGGTGGTGGGACAGCTGGTTTCGGTTTCTGGTGGCATCAAATGGTCCTGGGGATTGTTGTTTGTGTTCTTACACTGACCTCTTCCCATTGTAATATCTCTGGTTGGAGTGTGTGTCCAGGGCCTGCTTCAACCTCAGAACTTTCTGTGGTTTTTCTGGGAGACCTGAGATCAGATCCGCTTGAGATCCTGACTGTGGGGTCTGCTCTATGCTACACCCCACCAACACTGGTGGTTTTGCAGACTCAAGCTAGTTCTGAGCACTAGGGGGTGCTAAAGCAGCCCACCAGCCCGTTGTTTTGGGTTCCTCAGGCACGCAGTGGCTGTTAGAGAACCCAGGAGCTTCCTCTGTGGCTTTTCTGGGTGACCTGAGATCAGTTCTGTTTGTGATCCTGACTGTGGGGTCTGCTCGGTACTAGGACCCACACAGACGCTGGTGGTTTGGCAGTCCCCAGCTACTTCTGCCCACTAAGGTAAGCACAGAGCTGCTTACCAGCCGAGCCTGTGGCACTCGCCTTTGGAGGCTGTGTGCCCGTTTCTGTGGGAACCAGGCATTTTGTGGTTTTTCCTGGTGGCCAGAGGCTGGACACAACCGCGCTCCACAAAATGTGGATCCCTCTCACCTGTGGATCACCAGAGTTGATGTTTTGTGGTTCTCAGACTGGCCCTTGGGTTGATGAATAGTCACTGCTATCCTGCTGATCAGACAAGGTGTGTGTTAGGCACCGCCATCTTGGATCCTCCCCTTCAATTCCAGAGTCTACAGTCTTAAGAAAATGGACTCTCTTTCTCTCCCAGCAGATATCAATTGCCAATAGATCCTTGACGAGAAGATGGGACTTTGTGTCCGTCTCCACTTTCCATGTTGGCACTTGGTATCTGGTTTGGTTTCCGCAGGTCTTCTGTATGCTGTCGTAACTACTGTGAGTTCACAGGTACATCTGCAGTGTTGTGTTCAGAACATACTGTTTCCTTGAAGTCATCCTCTGCCACCAGCTCTTATGCTCTTTCTGGCCCCTCTTCTGCAATGAACCCTGGGACTTGGGAGTAAGGGGTATGATATAGATGCCCCATTTGGGGTTGAGCATTCTTCAGTCTCTCATCCTCTGTACCACAGCCAGCTGTGGGCCTCAACGTTAACTTCCATCTATTGCAAACAGAGCTTCTCTGATTAGGATTGAGAGACACATTAACCTATTGGTATAACGATAAATCATCAGGAATCAGTTTAATATTATATCCATTTAGCACAGTGGTTGTCAACCTGTGGGTTGCAACCTCTTTGTGGGGTCAAATGACCTTTACACAGGGGTACCGTATCAAATATCATGCAAATCAGATATTCACATGATTCATAACAGTAGCAAACTTACAGTTATGAAGTAGCAACTAAATAATTTTATGGTTGGGGGTTACCACCACATGAGTAACTGTATTAAAAGGTCACAGCATTAGAAAGGTTGAGAATCACTGATTTAGCAAAATAAAGTTCTAGGTTTTCTCCTACTGCATATGACCCGTCTATCAATACGTTTTTGGCCTGATAATGATGCCTGGTATGAGCTTAATTTTGTTGAGTGGGACTTAAATAAAAAAAAAAAAGCGCTTGATCACTCCAATAATGTTCATGCTACTATTGCCCCAGTGGGTGTGTCTTACCAAACCAGTCATTATTGTAGCTTGCAGGAATCACAGATGCAAATTATTATGATGCAAATACACTCCAGCACTCAGAAGATTAGCCAGGAGGGTTGAATCTTCCAGGTCAGTATCAGCTCGATAGCTCATGTTGTATGGCTCAAATACACAATGCCTTCAGAAATTGGGCCTTACCATAAAGTTCTGGAGGGTACCCAAGAGCATTGGGAATAGCTTGTTCTATCTGAGGGCCTATAGGACCTCACTGGCCAACAACTCTGAAAATTGTAACCCATGTCAAATATATCAACTATGAAAGGAAATATGAGTAGGTAAAAACCAAAAGTGTTTTGGATATTTTAAAAAATCATTAGAAAAAAAAAATACTTTAGGGGAAATTGAATGGAAATGTGCTTTCAAGGAGAATTTTTTAAAATGACGTAAATTTTCCAATTGCAGAGCAAATACTCTTGTATTTTAAATAGTGGGTGATAGTAAAAGTAAACATATTGAGTTTCTTGCCAACCATCAAATAAAAGTAAGAGTTGAAGCTTTAGTTTAAAATGCCTGTATATTTTTTTCCCTTGGTAGTAGGCTTCCATGTAACTTTTTTGGAAGGGATTTTGTGTTATTTATCCCTTCCTAGATTTTTTTCTCTACATAACTCTCCTACTACATTTAACCATTTCTAGAGATACAATTATAAGAAAGGAATCCTTTTCCTTTTCTCAGATACTACATTGTGTTTTAAAAAAAAGAAAAGTCAGAACGTAGCAGGTGGATGGGGAGGGGTCTGAGTGGGGGATGGAAATGGGAAGAGGAGGGGCCAGGTTGGGGAAGGATGGAGGGAAGGAGTGCTGGGAGAGAGAACTGGAATCAGGGGGCATCTCTAGAACATGCTGGAAACCTAGGGCCAGGGAAACTCCCAGGAACCTGATGGTGACCCTAGCTAAGACTCCTCGGAATGGGGAGGGAATACAGAGGCTGAACCAGCCACCTCCTGTAACCAGGCAAGGGTTCCAATGGTGGGACTGGGACACCAACCCAGCCACAAAACCCTCAGCCTACAAATTGCCCTGCCTACAAGATGTGCTGGGGGTAAAGGTGGTGCAGAAATTGTGGAAGTGGCCAACCAATGACTGGTCCAGCTTGGGACCTGTGCCATGAAAGGGAGCCCACCCCTAACACTGCCTGGGAGGCCAGAAACTAGATGCTAGATAGTCCAGAGACCTAGAATAGAACCAAACAGAAATGGGGGGGAAAGGTCAATGAAATGATTCTGAAGGATATTCTGCTATACTCATGGACTGATGCCTAGCCCATTTGTCACGAGAGAGGCTTCACCCAGCAACTGATGGAAAACAGATGCAGAGACCCATAGCCAAACATTTGGCAGAGCTTGTGGAATCCCATGAAAGAGAGGAAGAAAGGATTGTTGGGGCTAGAGGAGTCGAGGATACCTCAAGAAAACCCACAGGATCAACTAACCCAGACTCAAAGGGGGTCACAGATACTGAACCATCAACCAGAGAGCCTGCATGGGACTGACATGGGCCCTCCCCACATATGTTACAGTTGCATAGCTTAGTCTCCTTGTGGGACTCCTAAAAGTGGGAGTGGGAGCTGTCTCTGACTCCGTTGCCTGCCTTTGGGACCCTTTCCTCTTACTGGGCTGCCTCGTCTAGCCTTAATAGGAGAAAAGGTGCCTAGTCTCATTGCTACTTGATATGCCATGGCTGGTGCATATCCATTGGAGGCCTGCCCGTTTCTGAAGAGAAATGGAGGAGGGGTGGATTGGGGATGTGAGAAAGAGGCATGGGGGAGGGGGGGCTGGGAGGAGAGGAAGGAGGGGAAACGCAGGTTAAGATGTTAATTAATTAATTAATTAAAATATTTAAAAATATATATCAAATTACACACACTAAAAATTTAGGTGACTACACGTTTTCTGAAGTATATGGCAAGCATCCCTAGCTGGGGCAGTGGTCACCAACCTTTGCTTGTATAGTCCTTTAAAAAGGACTAAAAATAAAAATGTCTTGCCAAAAATATTTAAGTGTATAATCAAAGCTTTCCTCATATTTAAATAACTGGTGGTTTTTGTTTCATTTCTGTTGCTGTAATTAAAACCAAAAACGACTCAGAGGAAGAAAGAGTTTATTTAGCTTACACACAGGGCATCATCAATAGCTGAGAGAGGCCAGGGCAGGAAAGTGAAGGCAGGCCTGCTTGCTATTCTACACAATACCATTAACCAAGGACCTCATGGCGGAACGCTGCTTGTGGTTACCCACCCATGCTTAGTTAGTTTTCTTATATAGACCAAGACCACCTGCTCAGGAAATGGTGCTGTCCACGGTGGACTAGGCCATCTTCCTACATCAATTAATAACCAAAATAATTCTCCACAAATATGCTTATAGGCTAATCTTATCAGGGCAACCACTCACTTGAGACTCTTTTCTCAGGCGGCTCTACATTCTGTCCAGTTGACAGTTAAATAAGACAATTGGAAATTATGTAACTCCAACTATATCATTATATATATCTATATATATAGATATCTATATAGATATATAGATATATATTGCCATTTTAAACTAAAGCTGCATCTCCTACTTTTGTTTGATGGTTTGGTCAGAAGCTCAAAAAGTTTATTTTTACATCACCCACTGTTTAAAAAACATGAATATTTGCTTTATGATTGGAAATTTTGCATCATTTCTTTTTCTCCTTGAAAGCATATTTCCACTTAATTTCCCCTAAAGTTTTTTTTTCTAATGCTTTTCATATCCAAAACACTTTTGGTTTTTACCCACTCATATTTCCTTTCAATGTTGACTACAGTATCTTCTCTAATTTACTTCCTGTAACTATAGGACTCTAGTTAGTTCTTAAATTTGCTCTGGATGAGAAGGCTAGAGAAATGGCTCTGCAGTGAAGAGCATTTACTGTTCTTGCAGATGAGCCAGGTTTGGTTCTCAACACCAAAGTTAGGTGATTTGCAAGTGCCTGAAACTCTAGCTTCAGGTGGTTTGAACCCTCTTCTGGACTCCCTGGGCTGCTACCCTCATGTGCACATACCCACACAGGGAGACACGCTCATAGACGTGCTTAACAGTTAAAACACATCTTTTATAATAGATTTGTCCTGGGTTAAATTATACTTGTTAGTAATATGCAATCTGTTGAGTAATACATAAAAACTTTTATCATAATTATACAGCTTGGATAGTGTGATGATTATTTTAGATTACAATCCATTAAATGATACATTAAAATATATTTTTATTGTAATTGTACCATAGTAAGGATAGTGTGGTGACTAATTTGGATTGTCTGTTTGATTGAATTAAAGGACACTTAAGCCATTAATGAGGCATACTTTCCTGGGTGTATGCAAGAGTGTTTCCAGAGAAGTTTAACTGAGAAGGAAAGACCCATGTTAAATGTAAGAGGCAAGATGCCATGGGCAGTGGCACAGGCCTGTAATCCTAGCACTCAGGGAGGCAGAGGAAGGAAGATCTCTGAGAGTTCGAGGCCAGCTTGGCCTACAAAGTGAGCCAAGGACAGCCAAGGCTACAGAGAGAAACGCTGACTCAGAGGGAAGGAGAAGGAGAAAGCCTGTTGAACACCAGCATTGTTTCCCTGTGCTTCCTGTCTGTGGATACAATGTGGCCACCTGCTTCTCATCCCTGCCAGCCTGTGTTCTGCCAGGACGGACTGCCTCTCCTCACACTGTGAGCATAGTAAACCCTGACTCCCCAAGTTCCTTCCCTCAGGTGTTCTGGTCACAGCAGTGAGAAAGGTAACTAACACAGGTAGAAAAAATTTTAATGTAATTCAGTTGTTCTCTGGTGAATAATACTTTATGGTAAAATCATGAATTTTATTCCTATTTTAAATTTCATATATTAAGCTGAGTATCATCAGGTTTTCTTTTTAATATCTATCACCTGAAAACTCAGTTTGATGCTCCTGAATTTTATTGAAAGCAAAAACTTGACAACTGCTTAACCTGCTCATAAGAATGACAGTTGTTTACTTTTTAAATGTGGGGGGGGGCCAGGGGGGACATCAAAAAGGCTTTAAACACAGCTTAACAAATGCTCACTAGTTTTCTTTTGGGAAAAGTCACTTCAGTTACTGTGAGACTAAGAGCTATTATTGTCCTTCATGATGTTTCAAATGGGCCTTTATACTCCCACATGGGATGTCACTGAATGCTGACTGCTGACTGACCCAAAGGTCCCCATGCCTTGGGGACATGGTAGTCCACAGACAGATGGGACCTTAGGGCTCCTGCAGTTCTAGACAGCGTTGTTTTAAAGGTCTTGAAGAAAAAATGTATGACACACTACTCACATATGTAAACATAAACATTTAAGGCAATTGACCCAAATAGACATGTTCCAAAAGAAGACATACAACTGGCCAGCCGGGATATGAAACATGCTCTACATCACAGATAATGCAAACACAACTAGTCACTTCACCCCAGTAGGAATAGCTATTATCAAAAGGACAAAAGATCACAAGTGCTGGCTAGATAGAAAAGGGAATATTTACACACTATAGGTGGGAATGTAAATCAGTCATTGAAGAAAACAGTATGATGGTGTGAGAACATTAAAAGTAAGAGTTTGCATGGTGCAGCAGTCCCACTACCAGATCCATATCCAGACAAAATGAAACCTGTGTGTTGAAGAAACACCTGTACTGCTGTGTTTGTTGCAACCCTATTCACAAGAATAATAAATGGAAACAGCCTAAGTATTCAACCAATGACTATGCAAAGATAGTGTGGTACATAGACACTATGAATACTGTTAAAATAAAATTTAAGGAAAGAAGTATGTCACTTGGAGAAAAGATTAGAGAAAGACTAATCAACAGGTGCTAAGTTAAAATAGGAGAAATTTGGGAAGGAGACTTTGGGATATTTGTACCACTAAGAAGTAGTGGGTATTTGAAATTGTGAATATTTTATTATTAGCCTGATTTGAGAACTGCACAATATATACATGTATCAAAACTTCACACAGCACCCCAAAAACATGTAGAATTCTTATATATTTGTTAAATAATTATTCTAAAAATGGAGTCCTAAAAATAAATACAAACAAGTATCATAGTTAAATGCTTCATGTAATCTCAACATTTTCATATGTTTTCTTCCAAATGTGAATGTTTCAGGTTAGGCAGAAGCTATTTATGGAAAGTGTCTTCCATGTAACTGAGTGAACAAAGCAAGCCCTCTTTGCTAAACCCATCAGTCAAATCAAACATAGCTCTGACATTATGTTTTTCCACTTAAAAAAAGTCATGTCAATACTCATGCCTGTAATAGCCAGCTCACTTCTGAGTTACATTTCTCAGAAAGAGTAAGAGTAAGACTCAAACCACAGGCACCGATTTGTTGCTAAATCACAAGATCACAGTGCCTCCAGGATTCGCTCCAAGGTGTGTCCGTGTCTGTCTTCATGCCACACTCCAGAAGTAACATTTAGTTGTGGGCACAAAAACGGATAAGGTTAAGTCTAAAAAAATATGTTGGGATGAAAAAGAACATTTCTGCAACATACTTTGCTCTTAATGAAAATAAAAGGAAAGAAAAGGATGTTTAAAAAGAAATCAGAGTCCATTGATCATCAGAGACTTCATTTATTTATAGACTAATTACTTAATTTTACATCCTGGTAGGATATCTCCGCTCCCTTCTCTCCTCCCAGTACCTCTCTCTTCTCCTCCCCTCCTTGCCCCCTCCCTTACTTCTCAGAGAAGGGGAGACTGCCCATGGGTATCAACTTGCCTCGGCACAGCAAGTAGGACTGGGCACACCTTCTTTCATTGAAGAAGGTCTATTCCCAGACCCTGCTGATGAAACTTTACAAGTTAATTTTAAGAAAAAAAAAAAACCACACATTTCCAAGTTGAGTGTCCGTCTGTTGCCTGTTGCATGTCTATTGATCACTTCCCCCTTGCTTGACCTCAGTGGCAGAGAGTGTTTCATGTGCTGGGATGGGTTGGGGGGGAGTCTCCCCTTTTCTGAGGAGGAGGGGAGGGGAGATAGAGGAACGAGGGAGGGAGGGTAGGTCTGGGAGGAGAGGAGGGGCTCTAATCAGGAAGTAAAGTGAACAAATAAAAAAAGTTGAAATAAAATGTAAAAGGAAGGAAGGAAGGAAGGAAAGAAACAAAGAAAAAAGAAAGCAGAAAGAAAGTTGAGTGTCCAAAACAGTCTGTCATGAAAAGTCCTTGTGACAACCCCCAGAGAAGGCCTTGGTCTTCTGAGGAAGGGTACCTAGGCTTCCACCTGCGTTGATCAGGAAGGAGAATTGCCTGTGATCTGCAGAACTAGCAGGAGTTAGGCAAAGAAGGAAAGGCTTGACCAGCTGTTTTAGGACCACAGCTGAGACAGCAGATAAGGGCCTGGAACAAAGTGTGTCAGTGGCCTCGTGAGCGTAAGGAGGGTTTGCATCAGTGCTACTGCTTTGGTCCCTTCCAAAGTCATTGCCACACACGAGCACGCGAGGTCTTCTCTTCTCTCTCCCGAGTTACTCTGACAGGGCAGACTATCTTTGCAAAGGTTTTTCAGTTCCCCAAAAACAGCTGAAACCCAATCCTGCAAGCTTCCTTCCGTATTTCTGACTTTTCATTTCCGGGTCAACTGGGAACGGAAATGCTTTTCCATTTAAATTTTTCTGGCTGTCTGGCTTTGTTCCAATTCAATATTTTAATTTGGTCAGTAGTAACAACCTTCTCCTGTCTTTTTACCACTTCCTCTACTCCGTTGTTCCTGCCACACATGTATTTTCTAGATGGCAAACCCCTCTCCTCTAAACTTTAACTCTTCATTGCCTTTAGTATAATAGAAAAGCAGTTTAGCCTTCAAGGCCCCCCGCTGTTAACAATTCTAGCTTCCTCTCTCCTGGGTTTCCCCCCTCTTCTCCCATTCTCTGTTTCTATACTGAAATAATTTTGCTTTCCCAGGACTCGGTGCTCAATGGCCGTTCATGTCTCCGGGCCTTTACACACAAGTCTATTCTTCCTCCCGGTAAAAATTTCATTCTACTTCAAGAATCAATTAGTTCAAGACTGTAGAGGAGCGGGGAAACACACTTTTAACCCAGCACTTGGGAGGCAGAGGCAAATGGATCTCTGTAAGATCGAGGTCATCCTGGTCTACAGAGTGAGTTCCGGGACAGCCAAGGCTCCATAGATAGATAAACCCTGCCTAAAAAAAAAAGAAAGAAAAAAAGAAAGAAAGAAAGAAAGAAATCCAACCAATTCAAGTTATTTTTCTACCTAAAGCCCTCTCAGTTTATCCTACACAAAACTGAGATTGCTCTTGACAAAATATATGTTTATTTCTTCTGTTAAACTGTGGAATTTTAAGAGTAGTAACTATACTTGATTGTGTTGTATTATTAATGCCCAGAAGTGCCTGGCACATAATAGATTTCTGTGAAAGTCTTCTTACAAGTCACTGTGACAAGAAAAATAAAATAATTGAGTTATGATGAGGAATGGTCCTGTTGGTTCATATTTTCAACTGTTATAGGATTTGGCTCCTTTGCTTGTGTGCCTGTAGCAAAGCACCAGTGATGGTAGTAAGGCAGAATGTGATGGTGGGGACCTATGGCAGAGGAAACAGCTTCATGGCAGCAGCAGAAAAAAAAATATTTTTTTTTCTCCTAAAGGTTCCATCACCTTCTTATAGTGCTACAAGCTATGTACCAATCCCTCAAGACATGAGTTGTAAGGAAAAGGCATTCAAATCCCAACTATAGAAGCATTGACAGTTTTAATTATTGACTGGTTGGGGGTTGGGAGTTGTTTAATTTTTTTGTTTGTTTGTTTGTTTGGTTGGTTGGTTGGTTGGTTTGTTGCCTGGTTTTGTAGTTGTTGTTATTGTTTTTTGGTTTGGTTGGTTGGTTTTGGTTTTTGAGTTGGGGTCTTTCTTTGTAGTTGTAGCTGTCCACGAATTTAGTATGTAGACCAGGATGCCCTCAAACTGTGACAACCTTCCTGATTTGCCTTACAAGTACTAGGATTATAAGCATGAATTAATAATACTTCTGGCAATCTTTTAAATTAATAAAATGACATAATCTTAAAAGGACATAAGCTAAAACTATATTGAAACACATGCACAAAGACAATGATTAAGTAAGTAATAATAAAAGTATACAAATAGACCTACAGAAGGAAAACATTTAGTCCAACCTAAGGTAAAGGTCAGTGCTTCTAAAATGAGGTGATACAGGGTTAGCATTTGAAGAACAGATATGAATTAGTTCAGTAGTTGATGAGTAAGGATATTGATGATGGCATAAATAACTTTTGAAAAAATATAGTCAAAGGAAACAGAAAACCAGCTAAATTACCACAATTAGCATATACCCACGCATATAAAGTATAGCCCACTTTTGTAGAAAAAATGGTATTGCTTCCCATGAAGTAAGAGTTCCTTTGAAATAGGGGGGATTCATACTTACCTGATTTCTAAGGCATATGGACACAAATTAGCCCTCAACCAGTAACAGATTTGGTTGACATTTGTCAGCTTCTGCTCAAGCATCATTCCTGAAGGAAGCTTCCTCCCATCCAGACAACCTACAGCAGGTACCTTTCTCCGTCTTCTCTTTGAATTCCCCCAACATCACAATGCTTGTGTGTTATTCTTAAGATTCACTTATGTGCCTGCTTCCCTTTCTAGGCTTTAGTCTATTTCAAAGACACATTTGCTTACATTTTCCTAGAATCTGTAACAGTATCAAATATTTGGAGAGCACTGAAAAACAATATATATTTTAAAATAACGTAAAGACCAGCAATATGGTTCAGCAGGCAAAAGCACTTGCCACCAAGCCCGAAGACCAGAATTTGATCTCCAGAGCCCACATTGCAAAAAGAGAGAACTGAGTCCTGCAAGTTGTCCTTTGACTGATATACATGGGCACCATGGGGCGTGTGAGTACACACACATGCACGCGTGCGCACACACACACACACACACACACATACACACGCACACACACACATACACACACAAAAGAAAATGTGAAAAAGAAAAGAAAACAGCCACTTATTGTCTTCCATGTTTCAGATGAGTGCTACCCAAATTTGGGGGACCCAGGAACTAGTTACTGGAATTAAAACTATGAGATCAAAGAACTAGTCATTATTGTTGTTCTCAATTCCACACCGTCAATAAGAAATATCTGAAACGCTTATGTAAAACTCACATAAGTGACTTTACTCTTAATACCTAGCATCACAATGTGCTATCCATTGCTTTACACAATACTGTTTCATGGGTGAATACTGTCATCTGATGGGATCCACAATTTCCATTATTACTTTTAACCATGAATTAAAATCATAAGACACGACCATTCGTGGCTGCGGTTCAATCTGGTTGGTCGTGTTTGTGCCTCTCTGTTACAGTTATGGCTGCGGCCGTCGCTATGGAGACAGATGATGCTGGAAATCGACTTCGGTTTCAGTTGGACTTGGAATTTGTGCAATGTTTAGCCAATCCAAATTACCTTAATTTTCTTGCCCAAAGAGGTTACTTCAAAGACAAAGCTTTTGTTAATTATCTCAAGTACTTGCTTTACTGGAAGGAGCCAGAGTATGCCAAGTATCTAAAGTACCCTCAGTGTTTACACATGTTAGAGCTCCTCCAGTATGAAGGAGCTGGTGAACGCTCAGTGTGCGAAGTTCATTGACGAGCAGCAGATTCTACACTGGCAGCACTATTCCCGGAAGCAGATGCGTCTTCAGCAAGCCCTGGCAGAACAGCAGCAACAGAACAACACAGCAGGAAAATGAAGAGCTGGGGACAGACCAGGCTCTTAGGACATGTATATAATGTACTGCTGTTGTACCGTACAGAGATAAGACTCTCCTGCCTACCCCTATTGTGGGAGCACTCAGAACTATTAGTGTTATTTTTGGTTGGCAAACTTTTGATTGTTAATAGATTATTTCTGTTAAACCCGAAAAAAAAATAAAATAAAATCATAAGACACATTATTGGTCAGATATATTTTGTGAAAAAACTAAGGCATGGAATAGACTTTATGGCAAAATATGAACATAGTGGATATTTTGGAATTAGGGATCAAACATTATATTTGCTACAGTAAAGTCTGTGAAATAAATCATTAGCGACCAAGTAAAATATGTCTTTCCTATAACATGAGATTTTGGTGATGAACAACAACAACAAAAAAGGTTAGTGTGCCCCCTTTCCCTCAAATATGTATAGTACTATAGTAAATGCCAGCTCCTACTCTGAATCCAATTATATAAACAAAATATCTAGCCTGGCCTAGGTTTGTGACCTATGGAAACAAATACTTAATGTTACTTTGAGCCACTAAATTTACCATAAAGTTATAATACCAATACAAGCTTAATACCTTGTGACTTTCACAAACCTAGGCAGAAAGCCATAGCTCACCCAGGACAAGGCTTCTTTTAACCTTACTCAGAGAAGCTTCTGTTTGCTGTGGGCAGTACTCAATGCAGAAACACACAGTGGGTCAATACATCAAGAAAAGAGAGTGTCATTACCTATTTTCCTGATCACCTCACCTCACCACACCCACCCCTTTAGGCCTCCAGCAAGGTCCACGTAACATCACAGAAGAGGAGACAGAAAGAACAACAGTGTGAAATTCTGTCTTCTGAACATGGTATGGCTCTTGCACTTACAAACTCACACCATCTGGAGCTACCTGCACAAGATCAAGCCTGCCAGAATCTTCTCCAGACCCCACCCCATACCAAGAAGTTTTTGGCATTCTTTGAGAGCTGCTGGAAAAGACGGAATCGTACTCTTCTGAGAGGGTGGCCACTGGTAGCTTTCGCATGCTCTTGTGGATAACCCAAACTCACACCAACAAAACCAGAAGACATGAAACTGTGGCCATGTTGAAAAAAATAGGAGAATTGGAAGTTAGAGGTGGAGCAGATATTATCATATTTCTCAAAGAATAGAAAATGAAATAATTTTCCCTCCTCATAACAACAGTCTTCATTTCTCACCAGCTCAACTTTTTAATTGAATCAACTTCATAATTTAAAAAGCATCTGATTTTATTTCCAAGAAAAATAAAATTGAGCAAGTTTTGATGTGTCTTGAATTTTCCCTTTTATGTCTTTTACATACTTTGACCATTTTCCTATTGAGTCATTGGTCCATTTTCTATTATATGCATATATACATGTGTGTGTATGTGTGTATGTATGTATGTATGTATGTATGTATGTATGTGTATGTATGTGTGTATGTATGTATGTGTATGGGTGTATGTATGTGTGTTGGGATGGGGTGCTTTGTGTGTGTGCTTGTGTATATGTGTGTTCACGTACTCATGCACATGTGCACCAAAGAACATGTGTTGAGGTCAGAGAACATCTGTGGGAGCTGGTTTTCTTCTTTCACCACGTGCCTTCTTATTTTCAGCCTTGGTAGCCGTACCTTGACCTACTTAGCTGTCTTACTGGCACCACCCCCCCCATTGTTCCAATTCTTCTTAAAGACTTAAGAAATCTTTAAGAAACTGCATAGATATTAAGTTTCCATGCTACCCTTTCAGAATTTACTCAGAAAAGAAACAAACCTAAATGGAATTAGACAGCTTTACCAGTGTCAAAGAGGAAGCCCAAGCTCCATGGTCTCATATATCCCCTTGCCCCATGCAGAAAAAGAGAGTAATTTTGCATTGGCAAATCCACATCTTATCCCAGCCGAGGAATGCTGAGCCTAGGAAACCTTCAATCACTTAAAGAGCTGTGAATAGTCTCTTCAGAGACAAGGTCCTAAGTGGGAGGTGGCCAAGAGAAAAGACAGTAAAGAAGATAAGAAGGTTTGGGATCAGGAGGTCTTGGGTAAGCTAATGATTCATGCAAGCAAATTTATTAATAAGTACAGCACCTTATATACTATTTCCAGAGGAAAGATGGGACAGAATCAGCTGCCATACAATAGGATGACAGCATCAGAAAGTTAAATAAGCAGTGTTGCACAGGAGCATAGGATATGTCAAGTGCAGACCAAGCACCTAATGGCCATGGAACTGATAATCATAGCCCAGTATTGTGGGAAGAGTTGGGTTCTCAGGACCGGAAGCCCCAGCTTCTCCAAGGGCTGCAGCCAGTGGCCCTCACCCAAATGGCCCCAGGGCATTACCAGCTCTGCCAAGCATATTCCTGGTTTTTGAGAATGAGCTGTGTTCCTTCTGTATACATTAGAGCCTCAGGAAAAAATGCTGCCAAGGCCCTGGCCCAAGGTTATTGCTGTCTCTGTTAGGCATGTTCCTGGTTTTAGGAACTATCTTCCTTTCCCACACATCAGGGCCTCAAAGAAAGCCTTGGATCAAGCCATCCCCCAACAAGGTTGCAAGAAAACTTGCCCAAATGTTGCTCTAGAGAGACTTTATGATCTAGGTCAAGAAGCAAATGTGCACTCACACCCAGAAAGAGAAAGAGTCCACCTTTAGATTTCACCCCTGTGTGCTGTACAAACATCCTGAAAAGGCAGTTTGAAACTGACACTGGCCTTAAATGTATTGGTTTACACACACACACACACACACACACACACACACACACACACACACACACACATACACACACACTGGAAAACTGGCTCTGCACATACCCACTTGTCATTTTCTCACTCTAAGGAGTTCAGCACTGCTGGCCATTCAAATTTACCTAACTGACAAGGTCAGAGACCAGTTCTGCTCAGCTGGCAAATATCTGTGAATCCTTTATGTCTGGTGTGTTTGTTTGTTTGTTTGTTTGTTTGTTTTCGGGGGAATCAAGTTAAGTCTTGTTTTCACATGAGAATTATAATACAGAGGAGACATAAAATTGGAGACGTGGTCACCACTGGGGAGGAACCCTTTCTGTTGAATAATATATCTGTCCTAGGCATAAGTCGACAATGACTCCTGTCAATTCCAGGAGTGTAAGGACGGCTTATCATCTCTCATTTATTAAGATGTTATTTTACATTCCATATAGTAATAATAATAATGCCTAACACTATAGCACTATCCTTTTTTTTTCTTTGGTTTTCTGAGACAGGGTTTCTCTGTGTAGCCCTGGCTGTCCTGGACTCACTTTGTAGACCAGGGCTGGGATTAAAGGCGTGCGCCACCACCACCCGGCTCACTATCCTAATCTTATATACTTAACCCATTGAAACATCTTAACAGTGTGGTTGGTACTAATAGGAAAAACAATGAATGTGTTTTAATTGACTGTCAAAAGAAGAAAACTTTTGTAAAAATCTTGACTTAAAAGAACTTTAATGATTTCCAGTTCCCCTCTATAGGCTGGTGCCTCATATTTGACCACCTCCCATTGGTGGGGAGGCCTGGTGACACTTAAAGAAAGAATAGGTAGGCTGCCAAGATGAGACTTGATAGCCTATGACCATATAGTGGGATAGGAGGGCCCCCTCAGTCATAGACCTAGGGGAGGGGAATAAGGTGAAAGCAGGAGGGAGGGAGGAACAAGAGAATACAAGTGAAGGGATAACAATTGAGTTGCAACCTGAATAAATTAAAAATATATAAATTTAAAAAATAAAATAAAATGCACAAAAGAAGAACTTTAAACACTCATAACACATTTTCCTTAACATGATAAAAGAACAGCAATTTCAATTTAACAATCAATACCAAGCCTACAAAGGAAGACAAGGAAAACTGTTAAATCTATGCATGTCAGGGTTTTTCCAGGAAAGAAATAAACAAAAACTCTGTTCACCCTAGATAAAAGTGTATACCACAGCCTACCTAAGTCAACCTTAGTGGGTTCTTTGGGCTTACCTACAGAAGCATGGGTGGAGGGTTACTTACAGAGTGACTCAAAGACGGCTCTATCCCAAAAACTCCACTCAAGTATGGGCGACAGCTCATAAAACCTGAGTCTTCAGATCTCCTCACCCAACTCTGAACACTGGGCCGCTATGTCACGGTGACAGTCACTATTCCGAGCAATTTGATCAGAAATGGTTGAACAGCTGGTGGGCACCAAATGGGGTAAGGGTTCCTGCTGAGGCAGGCAGCAGCAGTGTTCCAAAGGCACAAACGTAAATGTTTAGAAAGTAGTAAACACACCACATCTGTTTAACAAGAAAATGCCTGTTGCTTTGCTACTGGATCTATGACCTCCCAGCTGTGGAGTGAGCAACTTCACAAGGCTGTGCCAAGGAGAAAAGAAATGGAAAAGGCCAGTAGCAGGCTTTGATTTATGCTGCCGGTGGTGGTGGTTTTGTTATTATTGATGCTTGCCTTTTCTTCTTTTGTTTTGCTATTTGAGACAAGCCCTTTCCCCATGTAGCTCAGCCTAGCCTTGAGCTCCCAACCCTTCTGCATCAGCCTCCTGGGCATTGAGATTATAGGCATCTCCCACCGAGCCTGGACTGACTAGTGAGATGTATATTTATTCTCAATACAGCCTCTTGAAAGATGAATACAAATCGACCCCACTCCTCTAACTGTCCTTTCAGTGAACACAGTATGCCCATAGGAAGACACTCAGCAAGCTGCAGGCCCCAGGCCTCTTGCATTTTCTGCTTTTCCTTCCAGTAGCATGGCTACCATGAGGACTTTCACTGCATCCACAGTTAATTCCAGCTTCCCAGAATTGGAAGCAGCTCCTGAACACTATGTTAGTCTGATCACTCATCAACTTGTCCAAAGGAAAAACACATCAAGGTGAGAGTAGGCAAGCCTTACCCAGGAGCAGCAGAGAAGACTGGCAGAGTCCGGAGCAGCCATTGATCTGGAAGCCTAAGGCCATAGGAAAGGAGCCATGTGTGACCCTCCAGCCCCTCTGGCTGGCTCTTCTGGCCATTCTTGGTTTATGCACTCAAGCTTAATGGACAGTTTCTATTTTACACTCCAAAGTTGTAGATTTAATTGAATATTGTTGATAAAACTACTATTTATCCAAATTTCGTTTGTTTGTTTTGTTTTGTTTTGTTTTTGAGACATTTATCCAAATTTTGAGGAAAGAGATTAAACTAGGCCAGTGGAAAATTAGAAACTAAGTCAGAACTTTATGTCCCTTCCCCCTTTCAATCCAAGAATCAGGCACTCCCAGCTCAACAGTGGGCTCAATATTGATGGTTGTCCCCCCTCTACAGCTAGTAGCTAACTGTGACAACTAAAAGTGATGCTGTGATAGAACCTTCACATCCAATGGCAGTATACCTTACTTTTACAAGGATAAATGGCTATAGCTTGGCTCGTGACACACACTTATAATCCTGGCTATTCAGGAGGCAGGATGATCATTGGAACACAGGAATTTGGTACCAGTCAAAGCAACTGAATGAGAGATCCTGACTCTAAAATGGAACAACAATCAAAAACACGACCAAAATTCATAAAATAAGAAGAGCCCTAGTTCTTCAGAACCTGTCTGCTAAAATGGTGCCTCAGAGGTTCCAGGTTTCTGTAAAGCCATCAAAGTGAAACTTTCTTTGAACTTGTTCAAGTAGAGTGAAACCCTGCCTGTGGTAAAAAGAAAACTACACATGGTTTCATGGTACTCACTCTGCCACCTTCCATGGGTGAGAGACAGAAACCTATCTAGGGTGAAGACCATGGGGAAATTTGAGACACTTGACATTTTTCATGATTGTAACTACTACATCATCTGTTCTATTCAGCCAGGTACTGATGTACATCTCCTCCAAAAAAAAAAAAAACCACAAAGGAAGGTAAAGTCTGGAAGTCAGGAGTCCAAAATATTAGATACCTGCAATGTCTCATGTAGTCATCTTGATTTTTTTCTAGCTTTCCAAGACAACTCTAAATTTAAGAAAATGCTTCTATATTCTCCCACTCTATGCATCCGGAGATTGTATCTATATCATCAGCTATTATATTTGTACAATCTTTCATAATGCTTGGCATAAAATAGATATTCAGTTCACTCTCCAATGAATACATTTATTTACCTATAATCTTCCTCTATCTTAAAATGATACATTTCTGCTTATCTTTCACCTCCACAAGACAGGCAAAAAATAGTTGTTTTTCTTTCTATCAGTTCATTTGTTTCCATTTCCAGTGTAGCATTTTTGTTTGTCCATTAGTAACTTTACTGCTAATACTTATGTGCAGCATTTCCAGAAACAGCAGGGAAAAGCTTTGCATCTGTAAGCAGAGCTCAGTGAAGCTTTTACTAGAACACGAAGCCCTCCGAAATCCACACTAGACATCTTAATAAGTCAAATGCGATGACAGATCATAGTCACCATTAAAAAAAAAACAAGCCACTAACACAGAGAAACTATCATTTCAAGAAATTGGCACTTCAGTCCCAATCAGAAAGGTAGAGTCATGGTAGACAGAGAAGAAGGAAGAGAGCCCCAGGATGCATATTCCAGCTACTGGAAATAGTCTCAAAATAAATTGATATTATGATAAGAGTTATGGGGGATGGCAGGGCAAAAGTTCTACAGAAAAACACTGAAAAGTTGAAGACCAGCCAACCATGATTGCATGAAGATGGATCAAGCTGCCTGTTTACCAAGAAATCCCAAAGAAACTTCCAAGAGAAAGTAAAATAGTCCTCAAGAAATAGCAACTGTCTTCTTCCAACAACTATAAATTGCTACGGACTGAAGACCCCTCCTCCTGACTGCCTTCTTGAATGTTAGCCAAGTAGTTCCAATAGTAAACAGTAAGTCAAATCACAACTTGAAATCTGTATGAAAACATAATGGGGGCCAAGGGGACTCTCACTTTTTAAAATCATGTGGCTCTCAGTATCTATCTCTATCTCCATGGCAGTTGATGCTGTTGCTCACTTCTCTTGCTTTAAGTCTATACTCTTTGGATACTCAGTTTCCTTCACTTACTTTCCCCCAGCATTCATGATTCTATCACTCATCCTCTTTCTCACCTATGGCTTCAATTCTATCATTTATTGCTAAAACCCAAATTTAGATGTGTAGCCCCCATCTATTCCATGAGTTCCAGCTTTACATCCAGTACCTCTGGGCAGCTTGATTCCAAAGAGTAATCAACAGGCAACTCAAATACAATTGGTCCAAGACTGGAGTCATGTTATCTTTACTCTGGTCTGTCCCTATGTGTTTCCTAGCAATGGTTATAAAAACAGCACCAGACACACAATCATCCAGATCAGAAATTTATCCATCATCCTAAGCCCCTATGTTCCAACAAATTAGCTATAAAGCACAGAACTTCCAAACTCTAGGTATTTTCAACTCTGTGTCCTTGTAATGTTCCATCACTACTAACTTTGAACTTCCTTTAGATTATAAGTCAATATTTGGGATCTGAGTCCTGAGTTTCCATGTGTCCACCTCTAAATAGTGTTTGTCAAACAGTAGGGCTTCCATATATGTCAGATGAATGAACAGATGGATGGATGGATGGATGGATGAATGAATGGATGAATGATGAGTGGGTGGATGGATGATGGATGGATGGATGAGAGGGTGGGTGGATGTGCGGATGAGGGTAGAAGGATGGGTGACTGAGTGGCTGGAAGGATGGGTGGGTGAGTAGATGAATGACACAAATTCAAAACAAAACAGTCTTGGGGCTCACTCAATCTAAGGTGTCATCGTTATTCTTGAGAACAAGTCATTACCCCACAACTGGTTCCTTTTTTCCCATTATATAGAATTGGCTCTCACTTTTTCAGTATTCCCCATGCCCCCGCTCCTGTGCTTCCAACACCTTTCTGCACAGAGAGTGACATGATTCAGTGATTCTGGTCTCTGTTCTGTGATTATCATCCTCCTGTTCTTCCTCACTGATGTTAAGCCCAGACCTCACTGACTGGCACCTGGGTGGTTTTGAAAATCATGACTCAGAAGTTGGTTTTCAATAATATCCTGGCCTAATCTCAGTAATTTATCATCTGAGTCACTAGACATGGCCTTTTACCATTTCAGCTCTCATACAAAACCCTGTTCTCTCACGGACATCCCCACTGCGACACTAAACTACTTTTAGCTCTTCACTGTGCTCTCCTACAGAGGGAACCAAAGGGGAAGCTTTGGGAGTCAAAGCATAAAATCGATGTGAAGTCTTGTAAAATGAGGAAATGTGTTCTGCATGCTGTGTTTTCAATATATGGAAGACTCCAGATGTACACATATGTGCATCTATAGCTTTCCTCTGTGCTGTTCATGCTGTATCTTGAAGAATGGGGCAACTCTAATATTTACAGGCAGGATTTATTGAACCCATTATGCATAAGACATGTGTATGCTTTATGCAAATTATCACATTTGATACAATATTGTTAGAGAGATTTTAAATTTACCCCTGTGTCAAAGAAAAGTATACTAAATAGTAGCACCCAAGGCATGTCTGACTCGGATCTTCTCATGTACCCATTTTGTAGACCAGGATGGCCTTGAACTCACAGAAATCCACCTGTCTCTGCCTTCTGAGGCTGGTATTACAGGCATGTGTCACTACACCTGACTTCAACCTTCTTATTAAAATATCAGTTTTCTTCTATGAGTCTGGAGTTGGCTTTAGGATTGTAGGACAGGAGTTTAAACTATTAAATTATGATTAATTTGTATTGAATATGTGCAATAAAATTGTTGCATTTTATAGAAAAGATGTCTTCAGCTGGTACATGTGGTTGATTCTTTGGTTTTTATTTATATAGTATGTTTTTACTTAGGTGTAAGTGGTGAATGGTATCAAGTTTTTGAAATATAATATTATTATTTATTCTTTGGGCATTTCATAAATGTATACCATGTACTTTGGCCACATCTGCTCCTCCACTATTCCTCTTCCTGCTGCTGTTTCTCCTCCTCTTCTTCCTTTCCTTCTCCTTCTCCTTCTCATCTTTCTGTTTCTTTATAACCCACTGAGCCATTTTGCAGTGCTTCTATGCATAAGCACTGTGAGCTGCCCAGAGAGCATAGCCAACCTATCAGCAGGCATACACCAGAAAAATCTAACTCTCCCTCGCTTAGTAGCCATCTCCTCATCTAAGAGTAATTGCTCATGAGCACCTCTTCACTGACACTGTGATTTTGAATGTCTTGCTCCTGTACAAGTCTTATTGTGGCAACCATCGCTGTTGTAAGTTCACGAGTGCAACGGTCCTGTCATATCCAAAGGAGACTATTTCATAGCATTCCTCTTTTATGATCTCTCCACCTACTCTTTCACAGTGTTCCCTGAGACCTGGGGAAGGGGATATGATATCTATGGGACAACAATGTTTGATATGTCATCTGCAGGGGCCAATCTGGCTGACATTTCCACTTATTAATAACTACTGCAGCTTAAAAGAAGAGATGCTTGGGCTAGAGAGATGGCTGAGAGGATAAGACCACTGGCTGGTCTTCCAAAAGTCCTGAGTTCAAATCCCAGCAACCACATGTCAGCTAATAACCACCTATAATGAGATGTGGTGCCATCTTCTGGCATGCAGGCACACATGCAGGCAGAATACTGCATATATAATTAATAAATCTAAAGAAGAAGAAGAAGAAGAAGAAGAAGAAGAAGAAGAAGAAGAAGAAGAAGAAGAGGCATATTTTAAAATAGTGTTGCAGGTCTTCACTACAAGCAAACATTAAAAACATCTTTCAGCAATAAATCTGTACCTGATCTATAGACATACTGTGATGATGCTACTTTTTTTGTCTATTAAGTGAATTATTTATTCATAAGATAGTTGTGATGGACACTGGATTCATATGGCTTCTGGAACCTTCTACTTCTGATTACACAGTAACTATACTCTGGAGGACGCTGTATAATATATCAACCAGGCCCTGGATAAAGCAGGCTTTTGAATGTATTTCTAGTATATCTTCGAATGTTTCGACCAACAACTCTTGCATTCATCCTCATTCCTCTAAAAAAAAAATCACTAAATCATGGAAATCATTAAATAACAGGAAAAAGACAAGATCATCTACAAGTGGTTCTGATCCACTCTGAGAAGCTAAACACCAAGGTAAGGTGTCTAAATTGGACATTCCTACAGTAAGCTAAAAACCCAGAAGGATGCAGAAGTGTCAGGTGGTTAGTATCGCTTTCAGCTTGCTGAAATAAAGTGGAAATCATCTCAGAAGCTTCCATCTTTGGCCTCAAGATGCTTACAAATTAGTCTCCACCAAGTAGGAGCTCCGAAAATACTGCCTCATTTCCTAGTTATCAAAAAGTACCCCAACTGATTGGAAAACCCACAAATTTAGTGAATAAAATTGCTTAAACTTCTGGGAATAACATAGAATGCATACAAAATGACTTTTTTGAAACAGTGTAATCACAAATGAGTAATAAGTTGCTCTCAAACAAAATGCAGATAAGTGTGAAGAATAGGACTTTAGAAGTAAAAGGTGAGATTATTGAAGGGGAGTTTTTAAAATAGAGGGGAAAGGCAGATAATCTGCAAAAGAAGAACAATTAGATTAAAATGACTCATTTCCCAATAGCAACAACTCAAACAAGTTGAGAATTAATTGTTAGATCTATAATTATATACATCAAAACTATCTTCCAAAAGTAAAGGTAAAATAAAGTCATTTGCTCATCAATTAAACCATCAGTTTCTAACAACAAAATCCACTACAGTGAAATCAAAGATGATTTTTAGGCAGCAAGAAATGTTCCCTGAAAGAAATCTAAGATGTTGGGGGAAGGGAATAATGAATAAGAAAAGTGGTAAGCATGTAAGTTTCCTTTCTAAGAAAAGTAATTAATACTAAAAGAAACAAATATTGAAGTAAATATATGACAATAATAATATATTTTTAGAGGAAACTATGTAGAATTAAAATTATTCCAGATATTTTTAATGTTGACAATATATAGAGTTTTATAAATATAATGAGAACACAGAAAAGGTGAATAAAAAGATAAGAAACAACATGAAAAGTGGAACAAATACAAGGAGAAAGTAAAACAAGAAGGCCCATACACACAGTCACATTTTTTTATGTATGAAGCACAAAGGCCAACAACATTTAAATGGCTTTTGCTTAATAATTTTTTAGAATTTCATACATGAGCATCTACATCACTCTAGACCCTCCCTCTCTGTCCTCCAACTCCTTCTGTGTCCCTCTTTCAAAATCCATAACCTCTTCTTTAACCATTATTGTCGCGCGTGCGCACACACACACACACACACACACACACACACACACACACACCAGTTAGAAATTATATTGGATTAGGAAAGTAACTACGTTCCCACCTTGTGTCTGTAACTTCTCCAGCCATGTGTAGTTGGCTAGGTTTACAACGCCAGGCATGCACTACCTCCTGTTGACCAGGCCTTAAATTCAGCTACCCCAAGTTAAAAGTGGGACCATCTCACCATTGTGGACATCTTGCTGGTCCAGGCATTGTTGTGGAGTATAGAATTTACAGTCGAATAAAACTACCAATGGTGCCTCTTCCTTGGCAGCTTGAAGAGCACCCTCTGCTACTATGAGAGTAAATCCAGGTCACTTCCAGCTTGATTCTTCGAATCCGTGTCCAAAGTACCAAGTGCTTTCAGCAATAAGTTCCTACCTTCAAGTTCAGATAGGCAACCAGGGGCAACAGCAATAGCATATATTATTTGGGGAGTCTCTTGGACTCAAAGGGAAGTTTTCTAAGGCTTAGGTAGTCTATGGCTCTTGCGGGAAATATTATCACCCCATCAAGTGGCAAAACTTCCTTTAAATTATTTATATATGTATACATATGTATTTTAAGTAAATATAAAACTATTTTTTCTATTGCTTTTAAATCACTATTAGGATTCTTTTTTTCTTCTTCATTCCTCTCCTTAAGTTTTTCTCTCTGGCCCCCCTCTTCCCCAGGGAGAGTCCCCCACATTTTCTGCATTTCCTTCTTCACAGCACCCATGTCCTACTGCCTGCCTCTGTATAGTGCCGTCTTCCCACTCCACCCCGCAGCACACCGTGGCCCTTCTTTACTTTCCTGCTTTCTGCAGTTATTCCAGTTTCTATGCCATCTGAACATTCAGAGCCAGGAACGTCAAATAAGAGACAGCACGTAGCCTTTGTCTTTCTAAAACCGGGTCACCTCACCCGGTATATGATCTAGGTCCATCCATTTACCTGCAACTTTAATGATTTTTTTATATAACTAGATAGAACTCTATTGTTTATAGGCACCCTATTTGCATTAGCCATTCATCAATAGAAGGACATTTAGATTGTTTCCATTTCCTAGCTCTTGTGAATAGAGTGGCAATGAATGTGGCTGAGCAGGTATCTGTGGAGTAAGCTGTCCAGTCCTTCACGCATAAACCAAGTTACACCAGGGTCATGTAGTAGATTCATTTTTAGCTCCGTTGGAATTCTCCACACTGGTTTTCAGAGTGATTGCATGAGTTTGCAGAGCCACCAATGGATTTCCCTGTTACCTTGCCAGCACTTGTTGTCAGTTTTTTTGCTTGATCTTGGTCATTCTGACTGAGGTAGGAAGAAATCCCAAAGTAGTATTAATCCACATCTCCGTAATTGCTAAGGATGCTGAACACATTTGGATATATTTCTTAAACATTTTTATTCCTTCTTTTGAGATTACTCTGTGCACATTCATAGCCTTCCACCCCCTTTTAAATGTGGCTAGGTGATTTGTCTACATGTATGCCTGTGTACCGTGTGTATGCAGTGCCCACAGAGGCCAAAAGAGGGAGCCGGATCCCCCTCAAACTAGACTTACAGGCAGTTGTGAGGCTCCATGTGGGTGCTCGGTTGCTTTTGGTAAAATGGTGATGTCCTCAGTTTCTTTCTTAAATGTCTTTTTTTTTTTTTTTTTTTTTTTTTTTACTCTTTTACCTCCTGGGTTAGAGTTACCACAAGAATTTTTGTTGTTGTTGAGGCTGTTGTAAAAGGTATTTTTTCCTCTGGTTTTTTTCTTAGTAGCCCATCATTTACGTATTATAGGAAGGTCAATTATTCTTGTGTGTTCATTTTGTATCCTGATACTTTGATAAGGGTGTTTATGAGCTAAAGAGTTATCCTGATAGAGTCTTTAGGGTGTTTTATGTTTCTCTCCCCTTAGGATTATGTTTGTTATGAGCTGCCATGTGGGGTCTAGGAATTCAATTTAGCTCCTCTGGAAGAGCAGCCAAGTGCTCTTAACTACTCAACTATCTCTCAGTTTCATGGCCAATTAGGCCTCTTTTTCTTTCTTTCTTTCCCTCCCCCCCCCCACCCTTTTTTTTTGTGTGTGTGAGTTCTTTATATATTCTGGATATTAACCTTTTATCAAACATGTACCTGGCAAAGATTTCCTCCTATTTTGTGGGGTTTCTCTTTGCTCAGTTGATTGTTTACTTTGCTATATAGAAATTTATTTTTATGAGATCCCATTTGTCAATTCCTAGGTGAATGGTTCATTACTCACAAAGTCCCTGTATGCTCCTGTATTAGGGCTTTGCTCATGTTTTCTTCTAGCAGTTTCAGTGTTTCAAGTTTCACATTGAAATCTGGAGCTGATTTTTGTATGGGGTGATAAATATGGATCTAATTATCTTCTTCTACATGTGGACATACAGTTTTTCTAGTCCCATTTGAAGATGCTATCTGTCCTCTAGGGTGTATTTTTGTCATCTTTGTCGATATCAAATGGCTATAACTACATATTTGGGTCTCCTATTTCAGTTGGTTGGTCTACGTATTTGTTCGAAACCAGTACCATGTTTTTTTGTTTGCCTGTTTTGTTTTATTTCTTTTTAGTACATTTCTATAATATAGTTTGAAATCTGAAATGGTAATCTCTCTAGCATTGTTCTTTTCATTCAGTATTACTTTGGACATCTAGGGTCTTTTACAAATTCTATATCAATTTTATATGAATGTAATGGTTTTATTCTTCTGTTTCTGTGATGATTGTCATGGAGGCTTTTATTGAAATTGCACTGTATCCTGTAAATTGGTGTTGGTAGGGTGGCTATTTGAATCACATTAACTGTACCAGTCTGTGAGCATGGAAAGCCTCCCGTCTTCTAATATAGTTTTCATTGACAATTTTATATTGCAAGAGGATAAATCACATGTTAGTTATAAGAGAATTACTAGCCGGGCGTGGTGGCACACGCCTTTAATCCCAGCACTCGGGAGGCAGAGGCGGGCGGATCGCTGTGAGTTCGAGGCCAGCCTGGTCTACAAAGCGAGTCCAGGACAGCCAAGGCTAACACAGAGAGACCCTGTCTCGAAAAAACAAAAACAAAAAACAAAAAAAAAAAAACAAAGAGAATTACTTATGGCCGCAAATAAACTATAACATGGAGGTTTAACTAAGCTCATTGTTTTTATAAATATACTATATTAGATCAAAGAAATGCCGTTTGTTACCTACGAACACTACAACAGCAAAATCAATTGTAAGAGAGGCAATAGTTACGCTGTCATTTTATTTAGACTCCTGATCTAAAATAAAAAGACAACATGAAAAAGCTTAACTTTTCTATACCTAACCAAATAGTCTTAAAAACAATAAAGCATGAAGAGAAAAAAAACTAAAGACATGATTTACAAGAAGAGCCTACTCACAGATTATAACACTCAATATTGTGAAGATATCATTTCACTTAAAATTATTCTATATCCTCAGTTGAGTCGTGGTTTAAATTTTCAACAGAAGTTCATTTGGTTGCATTTGGTAAACTCTTGTGCTAATTCCCAGATTATATAAAAAGAAGACTGGAGGAAAGAATATGGATGAGCAGCTGAAACCTCCAGTTTAGAAAAAAAATGTGGAAAATTAAAAGAACAAACAAGATGAGAAAATGATAAGATAAAAAAAATAGTTAGAAAGAAGTAGTAGGAAAAGAACGGATTTAAGTAGAAAAGACACAAAATAGAGTGTCAGTAACCCCAAGTTTGTTTTATGGAAGAATAAACAGAAACAGACTTCTCACAATGAACTCATCCTTCAATACCAAAGCCACCAGTCCATGTGGCTCTTTAAATTTAAATACAGGCTGGTTAAAATCAAATGCAGCCAATGTGGTTCCTCTTTCGGAGTAACTACATTTCAAGTGTTCAGTAACCACATCTGGCTTGAGGTTGCCTCGCTGTACAGAGCATTTCAACCATCACAGAAAAATATCCCTCGCAAGCTCAGTAAGGCTAATCACAATAGAGAAGGTACCCATGACCTTCCCAACTCCACACCTTACACAGCAATGAGAATGTGATAGAAACGGCATTACATTTCTGTGATAAGCCACAGTAAAGGGCTGCTATGAGCAACCAAGCCACATTTGCATTGCCCTAGGTAGCCTTTCAGAGGCAGGGATTTTGAGGTAAGTGTGAGTTAACCTCCCAGAACTGGGAAGCCAACACACTTGGACAGAAATCATAACGCCTTGGAGACAAAGGATGACAGTGGCAAGCTCATCTAACTATCCTATCCTACATGTCTATATGAATTTTGATCTACCAGATGAATATTTATTAAACTCCTAGTGTAGACAGCATTGTGTTATAAATACTGCAGGAGTCAGAGATAAGAGAGTTGAGACGAGACATGTCTTTATCTTCTTCATCTTCTTCAAGAAGCTCACATTGTGTTACAGAGATAGGATGTAAACATACACAAACACACAACACACACACACACACACACACACACACACACACACACACACACTGAGTTTTATAGCAGTCCAAGTCAACCTTATAAAGCCACTTGAGCCACACACTAGTACAGTAATTTCCATGTTAGTTATATATGGTATGATAGAGTAAGATACAGTATAGGAGAGAATCATTTCTGGATATCATCAACTATGCTTGTCCTGTGGGAGAAAAATTTGCCTAATCTAATTCCAGAACAACAAGGAGGGTGGTATGGATGAATCAAAGTAGCAGTAGAGTGAAAAACTGAACAGCCAACTTACCCTCAGTACTGCAGCTCAATGAGGGCCAGAGCCCTGGGTAAATGGTGCCCTCCAAAACATATTACTGCTTCTCTTTCTTCTCAGAAGACTGGTGAAGGGGCTCTCCACATTCCAAAGCTCAGTTAGAGAGTGAAGATACACTAACATTTTTATGTTCCAGGCTGTGGAGATACAATAATGAGCAAGAAAAGCCTACTCCTGTGGTCTCTCTTAGAAGAGAACAACTCAGAAGATATAGGGTAGAGGGCGTAATATGACACTGAAGAGCACAAGGAGGCTCCCCAGCTTGCTTGTGGAGGCTCAGAGCATATCCATTAACACAATGCTTCTATTATATTCACATATCATGTAGTGACATGGTATACCTTGAGTCCTTTAAGGAATCTTAGGAACAGTGAGGAGACAGTAGTTAATCAACTACATAGGAAATAAATCATTAGTGCAGAGGCCAGGTTTGTGAGGGGTCAATCAGAGTTAGATTTCTAAATAATAATTATTAATGTGCTGCTGACAATGGTGTGGATGCTAGAGTCACACAATCCACACATTTTGAAACAACAAAAAGCATGAATCAGACTTGAGCTCCATCTGTCCTTCTCGTTTATTGGAATGGTCCCAGCCACGCACCAACTCTCAGAGATGGAAGTCAAGCATAGGGGAGAAAAATGTAGCTCCTAGGAGCAAGTACTGAAGTTAAGGGTAGAGCTGTCCTGATGTGTGTCCCATGCGAGAAGGCTACAAGGAAGATATAAAACATGCAGCATAGCCCAGTGGGCTTCTTTCCGGAAGATAAGGAAAGAAGTGGGTGGATGACAGAATGTATATGAGTTTCAGATGGAAGAATAAAGGACTATGGGTAAAGTGTAGAGCAGAGAAGACTGCTGGGGTAGGAGAAATTTGGCAGCCAACTTCCAACTAGCCTCCAACCCAGAGGAAGTCATCCCATTACACTACAGCACTCTGGTAATGGCCAGGAAGGTCTTTAATGTAAATCTCTGGGTTTTTAAAGCAGATCACAGGGATAAACACAAAAGAATATGCAGAATGCAATTCCTGTAGAAATCCAGTAGCTATGTAACAAGTAGTAGACACCTTAAAGTGTTGCTTGTAAACTAACAACCGTACATGACCTAGCCTTCCTTTGTTAAAATATCCCATTCACATATGAAACTTTTTAAAAAGAGAGACACATGGGAAAAACAGCTGGATTATGTTGTCACTTACTTAATAATACTTGTTGAGTGTTGTCACGGATACTATGATGTCACCCAGATCCCTGCACTCAGATGAGCATGCATTACCTCACTGTGAACTTTTGGAGTGTTAGCCACTGCTGGCACACTTGAGCTGAGCTACAGTTTCGTGTCCCAGTCCGCAGGGAAAAATTGAATCAGGGTTCACCTGAAAGAGGGAGTGGGGATTGAAAGTAGGATACAAAGACGTGAGAAATAATGAATCAAGTCAGGGAATTTCTGATCAAGATTCACTTTAACGCCCAACTAGTAAGAACATATATAGAGCAAGGTCAATAGGATCTATTCTAATCTCACTCACCCTAGCCCCCAGGCAAGAATGCCTGAATCGCTCCCTGTAGAACTTCCTAGTTCTCTGAGTAGTTGCCTGTAAGAACTTCCTAGATCCTCTGGGTGGTTCTAAATTGGGACTCCCTACTTCTTTCAAAGGTAAATAGTCCAAGGATAGCCTAGAGCACAAGACCTCGTGAGGTAAAGGTCAGCAACTCAAAGGCCACAGCATGCAGCCTAAGCACAGGGTTTCTGACATGGCAAAATTTGGCATGGCTCCCCACACTATAGTCTAAAACTTTCCCTCCCTCAGCCTATGAAACCCACCTTACCCAAAGTCATGTCTCACTCCCAGAACCAACCTGGATCCTATGGCCAGTAGACAAGGAAGAAAGGCCCAGTTTCCTTTCCTTGAGGAGGGAAAATTCTGATGAGGCACCTGTCAGATCTTAGGATATCTTTACAGTTATGGTTTCCCATCCCAACTGTTCCCTCCACTGATTCAACTGACTTCTTTTTCCCACGGGTGTAGTTCTATCCTGCACACAAGCCTGGATTCTAAACTGATTTTTCCAAGATAAGTATAAATGGTGAGACAGGTACCATGAGCTGACTTTACTTACTTACTTAACTTACTTACTTACTTGCTTGCTTGCTTGCTTGCTTGCTTACTAACTTATTTGGAAATAAATTCTTCTTTCATACAATACATCCCAAGCAATGTCCCCTCCTCCACCCCCTGCTCCTCTCCGCTCCTCCACCCCACCTCCCCTCCCTCCCAGATCTATTCCTCTCCATTTTCTCTTCAGAAAAGAGAAGGCCTCCAAGACACCACAGCCAAACAGGACAAAGAAGATACAATAAGACAAGGCAAAAGCCATCATATAGAGGCTGAACAAGCCAACCCCCTAGGAAGAAAAGAGTCTCAAGAGCAGGCAAAAGAATCAGAGATACACCCTCTCCCCACTGTTAGGAGTCCCACAAAACCACCAAGCTAATAGCCATGATATATCTGCAGAGGACGTGGTGCAGATCCCTTCAGGCCTCATGTTTGCCACTTCAGTCTCTGGGAGCCTATTATGAGCCCTGCTTAGTTGATTCAGTGGGCCATGTTCCCCTGCTGTCCTCCATCCCTTCCAACTCCTACAATCTTTCCTCCTTCTCTTCAGTAGGGCTCCTTCATCTATGAGGGAAGGGACCCAATGGAGAACTTCAATTTAGACTCTCCCTCTCCACATAGTGTCTGGCTGTGGAACTCTGTACCAGCTCCCATCTGCTGCAGGAGGAAGCCTCTCTGATCTCTGACGATGACTGGATAAGGCACCAATCTATGAGTGTAGTGAAATATCATTAGGAGTCATTTTACTGATTTTTTTTTGTCAGTAATGTTTGCTTCCACCCTAGGTTTCTGGGATATCTAGTCTCCAGATCCTGGTCATCCAGGCAGTGTCTATGAGATGCCTTTAAAGACTGTCATGGTGAGACAGAGAAGCAAAGAGTGATTACAGAACCCAGTAGGAGGTCCCCAGGGCAGGGAAAGAAACTGAGAACAAGTTGTGATGGGGAGTAAATTCAAGTCACAGAAAATAGCATGCTATCATTTTCAGTTATGAACTACAGGTGGCTTTGGCCTTGTTTGCTGTTGTTGTTTTGTTTTGATTTGATTTTTCTACTTACTGAGTTAATGGCCAAGAAAAGAAAATGCCAACAAATTAGATTAATGAAAATTTTCATATTTCCCATGATTTCAGAGAACTGAGATTCCTGCATATGTCTTCAAGATATTTTTCTACTGCTTTAGAATAGCAAAGTTCAAAATCTTGCTGTGTTTTATCAAAAGGCCCATAGCAGGTAACACATGTGTGCTTCTCATGTTGACTATTTTATTTACTGACTAAGACTTTTTTCCTGAGGTAATGTATAACAGGGGTTCTTTCAGAAATGATAAAATTTATAATCCTAGATTTAGAGTTCATCTGTTTTACACAGTGTAATAACTAGAAAGTTATTATTCCATTGTGACAAAAAAATAGAGTTTGGAGGTCATTACTATCCCAAGCATCTCAAATGTCTCCCCAAAATATGGGAAGACATTGTCTTGTCAGGGACAGGTTGAGGGATCCTTAACCACATGGCTTACATTAAATAATTTCCTTTAGACCTGTCTGTCCCAGCCTCTGGAATGCATGTTTTACTGATTTTTTTAAATATAACTTTTTGTTTGATTTATGGGAGGAGTATGTTATGTGTGCCTGGGGGTTTTCATGCTTATCTGCATGTGGAGACCAGAAAAGGGTGTCTAGCCTTCAGAGGTGGAGTTACAAGCATTTGTATGATGCCCAGCTTATTACGTGGATGCTGGGATCCAATTCTGGTCCTCATGATTGTACAGCAATCACTCTCAACCACTGAGCCATCTCTGCAGCTGCTATTTGTCTCTTTGAGTTTAATAAACTTCTGAGTTATAGTGATTGCTTGGTGATTATTCATTTTAAGCTTTACCTTTTCCAAGATTGGTAGATTGAAGAAGAAGAAGAAGAAGAAGAAGAAGAAGAAGAAGAAGAAGGAGGAGGAGGAGGAGGAGGAGGAGGAGGAGGAGAAGAAGAAGAAGAAGAAGAAGAAGAAGAAGAAGAAGAAGAAGAAGAAAGGGAGAGGAGGAGGGAGGGAAGGCGGGAAGACAGAGTAGTGAAATTGGAGCTGAAGATGGTCTTTAAACTCGCTGGGGAATGTCCAAAAGCCTTAGAAGCCGTTATCCTCATCCCACCCATGCCAGGGCCCTCCATCCAGGAACTTCTATGAGGAAGAGGAGAGGACATCAGAAGCAGAAATCCTCAGTCATTCAGAGAAAACCTGAAAGAGGGTATCTGCCATTGATGCTGAGATTGCACCTTATCGGTTCATGGGATCTCGGAGGTCCCTGGGGCACTTTGTTGTCATAAAGGAAGTTTCTTAGTTTAGGGATTTCCCCCCAGAGTCTCTGTTACGGTTTCATCTTTGAGCTGTAGGGAGCCTGCTAACTCACTATCCAAATGGAACTTCTTCTTATTGACCGCTGACTCTCTAGTGCTGCAGACATTCACAGAAGCCGATTACAAATCTTTTTCTACCCTTTGCCTCCAATGAACTCATTTAGGTAAAAGTTTACATACACATACAGGAGTGCCAACAACGATCAGACTGATGGCTGCGTCCATGGAAAATTTTCATTAGAGGAATTTGTGGGATACTTTCTATATTATCCACTTCTGAGTATTTTTTAATCCAAGATAGGGAGAAGTCTCTGTATAAAAAACCTGACAAGCCTTAACCCAAGTTTGAGGCCCCAGAAACCCATGTAAAAAGCTTGGTGTTGTCTCACATCTGTGATCCTTGCACTTCTATTCATAGGACTCTCAGGCCAACTATCCTGGAGTAAGCAACAGGGACAGGAACAATGCTTCATCAAGGTGCAAGGAGAGAACTGACCCCTGAAAGTTGTTCTCTGGCTTGCAAGGACAGCATGACATGTGCATACCTGCACTCACTCACACATACATGCATACACATACAATAAATATAATTTAAATATAAAACATATCCTTTTAGAGTTTAAAAACTATACCACCATTTATAAGAATCAAGAATCATATAAACCAAATGCCTTAAAGTAATACATGTCCTTCTGTCTTCTCATAAACTCTCAGATTCTCCTGGAAAAAATGGGATCTCTGATGTAGGGATTTAGTCACATCTTGAAACCATCTTCAGAAGCACATGGTCATCCTTTACACCATATTCTCTAGCCATTTTTTCTGTAAGTGCTCAAGGTCAAAATTGACACACTGATATTTTCAGAATAAATACATGTCACCCTTTTAATAGCTTTTTTCTTTTCTGGCCAGTTTCAACTGCCCACATGGAGTATCATTACTCCAAGTCTCTAACTGTAAAAATAGTCATTTCTTTCTATCTTGGAGGTTTTGATCATTTAGTCCACTAATTCTGTGCATGTGAGAAAACCATGAAATAGTCATTTCCAGAACAAAGTGTCCAGGTAAATGTTCTTGTGAAACTAAAATATTGCCTGAGAGTCAAAGTAAATATTATTCTGTAGCCACAAAAAATGACCAAAATGACCACAATTGCACACTGTGGCTGTGCTAAGACTTCTTATGAACCAGTTAACCCATATTTTGTCAAAAAGTCATGAGGTCAAACATTGTGTGAAGGACGTTAAGCTCACAATTCTGGTGGCTGGAAATTTCCAATAACATGGTATCTGCCAAGGATCTCCCAACTGCATCACAACACAGCTACCTAAGGAAGTGGGGAAAGCCACACATAAAAGGCTCTAACTGCCCACTTTCTCCAAGTCACCTGCCTGATCCACAGAATGGTTCCCTGATCCCTGAAGGTGAGAGGTCTCAACATATAGCTACTCACCTAAAAGCTGCTCCCAATGGCCAGTGAAGGACACCAGAAACTACCACCCAATATCAGAAACAGAAAGATGACTAAAGACCAGCACAAAAAATCAAACAACAAAAGCCAAAAGAGTACAGGATCTCCAGAACCCAGTTATCCCAAAACAATCAGCCCTGAAAACTCAAACACAACTGAAGCACAAGAAAATTACCTCAAATCCTTCATAATGAAGATGATAATGGAGGAAACAAATAAAATCTGTTTTAAAAATACAGGAAGATACAGCCAAACAGATTGAGGACTTTAGAGAGGCCATGACACAAGCCTATAGAAAGGAAATGAAGAAATCAATAGAAGAAATTCAGGAAAATGAAAATAATCAGGTGAAGGAAATCAATAAAATGGTTCAAGGTCTGAAGATGAAAATGGAAACAATGATAAAAGCACAAATTGAGGAACGCTTTGAAAGACAGAACTTAGAGAAGAAAACAGGAACTGCCAAGGTAAGCATCGTCCACAGCATACAAGAGAGAGGAAAGAATTTCAGATGTAGAAGATACAATGGAAGAATTTGATACATAAGGATAATAGGAATTGAGGAAAGAGAAGATGCCTGGCTCCAAGGCACAGAAAATGTTTTCAACAAAATCATAGAAGAAAATTTTTCCAATTTAAAGAAAGAGATGCACATAAACATACAAGAGGCCTACAGAACACCAGGTAGAGTCAACCAGAAAAGAATATCCTTCTGCCACATAATAATCAAAATAAATATGTACAAGCAAAAAAAATATTAAAAAGCAGTAAGGGAAAAGGCCAAGTAACATATAATGGCAACTCTATCAGAATCAAACCCAACTTTTCAGCAGAGACCATAAAAGCCAGAAGGTCCTGGGCAAAGGATCTTACAAACCCGAAGAGACCACAGATGCCAGTTCAGACCACTATACCCAGCAAAACTCTCAATAACCATAGATGGAGAAAACAAGATATTGCTATTCCATGAAAAAAAACAAATTCAAACAGTATCTATCCACAAATCTAGCCCTCCAGAAGATAACAGAATTAAAACTCCAGGGCTAGAGAGATGGCTCAGTGGTTAAGAGCACTGTCTGCTCTTACAAAGGACCCAGGTTCAACCCCCAGCACCCACATGGCAGCTCACAACTGTTGGTAACTCTGGTTCCAAGGGATCTGACACCTTCACACTAATGCACATAAAATAAAATTAAGTTAAATTTTAAAAAAGAAGTAAAACTCCAACTGAAAGAGACTAACTATACCAAGAATAATACAGGAAATACATAACTTCACTTTAACAAAACAAAATTCAGACAAACGCACAAACACTCTACTACAACCAACATCAAAATCAAAGGACCTGACAGTCATTGGTCATTAATCTCTCTCAATTTCAATGGTCTCAATTCTTCAATAAAAAGACACAGACTATGTATAAATAAGATTAACATTCTGTTGCATTCAAGAAACACATCTCAGCCACAAGGATAGACATTACCTCAGGGTAAAAGGCTGGAAAAAGGTCTTCTAAGCGAACAAACACAAGAAGCAAACTGGAGTAACCGTTCTACTACCTAATAAAATAGACTTTCACCTCAAAAGAGGTGAGGAAGGAGTACATCAAAGGAAAATTCAACCAAGATGACATCACAATTCTGAACATCTATGCCCCCAATACAAGGGCACCCACATTTATAAAAGAAACATTAATAAAGCTTAAATAGCACATCAATGATCCCCACACCTTAATAATGAGAGACTTCATCATCCCCTTTCACAAAAGGATAGGTCAACAAAACAGAAGCTAAACGGAGAAATGAAGAGACTAACTGATGTCATGAATCAAATGGATCTAACAGATATCTACAGAATTTTTCACCCAAACACAAAAGATTATACCTTCTTCTCACCACCTCATGGAACCTTCTCCAAAATTGACCATATAGTAGGTCAAAAACCAAGCCTCAACAGACACAAGAAGATTAAAATAATACCTTGTATCCTATCAGACCACTATGGACTAAAGCTGGACCTCAACAACAACAGAAATAACAAAAAGCCTACACACACTGGGAAACTGAACAACTCTTTACTCAATAATAACTGGGTCAGAGAAGAAATAAAGAAATTAAGGGCTTCCTAAAATTCAATAAAAATGAAGGTACAACATACCCAAATTAATGGGACACATTGAAAGCAATACTAAGAGGAAAGTTCATAGCACTAAGTGCCTTCATAAAGAGATTGGAAACCTCTCATGAAGGCAACTTAATGACACATCTGGAAGCCCTAGAAAAAAAAAAGAAGCAGAAACACCCAAGAGGAATAGATGGCTGGAAATAATCAAACTCAGGGCTGAAATCAATAAAGTAGAAACGAAGAGAACAATTCAAAGAATCAACAAAACCAAGAGCTGGTTCTTTGAGAAAATCAACAAGATAAACAAACCCTTAGCCAATCTAACTAAAAGACAGAAAGACACTATTCAAATCAACAAAATCAGAAATGAAAGGGAGACATAACAACAGACACTGAACAAATACAAAGAATCATTAGGTCTTACTTCAAAAACCAAGATATATAAAAAAATTCAAGAAATTAAGTACCACAAAGCCAAATATCCCAATTAAAATGGGGTTCAAAAAGTAAAAATGAAAAATGGGGTTCAGAGCTAAACATAGAATTCTCAACAGAGGACTATCAAATGGTTGAGAAACACTTAAAGAAATGCTCAACATCCTTAGCTATCAGGGAAATGCAAATCAAAATGACTCTGAGATTCCATCTTACACCCATAAGAATGACTAAGATCAAAAACTCAAGTGACAGCAAGTGAGGGGATAACACTTAAGATGTAATCTGAATAAATTTAAATTTAAAAAAAAAAGGAGGAAGCATCAAAAAAAAAAAAAAAAGGCATTGCCTAATTATACTCCAAACCTTTAAAAATAAAAACTAAAATATTTATGTCTAAAAGGACACAATTCCTAACACTTTCTCAAATGACTGAGAAAACACATTTCAATATTTGAAAAGGATTTCAGTATTTAACTTTCTGATCCAATATAATCACAAGAAACAGGTTTTTGTGATCAATCACTACCAAAGTAACCAAACACCTGTATCAGACAACATCGAGAGTGAAATGAAAAGGTGAGTAGCTTATATAAAACAGATTTTAGGAGGGAAATTATCCCAGTCTAGAGGCTAGTAAAATTCAGACTCACTTCACTTCCTGACTCTGACTTTCTGTATCCTGCACACCACAATAGTAAAGTAGCAATCATTCCAATGTACCACTGTGAACCACACCAAAACCCCAACAAGCAGTTTTGATTGTCAAAAACATTCACTTCCCTAAAAAAGAACTGTCTTATCTGAGTGTAATATAAATCCACATAGTAATTCCAGAACACTGGAGGCGAGGGCCAGAAGCTTGAATTACAGATCATCCTGGGCTACAGAGTAAGACATTATCTCAAGGGAATACACACACACACACACACACGCACACGCACACGCACACGCACACGCACATGCACACGCACACATACATGCATGCACACACACATACATGCACACACACGCACTCATGCACATGCACACATTACTGATGCTAGAATATAGTATTTTTAATATATATACATATATACATGCATGATGAAAATATTTAAGATGTCTGGGATACAACCAAAAGATCAACTAACTATAAGAATTCTTGGTGTTGAAGGAGATACATAAAGAGTGACGACAGCTGGGCGTGGTGGGGTACTCCAGAAGCAGAGACAGGCAGATCTCTGTGAGTTTGAGGCCAGCCTGGTCTACAAAGCAGGTCCAGCTTTTACACAGAGAAGCCCTGTCTTGAAAATATACAAGCAAAAAAGACAAGCAAACAAAAAACCCAAGGTCATAAAGAGACTATTCAACAAGATAGCATTTTTTTTTCAAATTAAGAGACTGAAGTGGATATCAAAACACAAGAGGTATTTAGAACTCTGAAATACACATCACTGTCAAAACGAGAAGCCTAGTAGTAATATTAAAAGTTGTAAAAAGGAAATATCAATTTGCCTACTACAACAACAAAATATAAGCCATCAAAGTTCGAAGATAAGAACAGCAAGGAATAGGGTATTTCAAATCCAGAAAGTAAATAACTGTAAATAAGATTACTAATCCAGAAAAAAATTGTTTTAATTTTCTTGTATTTTAATTTTTTTTGTTTTTCGTTTCATTTTGGTTAGTTGGTTGGTTCTTTGTTTTGTTTGGGGGAGTTGTTGTTGTTGTTTCAGTTTTTTTGTTGTCGTTTGTGTTTTTTGTTTTGAAGACAGGGTTTCTTCTTATAACATGCCTAGAACTCACTTTTTTAGACCAGGCTGTCCTTGAACTCGGAGATCTGCCTGCCTCTACCTCCCAAGTGCTGGGATTAAAGGAATGCACCACTACTACCTGTTTGGTGTTTATTTTTATCTATTTTATTGAGGTTTCTTATGCCTCAACCTCCCTTATCCACCCCAATACTTTCCAACACCCCAACACCAGGTAGGAGAGAAAGAAGGTTAGTGGGGAGAGGGGGCACAGTTCTCTTTAGCCATTTCCTGCTGGTTGGGGTCCTTGGGTTTCTTGGGAGCAAATCCAATTTTAGTTTCAGGATATCTTCAACTTCTTCTCATCAAACCTTAACAACAGCACCAGGAGCAGCAGAGGGGAGCAGCAGCCACCTTCTCCTTTCCAGTTTCTTCCCCCACCTCCAACTCTGGAATTTATTCCCTGTCCAGACTCCTCAGAATTAAACTATCTGCAGCTGGCAAAGACCACACCCCTCACAGAGCCTGCATGAGGTAAATTGTCTGTTGCTGTGGACAATCTAAAGTAGCCTCATATCCCACACCTGGAATTAAAACAAAAATATGTTTACATAACATAACTGAGTTTTTAAAGTGAAAAAAAAAAACACTACAAATGTCTGGCTATTTTAAAAAACAATTTTATACAATATATGTTAATTATATTCTTTCTCACAATTCCTCCTCTCTCTCTCTCTCTCTCTCTCTCTCTCTCTCTCTCTCTCTCTCTGTCTCTCTCTCTCTCTCTCCCCTTCTCTTAAAAAAGCACATACACACAGAATCTATTTTGTGTTGGCCAACTACTCCTGAATGTGAGCCTGCCCTGCGGTGCAGTTGATATACCCAGTGTCACTCCATGAGGTAAGCCAAAGCTAGAAACAGTAGATAGCAAGAAATAAATAATAAAGATTAGGACAGAGATTAATGAATTGTAAACTAAGATAACAATACATAAATTCAATCAAACAAAAAGTTGGTATTTTGAAAAGATAAGATTTTGGTTCTTTTAAGACTTTGAGTTGCATCATTAACTTATTTGATATCTATTTTTTCAATATCAACACTCATAACTTTTCTTCTTGAAGAGGCTTTATCTGTGGCCAAAAGGCCTTAGTAAGCTGTATTTCATTTTCATTTGGTTGCAGCAACTTTTAAATTTACCCCCCTGGTATATTTAATGACATACCTACTAATCTGAGAGAGTAACAAGTCTCGGAGCATTTGTGTAGTTTCTATATTTTATCTTGCTGTTGATTTCCAATTTCATTCCACCATGATCTGATAAAATTAAAAAAAATATTTTTATTCTTTTGTATCTGTTGAGATTTCCTTGTCACCTAGAATGTGATTTGTTTTAGGAATGGCTCCATAGAGAATATGAAAATATGTATTCTGTTTCTGAAAGATGCAACACTAATAGATATCCATTAAGTCCTTTTCGTCTACAATGTAGTTCAACTCTCAGGATTTTTGTTGATTTTTTTTTTATTTAAACAATCTACCTAAAGATGACAGCAGGAAATTGAAGTCACACACTGTTGTGTCATGACGTGTCTGACCTACTGTGTCCATTTGTTTTCATGTTAAGAGAATGGGAGATCTAACATTCAATGCAGATATAATGGTTATATCTTTTTATATTAATATAGGGATTTACGCCTCTTTACCTATTCTGACTAACTTTGGTTTGGATTCTACTTCACCTTGGTTTGGGCTTCAATTTTCTTGATTGACTAGCTTCCGTGCTTTGACTTAGACTCTGTGGGTGTTTTCCAGCTAGATGATTTTTATAGAACAGGTAGTCGATTGGATCTTGCTTTTGAAGCTATCATCTAGTCCAAGGGCCTTTATAAATGTGTTGAGGCCATTTACATTTGAGGTTACTATTAAGAAAGGCTTACTGATTTAAGTCATCTTGTTGGTAGTTGTTATGGTTACTTAGATAATATTTGTTCTTTTCTCTCCCATATCATGTATTGGTGTTTTGCTCATTTGCTGTGTTTGACATAATAGATTCTTTTCCAGCTCTTGTTTGTTAATCTGTTCCTCTCATCAAATTTCACTGCTTCCTGTGATCTTTTGGTTGAAACCGTGCTGCTTCCTTCTCTGAGTACAGCACTCCTTTGAGTATCTTCTTCAGCGCTGGCATGAACTAACTTGGTCTGTGCTTGTTTTAAACTGCTCTCTATTTATATTTATACCCATAGATCTTTGGCACTCTCTACCTTGTCCAAGAAACTTTTTTTGCCATGGGCAGCAGTCAATTACAGACTCACAACTAGTAAAAAATAAAAATAAAATAATAATAATAATAATAACAATAATAAATGTCAGGAACGATTGACTGTGAGTGCTCAGCCCTCAATGGGACACATAAATCAATAACCTGCTCACCACACACACCTTCCAAGGCTCAGAGAACATCACAAAAAAGGAAGCAGAAATAATGTTGTAAGAGCTGTAGGATAGGGAGTTGCTGTGAGCTGCTTTCTGTTGGACATGATACAGCTGTTGGACTCATAAACTCACAGGACCTGTGATCATTTACACAAGACCTGCCTAAGATCAAGCCAGTCAAAACTCTAGCAGCAATAGAAGAGATTAACACACACACACACACACACACACACACACACACACACACACACACACCCCTCAAGCTTAGAAGCTATTGGCAAGAAATGGCTGCTGGGAAGAGAATGTCATTTTTCCTGTCCACTGGTGGGTAGATTGTCAATGTTCCTGTGGAGGCCCCTAAAACCATGGGCATTAAGCCACATAACTTGACTCACCAAGACATAAAATAAAAGGAAAGAGAGGAGAAGGAGGAGGAAGGAGAGGGAAATGCAGTTGAAAGGATGTGTTGGAAGGATTGAGGG